>NC_137464.1:93109037-94309037 GCF_964235325.1 Thermobia domestica
ACATCAAAAAATGTTTATGTTAGGTGTTGACTAAATGCTACTCCTGAAAATTAGGTCGAAGCACTGGATGGCAATATCAAAGATTTTTTTTAGTATGTTCTGTTTATGTTCAGACCAGGCCAGATCGGAACAGCACTTGCGAGGATTTATGGTGAATAGTTCTGGTGAAAATTATCAATTCATGACCATATGAAGAGATTTGCCAAGCCTTTGGTAAGTAAAAGAATATACCAGGAAACAAAGACTAGATTAAATTTTAAAATGGTGAAAATTTTAAAACTCAATGAAAAGGTGAGTAACAAAGAGACAGCGACTACAAGGCATCAAGGAAAGATGTAGGATAAAATATGGGAGACATTTTCTTCTAGCTTGCAAGATCCTCCCCCCAAATTGTTATTCGTAAGAGAAAAAAGATCCTTCTTTGAAATGCAAAATGTCTCTCGTTTTCACTATTACATCCTTCGTAAAGTCAAGGAAGACCCATTTCTTCTCCCTTGCCAAAGAAAAAGGGAGGAAATTGACGAAGGAACAACGCACAAGGAGGGGGAGGGGGAGGAGAAGGGAAAAAGTTTTTATCGCTTGTAAGCCAGAGTCATTACGAGCTCCTTAAGGCGTCATTAACATTCAAACGTCATTAGGACACAGATCTGGTCGCCATTATACATACAGGAGAAGAAGAAGAAGATTCTGGAAGTGAGGAAAAAGAAGAAGAAGGCGGCGTGTGCGCGCGTAGCTCTAAGAAGAAGAAGAAGAACGATGCGAATGCCATCTCTTAGCGTTTTCTGTTCATTTCACTCTGATGCCTCTCTGTGACTGATTCTCCTTAATCTTGGCAAACATGAGCCTCGTTCAGATTCAACCTCTTACGATTGCTCCCGTTAGGTCTTTTTTCTTCTTATTTTTCTGCTACTCTTCTTCTTTAATATTTTTCTAAAAGAAAGAAAATTAAAAAAAAAGATCTTCTTAGTTTTCTAGTTTCTCTAAAAATTATTTATTCTCTCATTTTATCTCTTTTATATAAGTTTCTGGTCTCTCTTTCATTTTCACAAGAAAAGGCTGGAAAAGTAGCGTGTGTCAGCGACTTTTTATTAGTTAAAAAAATCAAATGAAAGAGCGAGGAGCGAGAGATGTGAATACTTTATTAGTAGCGTCGGATTTTTTTTGTTACTCGTAGGAAGTTGGTGAAGATGGAGAGGAAGGGAGGAAACTCTGCTGCATGGGTTTTTGATATCAAAATGTGAAGGTAAAGAAAAACTTTAAAAAAGAGAAAGAAATAAAGAAGCGGAAGAATATGCTGAAGATGCAGTTTGTTTTCATTAAGCCTGCCCCCCCCCCCACACTCCTACTGATTTCCTCTTTTCCTTGTTTTTTCCTTTTCTTTTTAATTTTAAAAGTTGAAGGCAAAGTGGATTCATGATGAATATGGGAAATAGCAACAGAGGAATGGAAAGGGTTTCTTTAGGTAGTGATGGTGTTTGCTTCTCTCTCTCTCTCTTTTTTTCCCTGCTAGATTGATGGGGAAAGATTCATATTGAGAAGAGTTTAATGAGTATTGAGAATAACTTTTCTCTTCAATTACCATCATCGATTCTCAGACACAATAGTATGTTCGAAAGTTATACAGGGTGTTCTTCTTCACAAGTTCAAATTGCTTGGATATAGATTTTCAGTTTCATTATTAATGATCATGATATTTTTTTAGGGACTGGTGTTTTGAGACTAGAATTAATATATACTTTTTTTATTGAAATTTAATGTCCCATGTTATGTGAGACGGGAACCTACAGTTTAAGGAGGAATGTGAACCATCGCAATACGTTTCACAAAGTCTCATGAGGAATCGGACCCCGGATTCCGTATATGAAAGGCGCGCCACTAAATTACTGGAAATACTTTTTTTTTTACTACTATGTAGATCTCTAGCGGTTGGTTTAATTTAACAAAAAAAAAAAAAAAGCTGGGTAGAATGAAGTCTTACCCTTCAACAATATCATTGAACTTCAGTACAGGAATGCACGCTGGCTCAGTGGTAGAGCGTTCACCTCTAGTGCGTGGGATCCCTGGTTCGATCTCAGCTCACGCCAAATGGGCTTTGTGGTGGACAAGCACCGGTCCCTGGATTTTATCGAGGTTCTCCCGTTTCCTCCCACTTCATTCATTTCACCATTGCATTCATTTCTTATCATCGCCGTCTCCTTTAGCCTAGCCGACATAATCGTGGAACATAAAACTAAAAGATTTCTTTTCTTTTTGAAATTCAATATAATATAGGGCGACAAGGTTACGAAAAAGTTGCCATTTACTTAGATAACAAAATAGTAAATATTGAAAAATAATAATAGTTTTATGTTTGTAAAAGTAAATTTTGGTATATAATCTTATAATCAATTTTAACATAAAAGATGGTGTAAAGTATGTGAAAAATATTAACTAATTTATTTTATTTTCAAGAGCTATGATTACTTTTTTCTTTTTCTTTTTCTTTTTTCTTTTTTTTTTGAAATAGTGTGAATTTTCCATTTTCTGGTACGAGAAAGTGATATAGCTAAGTGTGACTTGAAAAAAAAAATATCATTTCCAGGAGCTTAACAAGCTGACACATGAGATAAATTTTAGTTAATCCGTTATTTGGCTTTGAGTTCAGTGACAAGCTTATGAATCCGACTTGAATATACTTCTCAACGAAAGATCCAAAGCAACATTACTTTCCACCAAGAATTAGACCTAGGCTATCCTGCGACGACTATGTGAAAGCTAGCAATTTAGCCACAAGAAAGCTCGAATCTTCAAGTGTGAGAAAGCAAAATCAGGACGTCTCCCTAGCTAGGGAAAAATCATATAAAGAGGAGTCCTAAAATGAAACTTCTGATATCGAGCTCTTTAGATCAAAAGTTAGAAGGTTGTACAGCTTTTAGATGCATACTTTACATTAATATTATTCTTTATTCGAGAAGGACATTAATTTCTCAAGTTAAATATGAATATAATCTATAAAGACAATCCGAAATAGTTACAAAGTTGTATAAAGAGCTTAGTAACCATCTTGTTTTGAAATTTTGCTTACTTCCGCACACGATATCGAGGTTGAGAAGAACAGTACTATTACCGAGTTTTGTCCAAGTTTCTATGTATAAAACAATACATAACTGACAGACAAGCTTTTAACGGTTCGAACAATTAATTTGTTGTGTATGAATTTTGTTTAAATGCGTATGACGATTCTTTAACTTTACCTAGGGAAATGATCTTGCGCGTGTAGTGGATTCTATTAGCACTTCTGTTTCTACCTCAATAAGAGATAATTTTCTTTTGAGAGGTGTAACCATTGCTCTCATTTCAATTACCCTACTATATTTCCCTAGATCCAACTTAAAGAAAACGGCTGCAGTAAACAAAAACTTTTGAAATAGTGAGTTGTAGGCTGATAGTCTGAAGTAATATGAACAAATATAGTTAATAAAAGATGCACAAGGATTTTAACATATTTAGAAGCAAAAATTTCCTGATAGAGTTTGTGGTTGAATTTTTCAATAGATCTAAAACATTAAAATGAGAAAAAAGATTATAAGATGCTTTAATATTAATCCAATATGATGTTAATATTAGGTTTGTACTACGTAAGGTACTAATTTTAGGTAAGTAGTCCATGACCAAAAATTAATGTCAATAATTTGAATAGTTCTAGAAGATTGCGGTTTAATATTTTTACACTGAAATGTAAAGTGGTTAAGGGTTCTAATTTCTTTATTGTACTAACACTGCTAACTTAAAAAAAAAAAAAAAACATTTTTGGAGTTAAAGCTATATAAAATCTTTGGAGAATGTGACTATTTGATTTCTAGACCAACCTCTCGTGTTCTTTTACTAGGTTTACAACTAAATTTAACCAGATACCAGTAGTATTTTCATGGTTCTTTCCTATTTTGAATTTTGTCAAAAATAAATACAATTGTCCAACACTACTTTCATAATTTACATCGAACCATGCAAATAGACATTCCTTAAGCTACATAAAATGATTATACACGTATGTTAACTATCTCTATTGAAAAGTTTTTCAACAAGTAACATTGATCAAAAGCTGTTTAGTATAAGAAATATTGACACAGAAAATTGTACTTCTTTAATTTTTTCTTTTAAATACAAAGACTTAAGTTTGTTTTACCAACATGGAAAAGATCTTGTAAATATAGAAATAGCAACAACAATAAACGTGATGGAAAATATTAGGATGGAATTGTAAATGATGGAGAAGCAAACATAGAGCTATTCAGCCAACTTTAATATTATACATGATGACAATGTTACGTAACGATGTTTCAACTTTGTTCATACATACTAAAGAATAAAATAAAAACCCATCTTTTTATATTTGTAATTACTAATTTGCAGTTTAATTATTAGGTTAAAACATTTCTATATTATTGTTTTAATCAAATGTTTATGTATTTTGATGAAATAAGATTATTTTTTTTTTACATTGATGTTCAATAATTTTTAATGTTTATATTTTAATTTTCTTTCACATTTAGGTTACAGTAATTTAATTAAATGTTTTTCATAATCTTATATAAAATTGCTTTTATTTATTTTTCTACTTTTAGCAACACAATGTTACTAAATTATTTATGTATAAATATTGTTAATCTATTGAGATTATAAATTTATATTTTATGTGTTAATAAATTAGAAGTGTTAACCCAATAATTATTACAGTGCTTACTCTTCAAGAAAAAGGACATGAAACCAATAGCTATTATCAACACAGAAACTGGATATCCAACATAAGAATGAGGGTTTTATGTGGGATTAATAATAGTTATAAAAAGTTACTGCATGCTCTATTTCGTAATTTTAATTGTGCTGATAAAATTGTCTTACGAGCTAGATAATTGTACAAATATGATAGATAGATTTGACAGGATTATATTCTAAAAGATTAAAACATTGAACAATATGTTTGTGACAAATTTGCCAATTATTTACGAATCAGAATAATGAATGATGAAAATAAATATACATTTCAGTGTAAAAATAAAGAAAACTAAATTTCAAGTATGTCAAATATAACTTATACAATTAAAGTTGTCAAAAATTGATTGAATTGCAAAAGTTTTACAAAACTATAATTCAACTTCACATTCTCGATAACAAGTTTCTAAGGCATTCCCTGCAGTCTTCTTTAGACATAACCTCGAATTTTGTACCAAAATAAAGTCAAAAATATGAAAAAGACTAACAGCCAGAGTGATAAATTACTGCCATATTTTCGAACTGTCTTATTGCGCCTACAAATAAATCTGTAGAAACGAAATCTTTAAGTTTTACATCCAATAGATATGCCGGCACGGCTAAAGGAGACGGGGATGTTGAGAAATGAATGAAATGGTGGAATGAAGAAAGTGGGAGGAAACGGGAGAACCCCGAGGAAACCCCCACACACGGTTTGTCCACCACAAAGTTCACTTGGCGGAGGCTGGGATTGAAACCCGGGACTCCAAGCACCAGAGGTGAACGCTCTATTACTGAGCCATCACGGCTTCTCTGTAGAAATCAGTTTATCAAAACAGTGATTACTTTATTCAACGAATTGTCTAAGTACTAACTACGTAGCTTGATAAGTTTTTGGAAATGTTGATATTATTACTATTATTATTATTTCATTCTTTTACCTTATATCGAAATTTCAATAGACAGAAAGGAAGTCAATGAAAACAAATCAAAGATCGAAAGAGAACAGAAACAGAGATAAGTGACTATTTTCCATTTTAACGTTTCCTTCGTTGTGAAGTTTAAATACTATCCTTCATATCCTTAATTCAGGGTAAAATAAAAAGTTATTTTTTCTAACATTTTTCCAAGGTATTCCTACGCAAAGTTTCTAGTTTCTAAATGCAGAGTTTTATCACTTATTTAAGACTAATATTTTACAATTTTTCCCGAAAGGGGTTCTTTGATCTTTGTTAAATAGTAAGTTACAACTTTAAATGACATTTAATGTAGTTAATTGTTCTTTCCTTATAGATAAAAGTGAAAGTTTTTAAATATAAAGATAATGCATACGGGTTTCAGTACTTTTTTTGGTCTCATGGACGATGTGCTTAGTACCCAATGCTTGTTAGAACGACTCAAGTGTCGGTGATATTGCAGCTGAGTCGTCTTGGAACTAGCAACGTCACGTCTGAATGAGAAACACTTCGAAGTTTACATATCGTTGAAATAGTTTTATCGTATATTGTAAATATTCAGTTGCGTGGTTCAAAGCTTACTATATATAAATTTATTACAAGCAAATAAATAATAATAATGATAATAAATTTAAAAGATTGAATTCTTGGATGAGCACTAGATTTCAGCTTCTCTCCTCTGTTAATATACACTGTATTTACATATTTGTTGGTTGGTTAGATTTGAGTTTTGCGCTCCTTTTAGTAACGAGGGGAGCCTACAGCTTAACGTGGGATCCGAACCACCTGAGCACAAACCGGCAATTGAACCCTGGTCTTCCGAACCATATAACAACGGGTGAACCCTTATACATACTTGTGTTAATAAACAATTTAAAGTTATTTATATGTTATTATTTGTTAGGAAAAAAAGAAGTTCAGAGCTGTTTTATTTTCGGCTTTTTGTTCTTAGTCTACTGAAAAGTAATAAAATACTTGTCGGGAAAGAAAATAGAAGTGAGTTGATTTAACTCACTGTGTATTGCATGTAGTTCAAGGTGTAAAATAACTGGTATATGTAGTAGGGTGTTAATCTCTTTTATGGAAGTCTTGTCATCTATATTAGGTCATGGCCATTTTATATAAGTAGGACATATAGCATACAGCAATTGCTTAAGATAGGAGTTCGCTTGTCGCCAGCCTTGCCACTCTATCAACTATTTCATCATTCAATTGCGTTTATCATATATACTCTTCAGTAAAACAGAGTGCGAGATCTTAATTAATTCGAAGATTTCTCTTGCAAAATATAAACTTAACAAACAACGGTATACAATTAGAACAAATTAAAGTTTGAATTGAAAAGACTAACTAAATTCTAAGAACAAAAAAGTATTTCTTGCTTTCATAATCCGAGTGGAGCATGATTATTCTAAAATACAGAGATCAGTTTTCAGAAGTCCTAGCAAAATTCACAGGAAAAAAATATTCAGTTACAAAGTTATATTCTGTCAATGCTAGGGTATACATGTTTTATGTGGATTCAGAGAATTAAAAAGAGTCTACAGGATATTCACGAATAAAGTGGGCATCTTTGGCTACCCTGTTACTTTCGTATTAACTAAGTTAGCAATTTCTTTTGCGTTTTGTTTTTAGTTGTTCAAAATTTAACCGACATCGCTGAGGAAGTGAATGACATTAGAATGGCAGCAAATAGTCGAAGTTTTCAGGAGCATGTGAAATTTGTATATTCTATCATTGATAATGTAACGAAGTGTAACGACTTATGCAAACAGCTATTTTGAACTGACATAGCCAATGTTTATGTCAGTGGAAATGTTAGTCGTCATAATTGCGGATATAAGAGGGCTACAAATCACTATTTAGCAATCGAAAATGCAAAAGTAGCTTTGTTGTGGTGATGTGGAGAGGAGTGAGTTACGATAGGCTTATTGGGCGTTTCTTTTTAAAGACAGCTCAAATTTACAATTACTTGGAAAACAGATAAAATTGTCATTGTGCTAAGTTACTATCTGCAGATAATAACAATATACGAAACTTATATAGTCATAAGTAAATATAATTCTTGATCAAAAAGTTTCTCCTTAATCCGTGACCACCCTGTACATCGCAAAGCTAATTTAGTTATTTTTGTACACAAAATAGTTATTTGATATATTTTCCGTAAAGTTAATTGAAAAACCAAAATTACGCTGTAAGATCATCATTTATTACGGTACATACCAGCGATAACTGAAGATACTAAGACATCATTAAATAAAATCATAATTTTTAAATCTGAAGTTCGTAACCATCATACAATGAATGATTATATTAAAAATTCTATATGGATTGAATACTGAAACAGAAGAATTTTGTTTAATTGTAAGTAACAGAAGCTGAAACAACATCCGCACTTGTAGTACATACAATACTCTTGAAACAGATATAAGTAAATCGTTACAATAGGGAAAGCAGGATTTTTTTTTTTAAAAAAAAAGCATTATTCGAGGCTCGAATATAGGATCATGAAAGAAGTCGTGTGCTTCAAAGTAAGCTACCTCGCAAAGCCATGACTCATTTTGTACACAATGTACTTGTACTACGATACATGTCTTGCATGCAGAGTTGCTTTTGTCAACACTAGAATATGCAAAAGACCTACATTCCGTAGTACTACTTGAGGATTACTTTTTTTCTTTTACTTATACTTGCGATCGAAACTTACTCATTGTTGTTTTATTGTACTTTGCATACATATCTTCTTCTTCTTTCTTTAGATATCCGGGAATGAACGTAGGAACAGTAGCTGCCTACTTGCTTAGCAGTGTGACCAATAAGAGCAGTGTTGCCGAGGAAAGGGAATTTTTGTTACCGGGAAAAGACGAAAATACAAAATAGAGAGACATAGACTTAACAATTGCCATATCATACGGGTGGGCAGTACTTCGGATTACGGTGTGTGTGTGTGTGTGAATAGCAAACTCTCTATAGGTTATTTCATATTGAATCTGTTTAGAATTGTATAATACGAACTAGCACTTATGTAGAATGGCAAAATGTTATAAAGGACGTTAGTTCTCGTTGATTCCATCCAAGTAAAACGTTACAGAGAAATCTGTCAGAAATGTTGAATAAAGTTTGAATGCAACGAATTATTGCCAGAAGAGATTCTATGAAGATATTTTTTTGTTTAAACGTGAGGAGAGGCAAAAATAAACAAATTAAGATATGATCAGAGAAATAATTTAAAGTACTCATTCGATAAGGGAATCGTATAAAAAGTGGGCTGTATCTAAGGTACCCATGAAGTGACTGTGAAAAAAAAAAGTGCAGTGACCAATCCACCGTGTAACGAATCGAATATTTCTTCTAAGAAATGGATACTAAAGTACTAAAGAAGTGAAATAGTGGAAATTCAATTACATAATTCAGATGGCGTCTCGATGATAATACTTAGATTTTCAAACAGTAAAAGTGATTTTTTTTTTTTTTTACCTTGAATTCATTGTTTGAGTCATTGTAGTTCATGGACCAATCACTTTTGCGGTATTTGGGGTTTCCTAAAAATGAGAATTCTAGGAAATGGAATATAGGCGTAGACTACAAGCAATGGTGATTTGAGATTTCCTCTAGGGGGAAATTCCAATACACGGGGGTGTGAAAGGAGTATTGAAAAAAAAAACTGGTAATTTACATCGAGCACGATCGGTGATGCAGAGTGCCTTGGAGAACAATATACCCCGGGCCACTCCAGAAATCATCACTGCGTACAAGCAGAGAAATTAATGACTATCACAAATATTTTCCATGTTAAATTATTTAACAGGACTGTAGTTATAATTGTAATTACGTTAATCAATTGTAATTACACCCGGCTGGTATGGTCTGGTGGTCTAAGGCGGCGTTTCTCAATTTGGGAGTCGCGAAGAGTGGTAAAAAAAGATAAACGTAATAGGGAGATCTAATAGGGAGAAAATATTTTCAGATTATTTTGATATATTTTTTAAAATTTCCATGATTATTTTCAAACTGTTATTCCTATTTCTATATAAGAATTACACTCATATACAATGATAAGCAATAAGCAGCAATTATCGGAAAGCTTATTACAAACCGGAAAATACTTATGGAGGTTGCTGGCAAACGTGATAAAAAGGGGAGTCGTGATATGAAAGAAATTGAGAAAATTGGTCTAAGGTATTAATGAGGCTGGCGATCGCAAAGCATACCTGCCGCAGTTCATTCATTTGTTTTCTCTCTCTTGGCATAGAGGACACAGACGTAAGACGCCGGGGTGGTACCTAACTTATAGGTCCCAGCCCGCTTCCTTCCTTCCCCAATCCTTTCTTCTTTCCCCTTCCCCGGATAGTGTGCTCGCTGAGGGACCTCATCGCTCAAACGTGACGGGCTAAATGACCATAAGATGCCAAGAGCCCAGAAATATAAATCCTAAGTTCTAAATCCTTCAAAATACAAGCTTATGTAAAACAATTATGATTTCTCAAATATGGACGTTTAGTGTGAAATTTATGCAGTCTTTATGTACATTTTCCTTACTTAAAAATTACACATTGCATATGTAGATGAAAAATAAATGGAACAAATCGGAGTAACTTCGATACACCTTTTTAATAAGATATAGAGACATAATTTTTACTGTATCACGAAAAATTCTACTCCAAGTGGATGAATCCAAGGGCGCCGATCCTGGGAGACTGAGCCCCCTTCCCCCGTCGACGTTTGCATAGAGCATCCCAAAAATCAGTTGTTTTTTTTCCTGCTCGGATATATGACAGCGAAATACACATATTTAAATGGGCTCCCCAAAAGTTACACAGAAGTCAACGCCTCCGGCTGAATCCACATGTACGTCCTGTTGGCCACCACCTTGCTTTAGAAGATCATATTCTGCTAAATATATCTATGAAATTATTTTGGTCCTAAGTAAAGAACTTAATTGGTGAAAGAAAATCAACTTATTTAATTTTATTTATTAACTATAGACAAAAGTACAATTAATGCCATAAGTACTTTCCCTTTGGTAAAATTTATTTTGGACATAACGGTAGAATGTACACCGTTTCACTGAATTTGAAGGCTGAAACCTACAAATGTATATATATATTACATTCTTTTTAGTTACTGAAAACTGCACTCAAACTGTCCTTTCATTCTGAACTTATTTACGGAACTAATTTCATAAAACGGAAAGAACTTTTGTCATTGACTGTACAAGGCTTTCCAGAGATGGATGTCCAGGATTTTTTAAAACAAGACTATACGTAGGAATAATTATAGAATTGTGTTTAATATAAGTCTCCATTTACGGTTCTACTCTACTGATCCTTCTCGTTTCAGTAACCCTAAGAAATTCTATTCTCATGGAAGATGAAAGAAAAATTAAAATCACATTGTGATATTCTGGCAACCCTGGTTACCAATCCGTCGTATATATATTCAAACAGTTTCTGGGCATGTGTCTACTTCCATGCGGATGGCAAAGGGGGAAGGGAAAGCAACTATTGGTGTAGGAGTGGTCCCGTCCACAGGTGACAACATGTCATGTTTTGAAAGGCAAAAGAAATACGTCAACGCCCCAAAAGGAAACAACAGACAGACGATTGTCATTTCATTGTATTTTTTCTCTCTCACTGTCTTCAATGTGGCAACCAAACAAAGTGGAATTCAAAATAATTATTGAAAAAAAAAAAAAAAACTCTTCGCATTCATTAAGTCTTGCTCAATAACAGAGAATTCCCTTTCATTTATTTGTTTATTCATTTCCTTTTCTTCTTCTTCTTGTCTTTTAAAGTCGTTTGTTGCATTCTCTTAGACGCAGGTTACCTTATCAATTCATGAATGTATGTAAGAGAGAAAGTAAACCTGTTTCTATCAACACTGCTGTCAAATATTTAAAGGAATAAAGTTTATCGTGCCAGAAGAGAAAATCCTGAATTCTATTGTTTATCATTCAGTCCAATCAGAATTTCTTGACAATCATTACTTCGATAAGATTACTTCTAGACCCCTTTACACAGATAAATATTCGTAAATCAACACGAGACAACGTGACATAAACATAATCGACAATAAAACCCATCAGATTTCAATACCTGATTAATATGTTACGGAACGTTCTTAGACACGGTATGGAGAAGGATGAAAAAATTAAAATGGATGAAATGGAAAAGCAAAAAGGCACTGGAGATAATTAATAGGAGGAAAATAAACTAGCCACCATATTATTTAAGATGTTTTAATTGAGGGATAACATGAAAAATGATAGAATAACCAAAAAATGAAAGAGAAGAAGATTGGCCTTCTAATAAGGGAATTTTTGCGTCTAAGTGAACAGCTGAAGATCTCACTCAGTGGAAGCTTCCAAAGGCTAACAATTAATTTTGCACATGAAGTGAGAAACTTTCGCCTCGATTTTTCTCTCGAAAACAAAACGAGAAAAATCTTATCAAATTCGACATAAGAATTGAGACGAGATGAGAAATTGAGTTGAGTTGATTTTGAGTTTAACGTCCCTTTCAACAGAGAGGCTATATGAGACGGGACCTACTGATTAACGTGGAATCCGAACCACATGAGCTCCCGCCGGGGATCGTACCCGGGTCTCCCACGTCAAAGGCGCGTACGCTAACCGCTTAGCCACGAAGGAGCTCGAGATTATAAATTTCTTTAGTCTCGTGGGTAACACTAGTTCATCCAAGTCTAAAATCTCAAACATTATTTTAGTGTCACACGATTCATTATAAAAATTATAAATCAAGTGATTGTACGAACATAATGAAGAGCATTTATCAACTTTTAAAGATAACGAAAATCATTACACAATATACTTCAATAGTAAATATGATTTTAAATATCGTTATATCACATCCTTCGTGAACCTCTCGTGACGCAGAAAAATTCTGGTAACTTCTAGGTGAACTTAAGTGAAGAAAACTCATATTATAAGTTTTGTACATTTAAACACAAAATGAGACAAGTAAAGCTTTATGAAAATCGAGACGAGATTTCTGCAAAATTTGCGGGAACGAGATGTCAAAATCTTATTTCTCATCCCCACTACCTACCAGTGATTGGAAAATTCGTATGGTGATTATGACGAAATACAGTCAGACAATTATTTTGCATGGAAATAGCGAAACATTCTCTGGACGACCACTGCTTTAGCACAACCAACCTTTATCACGACCAATTTTTACTCGAACAGAATTATACTTTCATAACAGCAAAGTATTTTGACCATTTCATTGACTTTTAATTTTCTCTATGCTCACGCTTCGATGCTCACAAGATATATCACAACGTCTCATATTTGAAGTTCTTCCCATCAGGGAGACAAAAAGTCTCAAAGAACTTTTTGATAGATCACAATCATTTTTGCCAGGATATACATGTTAAAAGTTAGAAAATTGGGTTCATTGGTGGACGTGGTCCATCCATTAGATCCCAAGCTATGGACAAGAAAAATTTGTTCCTTGTTTATAGAAATCTCCCCTTTGTAGTATGTAACCCAACAGTATCTATACGTAAGGTTGGTTGCATATCCTTGGAAATCCTTTATGTGGTGCATTAACACACATGACACTACTATTTGTTTAACAGACTCAATAGTACAGCGGTTCCCGAACTAGAGGGCTCCTTGAGAGGTGCAGGAGACCATCAAAGGTGCACAGTATACTGAAAAAAAAAGGAACAGTAAAATTATTTTTCAACTGCAAAGTCTTATCATAATAACAATAATAATATTGTATATGACGATTAGTTAAACTTTATATTAAATAAAACTGAAAAACTTTGATTGTCAAAGCTAATCTGGAAAATAATGATTTCTTTGTTCCAGGGGCAAAATTACACACGTATTGAGTTATTTTGTAACTAATTAACTATTTCTTTAACGCAGATAAATCGATATATTAAAAATTCAACATTTGAATCTACTCAATAGATTGTTTACTAAAATGTACCATATTTTACAAATTTGAGATAACATTAAGTGAACAACCATTTCTCATTACGGTTTTCAGTTCTAAAAGAAACTTAATCAGGATAAGCAATGAACGTAATAAAAGAAATAAGACAGAATTCATATTTTGTCTTCAGTGTGAAGGAGGTTGTGCTGATCTAGCTAAACAGCTTTTTAAGTCCACTCTTATTGGAATAGGATGGTTTCATAAGCTCTTCACATATTGAGAGAGTCCGCGGTTACTTCATTCGTAATGTCTTAAAAATGCTTCAACTGATAGTCCTCAAATTTGGAAGGAACAAATTACTGATTAGTCTTTCCAGTTGACTAGACTATGATAGAAAAACGAACAAAGGACGTAGAGGATTAGAGCTGATTTTAAAAAATGGAAGACACTGTAATTTTTTGGTTTTCCGGATAAAAGAGAATGTCCTGAAGGTTTCTTCGACACACTTCGCATTTTTCGTCTCAAACAAGGGAATATTTTCTCATAACTTTACAGAAGTCATGTGTGCTACTGCAGTTGCTTGCGTACGATCAGGTTGAGCAATCATGCTCTTTATAGCCCACAGATCTAACTAGTTTTTATGTATTTTTTAGTTGTGATAGGGGGCGCGGTGACTCAGTGGTAGATTGTTCACATCCGGTGCTTGGAGTCCGTGGTTCGATCCCAGCTCGCGCCGTGTGGACTTTGTGGTGGACAAACACCGTACTCGTGGATTTTCTCGGGGCTCTCCCGTTTTCTCCCACTTTCTTCATTCCACCATTTCACTCATTTCTGATCATCACCGTCTCCTTTATTCTAACCGGCAAACCGTGGGCCGTAAAACTTAAAGATTTCATTTCATTTGATTCAGTTCTGATAGGTTTTATGGAGTACCCTGATCTTGTGAGTTAGTCAAATGCATAAAGAGTTAGACACTTGTCTAGCCGTCACCCTCTGTAAATAGGTTTTCTTTCCTAGAAAGAACAAAAACCAACATAATACTCTCTATAATTCAATTGTAGCCTCCCCTTATTTCATTTTACTGTTTGATTTGAAAATCCTTGTCAAACCATTGAACCTTCTTTGAGAGAAAAACCCGTTTATACGACCGATTTTAGTTGAAAACTTTCAGTGGTCGCGTTAAATGAAATGAAAGTTTTAGTTTTACTTCTCACGATTTATGAGCTTTAAACGAGAGGAGACAGGTGATTAATAAAAGTGAATGAAACAATTTGTGGAATGTGCTGGGAAGGAACAGGAAAATTACGAGAAAACTCTTGGACACAAGGGTTTACTGCTATAATAATAAATGTTTTGAAGGATATCAATAAAGAATAAGCAAATCAAAGGTATTCAGATTAAAAATAACTTTCCCTTTTGGTTAGTAAGTTACAAGGTATGACAATGCTAAGCCGTAAAACCACAAGGAATTCTTTTTCTTTCATTCATTTCTATTCTATTCTTTTCTATTTAAGAAAAAGTTGTACTCGCGCACCTGCGTACGTGATTTAGTTCCAAAGTTATGGATTTCTTGCTATGGTTATGTTATGACTGGTGAAGAATACAGTGGAATTTTAGTAATTCCAAATAGAGTTATTTATGAAATATTTTCTATATTTTTCTTTGTTAGAGGAAAATTGGAATGTAGGAACAGCTGACTTCATTCGAAAGTGCAAAACCCTGTTTCTTCTGGAAAACACGGTGGCTCCTTGCTTGAGCGATCAAATGTAGTCCTAACATCTATTATGATTTGATCCTATGCCTGCCACGCTACCTTATGTTATGAATTTGCTCATCGTTAGGCAATAGTGAAGTTATGAAGCATAGTACCCATTACTGAAGGAGAAATCAAAATATTATTCGAGCTAGCGTTCGGGACATTCTACTTCCATCAGGATTTGATACTGTCGTGATCATAAAAATTAAAAAGCTAGCACTTCTACGTAAGCAAACGGAGATTCTCCTTGTAAGCTTGTGGTACAGTCATCAGCATAAGTATCTTGCCCTTGAATCACTATAACTCCATTAGCCCGTATCCAGGACATTGCTGGTGTCACAAACGCCTGAATAGACGCAACCCAACGTACACATAACAATTCTAGCAACCAAACACACTTGGTGGGCCTGGGCAGCACTGAAACTTTTACCGAGGAGTTGATGATACACGAAAAAGATTCTCAATTTTAAGATAATTCTCTATTGTTTAGAGCATATGTATATAATTTATTATTTCACTACACAGTGCATGCGAGAAGTAAGAAAAAAAAACCACTAAACATACATGAGTTAAAAAAATATTGAAATACTCTGAAAATATCAAACTTGTAACACTTGAAGAAAATAAGTTTGTAAATCTTTGTCTTCACTCAATTCCCCGACATTATCATCATTCGAGTTTTTTTTCCTTTTGCAGAGGAGACCTTGCTTATTACAGGGGATGTGGATTGAAATTGAAGCATGTTAAAAACTTCCGATCATGCAGAATTCGAACCTGGGCCTCTCGACTAGAAATCCAATGCAATAACTTCTTAAATATGCCAATTGAGGAACTGTATTAAAAAAATCAACCCAAATCCAGTTTCTTTTAGTCGGCATCTACGCTATTCACTTACATAATATAACAATCCTAGTCAAAATTCTTTTTTTAATACAAAATAATTTCAGCTAAATAGAATAATAAACAAACTCAAAGGACTTGGAATGTTATCTAATTCAGTTGAAGGATTTAGGACATTTGAGAATTCAGACGAATCATACCACTGGAATGGAAAACTTGAATGACTAACAAAAATTTCGTCCGTCTATAAAGATATGTTCAGAGGCTAATTCATTTTTAATCAAATTATATTATTTAGTAATTGTTATTCCGATTCTATTATTGTTTTTATTATTATTATTATTATTATTATTATTATTATTATTATTATTATTATTATTATTATTATTATTATTATTATTATTATTATTATTATTATTATTATTATTATTATTATTATTATTATTATTATTATTAACGATCATTCCAAACCTATCATCACGCAGATTCATCCTGTTTTTTATCAGATATTGTGACGCAAAAGAAACTGTGACTCGTGCGAAAGATACGTTTGTACATTATAAGAGATGTAGCTTCCAATTATTCACCGCAGATCAGTCGTATTTGACCGTAAACAAAATCTAGTGTGGAGCAGAAAAAGACTTTACACAAAGTAAAAAGTAGTTTTGAGGAAGCGCACGAAATAGTCGAACGATTAGCCCTCCCCACTAATCTAGTGGCTGTCCGTTCACCTTTGATGCGCATGATCACGGGATCCATTCCTGATGGTAGATCATATGTAGAATTTTATATTTCCTCGATATTTCCGTCTTCGTGTCCCTGTTGTGTTAAGTAGAAAATGGAATGAAATCACGTGAAATTAGAAAAATGTTGATAATTAGAGAAATAATTGAAGAATCTTATTGAAGAATTTTCAGTTAACCAGTTAACTTTTAAAAAAAGCTGTTTGGGTGAATAGTGTGTTAATAATGTATTCGTATGTTTAAACTCTTGGAAATTCATGTTCTATCTGTGCTTATACATTTCTCCCACTCCCACTCTTAATTGTACACATTGAAAATTTGTCGGCATATATGATATAATATATTATGTGTAGTGAATCACCATTCTATTAAATTACGGCTACAAATATAACTATTTTCTGCAGTAGCAAGTTATTAAGGCTTTCAAAAAAAGCATCCTTCTAGAGCCTTTAAATTGTTTCTACCTTTACTGTATATTAGCAATTGGTCAACACAAATCATTGCTTCAGCTACTCGTATCTTAATGCTAAAATATCGTATTATATAGGTATTTTCTCTTTTCCATAAGAAAAATGCTTTCGTAGTCACTGTGGTGGTTTGGAGCTGAAGAAAGCTATAGCGAACAGAGGTAGACTAGTAACACAGATAGTTAGATTGCCAAAAGAACATCATGAATAAGATCAGTGCTCGAAAATTTTTCTTCTGACCTATACACCAGTTCTTAAACCTAGACACCATAATAGGAACACAATCCGATAAATGGGTCTACATATTTTGGATTTAAATTATTTAGGTGCCAGACTTCTAGGTGCCAGGTACCAAGATATTTCTAAACGCCCAGGACTTTCGGAGCCTGAACAAGAGGATTGTTAACAGAAATTCATTATGTGTTACAAGTGTTATTATTTTAGAACTTCAACCCTTTCTATTTAATAACCTCACACGAAATAATGTTCTAAGCATAAAATCATATTTATATTTTTCTCTCTTCAGCTGTGAGTGAGTGGTAAAGTGTTACACTTGCAAAAGGTTAGATCGTGAAAATATTGCGTTTTGTATATTTTCTAAGATCCATAAGGGGAAAAAAAGCATAAAATAAAATGTTTAACGAGATTTGTTCTTTCTTTAAGTTTCGTTAATGTAGTTTGGTTTCCCTTATAATGCTTCACTGGAACAGGATATTGTGTATATTACTCATCATCACATACCACAAACGTTCGTACTCATTCAGTAATAAGTAGACCGTAGATCAGTGGTGCAGCTGTACCAGAATAGTGAAAGACTTATGACTTACCTTTGTATTACTCAACAGTATTACTGCAGAATTTTATAGTGAATTAGAGATTTTCAGTACTTAGGCACGAATATTGACCTGTTTGATTCTCGATGTGACATTTCTTAATCAAGGAACCATGTCTTGATTATTTCAAATATAATTTTATTCTTACTCATTTTCCCATACTGAAAAGTAATGCAGTAGTTTTGAACACATACTACATAAAAATATTTAATAACTGTTTGGATTAAGTGATATCTCATCCATTCTACACGGCAAGATGTTCAGACTTGCTCTAAATTTTGGCGATCTCTCATAAGAGAAAGATGTAGCTTTTTACTTTGCTCTCTTACTCGTTTATACTTTGTTAGATCTTGTAGTTATGTTTCAGTGTAATGCTTTGACACATACAGATGCACACAAGAGAAAAGAAATTTATCGATCTAGTGAGGAGATAGAGAGAGACAGACAGACAGCAGAGAGGGGAAAATAATGTTTGTTAGGATTATATTAGATTACACACTTTCCATATATATATATAGGGATGCGCACGAGACGAGTCGAGACAGGATTTTCCTGACAAAATTCGAGTCGAGACACGACTCTTCCAATAGTAAAATATACATTTTTCGAGTCGAGACATCACTTTTACAGCACATTTTCGAGACGAGACAGCTACAAATCTTGTCTCCTGCGCATCCCTATATATATATGACAATGTTTCGTGGTCTCTTGTTGCACTGAGTACTGGGTCAGGAATCTATCTGGATCATGTCAGGTCACAGCCGTACTGGGTCATGTGTCTAGTGGGTCGCAGGTATGGCTGCATCTGGGGCACTGATATCTGTTTATGTTCGTATATCCTGCGCATATTTCTCATCGGAGTAACTTATTACGCTCATCGAAGAGGCTATCCCGTGAAAATTCAAAATGCGTTCGTTCATTCAAAAAGGTACCCAGTTCATGTCAGTTTTTCTAATTATCGATGTACAGTAAACCACGAGTTGCGAACTTAATCCATTACTGAAGTGTTCGTAATCTAAAATCATTTCTCACATTAATTTTAATCTAAATATAATTAAATTGTTCTAGCCCCAGGAACACAGTACTTTATGTATATTTACGTTTTTAAGTGCTTTCCGTAATGAAGAATATATAATGGAAATAAATACTATCCTTTTAAAAGACAACTAAATAACACTAAATTAAACAAAACAGTATGAAGGCTAAAAGAACACAAAAAATGTAAGAAAGAATACATAGTTGTATATCACAGGACTCTGACGAATGATGATGGCAAACGCGCAAAATCACGACTCGACGCGTGGAATTATGGGTATACGCGTGTGTATGAGCTCGTAACCTAAAACATTGTTTGTAAGCAGATCTAAAAATTGTTTACAAAACTTGTTCGTAAATCGATTTATTCTGAAACCTGGGTACTCGTAATCTGTGAGTCCACTGTAAGTTATTTTTTGCTAAAACTAGCTATATTATATCCTCCAGTTGGTTAGAAGACATTAGATCCGCAACTGCTCACGACCAACTGTGCTACAACGGTATGCAATATGTAATTCTTTCTTAGTGTGCTAATATATATATATATATATATATATATATATATATATATATATATATATATATATATATATATATATATTAAAATTCAAGAGAAAGTGTACAACGGAACAAACGGAACATTTTCTTGCTTCTCTTCTAAAATTGTCTTGCTTTCCATAAAGGAAGAAAATATTATAAGACGAAAGCACAACAGAATATACTTTTTATTAGCGTATTATTATTATTTCTTCCAGCTTATCCTTATTCTGTCGTCAAACATTTGCAATAATTTGCAGCAAAGTCATCATGGATTATCTGTATGACGTTCTCCATTTCTTCACCAAACAGATTGACTTCAGGGTAAGAGAAAAAAGTTTTCTTGCTGAAGAAGGGAGAATAATATTCCTGAAAGAAAGGATCCAACTAAGGAGAGAGAAAAAAATGATAGGAAGGAACATTATTATCGGGAAGAGCTTACACAGAGGACAATAGAATTGCTACAACAGCATTAAAAGACATTCAGGATTTTGTATAAGAGATAGAACAATATTTAGTGTTCATCGCCTTTCATGTTCACAAAACTTCCAATAAAATTTTCCTTTCTTTTGTTCTCCTCGTTTACGCTCTAACGATTCCAAAATTATGGCTTTATACGTATTTTTATTTGTCCAAAATATTACTGAAGAAAAGGGATGTGTCAGCAACTTTTTGTTTTTATCATCTTAGAACGAATGTTTGGATTGATTCTTCAGTGTTATTAACGTTAAAAAAAGAAAAGAAAAAGAAAGAAAAAAAGATGCCCTAAGATGAGACATATACCAATCGATATATCTTACCAAGCTGAATAAAATTAAACACATTAGGGTAAATTCTTCTTATGCGTAGTTTTCGAGAAAAAATGAATTTATATGGCGTTCAAAGTATGTCATTCGTTGACCAAAATAATTGATAGTTTTTTTTTTAATTCTAATGGGACAGATTATTTATTTATTTTTCTGTACAGTCATGACCAGAAAAACCTGGTCAATTACCTCTCTTTGAAAAATCCGTGTACTCTAACTCACATTTAGAATTAAATCAAGGAAATGTTGATTTTTTTTAGACCATTTGAGATATTTTATTTAGAACCAAACAAATTAACTCCTCCGTACGGTTGCCAGACCTATAGCTTAACGGATCCGAATTGCATGAACTCTCACAGGCAACCGAACTCGATTCTCCCGCGTCAAATGTGCGTACGATAACCACATAGATGCAAGGAAGTTCTATGGGAAATATCTAGTTAGCTTTAATACTAATTGTTCGAGTTTGAAGGAGTTTACATTGTATACAGTGGAATTATTAAACTTGACTACTGTGTTAGACGTCCACCTAGGTATAAGTGTTAAAATTCCACATAGCCATCAACATTGTTTACTAGTTTTTGCGGTCGTCTGGTAACAACCTCGACTGACTTCAGCAGGTACTCATATGACTATGTTATCTACGACACAAAAGTCGAGGCTGTGTCGTCTCGTAAAGTGCCGTGAAAGTGATTTCTTGCCTCGGTAAGTGTACCTGTTTTAACAAGAAAAGCTTTGTCTGCTGTCTAGTGTAGTATTATATGTTGAACCAGGACATGCCGAATGAACGCAAAATGAGGAGGTGAACCATTTTGCATGAATATAAGATAATTGAAGTTGTTCCAAGTGGAAACAGTAAGTTACTTATGCTTTTTAAGCATGGCTACGTAACAATATTCATACATTATGTCCTGAATAAGGAATGACCTCACAACTTCATAGATATTATGCAGACGCACAGTGTGAGATATGACATGAGTTCTTGAAATAACAGTTTTTGATTATTTTGGCAGCAACTGAAGTACGAGACTCGTGAATATTGCACTATTATTTTTGCACCTGCGCAATACCTAGCACACTTTCTATATACGGGAAATAAAGTATTTGACAATTGACAAATTTTCTTTTGTCAAAACTTGGGAACAAATGAATTAATTTGGATCTTTTCGTTGCTATCCTTAGAATAGTTATAGCTTGATAACTTGCCAAAATCGATACTCTAATAGGTTATTTTTGCTGAGTTATTAGGAAAAGAAATTTTGTCAACTGAAGAATACTTTCTTTCGTGACTGTACAATGATGAACCATAAATCTTCCAGTATTCTTGTACACAACATACCTGTATTTATTACAGTATAATAAAAGCAGGTTAATATTACAGGTATAGCCCCTCGTGTTGGACTATCTGCAGCCACGTTACAACATCGATACCACGTCTTGGTCTTTTTCCGCTTCCTGCTGGTTACTGAAGTATCGTAATTTCAGAAATAGTGTTATAAACCGAAACAGGTAGTCGAGTCGGACAAAGTGAAGACTAAATGTCAAGTGTGAGCCCTGTTCGATACCATGTAGTTCCTGTATGTTCTTATTGAGTTTTTCAAGTCAAATGTCATTTTGCGTTATTCTGTTACAGCACGGAACGATTTCGTTTCACCAATGCAACATGTTTTTGGCATAAAAGAGCATATATCCGCTTCAACCGTTCGGAATAAAGGTCAGCATTGATGGCACGACCACTAGGAACGAACTTGAAATGAATTTAGCTCTCGTAATTCCATCACACAGAGATCATGACTTTATGCTCCAAACGGCCCTGTTTGACGATCGGTTCTGGAAGTTGGCTCTTGCTCAACCACTGTTTTTGCATATTCGGATTTCGGGTAACACCTACTTTTCGTCGCCTGTAATAATCATTTCAGGAAACACACATCATGAAAATTTTGCAGCAGCTGTCAGCACACATCCACTCTCCCCTGAGTCTGAGCTGAGGTCAACTCATGTGACATCTGATGGTTTTTTCGAGCTCATGAAGATGACACACCACAGTGCATTGGAACATAACTAGTTGGTTTGA
Organism: Thermobia domestica; assembly: GCF_964235325.1. Classification (NCBI taxonomy): domain Eukaryota; kingdom Metazoa; phylum Arthropoda; class Insecta; order Zygentoma; family Lepismatidae; genus Thermobia; species Thermobia domestica. The sequence goes on from NC_137464.1 coordinate 93,131,726, forward strand.
CAATTGTCGTGTGATGGTGGATGGATTTTCCTCAATGGCGTGTCGTATCATCTCAGAATCTGTTATCCTGGGACAACTGGACTTTGGGTGATCTTCGACATTTTTATAATCTGTACGAAATTTCTGGAACAAACTAGTTATATGATACGGCTTACTGTACCTTCCCCTTTTGCATGACAAATGTTTTCCGTCGCTGTCACAGCATTATACCCGATTTGAAACTCATACAGTAGCATTTCACGTATCAGACGTTGCTGAGCACTCAACGGTACTGCCACTAAAAACTGACTGAAGATATTGACAGAGTGGCGGTCTCCGTGTTAAATAGTCCAATTGCCACTACCTCTTTGGCCCGTTTGACATTGTACTTGAGGTCGATTACGGCGTGTAAGTCTACACTTGCCTGCTCTTTGGATTGTGGAAATATTACGAGTATTATGACTCATCTGCTCTGGAAGTATCTCAAGGAGTATCAAACGTCTAGTCATCTGGGGCTACCGTTATAACAGAAATGAAAACATATTATTTCATACAAATGTGCAAATGCTGTGATTGGTAAGAAAACTATTAGCACGTTTTAATAGGGAGTTATTGTTCACCATTCTTGTTAAGAAGTTCACAAACTATTACTTACCTGTTAGTAAAATTATAGTTGTTTTCAAGACTTCACGGAGTGCAGAAATTCGAGAGCCCCGACAGCTTTAAAGTCTTAAGCTTTAGCCTCAAATTTCTGGCTTATAACGAAGTAATTATTGTGATTGAAGATGTTAAAACTTGACATGTAAATATAGCAGATGGTAAGAAACGCTGTAGTTTCCAACAATTTGCACTGAAACATTGATGGAATTTCTTATATAAACTCTATTACGAGGAGGCCAGGGCCTACCAGCCAGCTTGCCACACTTATACCTTTGGGGTGATATGTGTTAAGTAAATCGGCTTCCCTTGCCGTTAATGTTGGCTTTCTAGTCTGGAGTTCGTTACTTCTTCTTTTCAAGTAGCTTGATAATTGAAAACAAGTGAATTACAGTACAGTATTTAGTACTAATTGCATTGACAATTTAATACAAGTATAAAAACTCTGGTAAAATGTTAACAGATTAATTCCATTACCGAACTCGGCCTAGACGATTGTTATAGCTATCTATTGAAAAAATCAGAATTCAAAAATTTACTTTCATCCAGTACATACTAATGTTATACAGAGGTTGTTCAGTCTACATTTGACCAATTTCGACTTACCTAAAAATTTAGAAGAATCCATGGCGCCAGGTCCGTAAGTGCTCGATGTGTTTCCCTTGGTTCCTAACAATAGCCCGACAGCGTAATTTCCGTGGTATTAGGCTCCTCTGAAGAACTTGGAGGGGAATCTTGTGACATTCCCTCTGCACAGCTTTCCAAAGTCCTTCCACAGTTGTCACACGCCGTTTTCCCAAAGCCCGCTTCAGCAATCCAAATCCACAATAGTATATAGGACTTGCATCTGGAGATTTAACAGGTACCTCATTGAAAGGTATCACCTGTATACCACTTGCCTCCTCCATCTCCCTGTAGAATGCGAGGGACGATCGTAAGGTATGTGATCAGGCCTTGTCCATGTGAATGCGCACCAGATTGGCGTCAATTCCGTACATTGTTGGAATCTCATGCTCGTAGATCGGCCGCATGATCTGCTAATGAAAATACTGCGAATTTATTTTGCAGTTCTTTGCCACCCTACGAATCTTCAGTTTACCTCGGTAACAGTAGCCAGTAACGACCATGAACCCTTTTGGGAAGGATTCTTTACAGACACGGACCCACCTTCTGAAGTTCTTGGCCCCTTTCTCTCGGTACATAATGGTTCTCGGTTTGCCGCAGTCGGAAAGGTAAATCCATGCTTCATCGAGCGTTACGACGTACATCCACCTTTGTTTTGCCAAATGCCGTTCGTACAGCTTCCGGGCGTTACACTTTCGTTCCTTTTGGTGGGCATCCATGAGAAGATGGCCGCGAGCTTTCATGACTTTTTCCAGCTTGAGTTGATGGTGTAACGTCCGGCTCACAGTCCCCAAAGACACGTCAAGACGATTAGCCATACGCCTTTGTGTTGGCGGATTTTCTTGCATTGCCATTTTGCGAAGTTTCCTCTGCATGGTGGAGGTGGCCTTGGTGCATTCCCGCTTCCTAGGCAACTTCGTTGGTGATCCAAATGGTGGAGCTTCATTGCCCTTGTACTTTTTAATACAAGAACATTGACAGAAATAAACATTTGGTATATCGTATTTAATATATAACAATGTTGAACTAAAAATCGAACAAGTGTTCCGGTATAAGTTGTCATCTTTTTCTATAATATATCGTTACGGTAAAATGATTTGATGTACTCTTTTTGAATGACTGCCTACTCCAAGCAATCGTTAGACACGCTTTTCTGCTGGTCTGGGCACACTCATCTCTGGCCTTTTTCAAAAGTTTTTACTTGTTGACTTGTTGCGAGAATGGCCACAAAGGAAACATTTTTTCCAAACCCAGAATCTCCGTCTTGTGGTAATGGAACACCTTCACTGAAGCCAAACAGAAGTCTTCCTCTGCGTCGAAGCTCGTTTGGCAAGGATTCCACGGCTAAACTTTGGCTTATTGCTGGTTTTATCTACCTAGATCAAAACCTAGATCATGGAGGAAATTCTTTCGTCTGATATTCTGATTATGCTCTAAATATATTAATAACATTAACACCAGCTACATTTTTCCATCAATTCATCATCAATTAGACATTAAAAAAGATGCCTTGTGGGCCAAGCCTATTGAAAGCTGGTATTATAATATATTGAAATTGCGAGTTCGTGAGTTTCTTGGCATTATGGGATCTACATACCAGCGAGAAGGTTCTACTTTCTTCTCTCTAGCGATATAAAACGCACGTGTATCGAGATAAGATGGTCCAGCAAGATCCATGATTTCAACACTGGCTTGTACTGGTATGTTTTCTTCTTCTTCTTTTTCTTCCGGTATATTGCCTCGTCCATCTTCGGTATCACTGGATTCAACTTCTTCTTCATCAAAATCTTCCTCGATATCCTACATGTATTCAATCAAAAATGCACTTTCACAGTCACTTTCTGCCTCTTCTAACTAAAGACGCTTTTGTTCTCTGTCATTCACTGACATTTCATATATTACAAATACGTATTCCATAAAAATAACGTGAAAATGTAAAAGGAAATAAATCACTAATACGAAACAAACTTGTACGCCAATAGTCGCGCGATCTACAATAGTAGAACACTTATGAAATCATGGAACAAATCTGAGCAGATGCAAGAACAAGCGCTGAAAATTGACCCGAATGTGCAGAAGGTTTTCGGAGAAAGGTACATGACCGCTTAAGGTCGAGCGTGTTGCCAATTCTTCAGGATTCTAAAAATAAAACACCTGTTCTACAATAGGAGAACGCGCGACCACTGCAGTGTTAAAGAAATAAAATAATTTTAAAACGTGTACAATACTATAACTAACATACCCAAGACCGAATATCGCTATAGAAAAATACTGATGTTCAACAATAGTAGAACACGCGACCACTCACGTAAAGGTGGAGGGCGCGACCAACGCAGTGTTAATAACATTTTTTATTCCACTTAAACTGATGTAACCATTCTTCTTGCACTGTTTTCTAATAGCAGAAACACTAAAGTGGGCGTCATGAAGAGCCGCAACATAGCCTTATCAAAACCGGCTTAGTTTGGGCGGCATTTTGGTCACAGAGCAGAAACCCACACACTTGGAAACAAATTTAACATAACACTTACAACAATGGTCCTGTTTTGTGCGTTATTGTCGTTCCCGCGGAAAAACAACTCCGTTCCTAGGAAGCCACTGCACAACATTGCAGGACGCCACGAGCCAGGTCGGGTGAATCTATTCTGCCCGGGAGGGGGAAGGAACGAAATCGGCCAAACGTAGGCTGAACAACCTCTGTAATCTTATAGATCCCATTTCCATGATCTAATGAATGACACATTAAGACTATTAATGTACTTTGCAACGCACATATATTTCTGAGAAGAATGAATTTTCTGTTAGAGGTTCTTGTTTTGCATGAAGTATTCATAAAATTCTGGGCAGGAATGATGGAAGTGTGCTTTCATTGCTTTTAATGTTTCCACATTAAGGATCTTCACTATAGCAAAATTAAACTACCGTTAATTTTAGAGTTTTTTTTCCTGTAATATCTTCAAAATAAATAGAAATATTCGAAAAGCAGAAACGTAGTGAACTAAACAATACGATTTTGCATGTAATACCGTTATCACAATTCCTCTATCTGCTTACGATTTACAATTGCAACTGTAGATAGATTTAGCATTTTTTGCGGGTTCTGTAAATAGCGGCATACCAAAAGCCCTTAAGGAGATTTTGTCTTCAGTTCAATATATGTTAATTAGTCTAAAAATTCCTTTCACTTAAGATAACACATAAAACAAACTCCATAAATTTGCATATGTTAGCCTATCCTTTATAGGTAATAAAGTTTACAGAAAACAAAGTTTGTGTTTTAAAAAATGTAACCTTTTTCCTTAAAAATGTGTTGAAAATTAGCTTTTGTTTTATTACTTAAGACTATGTATAAAAATATACAGAGATTAGAACAAGTTTAAGTTTTAGAAAAGCTATAGAATGATAACCCAACATCAAAATTGTTTGTGAGATTTTTTTTTTATTATTTATTTTTTAAGTTAAGATTTCTCAACAAATACTTCTTACTTTGAGAGAGAGAAAATGCTCTTCGTTTGTTGGCGAAAGCAACAGAAAATAAGAATTTTATTTGTTTTCTTTTGTTTCTTCCAAGTGAAATGAAATTAGAAGTGCTACTGTATGTGTCTTTTTTTTTTCCCTTTTGACCGTGTTTAGGAGGCCGTTACCTTGGCTGCCACAGCAATTGTATTTCTAGTTGCTCCGAAGGAACAAAACCTACTTCTGTGGCTCAATTTTATCCCACTTCAGACACGCTTAAATAAGTACTTTCCAAAAGCTACTCTCACAAGAGGATAGATCTAAATATACATTTTCATTTGTACTTTTAGGATGAAATCAAAACAATCCAGAGCATTCTTATATGCAGATACAAATATCTTATATCAATGTCTCTTGAGTTTCTCGAGATACGATCTTTAACTAAGATTCTCACTACGTTTCCATGCTTCTTTACAAAATATTTCAATAACAAAAAAGTGAGTTTGTAATTTTGGAATGTAGGTACAGTCAGTAAGCTTATTTGAACCTTCAAGGGGAGGGGAGTAATTGCCCCTACTGAGTTTGAAATATGTATACATTTTAATCTAATGAGAATCATAAACTGGACATATTTATTAGGAGTTGAACCAAGCACTTTGTGAAAACTAGATAGTTTACTATCAGGGGCGGATCCAGGACGGACTTCTGGGGGGAGGTTGTAATACTGCTACTTAGAGCTGCTTTTAAGAGCTCCAAACTCTGGGATGGGTTTTTATTTATATATAAAATAAGAAAGTTTCTCTTCTGGGGAAGGGCGGCGATCGGGGATCCGCCCCTGCTTACTATAGGCACTCGTTACCAACTAGTCCAGTGGTTCTCAACCTTTTTCAACTGAAGACACACTAATTATTATTATTATTATTATTATTATTATTATTATTATTATTATTATTATTATTATTATTATTATTATTATTATTATTATTATTATTATTATTATTATTATTATTATTAATATCTATTAGGCTATAATAATAAAACCAATTATTTTTGAGAATGACTCTATATAGCACTGAGCATTATTGCTGCCGCTAGAGGTGTTGACTGGTACAATCTTTCTCGATTTTAACTGATTTATTATTTAATTCTTGATGATTTTAAAATTCTAAAATTCCGCGACACACCTTAGGGAACTGCGTGACATACCAGTGTGTCGCGATACATCGGTTGAGAACCACTGAACTAGCCGATACGTACAACATTTATAAACTTAGAAAAGCAGAGAGAAACCCAATGGAGGGTGAAGGGGTGATTATTAGGAAAATGGAATAAGTAGGGGAGATCGAGGACGCTTGTTTAAAAGAAGGGACCCTCAGTTTCTTGTGTAGTTTATCGCTGTACAGAGAGATTTAAAAAAGATAATGAAGCACTGTTTTATGCTTAAGTTACATATATCTTTAAATATTGGAAAATTACTTATCTTCAGAAAGTATTTTAAGTGTAAAATGAAGGTTATTGTCGTGGTCCATTTAATGATTCCTCATTTCCAGGGGCCTTGCTCAATTGCCTCAAAAACTGAAGTTCGTATTATTGCAATCATATTAGAGGTAAGGTTTATAATTCTCTTAAAAAAAAAAAAATAGTAAACTGTAATCACACTAACTTGATGAATGTTTAATACAGCGATCGCTGTTTTAGAGCATTTTGTGTATTTTTGAATACTCACACGATATCAAAAAGTGATTGAAACAACCATATTAATGCATCGATGTCTACAATTTAAGCTTTGTTGTCATTTTCTATTTCACTCCAGTTGATCTAGATAAAATTAAAAAATAAAGAAGGTTTTATAGTGTAATATAACAATAAGTAAAATATGTTTTTGCATTATCTTGCTGCATAAAATAATAGGCACGAAAAAATATGCGTCTTTGGTACACGTATTTTAAATCGATGGATTGCGTGGACTTCATTGTGAACGTGTTTCAATGGTCAGCTGGCGCCCGCTGGGAATTTGACCAAACTTGAACATAATTTAAGGGCTGATCAACTCAACCTAACTATGACATTTTAGGTGTAGTACTACATACTACTAGTAGTAGTACTTTCAGATTAGAGGAGAAAACCCCGGCAGAAAATCCTGGTCCTTCAGGTTGAGGGTTGACAACAGGTAGGCAGCCGGCTGTAAAAACAATTGACAAAACAAATATGGATCGAGGAGTGAGAAGTGAGCAAGGACTACCCCTTAACAATGGATGGACATATTAACTAATTGCCAAAATGAATAACTAAGTCAAAATGATATCTGTAATAAATACACACAGATCCTTAACAACAGCATTATCAGCCTTTGTCAAGAATACATTGTGATATTACAGATTTACGGAAAGAAAGGGACCTGTTTCTGATCGTTAGAAAGGAGAATGGAACTTTCAGCGCTGGTTTGAAATACTGTCAGGCCTGAAACAAGGAGATGCCTTGTCGCCATTAATATTCAACTTTGGCGTATGCATAGTATTCACCAGGTATGGATGAGCATGCTCATCTTATAAATTAAATAGGGGACGATAGGAGAACAATAGAAAGAAATGCAGAGGTATTATTAAACGCTTGCAGGAACATGAGTTTAGACGTAAATGCAGAGAAAACTAAATATATGAAAGTTAGTCGGGATCGTAGTAGGGATGCGCACGAGACAAGATTTGTGACTGTCTCGTCTCGAAAATGTGCTGTAAAAGTGATGTCTCGACTCGAATAATGTATATTTCTCTATTGGAAGAGCCGTGTCTCGACTCGAATTTTGTCACAAAAATCATGTCTCGACTAGTCTCGTGCGCATCCCTAGATCGTAGTACGACAAACTATGGATGCGTTAAAATATCAAATAATACTTTTGATACTTTCAAATATCTGGGATCAATATTAACAGACGAAAACCATATTCACGAATAAATTAAATGTCGACTAAAAGCAGGGAATTCGTGTTATTATTCAGTTCAAGATCTCTTTTCGTCGCGAAATCTGTCGAGGAATTTTAAGCTTAAAATAAGTAAAACAATAATCATGCCTTTTGGTCTGTATGGTTGCGAAACATGATCGCTTACTCTGAGGGAAGAACGTAGACTGAAAGTAATTGAAAACAAGATCCTGAGACGAATATTCGGACCCAAGAGGAACGAGAATAGGGAATGGTGGAAACTTCATAACGAGGAACTACATATCATTCACCAAACATTGTTAGAATCACCAAATCTACGAGGCTCAGGTAGGCAGGTCATGTAGTCAGGATGGGAGAAGATAGGAGCGCTTTCAAAGTCTTAACAGGAAGACCAATCGGAAAATGAACATTAGGAAGACCTAGGCGCAGATGGGAGGACAATATTAAGAGGATCTCGCAGAAAAAGGAATACAAAGTGGAAACTGTATCCAGGTGTCTAAGGATAGAAGTCAGTGGAGAACTTTTGTGAATGCGGTATTAAACCTCCGGGTCCCATAGGCCATAGAGAGAGTAGGTGTGAGTGATATTTGTATAGGGATATTCTATCTTTTCCTAGATAAGATCGTTAGTGAGAATCAGAATTAGGCAGATGCTACTTCGTATTTAACCTTAAATGGATGATGGGAGTTTTATCTGTGAATAACAGCTAATAAAGATTAGTCACAATAAAAAGACATTGTTGCTGTTTTCGAATACATTTCTTTATCCTGCATTCGAACTCCTTGGCCGGTCACTCTATCTGAGGGTTCTCCTCAGCAGTTCTCAACGCTGGTCAATTTTTTCAAGATTCTTTCGCATGTTGAATCGTAAACATGTTAATAAATAATCATGTTAATTGTGAGATCTTTTGGACACTCATCACTGCATAAGTTTTATGTAAAAAGGATGCTTACCTTAAAAATCAGGCATCTTTATCTTGGTATAACAATAATTATTATTATTCTCATAATTTAGATATAAAGTCTGTGATTTCTATATTTTATATCTCAAAAATGCTTGCCTTGACGAAGATAGATAATCTGTTTTATTATAGATAAAAATATCGAGCAAGGTTCTGTTTGTTCCTATTTATCAAAGAAGATCCGTATAATGTCTACAGAAAGATATGTCAACTGCGAATGCGTCACATTTATTCTGTGTCGTATTCACGCCCCTGGTTTTACAGAACGAATCGTCTTGGAACTGTCGTGGTGTACACAGACACATTCCCACTTCTTTCACTGTCCACTTGTGGATCTGCTCGAGCGCTTAGTATGGAGAAAGAGAGAGAGAGAGAGAGCAGGGGGGTGTTGGATAACAACAGGAATTGTCGTGGCGTAGAGGGTGTGAGGAGGGCTGTCACCAACAGGAGACTTCATCCCTCCCCCTTTTTTCGTCTCTTTATTCCTCACCCTGGCGCTACAAACTCTTTTATATCTGGCGACCCGTATTGAGCGCCATGCAAGAGAAAAAGGTTGGGGTGGACTCGATCTGCTTGCTGCTTGTGCTTGTGTGTATATGGACTTGGCAGTCCGACCGACCCGTGTCCAATTCGTGGTGGCGACAAGGGTGACAAAATATTTATTGATGGCGAGAAAGCCCTGGGAATGCGTCTGACAGTAGTCTAACCGCCTCGGGATTTATTAACTTTTGCACTCTCTCGTTACTAAATTTTACGAGCCCAGCCATCAGCACGTAAACCACAAAGTGAAACTGGCATATCACATTCATTTCTTTTCTCATATGTTCAGTAGCTACTATATACACACACATATTAACATGCACAAACGACAAAGTTCAATATGCACTGTATGTATATATAACATAGATATAAATTTACCTTGAAACACACCAACATTGTTACTTGTTTGTTTTTGTTTTGGAATGTAAAACTATAGTGTATACCTACTGGTAATTAAAAATTGATGATACTGGTATTTACGAAATTGGCATATTATCTTGAAGACACTTTATACTCTATTTAATATAGTGTATATTAACACTACCAGAAGTATCCATTTTTTTTAGTATGGGAAGAATAAGGTTTAATAAATATTAGAAATATATCACAGTATCGTTTAAGTGAAACAGAAAGTGAAATGACATCTTTCGTTTAACGCCTCATAGTTATAACCGTACGGGCTGCGGTGACTGAGCGGTAGACCGCTCATCTGTGATAAGTGGAGTCCCTCCTTTGATCCCAGCTTTCGGCAAGTGAGCTTTGTTGTGGGCAAACACTGTGTGAGTTATTTTTCTACGGGTTCTGCCGTTTCCTTTTGCTTTCGTCATTCGTTTATTGTCATCACTTGCCGCCTTCCTTCACCTCGGGGCATAAAGGTAGGACGTTACACTCAAACAAAAATTGTTTGTTTTCGTTCGGCTAAAACTGGTGGATAACACTACCCAGCATGATTTTTGCGACAAATCATCTCATAAGTATTTTTAACTAAGGAAGATCTCCTGATTTCAGAAATGTAATCAGTTTTCTTGTTTCACGTCTAGTTTTCGTAATAATTGCCATTTACTGTCTCCAAACTTTCCATTGCGGGTATAAGTACTACTTCTCAATAACAGAGAATCGACAGGTACTAGTATGACCACGGTTTGCTTTATTATTATTGTGCATGTTTGTCAATCCAACATCTCTCTATGAAATTTGCCCCATCCATCGAATTCGTCCGGTATCAGTCTATTTTTAGAATTGCTACAATCTGAAATGCAATGTTGCCAATTTAGCTTTTCACTCGCTAGATCCAGCGTTTCTGTAGTTCGTATACCCGCACAAATTAAATTTACCCAACCTGGTTTACACTAAATTTTCTTGTCATTTATGTGAATGGAACAGCAGCTAGGGAAAGACACTGGTCTACACCTGCCTGGCCGGAGAGACAAGTGTTGTGAAAAATATTACAAATGTTGCCTTAGTTGACCGCAAAAAAATATTCTGCCACCACTACACATCAAACTAGGAATCATGAAGCAGTTTGTGAAGGCCTTGGACAAAGATAGCCTCTGTTTTCAATACACTGCAATTCAATACACTGCAAACAAGTTTCCACATTTATAGGACGCAAAGGTCAAGGAAGGCAGTTTTGATGGAAACTAGGAAACTTCTGAAAGACCGGAACTTTGAAGAGACAGTGAATGCCATAGAGCATGCTGCAAGGAATTCAATGAAGAAAGTCATGACAAAGTTTCTAGGAAATGTCAAGGATGAGCAGTATGAAACAACAGTGAAAACAATGCCAGATTATGTGAAAGATTTGGGATATAAAATGAGCCTGAAACTGCACTTTCCTTTGTTCTCATCTCGATCACTTTTCGGGAAATCTTGGGGCTGTTAGTGAAGTGATGGGACAGAGGTTTCACCAAGACATCAAGAAAGCACAAAGAAGATACCAGGGAAGGTGGGACTTATCCAAGATGGCCGACTACTGTTGGTGTTTAAAAGGAGATGGCAAACATACAACAGTCAGACGCTGGGCAACCAAGCGGTCATTCCAAGGGGACAACTATAAGACTGTTCAAATTGGAATGAGTATAAGTTTTTCTTTCATTAAGGTGTTATTTTACATAGAAATTAGATTATTGGTAAATTCTTTGCTTGGACTTTGTTGCTAGTGCACAGGAATCACGAATGTCACGTATGGGGTTTTACCCTAGCTATTGGCAATTATAATAGATGAAACTTCTTTTTATTTGGCCCACGTCCACAACATAGAATACGTATGTCAGGGACTGTATAATAATATTTTAGTTCTCTGTAAATGTTTTTAAACTTACATTTAGTCAGTACTTATATTTATAATGTGCAATATGTTTCTTATCTTGGTGTATCTATGACGAGAAAACCTGAGGTAATACGTAGAAACGGACGACGGATTCCTATTCAACGACCCCAAATTAGTTAAGAAGTTGAGATTACCTGTAACATCTCTTGCCACAGAAAATGTTTTTTTTCTTTAATGCTGGGTAGTGTAGTTAATGAAACTGAATGATTAGGAAGTAGGTACAATTAGTGGCGTACAGAAAAGTTCGTCAAGAGGAGTTCAACCTTCCAACTTCATATAATTTGAGGTGATTGTGATCATATCTTACAAGGTACATTCATGAAGTGTCCCCTCTGGATTCATGTAAAATTGATTCAAATGAGAAGTTCTCCGCGGCCCAATGTGTATTGTATTAATTTTAGCGGCTCATACTGGTAATTTGCATATTTATGGGCCTTCATATATCCGAAGTTCAATCATGCACTATTATAAAGCTCGGAAACAAAATTGCTTTTAGTTTCTTTAGATGAGACTGGACATGAATGTGGGAATATGCAAAACAAATTGGATCAAGTGCTGCTTCTTTGACACATGGTACCCACCCCGGCCGCCACCTTGGATCCGCTATATTGGATTCAACTTTCGGTTTTTCAAATGGAAATAGGTGCATGTGATACATCAAATCCATTGCATCCATCCAATACCTACAATATTTTTCCAGTTAGAAGTTATTTTGATTTGTCACCATCATCTAACTGATATTACTCCGCAATGTCTATTCGCGAAGTGCCTGGAGAGATTTAACATGCAATAAATCCAAACGGTACAAGCCACGGTGAAATTCACTACAGCAGTGAATTTCCGAGAAAATTGTACGTTAATTTGATGTATCACTTGTACCTGTTCCCATTTGAAAAACCGAAAGTTGAATCCAATATGGTGGATCCAAGGGGTTGATATCATGTGTCAGAGAAGCAGTACTTGATCCAATTTGCTTTGCATATGCCCATATTCATGTCCAGTTACACAGACCCGTATTCACGGGTGGTCAAGGGGGTCGGATCCCCCTATATATATATATATATATATATATATATATATATATATATATGAAGGCCCATAAATACACAAATTACCGGTATGGGTCGCTAAAATTGGTCCACGGAGTACTTTGCATTTGATTCAATTTTAGAAGTATCCGAAGGGAACATTTCGCGAATGCACGTTGTTAGCATGGTAAATGTTTATATTTACACAATATCTTACACAAGATAGGATAAAATTCAGAAATATCCCCTTGCACACTCCATTGGATAGAATGTGCAGGAAATGGAAGAACCTCGAGAAAGCACGGACTTCATGTTTTAAAACATGAATTTACAGGGTCTGGGATCCAACAGATGCCCCTTGCGCAAGAGGTGAGCGCTCCACGACCGTGCATCCGCCTACATAAGTAAGTTCCTGAAACCTTACTCTTCTATTATGAGTGAACATATTGAACCTGTAAACTCAAATATATATGTTTTGCCATGGTTCATGGTGTGATGCAGTGGTTCCAAAACGTTTTTTTACTGACGACACACTTCATTGAACCCCTATAACACCACGACACATTTATTTGATGTTTCTACAAAGTAGTGCCTGTGTGTAGTACTGACAAGTAAACCTTACGTTTGGGTGAATCGAGTTGCTGACTGAGACACATATGAGAAAGTAGTACTAAATGTGGTCAGTATTTCAGTGAAGTTGTAGGTGCGAAGCTCCAGGGGTTTAGGAGATACAGCTACCAGAACATCACATGGAAGTACAGAATAGTCTTCATACAGTTGGAGGTAAAAGCTCTGTAAGACCTCTTTTAACGACAAAAGGTGAATAAATATATGAGTACATATTAGTACTAGGGGGAAGTCATATAGTAAGGGTATACCTGACGGCGGCCATCTTGATATCCGCCATTTTGAATTAAGGTTAAGTTTTTAAAATAGGAATAGGGTCATGTGATACATGATTTAACGCGCAAATTTAATCAGAAGAACAATGGTGACGTTAATTTTGATTTACGCGCAATTGGTAAAAAAGTTACAGGGAAATTAAATATTGTTGCAGCATATGTATTAGTCCTTTACCCCACCTTGTCAATTTTGTGTTAATGATAATAATTAAATAAAAAGCAGGTGGATAAATATTAGGTCTATGGTAAGAGTTACCTCGATGGCGGCCATGTTCAAATCCGCCATTTTGAATCAGACAAAAGTTTTAAACACAACGCATAACATTGACACCTTATTAATAGCAAATTTTACCATAAATCCAACGGTATAACCATTTTTGCTTTATCATTAACCAGCATTTGTTATCGCCACCATTGTATTTCTGATTAACTTCTAGCCCGAAGTCATCTATTGCATTACTCTATTCCCATTTAATTTTGTGCTGGTTAATGATAAAGAAAAAATGGTTGTTGGATTTATGGTAACATTTGCTATTAATAAGGTGTCACTGTTATGCGTTTTGTTTAAAACTTTTGTCTGATTCAAAATAGCGGATTTGAACATGGCCGCCATCAAGGTAACTCTTACCATAGACCTAATATTTATCCACCTGCTTTTTATTTAATTATTATCATTAACACAAAATTGACAAGGTGGGGTAAAGAACTAATACATATGCTGCAACAATATTTAATTTCCCTGTAACTTTTTTACCAATTGCGCGTAAATCAAAATTAACGTCACCATTGTTCTTCTGATTAAATTTGCGCGTTAAATCATGTATCACATGACCCTATTCCTATTTTAAAAACTTAACCTTAATTCAAAATGGCGGATATCAAGATGGCCGCCGTCAGGTATACCCTTACTATATGACTTCCCCACTCATATATTTATTCACCTTTTGTCGTTAAAAGAGGTCTTACAGAGCTTTTACCTCCAACTGTATGAAGACTATTCTGTACTTCCATGTGATGTTCTGGTAGCTGTATCTCCTAAACCCCTGGAGCTTCGCACCTACAACTTCACTGAAATACTGACCACATTTAGTACTACTTTCTCATATGTGTCTCAGTCAGCAACTCGATTCACCCAAACGTAAGGTTTACTTGTGAGCGTTGTTACTGCTGCTGGAGGTGTTGGCTGATACAATCTGTCTCAAAATTGGTTTTAACTCATTATTCAATGCTTCATAACTTTTAAATTCTAAAATTTTCCACGCCGTGTGGGATTGCGCGACATACAGGTTGAGATCATTGGAGTGATGAATATCTTCAAGTTCTACAGTTTTATGTTCTCGGCGCGTGCCCACTAAACGCGTATATATTTATATTATGCAACCTAAATATCGGACTTTTTGTATTTGTGCTGAAAGCAGAGAGTATTTCCTCCTTTCTTTCTTTGAAAAATAATGAGGACATAGTGGAAAGGTTTATCATCTAACTTTGTTACATTCTATGAGAGTTGTACTAATTAAATTAATGATTTCACATTGTCTGTTGGAATACCTGGGCCTCATTCAATCTTGCTCGTTGTCTGGGCTTGTGTTCCTTACATCACAATTATTAAAACCGATATAGGCCTACTAATTGGTGTGCTGTTGTGTATTAGTTTTAAATTCGCTGTTTAAGAACTCCCTAATTGTAGCCTAGAACAGTGGCGTACGCAGAATTACATCAAGGGGTTCAAGTTCAAGTACTCAATTTCAGCGTACAATATATATATATATATCAGTACACTAAATGTGTCTAAGTGTGTGTTTTCCATAATATCTTGTTCAATGGAGAGGTTAGAACCCCGAAACCTCCCACTGGCATAGGCAGTCGAATTGACAGTGTGGTATGATTAATGGGAGTCCCTGGAATATATTAAAGGTAAATTATTTGGTGTTATATTTTTGGATGTTTTATAATATTGTAAAAGAAAGCTTTTGTATTAACCCTAGAATGACCATGCTCTCATTTGCAAAATGAATTACTTTTTTTTAACAAAAAACACAGTATATTCCAGTTGAAAAAAAGCGAAGATGAACCTTTCATCAAAAGAAACAATAAAAAGAATAACAGAGAATTCTGAATACGTGTTAATCCGTATAAACTACATGAAAAAGAACTCGCGGGCGAAATTGACCCCCCTGGTCTTTCTAGGGGTCGTATCTTTTTTTTCTTTGAAATGTAGGTTTAAACGTATCCTATTTTTAGTATAGTATAACTACAGATGTTTATTTGATATTTAACATTCTGTATATACTATTTGTTTCTTTGTTTACGTTTATGTATTCTTTTTTTTTAATTTTTATACCAGTTTCTTTTCGTTGCACTGTTTCTTGCATTTGAGAAAGACATTTCTCATATATTTTGAGAATTTGTCTCGAGCAATATGCCTCATTTCCTCAAATGTTACTTTCTCAACTTTAAAGAAAAAAAAAATATTTTTCTTCCCTCAAAAATGAGACAGAATTCCTCGCATTTAAATAATCGTTTCTCAAAATGATTTGAGAACATCGATATCTCATTTTTAAAAATGTGTTATTGGGTGTTATTGGGCGCATTGATTTTCTCATATGCGAGACTTTTTCCCCTTGAATCCAAGAAACGAAGCTTACATTTGAAAGCTAATGAAATTTATTTATATCTACGGACACAAGTGTTTTAAAATTATATTGTAAAATTGCAATTTTACTGCTTGGTTTCTACAATACGTATTTTGAATAATATGAAAAGATGAGGACCAGATCGGTGAGCATCCTTAACTTAATTGCACACATTACATATAGAAGTGTAATTTTCATACTAGAATGTGGATATTTTATGATTGAAAATTTGTCCACGTCACTGACACTCAGGGAGACCAGTGAAACGCGAATAAAGAAGTTAAGTTTTGTTCATAAGTGGAAAACTCTTGTATTCTTATTGATGAGTATAAGGATGTGTAGATCCTCCCTCCACAGAATAACATATTGACGTGTCCACCGTATCTGAAACATTAACTGCCACCCCGTCAACTGCATTCGAAGACTCCTCTTGAAAACACACCACACATCGATTAACTTAGATCTAGACTTCCTCTTTCCTGCATGTATTGACTTAGGGACACATGGAAACTGCATTTGGTGTTGCCCTGTCTGATGTAAGAAGATACTCGCAAATGTATCCATTGGCATCACTGTATTGGCAGAATAATGATAAGAAGAAGAAGAAGAAAGGAGTTTCGTAGAGAGGGAACTAACGTATTGGTTTCCTTTGTCAACATTAGGGGGAGAGTAAAACCCCGAGCATTGAAGTGTTCGGAGCGCATGGGGTGGTAGCAATAAAGGATATTTTGGGATCAGCTATAGGCAGCAAAGAAGAGGCTTGTATTATTACACTAGTGAGGAGAATCGGAAACTAGATGTCATCCGGTATATGACAGTTTCCCATTAGGATGACGGAAACATTTACTAAGAAGGACTTATTCACATAATTACAATTTTGACACTTTCTGCCTTTTTTTTTTCAAAAACAAAAACAATCGTGGTAGTTTATTGAAACAACCAAAGGGAACGGAGTAGGAGTAACTGTATCTTTAAAATAGAATAATATTTGCATCTATGTACGCTGAATACTTCCTATAGATATTATGAGGTGAATATCGGGACTACAGTTTAAAAATATATACATATGATGAACCTTAGGAAATTTTATACAATGTATTCAAAATAAGTCTCCAAGTTCAAACACATAGATTCAATTGATTCTGTCACACCAATTACACGCAGCATTTGCTGAAGGTAGAACTTATCCGATCATAAGCATGATGGGCTTTCTTTCACGTGTTTCAGACAGGATATTTTTCTCAGAGGCCTAAACAGCCCCATATCCACGGGGATCTAGGGGGTCTGGATCCCCATAAATTTCTGCTGCCCCCTAAAATTATCACAGTAGGCTTGCAAATGAACTATAATATGGTTGGATCGCTTCCCTCCCAACTTCTACCGTCCCCCTACATTTTTGGGCTGGCTATCGGCCTGGGCCTAAAAGAGAATTTACAATAATCCCAAAGGCAGAACATATTTGGGAACTCAATAGTCCTCACCAATGTACTCCATATCTTAGAAATTGGTGATCAAGATACCCTCAAGAAAGAAATGAAGCGTTTCTTTAATGTTTCGAATGTTTGTGTTATGTACTTGCCCAAAAGTAGTTGTTTGTAAAACAGTTTATTTCTAGAAAATGGAAATCCAGTGTTTTAGGTGAATGTGTCTTCGATTTATTTTCTGGACAATAAAGTACTCCTATGATCTAGGTGCAAATAGTCACAAGATGTTTTATATGGCATTTCAAAAATGGAAATAAAATGTAATACAAACGCAAGTGTTGTGTGTGATCTGACATAGAAAAGTTATGAAAATGTCCTCTTACCATATGTAGAAAAGTTGAGGATTTACTGTACGAGCAAGAACCATGATAATTTGAGCATTTTGACAACTGATTGGTCGGCTACAGTAAATAGTTTATGCAAGGACACATATTGTTCATAATAGTCCAATAGCCTTATGACTACCTTTGTCATGTAAATGGCGTTGATTGGCTGACAACTCAAGCTATTCTAACTGTCCCTACACTATTGGCGTTGAGGAGTGACCCATTATAAATCTAAAACTAAATAATAATAAAAAAAATAACATCCTTTGGAAGTGAAAATATGTTATTCTTTTGATAGAGCTACGAAAGTAGATTTGAAAACACTGGAAATCTTATCTTATGTCAGTTGGGAATGTCAGAATATCACAAGATCACTTATAGAAAGAAAATAGAAACTAGTCCTAAACCAGAGTGTATTATTATTATTATTATTATTATTATTATTATTATTATTATTATTATTATTATTATTATTATTATTATTATTATTATTATTATTATTATTAAAATTTAACCGTAAATATTTCCTTTAACTTTCGTATTAAAAGTAGTAAACTGTTTGGAGTCGGTGTAACTAACCAGACACCACAACGATCTGGTTTTCAATTAACTTAATATAATAGCCTACCATATTTAGAATATTACACGTAAATGTGGAAACCGTTTCTGTGATTTGTCATTACTTCATTTTTAAATGTAGAGACAATTAAAATGGTCCATGGTCACATTGTCACGGATTGCCACACTTTATTTTCAAATAACTAATTTTGTACCTTTTCAGTAATTGTATAATGACACACAAAAATATACGAAACATTAAGAATTATATTCTATTCTGCAATATCTTTTATTTCATGTTTTCCTGAACAGAAATCAAAGAATAATAGTAAAATTTGTCTATGTAGTTTTTTTTTTTTTTAAATTAAATACGAAGTTCTTCTTAGTAAACTAATCTACGTTTCTTTCAGATAGACTTCTTTCTGCCCAGTTCATCATATACTTGAAATAACTTATTTTGTTAACATACAGGGGGTTCCAAAAGTAAGCAAATACCCTAGTAAGCGGTAAATGCTGCAAAACCAAAATAACAATGTAGGTGGGCAATAGTGACATGGAAAATGTTTGAGGACACATCACAATCATGTCCGCCATCTTGAATTTTAAGCAATTGTCGGAAACTATATCATGTGATACATCATTTTAATAGCAAGTTTCGTAGAACATCATGGCACTATTATTTTTGCCACAGCAGTATCCACTACGAAGTATCCAGTTTCTTTGTTGTGTCCCCAACAAAAGAAGTTAGTCCTACGACAAGGACCATGCACTGTTTCAAGACGTGTTAAATTATTACACATTCCGGTCGATTGTCAAATGCATTGTGAGTTCTAATTCACACGAAACCTTGCCCAAAGTGTCGGCTGTAATGTTGGAGCATGTGTCCGTGATTCGTTCCTTGAGTTGTTGAACATCCTTAATTTACACCGCATATATATTGGATTCACATAGGTAGTAGCTCAGTACTTTTCAGCATATTGCTTTTATTTGGTTTGTTAAAGTTCGGATACATAAATTGCAGAGTGACCGCAGTGTGTGTACTAGATTCTACCTTGGTGAGAATACAGAGCACGCATTGGTTTGGAATTTGTTATAAACAAGGTAGCTTCCATTCTCATTATCTAAACAACATGCAAACAAAATTGAATTAAATAATTGAAATTGGTCTACATTTGCCTGTTTTCCCTATTTGAGAACTGGTAGCCTTCTGAGCAAAATCCTACTTAATGTGTGATTCAGCGCTCATCTCTGGTCCGTAGAGTCGTTGGTTCGATTCCAGCTTCCGCTTAAGACTAGTTATAGTGTACATTGCAGGAATATTTGTAACCATTTGACTTTTAGCTTAGGAATCCTGTTGAGTTTGAGTTTTTGTGCTTTGTGATCTTATGCAACACCGTGATTATAAAGGACGAAACATGGGCTGCGAATCTTAACCAGGTCATGAGTCTGGTGCAGTTGGCGGGTGCACATCATGCAAAAGCAACTCTAATATAATACACCGTTCCCCACCACATTATGTCGCCTTCAAGAGAACTGGATTAGAAGACTTCGTCAAAGGCTCAGACTCTAACCACGAACATTCTTGAAGCAAGTTCAAATTCACTAGAAAAATTAATTTTCCAGAAGTTTGACAAAATTAAATTGTTGTTTCAGTCCCGAAGAGGTACAATCAGCTCATTTCCGAAACTCACCTGTAAATTATTTTCCCCCAAATCAAGACTTAGCAAGATTACTTTTTTTTTATAACAACCGAAAAAGGATAGATTCACTCCATTATGCAATCATTAGGCAATAATAAAAATGGAACGAAAATAAATTAATTTTTAAAATGATTTCTTTACACATCTTGATCAACACTAATCAATTTCATCGTGAGTCTCAGCGTGATGATAAGTAGCCTATAACTATTTTGAGATTCCAGTGGCGACATTTACCAAAGGTAACACTGATTTTTTCATAAGGTTTTGAATTCATTACACGCAGACAACCTTCATGATGTAATTCACCATATTGGTATAGATAATATAATTTGTAATTATATATGGTTTCCTTGTCATGTATATTATTTTCAGGGCTAAAATTGATCTACTGTATGAAAATATATATATGAAAATAAGGTAATTTAAAGTTAGCGTATATAGCTTAGTATTGAAAGAGAATGAACGAATTGTTTTTACTATCCTATTTTGAATTGCCTATCTTTGATACGAATAAAATAAAAACACGGACAATAATAAAGACTTATGAGTGATATATTAAATATATATATATATATATATATATATATATATATATATATATATATATATATATATATATATATATAGTAAAGTTATTAACTATTCTATTCCTGAATTTTGAGGTAAACTGAGTTCTCTATACAAAGGCTTCATTACTATGTTTTTGTTTTGATTAGAAGTTTCAAGAAGTTAATATACAATTATTTTCATTAAAGTTGAATTTTCATGGCTTGATTATTTTCTCAAGTTAAGAGTAGATCGATTTTAATTGAATGTGTATGTACACGACCTAGAGCTCGAAGTTAGTTTTAGTATAATAAAGTTCATTGAATGAAGTTCTACTATCCCTGAGAAATGTAACGTATTCCTTTTGCTTTTTAGCCACTTAATGGATCTTGGCCTAATTTTATATAAGGGCTAAGACTATTGGTGCTAAAATTTACGGAAAATAAAATCCGAAATCAGTTGAACTACAAAGGACTAATTACGGGAAAAGAAAGAAAGAAAGAAATAGGAAACGTTACAAGTCAATGAAGTGGAACACCTGAACTTATGCAACCATTTATACATGCAAATTTGCCAGTGTTGCATAACTTCTAGGAATGAGAAATAGGAGACCAAATGAAAATTGCTGTCGGTAAGTCGGAGCGAGCTAGAAGCAAGCAGAGGCAGACAAGAAGTATAGAAGGTTAGGACACCTTAGGCAGAGGATTGGGCGCTATATAGGGTCATTATCAATTAACGTAACTTAGGAAAATACATGGAGTGCATATACTTGAACAGTACTTTCCTTATGATGGAATATTACATTGTACTGACTGAGACTTACATTATTGGAACAAAGTTCTATTCATCCCCGAAAAGCCCTTTTCGGTTTTTCGTACGTTTCTTCTAAAGGTCCGATTAATCACAAATGAATGTTACATGATTGCTCTTTCATAGCGAATAGGGGAAAATTTCTTAAGAAAGTTTAAGCGCTTCCTCAAATTTTACGTTTCAAAACCCTTAGTAATTGTTATACCTTTCATTTGAATTATTTGGATTCAAATTATTTAGTGTCAGTCTCCAATACTGAGAAAAGAAACGTTTGAATTAGTTGAGTAATCACGAACCGAGTTTTTCATGAAGTGCGAGGAGGTATTTTGTTGTTGTTTTATTTTATTTTTTTTTTTTATTAATGCTTTCCCTCTAACGAAGCTATTGCTAACCTGGGATACATATGCATATGAAAATACTCACCCTGTTTCTCAGGGACATACGCAAAATACAGTAATTAGTAATAGCTGCAAAGACATCTGAATCTTTCTTTACAGCAGATTTTTGAGTGTTACGACACCCTGGGATGTCGTATTAGGGCATCAAATATGTTGTATCAGGGCGAAGCGTAATCCCACAAGTAGGATAGGCCCGACAAACTCATAACACATATAACATTTAATGTATCATAAAATCTTTAAATTACACTCAGAATTGTATTCCCTTATTGAGTTAAATAAACAAGCAAGCAAACAAAAACTACCAAATCTATTTTAAAGAACTTTCTTAGGTTCTTCAACACAGGTTCCTAACACTGTTTACAGTTGAATTTATGTCCATATATACATAGTGGTTTTGTTGTTGTTGTTTAATTTAATAAAGAAAGTAGACGGAAAGTAGTCTATTATTGTTATTATTATTATTATTATTATTATTATTATTATTATTATTATTATTATTATTATTATTATTATTATTATTATTATTATTATTATTATTCAACAAATATTTACATGAAGAAAATACGCAATATGTATTAATGAAAAATATTTCCATTTAACTCTACTACAAATATTTTGATGTGGGATAAGGGATGGGGGATGAGGGGAATTTCCTCCTCAGTTGCTATTCTCATTTCCTGCATATTTGAAAATGGAGGAAGAGAAAAAGAAAATACATTCTTACAGTTAGATGTCAAATTTCTTGGATAAGTGTTTGTTACTTGCATCTCTCACTTTAAAGTAAGTACAATACTGCATTTAATTAATGCATCACATGATGATGACTTCACTAGAAATGTTAGTGCTCAGAATGAACTTCATTTGAATCAACGCAAGATATTTAATACTGTATTCAATGCAGTGGCATATTTAAGGAGGTGGCTTCAGGGCCTTAAATTTTATCGCAACTTTTTATTGTTTTATACATATTACAGAATTTTCACATTTCCAGGAATGAAGTTAGCAAAGTCCCTCCCGAAACATGCAAAGCCCCTCGAAACAAAATCGTAAATACTCCACTGATTCTATGAAATGGAAAACTCAACTAAAATTACACACAAATATAATTATTTTCTCCTATACGGTACCGTTTGTAAATTTATACATATGTTTAATATATCAGACTTATATTCTATATGCTATTATGGACTAGGCCCCATGTAGGAAAAAAGCAGCTACTCTGAAGAACTCCTGAGAGTACATACCTAAATTAAACAAGTTTTCACTAACAGAAATGCATAATTCTACACAGAAACTTCTTACTCTGTCTTAAGGAAATCATTTTATCACATATTAGCATTGAAAAATGCCTTGAACGTTAAAACTAAACTCCCAGAGGCGAGCCTTCGCACCTTCCCCAGTCTTTTCAATATTATACAATAGTGAATAACGTGTATCTGTGAAATGTCGGATTTTGTATCTGTGAAAAGATCGTTTATAACTTTCGCTCCTGTGCTTATGTGACTATGCAAATTCTAGTTTCCTGACAGTTTAATGCATTTTTAAAATATGCATATCAGATAGTAGAAAATAAAAAGGTAGACATGCGAAATACATGACAAATACATCTTTAAACATTAGATTTTAAGAAAAATACAATGCTTATTGTTGGGTTGAATTGCTACAATATTACTTCAAACAAATGCTCTTCTACTTATATCAAAGGTGAAAACTTCCTTATTATTGCTACCATTGGATGAAAATACTATAAAGTTGCATGAAAAATATATATTTTACTTCATGAAAAATGTATATATATTTTCATACTTTCACCAATATGGAGAAAATATGAAACCGTTTATAGATAGTTCGCTTTTGTTTGGTTCAATTTTATACAATATTGTAGTCAAAGAGCAACACCAGGTGAGTAAATAAACAAAAAATCTTATATTAAATGTCTTTTAGACATTTAATTGGCTATATGATTGTTTTATGTATTTTTCTCTTCTAATTAATTATTCTGATTGTCTTTAAAAAAATACCTACATGATAATTCCGAAAATCTAATTCATTATATCTAAGAATTGTCAATCTCACCGTCAAAACTAAGAATCAAACATTAGCTAATATAGAACATTTGCTATTTTTTTTCCATCATTTTGATTCCTTCAAACACAGAAAATAAAGCGATTTTAGCATAAAATATTCAAGGAAACGTTTAATGTTCATCAGCGAAATACCACAAAACAAGCGAATTGACAACAGCTTTTGACTTACAAGATGTTGACAATTTCATTACTAGATGACAAGCAAATTATGTTTCCTTTTAGGTGCAAGTCCGAATAAGTTATTCCTATAACCGTCAACTGGCTACCACCCTGAGCTAGACTCGAGTTTCATCCAGTTGTATTGAAGTTCCTCGAGTTCCCTCCAAGTCCTGCTCGGGATTAGGCTCTAAAGTGTTAATGCATTATACTTGAGGAACCCTTATATATATATATATATATATATATATATATATATATATATATATATATATATATATATATATATACTTTACGACTCAAAGGAAGGAGTCGTAAAGCAGTGTTTTACGGTGTGAACAATGTATAACTAGCAACTACGTATGAGAAGTGAGCTGAAGTTTAAACAGAAAATGAGAAGTTTGATACAGTCCAAATGAAAGTTCTCGACATCAATTCAAGTTCCACTAATCATAGGCCTTTTACATTTGAAAATCATTTGTTGAAAGCGTTTTCTTCTTAAGGTGAAAGTAATTAAATGTGAGTTACTTTTCTTTAAAAAAAAAAAATCTAATTGGGAGCAACAATATTTGAAAAATGGTTGACAAGAAGGAAGTAAGATAGTAAATGTTCGATTCGCAGTTCCGAAGTCGCCTGAATATGTAAAGCAGATACGAAATTTAAAGCAAAATAACATGTACAGTACCAAGCTGATAGTTACTTAATCGCTGTATGACTCCATGAACTTCGTGCTCCCTGT
The DNA here is from genome assembly GCF_964235325.1 of Thermobia domestica. Lineage (NCBI taxonomy): Eukaryota > Metazoa > Arthropoda > Insecta > Zygentoma > Lepismatidae > Thermobia > Thermobia domestica. The sequence continues at coordinate 93,156,580 of NC_137464.1, forward strand.
ACAAACGTACTTTCTGTTCTCTTGTTTTAATCTCCTTTATATTGTCGATTTTCTTTCTTCCCTTTTCTCGTTCTCCAATTGATAATTTTTTGATCACTTAACACTGTTCATTTAATGAATCAATTATAAGCTGAACATGGTACGATTTAAAAATTCACTTCATAATAATTGGATCAATAATGTGCTATGTATATATAATTATCAGTTCATCTTTTAGCATATTTATTCAATTATCTTTTCTTGGACATTCTAAGTCACGTCTCTCCTCAAAATTGATAGGGAAAGCTTTTTGAAGTTTAATAATTGACTTTCGTGACAGTTCTTAAAGCACATATTATTTTTTTAAACATCTTATTTTTAATAATTTGGTTGGTTTATAATTCACTTTGTAGCCATTGCTTTAATCACGATTTTCCGATAAATATTCCATTAACTGTGATTTTCATAAATGTACATTTTGCGTCCTAAATCAAACTGATAATGAGAAATTCAAATGAAACTGTGATTAAATTATTAAAGGTATAATACAATAGAAGGCAACGAGAAAACTCGGAGGAAACTGCAAAGTGACACCAAAAATCATTATCAAGCAACATGTGGAAAGATTTCCTCCTCTACATTTTCCAATCGTGAGGATTCATAAAATACTACTGTTCCAAACTCCCTAATGGCTAAATGGTAACATTTCCACCTTTTGTGCAGCAGACTTTGTCCTACCCCACTGCCCGTAATGCCGGTCACGCAAGCGCTGGCTCCGATGTCCAGGTCTGCAGCCCCGAAAACATCCTTACCATTGACAGACGTGTGACATTACATCAGACTGAAGGTGGCAGTTGTTGCGCAACGGTGATTTTCTGTTCGACGCCCTCTGTCTGCAATTGTTGGAAATAGGAACGTCAAACACGGCCCATAGATCGCCACCGGATTGTTCTCCGGAAAAAAAGTTTATCTTGAGTCCATCGGATGTTGGACGGCAGAGATATTAGTTTTAGAAGCCATGTACAACTCATCAGAATTGAAATACAGTTTATCACATGAACAAAATGTAAACAAAAGTTTTATCAGAGACATGTATTAACGAATTAGGAATATTCAAAATTTCACAATATGGTTTAGTAAGATTATTTTATCGAAATTGCTATCGATGTAATAATTACATCACAATACATATGTAACATGATAACGAAATTATTGCTGAAATAAAACGTATTAGCAGACATCACACAAAATCAAATTTGATACATATATTACAGAATCTCAAACAAATAAATATAAAACATACATAATAGGTTATATGAGAAAGTATAGGTAGGAAAAGCATATCTCATGCACGCAACTTAAGCTGATGATTCGTTAGGTTAAAGTATGATAAGCAATGGAACTAAAATATCATAACAATAAGTATAGTTTATGATGGAAATTCAATCGTCATAATCACCAAACTATTCAATTACTATTTGTTTAATATTATCAAATAGCTCCCTTCCATTTATTTACTTTATATATATACTTCTTTATATACTTCTTCTACAATTACTCATTTACGTATAATTCATTTTACTTATTATTCCACACATCATAAATTCCTTGTTGTTTTATTTATTATTCATTTCGTAGTATCTTTTTTTTTTTTAAATAGCAATTACGTCATGTATATGATAGGTGATGAAATGACGATATATATATTATAAACTCCATATAATTATTTACTGCTGTTTATTTTAAAATACGGCGATATTTAGTTCCATAGTATTCAACGTACAGTAAATTATATCATGTTATCAATGGATTGTTTATATCTACCTAAGTTGCTGTATTATCCTGGGATACTGAATATGATATGAAATGAAAACATGTTCTATCGGAAAAAACTGTTGATTTAGCTGTTAGACCTAAAGCTGAGAATTCCAGTTAGTCTTATAACTTCATTAAATTTAGTACAGATTCATTTTGGGAAAGATTACGTATTCAGGAGGCTTCACCTCCTGGACAAGATTAAACTGCTTAGCTAAACATCATTTTGTAATGTTCCCCTTCAAATAGCTTTAAATATAATATGAAAAAAATACAAGTTACCGATGGTTTTGCTTCGTAGCTATAATTCCATTTTCGGTACTCACAAAGTCCATCAAATTTCCATCTAACTTGAATTTTATAATTTTTTTTGGAATTATATTTCTCCTTCCAATAACAAAACCACAGAATGTACGAAGTTACTTAAAAATCGACGTTTCACTAAGAACACTCAAACTTCATACATTACGAACCATTTTTTATACGCATATTATTTAAATTTTTAACTTGCTTTTCTCTTTTTCGTATTCAGGTGCAGAATTTATACACATATCACCTAATGTTTGAAAACACTATTATAACTAGAAAACAAATTAGAAGTTCATTCCTATAGACTGGATTAATATTACAACAAAACTTGGAACAACTAAAACATGAAAGTAAATAAATAAAATAAACTTAAATATCAACATAAATATGAAATCGTACTGACATAACAACTGTGCAGATTTATAACGATGATGACAACTGTACAGGTTCACTTTAGTGGAGCAGTACAGTTTTCCCCCTGCTGAAAAATGAAAAATTTTATATTTGTGTTAAATTTTTCATAATTTAAGATGTATTTTCTTTTTTTCGATATTTCTCCAATAAAGCAGCTTTCGTGTCATCAGATAAATTGTACAGTTTTAAGTTACGAAAGTTCTGTGTTCCTGCAGCTTGTTGGTCTAAAGTTTTTAGTGTGGCACAATTTCTCAGGATTTTATCGATTATATATGGTCCCACATAACAAGGCATATATTTTGTTTTTGTTTTCTAAGTGCTTGTTTACTTGCGAACTGGTTTCCTTTTTTACAATTAGTTGTGCTAAGTGTTTATCGAAGTAGTAGCATTGCTTAACCCAGACAAAATGGTAGGATGCTGTTCCAAATTTCCAGTTCCTGAGGAAGTCTTTGGTTCGTTTACACTATATGTCTGCGTAGAACTACTCTTTCCATATGGCCTTTTCCATGGCCTAAACCCATAGCTTCCACGGTATTGTCCTCTTCTATTACCATATCTCCAATTGCCATTTCCTTGACGACTATAATCCGAAGCCAACGTGGGACTTGGCGGCTTTACATTAAGCTCATTTCCAGCAATATCCGTTTGTACTGAGGAATCAATTCGAAATCTCTTAACATAATTCACTTTTGGAGATCGAAGGAAAGGTCTTCTGTTGTCTCGATTGTGACTGTACCTACTAAACGAGTTGAAAGTATTATCATCTACTTCTTCTATATCAGTTAATCTCAGCATTAAGTCGTCCAAATTCTTACTTGGTGTAGCTCGTAAAATTTTCGCATCAGCTGGTGGAATGCTGTTTAAAACTAGGTCCATAAGCTCGGCATCATCAGGGGTACTCGAAATACTCTGATATCGCTCAACAAGATCCCATGCGAAATCAGAAACTGAGGCATATCTTGACTTATCATAACGCATGTGTTGAAGTTGTCTTTTATGGGCGCGTTCTAGGCGAGGTGATAAATATTGACGCCTAAATGCTTTGACAAAATCCTCGTAAGTATTAAATTCCTGGCGTAAGCTTCTAAACCAAGCGCCTGCACCTTTTGTTAGGCATCGTTGGGTTATGACTAGCTTCTCTTTCTCATGTAGCTCAAACAATTCAATTGTTTCTGTTAACTCCTCTAGAAATGATTTCGCAGCTCCGGAATTCTGTCCATTAAATCGTGGAAAATCACGTAAATCTTTATATTTGATCTTATTTAAGCAAGCAGATGAGGTATTAATTCCGGGATTATTTTGATTTTTACTTGATATCAACATGTTTTCCGGCACGTGCTCTGAATTTGACGTATTAGGGACTGGCGTATCTTCATTACTAATTGGTGGTGAAGTAGCATTAATATAATTTATCGTTTGATAGCTGGGAACGGTGTTTACATTTGGCCACAACGTTGGGCTGACAATGGGTTTAAGCGTACTCACAGTATTAGTAATTGTAGTAGTAACTATTGTTTTAGTGGTTGTGACACTCGGTTGAACTATTGTGTTAGTGGTTGTGACACTCGGTTGAACTACAATTGAAGCATGATCATTTGTGAGTACATTCACTTTTTTCTCAACCTCTTGCAACCTTGTCTTCATTTCATCCTCTAATTTCCTCAAATCATCTGAATTCTGAGTAACTAGTTTCTTTACGTCTTCGTTTTCCTTTATTAGATTCTCCAATCTTGACTCGGAGACTTCCTGACACTCTACGATATCTTCCAGCTTCGTTTCAATGTTCTCAATACGATGAGTGCGTTCTTCTTCTCTCTGCTTAATATCTCGGATTTCTCCATCCAATCGTTGTACTGTCTGGTCCATATCTCCTCGAATCTCTTCCCTCAGTTTCCTAATATCATCTTTCAATTCTCTTTTCAAGTCATTGTTTATATCCACTACTTTGTTGAACTTCGAGGTAACTTCACACTTCAGTTCAGTAAACTGTTGCAATATCAACTTAAGGATGTCGTCTGGATTTGAGTTCAAAGCTTCCTTTGGTTTTCCATTATTATCATTTGTATAACCACTTCCTCTCTCATCTAATATAATTAGATTGTCATCCAATTCTTCATTTTCATTCCCAGTTTTGTGCGCAACAACAACAACATTCTGGTTCTCCGTAGAATTGTCAACTTCCGTACTCATTACATGTGTTTCTTTCTCTGTTTCTAACTTCAAACTATCTCCTTCTGCAACATCAGTTATTCTACATTTCGGACAAAACCATCTAACACCTTCTTCACTAAGATGATCATATTGATCATCAGGAATTCCAACACACGAAAAATGAAACCAGTCTTGGCATTCATCACATTGAATGTCCTTTCCATCTTCCGACATATTTATCTGTTCAGCTGACATATTACAACATATATACACAAATTCACTGTCCACGTTGTCCTTACTTTTCGAACATAACGCCATTATACACTTTTTTTTAAAAAATCTTCTCCAGTTGGCTATTCCTCTGAATACAATCTTCCCCTTTAATTATGTAAATCTTTTTTCATTACAAACAAATTTATTTTAATTTAAACGGCATTTGCTTACTGAACTTTCTTCAGAGCGTACTAATGTTGTCGTAATTTCTCGACGGACTTCTTCCAAATTCTTAGCTCCAAATTAAGGATACCAAACATCCTGGCTGGGTCGCCATTTTCTGTCCTACCCCACTGCCCGTAATGCCGGTCACGCAAGCGCTGGCTCCGATGTCCAGGTCTGCAGCCCCGAAAACATCCTTACCATTGACAGACGTGTGACATTACATCAGACTGAAGGTGGCAGTTGTTGCGCAACGGTGATTTTCTGTTCGACGCCCTCTGTCTGCAATTGTTGGAAATAGGAACGTCAAACACGGCCCATAGATCGCCACCGGATTGTTCTCCGGAAAAAAAGTTTATCTTGAGTCCATCGGATGTTGGACGACAGAGATATTAGTTTTAGAAGCCATGTACAACTCATCAGAATTGAAATACAGTTTATCACATGAACAAAATGTAAACAAAAGTTTTATCAGAGACATGTATTAACGAATTAGGAATATTCAAAATTTCACAATATGGTTTAGTAAGATTATTTTATCGAAATTGCTATCGATGTAATAATTACATCACAATACATATGTAACATGATAACGAAATTATTGCTGAAATAAAACGTATTAGCAGACATCACACAAAATCAAATTTGATACATATATTACAGAATCTCAAACAAATAAATATAAAACATACATAATAGGTTATATGAGAAAGTATAGGTAGGAAAAGCATATCTCATGCACGCAACTTAAGCTGATGATTCGTTAGGTTAAAGTATGATAAGCAATGGAACTAAAATATCATAACAATAAGTATAGTTTATGATGGAAATTCAATCGTCATAATCACCAAACTATTCAATTACTATTTGTTTAATATTATCAAATAGCTCCCTTCCATTTATTTACTTTATATATATACTTCTTTATATACTTCTTCTACAATTACTCATTTACGTATAATTCATTTTACTTATTATTCCACACATCATAAATTCCTTGTTGTTTTATTTATTATTCATTTCGTAGTATCTTTTTTTTTTTTAAATAGCAATTACGTCATGTATATGATAGGTGATGAAATGACGATATATATATTATAAACTCCATATAATTATTTACTGCTGTTTATTTTAAAATACGGCGATATTTAGTTCCATAGTATTCAACGTACAGTAAATTATATCATGTTATCAATGGATTGTTTATATCTACCTAAGTTGCTGTATTATCCTGGGATACTGAATATGATATGAAATGAAAACATGTTCTATCGGAAAAAACTGTTGATTTAGCTGTTAGACCTAAAGCTGAGAATTCCAGTTAGTCTTATAACTTCATTAAATTTAGTACAGATTCATTTTGGGAAAGATTACGTATTCAGGAGGCTTCACCTCCTGGACAAGATTAAACTGCTTAGCTAAACATCATTTTGTAATGTTCCCCTTCAAATAGCTTTAAATATAATATGAAAAAAAATACAAGTTACCGATGGTTTTGCTTCGTAGCTATAATTCCATTTTCGGTACTCACAAAGTCCATCAAATTTCCATCTAACTTGAATTTTATAATTTTTTTTGGAATTATATTTCTCCTTCCAATAACAAAACCACAGAATGTACGAAGTTACTTAAAAATCGACGTTTCACTAAGAACACTCAAACTTCATACATTACGAACCATTTTTTATACGCATATTATTTAAATTTTTAACTTGCTTTTCTCTTTTTCGTATTCAGGTGCAGAATTTATACACATATCACCTAATGTTTGAAAACACTATTATAACTAGAAAACAAATTAGAAGTTCATTCCTATAGACTGGATTAATATTACAACAAAACTTGGAACAACTAAAACATGAAAGTAAATAAATAAAATAAACTTAAATATCAACATAAATATGAAATCGTACTGACATAACAACTGTGCAGATTTATAACGATGATGACAACTGTACAGGTTCACTTTAGTGGAGCAGTACAACTTAGATCTGGTTACCGGTAGCGATAGTCAAGATCCATGCTAAATTGATAAATTCACATATTACAAAATTACGAAAACAAAACAACAGCAGACATGAAGCGCATTTTCAAATTCGGGACGAGGTGAGAAACATGGTAATTTTTGTCCCCTTTTTCGAGACGAAAAATTTCTCAGATCCTTGTAAGCAACGGTAAGTCGTCCAAGTTTTAAATCTCAAACACTGTTGTAGTTTTTTTTTTTTTTTTAATTATAAATTTATAAAGTACTTTTAATTTTACTTGAAATGTCGTTTCAAAGACAACTCACTGCCGTTGAAACATTACTTCAAATAAAATAGAACATAGACATAAAATCAAAACTTTCATTTATTTGATTAAAAACATCTCCGTAAAAACTACGTGATGTTCACACAGGTTTACATTCAAAAAAACCGGCAATCTTTCATATGTTGTTTATATGTAATGGAAATCACTACGTATACAATCCTTCAAAGAAAATAACGAACGTTTATGTTTTACACCACCTTTTAAATTTGCTGAATTCATGATGGGGCTATACAGCCTCGAATACAAGATAAAATGAGAAAGAATGCCTATTACCAGTGTACAAGCAAGATTTAACAATTGATTACCGACTACAGCGCCATCAGAACGTAAACGGCGCTCCAGTAAACAGCGACTCATCAATGCTGACAACCTCCAATACTTCAATGGTAAATTTTGAAAATGAGGTTTTTGAAATCCATGCCAGAAATTTGAAGGAACCTGATTATCGATGGCCGAATTTTTGAATGAATCAATCAACCTGTCATTCAGTAGGCCTATATACAGGGTGGCCCAAAAGTCGGTATACACCCCTGCATTGATCAAGTATAACATTCTATTTTATGGATTTATTTGCTTTGACTGTTCCGGGCTTAAGTTATAAGTAAAAAGACGTTAAGAACAAATAATAAAGAAACTAGATCTACTTGTTTGATAACAATAAAAAATGATATAAAATACGAGACGGGACTGTATACACACTTTTGGGCCAGCCTGTATATTATTAATTTTAAATATATAGTCAATTATTCGGGAATCTATAACTGTTATTATTTTCGTTTTAGTGTCTTGATTCTAACATTATATTATCTTATTGAGCCACAATGAGTAAACTAAATTGACAAAATGCAAAATGTTGTTTATTGTGTACCTTCTTTTTATAAACTTTATGATCCTTAAAAGGTAATTGTCATTATGTCTAACCTTGCTTCTGTTCCCATAGTAACATATAACTATGTCGTCTTGGTGATAACAAAAAAACATACACTGATTTGTAACAAGATATCTTTCCTTTTCTTCTTCTTTTTAACCTAGCTGGCTAATGCATATTTTATAGAAAAGATCACACACTTTGCCCAACCAATACAATTAAAAATACAACATATCGTTGTAAATCGAAGATTCACACTTGATCAAATTTGGAATAGTGATAGACCTTCACGATCTTAGTACGTACGTATGTGAAAAATATTATGGCATACAAACTTTTGGTTATCAAGTAATTGATCAACATATTGTGGTCTGGATTTACTCCAATAACTCCAAACTGTTCTTTGATGGCCAATAATTCGAAAATAAATAAATAAATATCTAATTTATAAAAATATAACAACTGCAAATTTCATTGTAACGTCAGGGGTCCCTCAGGGCTCAAACCTTGGTCCATTATTATTCTTAATTTTCATAAATGATCTCCCAAATGTGCTACCAAATTGTACTAAATTATTATTTGCTGATGATGTAAAACTCTATCGAAGAATTTCCCAGCCCTCCGATGCTCTCGCACTACAAGAAGATCTAAGCGCACTACATACTTGGTGTATATCGAACAAACTTAATCTTAACATTAAAAAATGTAACGTTATTACATTCACTAAGAAAACTAATAATCTAAAATTTAATTACAGTATAAACAACACTCCTGTACAAAGAGTAGACACTGTAACTGATTTAGGGGTCACTATTAACTTCAACTTTTCATTCAACAAGCATATCAATCGCATTGTTAGTGAAGCCTACAGAAACCTCGGCTTCGTAATCAGACTTGGCTTTGACTTTTCAAATACTAATGTTCTTAAAACCCTGTTCAATAGTTACGTTAGAGCCAAACTTGAGTACTCTTCAATCATATGGCATCCCAATAGTCAGAAAAACAAAGCACGTCTTGAAGTGATTCAATCTCGTTTTGTGAGGTACTTAACTTATAAGGAAACCGGACTATATCCAAAATTCAAAAAATATACCGACCTCCTTCGTAAGCACGATATCTCATCCCTCGAAGAAAGACGTACCACCCAACTTTTGATCTTCTTAATGAAAGTATTTGCAAAATAATATAGACTCTGAGTATTTACTATCCCAGTTAGAATTACATGTTCCAGGTAAAGCACGCGCCCTAGAAATGTTACTTACTGTACAGCTAGAACAAATACGCTATACATGTCACTTATTAGGAGAATGTGTTATATTTTTAACTCCTATGCTGAAAATAATCCTGAACTTGACATATTTACTATAAATGACCGTTCTCTAAGAACTATTGTGCAATCTTATTGAAGACTCATTAATATATTAAAATGACCATATCTATAAATGTGTATTTGTAATTATGTAAGTGAATTCATGCATACTCTAACTATATAAAAACTGACTAGGTCACTATCATTAGGTAATATACCTGTTGTGGTCTATATGTAACCATAAATAAATAAATAAATAAATTATAAATAAAATTAGGTCTTCACACCATAATATTTAATAGGAGCTATCCCGTCAGGATATTCGACCATTCCAAATTTTGTCAAAATCGGATGATCGCGTATGATATTATTCTAGAGATTGATTCTTTTTTTATTACTTTATAAAAAATGAACTGAAGGATAAAAAGTATTTTGATAACTAATTGTTCTAGCAGAAGTTGCTTGTTCTCATAAAAATTGGAGCACAAAATACAGTGTAATGAGGCTCAAGTAATTATTTCGTTCTGATCATAAACATGTAATACGAATATCAGCACCGCAATAAAATTTTAATACTTTCTTCTCCTGGTGTTCTATTCATATTAAGAAAAGGTTCTGGCAACTCTGACAATATGATTATCAATGGCAGTACCTCACACGTTAACATTATTGTTGCTGACATGACTTGCAGTCTTAATGGAAGTAACGTTGAGTTTCAAAGAAGAAAGGAGAGGAAAGGCATCCATCCATCCCTTTAGTGAATCCCATTTTGTTGTCCATGGAATCAGCGTCGCGCTGTCTAGCTTGACATTTTAGGAAAGGGAAACAGTTGAAGAAGAGTATCTCTGTTGGTGAATTGGCAACCATTTGACGGTATCAAAACGGTCCTTATTTTCTCTTTTATGTTATCTTCTTTTTAACCTCCTGTAAAATTGTACGAGTAGAATGTAGTCTGTGACTGAAAGACTCATGCTATTCACTCCTGTGAGTGACCACAGATGGGCTTCTTACTTTTCGTAAGGTTATATTTGAGTGTGTGTGGCAGCGTACTACTACTCTCGTGTCAATGAATGAATGAATGAAGATACTTCCAGTCAGTGTTAGTGTGGCATTCCTGATGTTGAATGCCCTCTCCCACACACACAATACACAGACTATTGGGACCTCCCCTGTAGTTAATCCCTTAGTCGTGTCAGGGTTCTGACACCTGTAAGAACTGAGATCAGTTGTGATCATGTCAGCTTGGGGCAGGGAAAAGAAATTTTTCTGTAGGAAGCTCTTTTGGTAGCCTCCAAAGCTGTCAACAAGCATATTGTTACAACAGGAGTGCCTTTTTCTTTATTGTGGGAAAGAAAGAAAAGAAAAGAAAAAAAAGAAAGTATAGGTTGCTCTGGGTTAAATGATTTTTAGCTGTTGGCATTTATGGGATAAAAATTGTCACTTTCAAATTGGCAAACAAAAGAGTGCAATAAAAGAATTTTCCAGCTGTATAATTACATGCTCCAAAAAAATTCTCTCTGTGTTTATTTGCTTTGACTGTTTCGTGTCGTTGAAACGAGCAGGTAGGTAAGGTAAGGTAAGGTAGAGAAGACGTAAATAGTTTTCACTCAACTCGTAGTAGCTTGACTTCGTGTTTACTTTGCGGATTGTTTCTCTTTCTTTTCGTGTTTTTTTCTGTGGCTTATTTTCTAAGGCAGTGGTTTTCAACCCAATTCCTATCACAACCCCCATTTTATCACATCCTCTGGCCAGCGATTCCCTTATAATTTCCGGTCTGTAATAAGCTTATGTGGGATATTTAATATACCTATAGCATAGATCTTACGATATCCATATATTTCTATAACAGTATAATCCATTTCTTGTAGTAGATATAGTAACTACCTTAAAAGCGAATGGATTACAACCAAATTTTGATCAGTTCATTCATATTACAAATATCGAATACGATCCGTCATACTGTTTCAAACTGGAGGCCGTTTAACAATTTTAAAACTTCATAACTCCCTTAATTTTGGGTCATATGCTAACAAAAAAGTGATTTCTAATTTTGGTTCTAAAAAAAACTTGGAGAATTGTTAAAAAAGTTATTGAGTATTTTAAATGACTTGGTAATGTGCGTCAAGAAGATTGAACCGGATATTGCCGCACTAGTGAAATCACAACACGTTCAAGTATCTCGTTAGCTTTCAATTTTAATTGTATTTCATTATGCAGGCTTTGTTGCATTTGTATTTTTCTGGTATTTCAATATGTAGTTCTCATTAGTTTCATATCGTACCTCTTTCATTTAAATTGATTTTTAAACAGCTCTGCACCCGTTGAAAATGTTTAGTAGACCTATGTTTTATTGTTGTTGTTCTTAACAGTATGTGTAGAAATAAAAATATGTCTATCAGAATAAAATTCAAAATAACATTTAAAAATATTTTCTGGTATTAGATTCTAATTATATTTATATCTTCCGTTTATCTTCACGATCACCATGAAACCCTGTCGCGGCCCCTAGGGATCGCGACCCCCAGGTTGAGAAACCGTATTCTAAAGGCAATTGATTTTCTAACCCTGAATTGACTGATTGAATGTTTTTCAGATGTTACAACTTTAAAAAGAAAAAAGAAAGAAAAACTAAGTATATAGGCCTATCATTTTCAAAATAAGATTTTTTTTGGGGGGGGGAAGTACAATTTTATAGTTATTTTCAAGTTATCATAGAGATGCTAATAGAATATCTGTGGATGTGCATTGTTTGTATATACAATTAATTCAGTACGAAAAAGGACTTCATCTTGCTGTTCTTTTGAATAATGGCCCATAACCAGGAGTGGTAGGGATTCAAGTTTGGAGGTCTTTTTGACCAAGAAATGAATCTCCTACAACTAGTGGTCATTTCAAAAGATTTCCTTCGGTGTGGGGAGGGGGAAAACATTTAGTACACAGGAAGTGGAAAGTAGCACTCCGCAAATACTGCTAATTCATCTTGCACATGAACGGAAGATATATGACTCCAGAGGGTGGCTACGTAGTTTCGAGAAGAAATCCCCCCGGCTTATCCCCTGAAATCATCACTACTTGAAACCAGAAATCCATCTCTCACTAGTCCAGATATTTATCTCACCTGAAGGATGAAAAGAGAAGGAGTGCTCCATCAATGTTACAATGTTTCATCTCTTTAATTCTGGAGTTAGGAATGTTTATTTCAATGTTTTTTTCAAGTATGCACTTCTAGTGGAAATGTCCTCAAAGATTAATTTGCCTGTGGAAATGCTTCAACCCACATTAGTCTCCTACGGTTGTCCATCCAAACTTGTGTTAATGATTCTGTTCCCAAATTCTACAGGTACGCCTATTCATTTCGCTGGACGTAAATGAAAAGTAGCCTCATCGGGAAATTGAAAACACAAGCAAAATCATTATAGTGGCATCATTTCGTATCTGATTGAACATAATCTATCAAAATTACATGCTTACCCGTATGCCATAATCTTCTTTATTGGAGTCTTTGTACTATACCTAGGTACAGGCTAGTTCTAAGTTCTTTACGCGTTATCTTGTTTATCGATATGACTCCTAATGTCTATAACTTATCTTCTGACAATTTTTGAGGATGCCTGAATACCTCACTCTGACCGATTCAGCTACTTCTTCTATGTTAGCTACAGGCATTGGCGCTGATCGTGGGAGGTAGAGGGGACCGGACCCCTCAAATTTCTTATATACCCTAGGATTTTGATATCTTTGCTTGAATCTCTGTTTGGTTATCTGACAATGATATGCATATATCCAAACGTGTCTCACTGCCCGAAGTTATTCAGAAATCAGACCCGCTGGCTACATATCTACTACTGAGGGACAAATCTGCAACTCTTTAGTTTCTTTGGGGTTCTTAAATCATATGTTAAGGCGTAGCTTTCTTAAAACTTTGGGCACTGCAGCACATGAGTTAAATTCAGCAACAATGTTACCAAAACGCTGAGGCAAAGAGTCTCTAAACGAGAGACGAAATTACTCCAATTTGGGGCTAAAAAATCTTTAATCAATTTCAGTCATAAAACTCCCGACAAACTTAAATACTATGAAGTACTTACATTACACGACTTCTATAAATACTGCTCGTTCAAGCTTTGAAATTAGCAAATAACTTAAATTTTAAAAAAAATACAAACAGTTATTAACAGTTTTGGCCACATATCAGATAACGTCTATGATGAAGAAAATAACACATTACCGAACTGTAACACAGAACAGTAATATGTGTTAGCTTTGGTCAGATTTTATATTTATTTAAGATATTTCCAAATGCACAAAAATTAAAAAATTACAAAAGTTTGTAACTACTTTACTTCAAGCTTCTATAGCAAGAACAAAACGGGATTATTGAGAAGTGATAAAGCTCAACTCCTAACCATTTGTTCGCACTTATTAAAACAAACGAAGAGAAGCACCAAAACTGTTTCGAACTAATTAACAATAGCTCATAGTGTTCATAGCACAATAGTTGCTAGGTTTGTAAGGAGTTCGCCAAATCGTTATTAGAAAACTGCCGAAAAAAGGTCGCCGTTCGTTAAGAAGAAGAAAAAAAAAAAACAATCTCTTGTCGATATCTTGGAAGTCTAATCCCTTAGATTTAGTGACTTTCCCTCAAAACTGACTTCACCATTCATTAAGCAACAGAACGTAGCGATCTGAGTGCTCATTGCTTGTGAGAACTGAGGTTACAGTATTAGTAATTTGAAAAATATTTAATATTTCTATTCAGTTTACAGTTTGTTTCCTATTGGTGCGACTCTCTGTTTGGAATCCATGACTCTTTCAAACCCACTGATACTTTCAAGTTATCCTGTATACAGTATTTTTATTAATAACCGCACCGATTACGTGGGTGCTCCAGGGCTCCAGCACTCACAAGATTCTTGATTTGATAAAAACAAAATAAATATTTCTCACTTGCCATTATCAAAAAAATAATAAACTATTAAAATATAGAAATCAAGGGTGTTATAAAATAGAGGATCTGCCCATACGTAGCTTCAACATATGAACTCAATGAAGCCAAAAAACAACTGAGCATCGTCCGAGCCTGCACGTCTGATTGGCTACTCTCGTTTCCGCCATGATTGTTGGCTCGAAACGTTGAGATCTTAGTGGTGCCGAGTGGGCAGAGTAGATATGGCGAAGCTGTGACGTATGGCTTCACGATATTGTTGTATGGGCACATCCTCTATTTTATAACATCCTTGATAGAAATGGAAGTTAAAATTTCTAATCTTTAAATAATAACTGTTTGTTTTAAATGTTTGTGCAAAGGCAACGAAGAACTAGTGACACTTAAGTTAGTCACTTTATGTACACAACAAAGTCATTGCAATTGATTCTGCAGTACTATTAAAGCTTCTATGAGGATTTTTTTTTTTTCATTTTAATTTGTATGAATGTGGTATTTTCTTTTAGTAACGTGTTTCATAACATCATTGCCTTTTAAAATTATTGTGCATCATGCAAGCTGTTTAAAGTACACACTTAATGTTACGATTACGTATGTTGAGAATATTCATTACAGTAACTTATCCTTTACTTTGGACCCGGGTTTGAAACCGTTTCTCTTGCGTTTGAGTCAGCCGTGTTACTGACTGAGCTAGGACAGCCCCAGCTTATTCTTATAGTACCGGTATATTTTGCTTTATCACAGTATAGTCCTTTATAACAGTGTTCATAAAAGATTTTAAAATGATATCAATCAAAAAATATCGACCGAGACTCTTTTGAAAACTTATAACACATCCCGCCATTGATATGCACTCACATAAATTTTGGAAACCTGGCGCCATTAAATACATCGTATCTCCTCCTGTAATTTGTTTTGCTTAGTAAAATTCAGAAAGGGTAGTTAATTGGTGTGGAAAGATTCTGTTCCGATGTTTTCTGAACACCGTCTGAGTATGGTAAATACTTAAGTGCTGTATGCAGAGGTTGATTCAGTTATGTTGAGTTGATGTGCAACCTGTCACCGTGAGACTGCCACGAGGCAAGCATCAGTATCTCGTTAGTCACGCAGGGACCGCGGTGGCTCAGTGGTAGAGATCTTACCTTTGGTGCATGAGGTCCTTGGTTCGATCCCAGCTCGCACCAAATGACCTTTGTGGTGGACAAACAGCGCGTATGTGGGTTTTCACAGAGTTCTAATGTTTTCTCCCACTTTCTTCATTCTACCATTTCACTCATTCCTCATCATCACCGTCTCCTTTAGCCTAGCCGGCATAATGATGGAAAATAAAACTTAAAAGATTTCATTTCGTTTCGTTAAGAGTCTTCATCCCGGCGAAATTAAAATACCGCTAATTTTACAGTAATTATGTGATATATTCAAATAGATAAAAGATAATCGAAATGTGGGACAAAAGCGCCCTAGACAATATTATTTTACATGAGAAACCGTTATCACGACTCTCTTATCTACTTTCGATTTCGAGCCATTTTGAAAATCGGCATTTATTTTCGCGTTTCTAAACAGCTGAAAACGGGAAAGCTGCTAGGTGACTTGTGATAACGGTACCTCACGCAAAATAATATTGTCTAGGGCGCTCTTGTTCCATATTTCAATTATCTTTTATCTATTTGAAGATATCACATAATTACTGTAAAATTAGCGGTATTTTAATTTCGCCGGGGTGAAGACTCTTACGCAGCATAGCAGTATGGTAGAGCGTAGTCGATGCCACCGAAACTGAACAGATCCTGGAAGGGGTTCATTGTGCCCTTTCCGATACGTAAGTTCACGGCGTCGCGCACCATAGAAATGTACCAAGAGCATAATTTTCGTTTAGGTTGTGCCACTGTAAATCGTATTGTACGAAAATATGCGGCACAGAGTCCTGGGCTCACCAAACCGACGCTAACAGCTAGAAGTCGACCTTCCGTTAGGAGGACCCTGCCGCTATTCGTGTGGTTTGGCGTGTGGCGACCTCCGAAAATCCCCCCACATAACGTGCGATTGTCAGCAAATGCCGCACATCGCAGGTGACAATCAACCGTCCATTCACAAGGATTTACGCCTCATGGTCGTTCGCAAGAGCATTGTCGACAACCTAAAACTTGTCATGTGGCTGAGCTTAAAAGGAACTGTAGGAATTCTATCACCGTATGGAAAAGGAAATAACTTGCTAAATACGTGTATATTTGATAACTTGCTACTGAGACACTTATGACTGATAGAATCAAAAGCTTTGAAAATATCTATGCATATTACATTGACTTGTAATTTATTTTTCAGTGCGTGATAGGTAAAGTTTGTAAAATGAATTAGATTTTTTTACAACTGACTTGCCCTTTTAAAAACCATTGAGACTCATTTGAGATATTTCTTACATTAAAATATATGCATTTGTGTACAATTACTTCAAATATCTTCAATAATGCATTAACAAGAGTTATTGGCATTCTATCACCTGATTTATATATCGCAACACAATATATTTGCTTACTAATTTAAAGTTCAGTTACACAAACTTTTATTACATAATAAAAAATCTTATCTGGACCTGGAATGGTGTTCGGTTTAATTAGTTTAGTTGCTTCCATTACATATAATTCAGTAAAATAATAATAATAATAATAATAATAATAATAATAATAATAATAATAATAATAATAATAATAATTATTATTATTATTATTATTATTATTATTATTATTATTATTATTATTATTATTATTATTATTATTATTATTATTTATTAATCACAATGCAACAAATTGCAAGGTCACAAAAACTTTTTTTTCAAAAATATGGGCGTTCTTTATGTATTTCGACCTCCTGAATGCGAAAATGTTACTCAAAATATCGTATCACCCAAAGTTTTGGTACAAATCGCTTACATTTACAATTGATGGCAATGCAATATAATGATATTATAATATATACGAAAACACCATATGAAGCTCAGAAACGGCGCATTGCTTTCAACTGTTCAACAGGTTGCGCCCCTAGCGGCACACAGCGAACTGTCACATTGAAAATGGCGCTTCCTGTTCGTCACTGTGTTGTTTGAGGAAGGAAGTACGTGTTAGCGTTAGTGTACAATGTCTACCCGAGGCTGTGCAAACTCTCCTAACAGTTTTTGTTATATTTGTGGTGAACTTGTGGTGAAAAAAGACTGAAGAAACATTACTGATTTCGTCAAAAAGGTCTACCATGCATATTTCGGAGTGAAACTAGGCGACATCAACAAACCATGGGCTCCACAGGTCGTGTCATTACGATTTAGTATCCCTGTGGTCTGGCGGGAGCAACAGAATCATATCGACGACTGCTACTTCTGTTCTTCTAAGGTTACGGTTTCAACAAGAAAAACAAAAAAGACTATTGAGTATCAGAACAACATTCGTTGAGCGATTCGTCCTGTTCTACATGGCCCGAATATACCTATACCACAGCCTGCGCAGACATTATATACGGATGATAGTGATGACATAGATTCCGTGAGTTTGAATTAGGCATAGATGAGGGCCCTATTCTGTTCCCTCAGTCAGATCTAAATGATTTAGTCCGTGATCTGGGACTGACAAAGGACAAAGAGAGCTCCTAGGGTCAAGACTGCGTGAAAGACATTTGTTAGCACCCGGTATTTCCGTTACATTTTACAGATAAAGAGACTTGATATTCACACAATATTTTGTTCAAAAGTACTTGTTAGAGTACTGCAGTGATGTACAAGGTTTGATGGGTTACTTGAACATTCCGTACGCGCCAGGTGACTGGAGACTGTTTATTAACTCATCTAAAAGAAGCCTGAAGACAGTTCTGCTGCACAATGGTAATATGTATGCCTCAATACCTGTCGCCCATTCTGCTCACCTGAAAGAAACGTATGACAACATAAAGGTGCTTCTTATTACCATACATTATGAAGATCACAATTGGATGCTGTGTGGTAATTTGAAAGTGTTGAATATGCTTCTAGGACAAAATCAGAATACCCAAGTTCTCTTGTTTCATCTGTAAATGGGTCAGTCGGGCTTGTGACATCCATTGGGAGCAAAAACAGTAGCCCCGAAGGTTGGATTTGGTTCCAGGGAACAAAAATATCAAGTGCGAGAGACAGAATACTCTTGCCAACTCTGCACATCTAATTAGGCATAATGAAGCAGTTTGTCAAGACATTACCAAGTGTGGCAACTGTTTCAAATACCTTTGTAACAATTTCCCCAATCTATCAGATGCTAAGTTAAAAGAAGGTGTGTTTACTGGTCCCGATTAGTGTTGTAAGGGCCTGAAAAAAAACGGAAATTTTCGGTAAAAAATGTTTTTACCGTTTTTTCCCGAGCTTGGAAAAAAACGGAAAAATTGGGAAAAATTAAAATTTTCGAATATTTTACTACATTATGCTTTAAAGGAAAACTATTTTATATTTACTAGTTTACAGTTAAGATCATTGAGTACTTATGTTCTTTCTTGTATTAGAGTAGGGAGATTTTATGGCAACAAATATATTTGCACCACTTGTTTAAAGTTAGCACCGTGATAGAATGGAGTTATGGCTACAAAAGCCACTAAAATATAATCCTAGTTAGATAAATTAATATAGACGCATTTAATTACCTTAAGTAATCTTATAAAGTTACCGTTTTATGGCAGGCAAGTGTTAAAATAACAGGGCCAGGATCATTTTAGTTAATACCAGTATGTTAAAATCAAATATATATTTTTATGGAGATACGTATCTTCCTTGTGCTGTGTAAAATTTCTGGAAATTTTGAACCCATTAGAAAAAATATTTTGTTCGGAAATATTGCCAAAACCCGGAAAATATAATTTAAAAACTATTTCTTCGCCTGATGGTAATCTTATTTGCGTGTCTGCAGCATATATGTATACAACGTATTTCGCTAGCAGGAAAAATACTTAAGGCAACAGCTTTTAATTTTACTTTTAGTTTTCTGATATCTTATAAAAATCCCTCTTTATTATTTGTATATTTTTCGAACAACTCTAAAAGAGACATGATCTTATTTACATATACACAAATACACTGCACAAGTCTGTAAACTTGAGCAGCGACAAATATATTAAATAATTTAAAATGTGAAACTTCCGTTCGTTATTATTAAAGTCTAGCAGAATACCTGTTCTTCGCACGGAGAGAATACGTTTCATTTTCGGTATAAAGGACAATAAAACTGTCACCAATAAACTTAGGGACTCCAAAAACTATAAATTCGACACTAGTATTAGTCATTTTCAATTACTTTTACATGTCACCCTCCCCCTTTACGATAATAGGGGCTGAATTTGGATTTAAACGGCATCGGAAGTGTCACTGTTCATCTTAGCCATCCCGAAAACTATGGTTTCGACATTAATATCGGCCATTTCGATCATTTTTATATATCCACCCCTCCTCCTTCCCCAAAGCTGCGGCGCTGAATTTGGATTTAAACAGCATTGGAATTGTTAATGTTCATCTCACGACCCTCAAACCATGGATTCGACACTAATATCGGTCATTTTCGATCACTTTTATATATATTTCTCCCCTCTCCCCCGCCCCCAAATTACGAGGATGAATTTTGATTTAAACGGTATCGGAAGTGGTAGCTACTGTTCATTTCAGCGACCCCAAAAACTGGATTCCACACTAATATCGGTCATTTTCGATCATATTTATATATCTTCCCTACCCTTCCCCCAAGTTAAAGTGCTGAATTTGAATTTAAGCTTCATCAGAAATGTCACTGTTCACCTTAGCAACCCAGAAAACATGGGTTCGACACTAGGATCGGTAATTTTCAATATATATCCGCACTTCCTTCCTCCAAGTTGCACCTTCAAAGTGAAATGGTAAAATCCATCTCAGGCCCGAACCTCATCGAGAAAATATGTTGTAAATTTTTATCGAGATTAGTCTGGTGGCTCAAGAGTTGTTAAGTTACAAATATAGTCACTTTCATTTTTATATATTTAGATAATTTGTCGCACTAGAAAACACGTATTTGTTTACATACAAAATTTTGTACATGAAGTTTATATTAAAGTCTGTATTTGAATATTAAATAGTAGTAATTATATGTCTTAGCATGCGCGCCGACTACGTGGGTGCTCCGGGGCTCCGGCACCCACACAAATAATCTTGTGGGTGGGGTGCACTCACAAGATTTTTAGTTTTGACCCGGGTTTGAACCCGTTTCTCTTGCGTTTAAGTCAGCCATGTTACCGATTGACCTAGGTAGAGCAGCCCAAACTTATCCATATGGTACCGGTATATTTTGCTTTATCACAGCATAGCCCTTTATTTCAGTGTTCATAAAAGATTTTAACTAAAAACAAATCTATCAAATATCGAGACTTCCCTAAAAACATACAGGCTAACACATCCCACCATTGATATGCACTACAGAAATTTGGGAAAGTCGGCGCCGTTGTGTCTTAGTGCATGAGTGTTAGTGAAATTTGCCTACTGCTCTTTCTTTTAAGAAGTAATTTGGTTAAAATTAACATAATTTCACCAGATCAAAGAGTAGATTAAGAACTCATTTTCATTCAAGAGTCCTTATTTATTGCAACAGAAACGCTTCATGATGGTAGATGTGTATGCAATTGTAAAAGTTCTGTTAATGCACAACCAGGAGTAAACGACTAAAAGGCACTTAAAGGAAATGAGTGTAGACTATCAATTTTCAAGAATAATTACAACAGTTTTATTTTCGAATGCTTCTTCTTCTTCTTCTTTTTAAATATTCACAATATTGATATTTCTCAACTTACATTTTTCACGCGTTTGAAAAAAAAAAAAAACTGTTCCATTACTAGCAGAACTAACCTAATACAAAGATTTTTGTTATTTTCCCAATTTTTTCGGAAAGAGATCGAAAAAAAAACGGTTTTTTACCAGCAGGTTCAAAATTTCCGGAAATTTTACAACACTAGTCCCGATATTCGCAAAGTAATGCTGAATGAAGATTTCCTTCATTCAATGAATGCCGTGGAGCGAGAAGCCTGAACTGTCTTTAAATGTGTGGTTCTAAACTTCCAGGAAAACAATCGTAGCCCAGATTATATCGACAAATAGTTGAGAACGTGCTGATGAAATTCAAAATGCTGGAATACTCAATGAATTTGAAGTTACATTTTTAAAATTCGGATCTTGAATTTTTCCCTCCAAATCTGGGTGCTGTAAGCGAGGAACAGGATGAAAGATTCCATCAGGATATAAAGGACATGGAACGACGATACCAGGGCACTTGGAATGTTCGAATTATGGGCGATTGCGTCTGGATGCTTCACCGTGAGCACCCGGAAATGCCGCATAAGAGGAAAAGCAGAGGCCACGCCATAACCACTAAGAAAGCACGGAATGAATGAGCTTAATGCATGTTTTGTACCACATGCTCTGTATGCATTTGTTCACTGTGTGCATATTTCAATATTTTGTTGTTCTAAACTTATATTCTACTTCAGCACGATTCGTGTTTTATGTATATATACAGAGTGTTTCAAGACAATACCGAAAACGTTTGGGAGGTGATTCCTAACACCAAGATAAGACAAAAAGTATAGACCAACCTGGGTGTACAAATGCTTCATTTCGAAGTTATAGGCTGCCGAAAGCATGAAAAAATAAACTTAAAAAATCCATAGCTCCATAACTATGGGACCTACTATAGTTTGGTCAAGACTTCATTTTAGAAGTAATATGTGCTCTATCCAAATATCCAAGTTTCAGAATCCTGCGGAACTTCCTCAATAATTTTTATCGAGGTAGTTGGTGAGTACTTTAAGTTATATGCCTGTAGCCAAACTCTCTCTATAAAAATTGTTGTGAGAGTACCTTAGAATTCTGAAACATGTATTTTTGGATAGTGTAGATAATAGTTCCTAAGTAAAGTCTTGACCCGACTGCAGTAGGTCCCATAGTTTTGAAGCTATGGATTTTTGAAGTTTATTTTTTCATGTTTTCGGCAGCCTATAACTCCGAAAGGAAGCATTTGTGCACCCAGGTTGGTCTATACCTTTTGTCTTATCTTGGTGTCAGAAATCACATCCCAAACATTGTCGGTGTTGTTTTGAAACACCCTGTATATGTAATACTTCAATATGTGTTCAGTGTTATCAATATTGGCAAAGTATATGATTTGTGCTAAAACAGACGATAGGATGTTTTGAGTGTCATTTTCGAATTCAGGAAGTCGAAATACATAAAGAACACCTACTTTTGCGAAAAAAGTTTTTTCACTGTTGCACTAAATTTAGTATTTTACGCCTTATGGAACACTGGGATAATGAATAACAGGGCCTGATATTAACTTGAGCTCCGAACTATAACGAGTTTGAATGCCGTGCAGTTGTTGGATGGACAAAGCATCATGCAAAATCAATCTTCACAGTAATAGGCCGTTCCCTACCACACTATTTTGTTTCCACGGGAGCTGAGTTACAGGAACACACCAGCGGTTGTGGTAGTAATAATGACAAAATGGCATGAAGAAATTATTTATTTAGAAAGTATGTTAAAGAGGAAGTTTACAGTGTGATGGTCCATATCTTTTATTTAAATATTTAGTACGATCAAAATATCCTATACGTGAAGAATCGTTTTTAGTAGTTGTTAGGATGAAAAGCAATCAATAGTTGGTTGATCAGAAATGTTTCATACGTAAGTAAGGGCCATCTCTATGCTGGTTAAGATTAGAAGAAGTTAGGAGTAATACGCTGCGGTTACA
Source organism: Thermobia domestica (assembly GCF_964235325.1). Classification (NCBI taxonomy): domain Eukaryota; kingdom Metazoa; phylum Arthropoda; class Insecta; order Zygentoma; family Lepismatidae; genus Thermobia; species Thermobia domestica. The sequence continues at coordinate 93,179,886 of NC_137464.1, forward strand.
TCGTGGGCTACGAGTAGATGGTTGGCAAGATGGCGTAGAATGTTCTACACAATGGAGCGTCATGCTCTTCAATTATTTCAATTTCATTTTTAACAACAATTTCAATTTTGGACATAATTTAGTGCATTACAATTTTTATAGTGATTTACATAATTTTTTGTATGTTCTACGCTTCTGCCTTCCTTTTTAATTCACAAACTAGTGTGGAAACAGAACTATTTGAAACAGGCCAATTCGTCCATTTTGGAACGGGCCATCTTCTACAATTATTATAACAACAAAAATATTTAAAACAATTCTAGTGAAGCAGTCAACTTGGCCTTAGTGCTGTGACTTTTAATTATAAAATCTCCCGCGAGGGAGATGAATAGAATAGAATAGAATACGAGTAGATCTTATCTGTGAAGTTAATGTCATAAGTTACATGTGGTTTGTATATGGTTTTTACTTCTAAAATACAAGAATTGCAACAAAAATACATAGATATAGATATAATATTTTGACTTTATATTATATATTTAGATAAATATACATGGTTAAACAAGTAATGGTTATTATGCCTAACACACAAATAGAACAACTCTTCATTGGCACAGTTCAATTTTAAATGAACCTAACAATATTGTGTTATTTGTTTAGTGTTAAATAAAGAAAAGTAAATAAATAGACCTATTTAATAAACAATGTACATACGTACATACACAGTTTATTTACTTTTATAATACAGCCAGATGGACTTTGTAAATAAAACTGAAGTCCATCATCAACTGAACACAAAACTTGAAGACTATATACCAGAGAACAAAGAAAAAACCATGTTCAAAAGACAACTGAAGTTATTTTACCCCCAACAAATGTCAAGACTACGATGGTGGTATCTTAGCTCAAAAGGAGAAATAAAAGGTTGGTAACAGGAGCTAATATATAACACAGTCTTCTTCGGAAAGTGAAAACAAGAAAAGGAGAAAAAAAACTTTGTGATTACAGAGGAAAACGCTACCTTACTTCTGAGTTAGATTTTTTTTCTAGAAAGAAACGTGCTTGGTATGGTTACAAAAGTACCTGAAATAAAAGAACAAATACAGTAAAAGAGACACAAGGTTGAGAAGGTGTTTCTATTTTTCTTTTTTTTTTAATTTTCAATTCAACAGGAAGAAAGGAAAAAAAGTAATAAAACATACCGAGAGGCCATTTTGTTTTGTAGTCTAGAGAAGCGAGGAAAACAAATCGATGACATTTTCGATGATCCCAAATAAGCAGCGATCGACCCGAGCGAGGAAACATGAGTTGGTGAATTTGTAACACAATGAGAAGGAACGAGCCTACGTAAAGGAAGGTAGGTATGTAGGTACTAATATAATAGCAGCACTAACAATAAAAGACAGCTGAGACTATATAATATAACAATAAAGAAAATTGAAGATGGTAGGAAACGAGGAGATGGATGGTTAAGAAAGAAAAAAACAACAATAATAAAGAGTCAATAGTCAAAATGTTAAGAGAGGAAAATTGTTACTACGTGGGGGGCGCTTTCCTTCCTGACATACTCCCTTTTGTTCAAACAGTGGTTTGAACATATTGCAGCGGGTGAGAATATGTGGAATTGCTCCAAAGTCATCGACAGCTTGTCTTCAGGGTCTATTAGACAACATATAGGGAAGCCGACACTGTCTCGAGAACTTAATGATAATTGAACAGTCTGGGATAATCAAAAGAAAATATAGGTTTTTCTTGTAGTTTGCTTTTGCTTCAACGTTACAACTACATAGTACTTCTTCATTTTAAAACTAACTAGCAGAATATCCGTTCTTCGCACGGGGAGAATATCTTTCATTTTGGACATAAAGGGCTCAATTTGGATTTAAACTGCAACCGAAGTTCGTCTCAGCAACCCAAAAAAAAAAAAAAAAACTGGATTCGGCACTAATATATGTCATTTTCGATCATTTGTATCTATCTCCTCCTCCCCCAAGTTGTAGGGCTGAATTTGGATTTAAATGGGATCGGAAGTGTCACTGTTCATCTCAGTGACACCGAAAACTATGGGTTCGATACTAATATTGGTCATTTTCGATCATTTTTAAAATATTTTCCCCTACTCCTTAAGTTGTACCGTCAAAGTGAAATGATAAAAATCATCCTAGGCCCAAACCTTATCTATGTTAAAAATTTGATCGAGATCAGTTGGGTGGTTCAAAAGGTATACTCATGTCGAAAATGATCGTTGCATATCTATAATTGTCTTCTTGTAAGAATATAATTTAATAATGATTTTGCAGGATACTTTTAATACTGATACTATGTGTATAATCGGGAAATGTATATTTGTGGTAAATTTCGTAGGAAAAGAATTATAAATACGGAAGTAGAGTAAGTAAAACAAAATGTTGCTAAATGGACAAGAAAGTTTTGTTTTTGTTTTATTGTTCTTATTTACTGCGCTTTTGACATGAAATTTGCCACATAGCCTACATGCCTTTGACAATTATACACATAATAACATTATAAGAAATACCGAGCGAATTCGTTATCAAATTATATTCCTACAAAAACATATTTATAGACATGCGACAATAATTTTGGACATGAGTATACAAGACACAAACATAGTCACTTTCATTTTATTTATTTATATAGATAGGTAGATAGATTATACGAAAATTTTCTTTATTACGTAGTTTGAGACCTGAGAATCATGAAGAAAAAAAATCGACTAAAACTTAAGCGACTATGGGTTCACATTTGTCCTACCTTTCTTTCCGCAATATCCCTGCTGGTAACTTAAGCCATTATCGGCGGAACTGTAGATATAAGCCAAACAGAAAGATACATTTTCTTCAATTTGCCGTTATAAGCTTATCCGAATCGTGTTAGGATGTAGATATAAATTTAAATAATACAATAAAAGATTAATTGAATTACTGAGAACTCTTATTGTGGCGCATACGAAATGCTATTATAAAAATTGAAAAAAATAACCAATAATTCTTAACAACCGATTAATACAACATATTATTATATACACGTTTTGGGAATCCTGGATAAAAACAATCTACGGTAAGTCTCATTATGCTCAGTAGAATTATTGCTCTAAACATTGTTCTTTCTTAAAAAGAAAAGAAAAAGAAACTTTTAATACCCAATCACTACCGCTATTTTTAGTTTATAGGGTTGCAAATAAGCAACAAAATTTTACTAGCCGAAGAAAAGAGCTACTAGCCCATATCCCACAATAGAAATCATTTACTTACCTTCAGAATCATATTAAATACTCGCCCCGTACCGATGAATCACTTGCCCCGGGTGAGTGGTTATTTGCATCCCTGGATACTAAAATCTCATTTAGTTTACATTAGAAATATATTTAATTTAATATATTTAGTTTAAATTAATACATATGTAAATCATTATTTTGATATACTAACAGTTTAGTTGCACACTATAGTGAGACCTTTAAACGAGCGACTCGGGCGAACATAATGTCAAGCGCTACTTCCAGTAAAACTGATTTATTAGGTGGAATGAGTTAGGATTGAACCATAGAACAGTATGTAGGTAGTTTCATTTCGGAAATATACCTGCAGATGGCAAGGGAAGCTTGTTTGGTATGAGTCATTGCATTGAACTGCATGGGGATGTTGAATCTCCTTTCCCAGTTTACTCGAAAGTTAGAAAATGTAATATGCCATTATATTTACCCACGCTGCGCAAATATTTTCTATAAGAATACTAATGGATATGGATATTGCTATACCGAGAGAAAAGAACACAGTAAAATTGAAAGGCATTCACTTGTTAATCAGCATGTGACATAGTATCTATTTACGAAATATGAAGAAAATCATTAACACTGTAGCGGTATACTAGCAATTATACTGTATGTCAGAAAACTTCTCCTATTGGAGAATATATGAAGAAAATTTAAGAGAACATATACTGTATAAAGCGGTATGAGATAAGTTACTGTGCGTGCTAACATTAATACAGGGTGTGATTGAAATGTACCGGAACTTTTCCCGCCGCGCGGCTCCCTGGCGTTCGAAAAATGTGAGGGGTGGGGAGAAATGTGCGCGGGACCTTCCTCTTTCAAGCGGAACTTGGCCCAGTGCGCTGCGAGCAGCGGTTGAGAAAGCATCGCTGTCCTCGCGAACGTCGTTTTGATCGTCGGTCACGTTTTTTGAGCGCCGAAAATGGAGTCAAAGATTGACCAACGCTACGCCAAAAGACGTTCACCGAGGGGTCGTACTCGTAGCACCATGTTTCATCACCACTGATCACACTGTCTAATAACTCTTCGTCGGCTTCCACACAATCCAGCACTTCACGACTCAATTTCACTCGCAGTTCTTTTTGCTCCTCGGTCAACACCTTGGGGACCAGTTTGGCGCACACCTTCCGCATGTTCAATTCTTCAGTCACAATTTTTTGCACTGCATAGTATGTCAAATTAAGTTCTTCGCTGATCTCCCGGAGGGTTGTCCGACGGTCCAGGTTCAGGTATTCGCGAACTCGGTCGACGTTTTCATCGGTTTTCGACGTCGACGGCCTCCCAGAGCGTGGTTCGTCATCGGCGTCCTCCCGGCCTTCCCTGAAGGCCTTGTGCCACACAAAGATCCGAGTACGGGACATCAAATCTTCCCCAAAGGCTTCCTTGAGCAGGTCCTGGGTCTCGGTGAACGTCTTTTTTAGTTTGACACAAAACTTGATGGTGTAGCGTTGGTCAATCTTTGACTCCATTTTCGGCGCTCAAAAAACGTGACCGACGACCAAAACGACGTTCGCGCGGACAGCAATGCTTTCTCAACCGCTGCTCGCAGCGCACTGGGTCAAGTTCGGCTTGAAAGAGGAAGGTCCCGCGCACATTTTCCCCCACCCCTCACATTTTTCGAACGCCAGGGAGCCGCGCGGCGGGAAAAGTTCCGGTACTTTTCAATCACGCTGTATTGATCTTTGCACATACTGTTATTCACAATATCCTTGCACATACTGCCGTCCTTATTGGGTCTCGTCCCACACGGACTTTCATACAAATACGAACATTCATACTGATCTCTACACAGATTAGTATTCATAGTTGTCTTTGCATATACTGACGTTTAGGCTGGTCCCTGCATATATGAGCATACTGATCCATGAACATATTGATCTTTCCATATACTGTCATTGGCAGTAGTCTTGTCACACACGGACTTTCATATTGCTTTGTGCATACATAGGAATCCATACTAATCTCAGAACATATTGGAATTTATACTGGCCTCTGCTCATGCTGGAAACAAATTGACATTCAAACTAGTTTCAAGGGAAAAAGTCATGCAATATGTAAATTCAGCGAAATCTTAAATTCGATTTCTTTTTACCTCACCATTCAAAGAAAGAAAAAAAAACTCTTTTTGCCATTCTATCATCCTTTGAAAGTAAAAGTTCATTCATGCCAAAACAGCCAATTATAATTTATAAAAAGTCATTTTTAAGAACATAACTAACTATCAAACAGTAAAAATGTGATTTTACACTCCACGAAGATGCTGGACATGTGCAAAAAGATTTCTTTTTTCGATAAGCTCTGCTAACTCTTACAAAGTTTTGTGAAGAAACTCCAACATTAATTACGCGCGGCTGTATAAGACAGCTTTTGGCTACACGCAAAGTGGGCGATAAGGAAAGGCCATATTCTTCCAGAATAGTCTCATGTTCCATTATAAAGTTCAAAGTTGCTGAGAAGCTAAAAGGGCTCTTCAAAAGTCTTGAAAAGACTTCGTCGCCAACGTCAGACGATGCAAAATCGGGAGTCCCTTAACAAGATGTTCTTCGCTCATACAGAAGACTTTTAAGTGACTTCGGCACAATAAACATCATTGTCATCTAGGCAGCCTTAAGTAAGAATGAGAAAGGGGGAAGTTTCAACCAAAACTTTTTATTTCATAAATAAAATCCATTCACCAAATGACAATTTAATGTTACATTTATTCAGAACTCTGATATCGATTTTAGTTATAAGTACTCATTTGTATTGAAGGACAAGTTTAATATTTTTCGATTTTAGTAGTATATTTCCAGCAGTGTAATTTGAGATTTCTCTTGAGGAAGAGACAGGATTTTCTGATATAGATAGATTTCACTTGATTAATATATATAATCCATCAAGCTCAAGGAGGCAAATTATCCTCTCTCTGAAGGCCCAGATGTCGGCACTTTACAAACAAATTTTGAAATTATATAGAGTATCTACGAATGGGCTACAAGGCACTTTCTTCTCGTGGTGTAACCTGAATAACGTTAACACTGGTTTAGTAATATTATTTGTTTGCTGAGAGGATGGTTTCATTCATCATTTATTTTTGATCCCTTCATTTCCTGTCTTTGTTTGTCCTCTCAATTACAAATACTGCTGCACGACTCGAATTTTCTTTACTTTTGATAAGAATCTTGCAAGATAGGCTGCAGCAACTCGACTTGCTTTGTTTGAGTCCAATGTTTTCTTATTTTTTTTAAAAAATGGAAAATTTCTAGAAACAAAAAGTAGAGTAAGAAACATTTAAAAATGCAACATTTTTGTACGTTATTATTTATTTTTGTTAATTTTAGTTAATTTATTCCTTTTTTGTCTCTTCCTAATTCAGGGCTATGTGTGTCTGTCGATGGAAATCGTGCTTTGGTGCCCCTCTCCTTCTCCTTGACCACGTCGGCCTCACGCTGATCCTTCTGTGAGCATGTGCCTGTGGGATTGCTAAAGCAGTAGCATTAGTTCTACCTGCGAACATTCCGGTGTTGTGTTACATGCATTTTTCAATTTACTACGTAATATAAAATCTTAGCTCATGGGTAAAACTTCTCTAAATTCGAAAATCTTTTCTAGATCTTCCATAAATGGGTAAATCTAGTGACCTGATTTTCCAGAAAGAAGTTCAAAACAAACGAGCATGAAGAGGTTGTATTTGTTACATAATAAATAATAGAAAATACAAGTGTCACCGCTTCAGAGTGCAGATGAGATATTCCCTTCAACCCAACAATAATTCGAACATTGAGTACAGGCGTTTGATATTAGCTTTTATATTTGTAACTAATGTACGAATATTTACTGTGTACTGCATAGAATTATTACATGAGTTGTGAGTAATCTAAATTTGTTGTAACCTCTCATTTACCGACAAACCATCATATTTCTTCAGTGTTCTTTATTCAGATGGTTCACTCCATCATGCTTTTTTTTTTTTTTTTTTTTTTTAGTAGCTGTCCCAATAAAGAGCAGTACCGTAACTTGTAAGACGAGACAATTTCGCCCATTTAAGCTCCACGCCGTTCGATGGGGACGTACTTCAAGATAAATCTCTCTCTTACTCCACATGAATCGATGCGAACATGAATGTATATATAAATGAAGCATGAAATAGGTCCATCATATATATTGGAAACGAAAATACGATCTGGGCCCATTTCCAGTAAAATATCCACTAATACTATCCTCCCCTCCCAGAAATAATAAAAAAAATTATTAATACTTTAAGTAGTGTCAAATGTTGATTCCTCAACTTAAATTGTAAAGCATCGGATGAACCCACCATACAATTTCCAAAAGAGCTCAAAATAACTTATGGCACTGCTACTTCCTTATCATCTGAACAAAATATACTTCCCTAAGATGAAGTATAATTGTAATCTCGCTCTTAATTCAGTTAAACACCAACTGAAGCCCCCCAGAAGTAATACAAATGTTTATTAAGGTCTTAAATTCTACTGGGGGTGAAGCAACTTTATATTCTTCTAGAGAACCAAATATTAATGCTTGCCTTTAAAAAAATCGAAGTTATAGCGTTGATAAAAGGTAACCAGCTCCCTAATTTTACTTTCATTTATTAATCAATACCTTTTAATTTTGCATTCACACAAGATCTTTTGTCCTTACATATGTTCATTACTTTCAATTGTATGTATAATTTATGCATTGACACAAACACCTTCTGCGTTACGAGTAATTAAATATGTAACCAAAAAAAAAAAAAGATCTTTTCAACTTTTTATCTCGTTGATTTTCTTTTATGTAGCTGCGTGACTGTGAAAGGAGTAGGTGGTGTCTTCCCTTCTTGATTTTTTAGTCAACTATTCTGTTTCCTTCCTTCCGCTTCTTCTATTGTTGTTTGGTTTAGGGCCTGCCACCACTGTTCGTGCCTTTCCGTTCATCAGGAAGAGTTTTCGCCAGTGAAAGAAAAGACATCAACGCAAAACGTGCTTTAGTTACCTCGTCTATGCTTTCTCTCCCTCTTTTATCCTTCTCATTCAACCAAACCCAAAAACTTCCTTGCTTGCTTTTCCCCCTATCTACTTACGCCCTTTCCGTAACCAGAAAGAAAGAAAGAAAAATAGTCCAAAAACCGGAGAAGCAAGCACAGATCAGGGTGTGAGTTTGATGTGGGATGCTATTGGAGTTGGGGGAAGAGACCCCCATTGTAATCGTCTGCCAAAAACGAAGACAAAAGCTGAAAATCGAAGGGGGTTGCCCTTCGCTATTATAATGTCACGTTTCGTGGTTATTTAATCCTAATCACAAGATTACTAAGTTCTTTTTTTTTTTTTTGTTCTTTCTTTCGGGAACGTGTTTCGTCTTAGCTCCCTCTTTTTTCTTTTATTTTACAATTGCTCACTATCTACCTTAACGCTTCTCTCATTCTTTGTATTTGCACAGACGTATTACTCCCCATTCCTTTTCCACTTTGTTAATTTTCCACCACTTTCACATTGTCACTCTATCGTCTTCCTCTGACCAACTCAACTTCACTATATTTCCGGAACCTTGTTCCTGGAGTAAGGGTGGTTGGATGAGATGGTATAACGTAACCTGACTAAAAAAAAAAAACGTCTGTCTGCCTTCTAGGATGGACAATAATTGTGTTCGTTGGATGTCCGGTTCTCCAATTACTATTATCTCCCCCTTTTCTCTGTTAAAAAGCGCGCGTGTGTGTGTGTAGATTTTTCTTTTTTGTCTTTCTCGATACACAGAATGTGTGAAAATATATCATGAACAAGGAACGGAAACTATCAACAAATAATTAAACGTCCATTTAGTAAATGAAAAAAAAAAAAATACAAAAGAGTCACAGTAAACCGATACTGCACAAGAAGTGATATTCTTCACGTTGCACTCTCGAAAGAAAATATATATATATATATATATATATATATATATATATATATATTTTACTTTGCTTTTAGTTAAAAGAATCTCTAGTTTTATTTGCAGATGACATGTTTATTGTTACGAAGTTCACAAACGTGCAATATTGATTACGTGGTGGGATTCTTCTATGGGGATCATGTGTGGATATATACAGGGTTTTCGTAAAGTTACTGTTACAACGGTGTGTTGTTGTATTCTTTATCGTATACTTGTATTCTTTATTGTATACTTGTATTCTCTTCGAGCAATAGTTGGTTTATAAATATATACAATCCAGTTTATTTTATAGAGGAAGAAAAAGAAGAAAATAATATAAGATTTATATATATATATATATATATATATATATATATATATATATATATATATATATATATATATATATATATATATATATATATATATTTAATAAATAATTGAATATGGATACGTAACTAAGAACGACGAACTGAAGGTTGTCATAGTAACAAACAATGGTATGTAATGTCATAGTCTCGCTGTTATGTTGTATGTGAGTTAATGTTTGCGAAGCTTTAAAAGATAATAAAAGATTTAACAAGGTAATTTAAAATCGGTCAATTTTACTATTATTTACGAACTATATATATATTTTGTTATACTGTGCACTATGAGCGCATACTTCTATGTAAGTAAGGTATGACCTGTAAATCACATTAATCTATATATCAGGGATGCAAATAACCACTCACCCGGGGCGAGTGGTTCATCGGTGCGGGTGAGTATTTAATATCATACCGAAGGTAAGTAAATGATTTCTGTTGTGGGATATGGGCTAGTAGCTTTTTTCTTGGGCTAGTAAAATTTTGTTGCTTATTTGCATCCCTGATATATATATATATATATATATATATATATATATATATATATATATATATATATATATATATATATATATATATATATATATATATATATATATATATCTGTTATATATCTTAAGAAAGATCACTATACTTATGTGCAATAGTGAATGCAGACGTGTTTGTACGTCCGTTTCTAACATCTTTTATACAAAGCATTTCAATATGGTGTTACGTTTAGGGAACAGACTTTCCGGGCACTGTATAAACGAACATTATTAGTACAAAAGCAATACGTACTGAGAGACTACTCTTGTTATTGTTCCTCTGACGAGAATAGTAGAATCTAGTAGTCTAATAATAATAATAATAATAATAATAATAATAATAATAATAATAATAATAATAATAATAATAATAATAATAATGTACAACCCTACAAACAGTCATTAGGCAAAAATACACGACTTTGTAAATTATCGATACGTACTGGTATATACGTTTATCTGGCACAGTAAGTTAAAAAGTAAAATAATGATAGTAATAAATTATAAGACAATTACAAACTGAGCAGATGAAGATTCTTGACATAATCTTAAAATGTACAAATTTTCTAAATTCAAAATGACTTTCAAGTCTAAACTCAAATAAATTAGTATTTAGTAAATTTTCTAAAATAGCATTAGTTTTATTTAAAAGAAGTTAATCAATCTTCTCACAGTTTCAACTCTACCAAGTTAAAATATATACATTAGTTTGTCATATTGATTAAAATACGGAGATGTGAAAGATTGGCAAATAGTTCCTTGTTATTCCTTATTACATGAAAATTCGTTGTCATTCCTTATTACATGAAAAATTCATTGTCATTCCTTATTACATGAAAATTCATTGTCATTCCTTATGAAAAATTCATTGTCATTCCTTATTACAGGAAAATTCATTGTCATTCCTTATTACATGAAAATTCATTGTCATTCCTTATTACATGAAAAATTCATTATCATTCCTTATTACATGAAAATTCATTGTCATTCCTTATTACAGGAAAATTCATTGTTATTCCTTATTACATGAAAATTCATTGTCATTCCTTATTACATGAAAAAAAAACTCACTAGTCAAATAGACTAACAAATGTATAAACTTTATGACAATAAATCACCTGACACTCTTTGATTAAGACTACTTCTGATAACAAATCTAACGAGATTAATATTTTGGTTAGTAATTGCCGATTCGACATTAACCTATACACAGCCTAATTCACCTGCCTAAGATTAATAAAAATCAAAAGAAAGCACAGAAATTCGTCCTAAAAAAATATTTTCTCTATGAAGATAAGAACTGAGTTTATCCTCCTTTACAATATTTAGGGAGTTTTTATACTAAAGTGGTTTTATATGTTTAGAGCTAAAATCTTTTACCTCAATCCCAATTGATTGTAAGGGTTATCTCACATTTTAACATAAACTATAATTCTTGGGTGCAAACTTTATAGTATGATTTTGATTACAATAAAATTAACTTTTATAAATTATTGAAAGATGATATTTTATAGCTGGCGGATATTCCGAAAGGAAGGCTTTGATAAGCAAGTTTTAATTTTTGACATTAAAACATGGCTTAAGACAAGAAAGGAAATAAAATTTATGATTGTATGCCAATAGAATACTATACTCAATTCGTTATAAAAATCATACTTGAGATAAACAAATGGATAATTGCATCAGTCCGCAGCTTCCCACACGATTGGTCAATTAATTTGTAAGTGTTTGACGTATCTGTCACGATTACACATGATGACTTGGAAACTAAAACTAGATGAGAAACTAATGTACAAAGTGGCCCGAAAGTAGGAATACAGTCTCGTACTGATCAACTCATTGCTTTTTATATAATTTCTTATTGTTATTCATCAGGTAGACTTAGTTTCTTTAATATTTGTTCTTCATGTCTTTTACTTATATCTTAAGCTCGAAACAGCCGAAGCAAATAAACTTATAAGCTAGAATGTTACACTTGATCAATGGAGGAGTGTATACCTACTTTTGGGCCACCCTGTATATGTGCATCGGAAAGCTACCATATCCCACGTGTTAGCTTTGGAACGGTGTTGCTAGAGACGTTTTCTCCTTTAAAGGAATATTCTCAGGAAAATTAATGTGATAAAAGACAAAATTAGATCATGGGCCACTCATGTGGTAAAAATCTTCAAAATTGGTGTTGTGGTCTATAGTGGCGGTTTTAGCAGGTAGGCCGGGTAGGCACGGGCTTACCCAAAATTTTGAAAAATATATAAACGCTAAAAGACACAATAAAGAGTAAATATATTTCCCACTATTTATATTAATGGTAGATAATTGTTTAACAAATAGCATCAACCACTACCGTAAAAGTAATTTCCTACTATCATTAATCAATCAAATGTATATATATATATATATATATATATATATATATATATATATATATATAATATATATATATCCATAAGCGAGGGAGCGGGCCTACCCAAAATTAAAATCTTAAAGGCACCCCTGCTTCTCTAGGAGAGCATAGTTATATTGCTTTATACATAAATTTCTCCTATGTCATGTCTAGCTATCTTTATTATTTATTATCTTTGCTTCACTGTTTAATCTTCAATTTGAATGATTCATCTATAAAATATCATTAAAATTATATGCCCTTTATATGCTTAAAATACCCTTGGAATTGTTTCATGATTTTATATTTTATTTGAAAAGCCCTTGCATTTCATGTATACGAGTATTCAATTGCTTATGTTGGAAATCATCCCATATGGCCGATGTGCGCTATAATTCTTCTTATCTATCTCTTACGATATATATGACTTGTTTTCACTTCTCTCTCTCTCAGAGGTTCATGTTGCAAAAATGAAAGACAGATCGTATTATATTCGGGTTATGTTTAGACGGGACTTCCAAAAGTAAGTAAGTAAAAAAAAAAAAAAAAAAAAAAAAGTAAGATTTACGGGATAAATGAGTTGGTGATACATAAGAGTAATTGATTCGTGTGTAATTTGAGAGGTCAATGGGATAGAAATATATCGTATGAAAGTGAAAGGCTGTAGAGACTATTGGTAGATAGCGGAGATGTACGTAAGAGTATGAATACAATGATACAAGTACTGGTTAAACCTAACCTAATCTAATCCGAAGACAACCTGAAATTAACGTAATTTTAACATTTTTCCTAGAATCTACAGGAAGTATTTTTTTTTAAATTAGCTGTGCAGTTAAGTGATTCTTTAGAAATATCGAATACTTTAACTGTATTGATATAGCAAATGAACTAAATAATTCTTGTAAATTTTGTTCAAGATCATAAAATGCGGTGTTAAACAACTACTACAATAAACTCCTTGTTAACCGGCTACGACGGAACCAGACTCAGGTCGGATAGCGAAAAAGTCGGCTAAAATGAAAATCACTATTTCATAGCTTCTAAATTGTATAGCATGTCTATAATTGTTAAAAAGGCTTAGAGTATTATTATTCAATTAATATGTTACCAAAATCAGAAGTTTCGACCATAAATTGCTTAAGTGACACTCAGTTGAACAAAATAATGTATATTGATTAAAGCACACTAGAATATCACACAAATAACATACTTATTTAAGGTGTATGGGTCTCGACGGAAGAAAAATACACGATTTTGAACTTACAATACTTTATAAACATATTTGCTAAATGATGGGAAACACATTTAGGCTTAAAAGTAGAAAAATCTACTTTTAAAAATATGTGATTTGTGGAGCATCGACGTAACTGATAACGAAAATGAATTATTTCTTGGAGTGTGGGAGATTAAGCCGACGGGGTTAAATCAGTTGAGAGAGAGTCCACTATAATCCTAAAGGTCCACTTTCTGCTTAATATCATCGACAAATTATACGTAAGAATTTCTATCTGGTAGCTAACTTCCTAGTTTTCAAGTAACTCTTATTCAAAATTGTATTATTTAGTGTAACGAATTGAGTAATACATAAGATTATTAGTGTCACATGCTATATGCGCTATGTTGGGAGTATATTGACATATGATTTTTAGAAGAGAAAGCTATGAATTGAACTGAAAATATTATTCATGTTTTGCAATCTAAGCTTGACATTCACAACTGTTCAATAGAATAATATTTGAAGCTTACGGTCTACGATTAACTGTAACTTATCAAATCATGATGATGCTATGAATTTTAAAATAAAATAGATTATGCACACCTAATGATCTTATTACAAGGTGAAGTAAATAATTCTTAAATACTAGCTATGCAAGAGTCGTTCAAACATCATATTCCATCCAATTCTTCTATTTCTTTTTTGCTTTTTCTTCTTTCTATCCATCTTTTGCCATTTATGTAGAGTCGACGTTTCTGACGAGTCTTCTTCATATAGCCTTGTCCCAGAATTCTTCCTCTGTTAGACCTTTCTCATTCTCAAGTCATTCTTAACTATGTCCATCTATTTCCTTTCACTTCCAATGCCATCGCTTTTCTCATCCCATAGTCATTTATTCTTCTCGATAGATCACCACACCACTGCAATTTTCTTTCTTGGATCTTCTTAGATATTTCTACAAAATTGCTTGTTCCCTTTACTCTCATTCCTCATTCTGTCTCTTCTTGTTATCTCACACACCCAGCGTAACATTTTCATTTTAATAACATTCAATGTTCTCCCATTTGTTTTCGTTACTAACCATGTTTCTGCTCCATAAATCTTGCTGGCCTAACCACTGTCTTGTAAATCATCTCTATCTTCTTTACCGCCATTCTGGGGTCACATACTTCCTTCCAATTTCACCATCCCTCTTGTATTCTGTGTGTTATTTCAATGTCCAAATCACCATTATGTAGATTAATGTTTGTATTTGTTTATGAGCATAATCATCTACTTTCTGACATGTAGGCCTACACTCTCTTGATAATACTCTGCATTAATTTTGTTGTGTGTATTTACTATGTGCTACAATAACACCTTCATAATTTTAGTAATGTTATTAACAATAGAATGAATACTAACCAAAATTCCTTTCAGGTTATTTGGAAGTGTCATATCTTGAATTAATAAACTGGCATGACTGAAAGGTTCTAGATGATATTTATAGAATTTTACTTTTGTTGTTTAGAGCGATAATTTAATACGAGCACCTGTGATAGGGGAACACTTCTTTCCTATTCCAAGCTTTATCTTTGTAGCGAAGTCCTTTTCCTTTCCTTTCCTTTTATTTTCTTTTTTATTTATTTATTTATTTATTGTATAAATACGTAGTGTCTTGACGTTATACAAAAGACTTCCCATACCAAAGATGGCCGCAAGAGTTAGAGTAATGAACTTTGAATAATGAACTTCTATTTTTATTTAACTATAAAACTGTGTAAAAGTTAAGCATATTTTTTTTCTAGCTGAACAAAATTAGATGGTTTGACGGCAAATTTTCATGCGTAGTTTTTGAAAAAGTTGGAATGAAAGGAAATCTTTCAGTTTTGCCTCCCACGGCTAGGCTAAAGGAGATGGTGTTGATGAGAAATGAAGGAATAAAGAAAGTGGGGGAAAACGGGAAAACCCCGAAAAAACCGACGCACACAGTGTTTACCCACTATAAAATTCACTTGGCGCGAGCTGGGACCGAACCAAGGACCTTATGCATCAGAAATGAACGCTCTATCACTGAGCCACTACGTACAGTTTCGAGAAGATTGAGAAAGACAATTTTTATGGCGCTAAAATGTATCGTTCGTTGCCATTAATATAATTTTGATAGTTTTTTACTCTCCTAGAGCGGATTGTTTATTTTGATGACGATGTAAAATGATACACTCTTGAGCTCTCCACTAAGCTTCTTCCCCATTTTTAAAAATATTTTATTAAATAACTTAAGGATAACGAAGAATATAAAAGATGTAGAAAGTAAGCCAGATTATATCTACAAAACGCTATTATATTAATTAATAATTGTTTTCAAGACCTACCGTATACACTATACGGTATAAATTTGGGTGCTCGACAATTATGACGTCATAAACAACGCATCCACATTCGTGGTATTCTATAAGAAAAGGTTTGTATTGATTTTGATTTGATTTTTAGTCTAGCGTCCCTTTCAGCAGCATATGAGAAATGAATCTACAGCTTAACGTGGGATGCGAACCACACGAGCTCTCGCCGGGAATCGAACCCGGCTCTTCCACGCCAAAGACGCGTACGCTAGCCGCTTAGCCACGATGGAACTCAGAAAAGATTTGGAAACTTATTAGTTTATTTAAGTTTTGTAGATAGTATACTTACTGGTTCATTGAGTTGAGTTGATTTTGAGTTTAACGTCCCGTTCAGCAGAAAGGGCTATGTGAGACGTGGACCTACTGATTGACGTGGAATCCGAACCACATGAGCTCCTGCCGGGAACCGAACCCAGGTCTTCCACGCCAAAGAAGCGTACGCTGACCACTTAGCCACGAAGGAGCTCCTTACTGGTTCATGTATATTCCTCATACTCTTCATTGCCTTTAAGTTATTAACTGAAGTTTTTTTTTAAAGGGGGGGTTGACCTTAGAGTGGCTTAAGTAGAAGATTGTATCCACCATTGTTGTTTCTATTCTAACAGTAACGTATATTCTCCTAACAGTGACACACTATACTTGCAAATCGTTGTTATTGAACATATATTTCAATAACATTTTCGGACTACTTTTGCTCCATCACATCCCGTACAATCTTACCTGAGGCACTTACTTCACTTTGATCTTTAAAAAGCTCTACTGCTATCAAAATTTTATCATCATATATGCATCACTTTTTCTGGACTATTTTATTTAAGAGGAAGTAGAAGGCAAAAGCTTCAAATAAGGTTACCTTGTCCTTTTACCTTAATCACTCAGCATGGTAAGAATACATTGTACGAGTTCCCACGAGAAAGAAAACATTATTCTTACAGTAAGTTACATCCTTCTATAAAGCTGAACTTGTAACATATTTAAAGGGCAATACTGATTCATATATTAAAAAAAAAGTCTTTAATACACTCATATGATCACAGATAAACGACAGATAAATTCCACATCAATAGGTTTCTTTTCTATGTTCCTTCTTGACTTTTCTACCTATAGAGGTACAGTATTTCTTTTAAGTTTTGGGTTTTGTGATCAGTTCCTACAAATTAGCTCACAAAAACTCAATTGTGTTTCTGTTAACTATCAGAATTTCCCTTTTACATTTTTTCTTTCTTTTCAGTAACAGTACACCCTTCATCGGAGATGCTCATTAATGTTTTCCTTCATTCACTATAACTATCACACAGAAGTTTCTTTTCCCTAATGTTTTACTCTTCACTAAATATGTTACGAAGTCAAACGATAAGAAAATTAACTTCTCATTTTGTCTATCTTATAGAAGACCCCCCACGAACTTGGGGGAAAAGAAGCGCTCAGGCATGAAATAATCCCCTCCATGACAAGATTTCGCTAGTATTGTAGGTCCACAGGTATGAGTCCCGTCCATGATCGGCTTTGCGTTATGTGCTTCCACTGATTCCATAAAATGGCGGGAAGTTGCACTGATATATTGCTTTCCCACACTGTAGAGCATAGCCACAAAATACAATAACTCCTTTTTACGGTAAATAAACCGTTTATTATTATCCATAATAGAGATATTTCCAAAGATGACTTTAAAGATAAAAAAGCCACAATAAAAAGAAAATTATCATGTAATACAAAAAGTCTCCAATTTCTGCAGATAAAATCTGTCATCGAATTTTTATTTCCAACGAAATTTAAATCTTTATTGGAGCTTTGTCAAAATTTTAAGTGAATGATGACTCATTATCTGTCGCAAATCAGCTGACGGCTTTGCAACTCTTACCAACTTTTTTTAAATTTAAGATATTGCTGATAAGATGAATGATTGTACTGAAGATGTCTGAAGTCAGCTATTACGAGCTACACACATGTTTCATCTGTAGTACCGTCTTGGGAATCTTGTGCAAGAGCTGTTTTCTTTTAACATTGTTATTAAGATTAAGGTATGTTTATGAATAGAATAAAACAACGAAGAGGATAGAAAATATTAAATACATTTATTTATGTTGCTGAAGATCGTTACAAAGTTTAATGAATGTTGCATGAAATAATAAATAATAATTTTATAGATATAAAATAACGATAAAAACGTCTACGAAAGTCCACAAGCAACATGTTAACTAAAACCTAATATTCAGCTCTATTCCCTAATTATTACAGGATAAGCTTTACAAACTATTTATATATCAACAACCAATATATAATATTAAAATGAAAATTAACTAAACAGTTCAGTTACAATGGCGTTTCAAATGTAGCGACTTATATATTTATTTACTAATAAATCTAATATCAATACTATTAGAACTACAAACTACTGAGAAACAGCTTACTTATTGTTTACTTATCTTGATGGTCTTGCTATTGTACGTTATCTGACTCCCTGTTTATGAACAAGTTGAAGATAGTCAAGGAGAGAAGAGAGTATTTTAGAAATATGCACAGATAATGTAATATTATGTTAGGTATACGTATACTTGTCTTGTATATTTATATTGTATATTAACAATTTAGTTTCAGGTCTAATTGATTTAATAATATATTGTATTTCGACCACTATTTTGACAATTTGAGGTATACACCGTATTTTCTGAATGCAACTATCTCATAAAAATGTTTGATTACTTGGGGTACGAGCTCTCCACATTCCGAATTTGGATGCGTTACTGCTGCTTGGAGCTACACACTAAGCTGGCGACTTGGGCCGCACAAGGTCGCCTAGCGCTGTTTTCTTCGGATCGTGCGTTGGACGACTTTTATCTTAAAATCTATTTCGAATCACAGACAGGGAGCACGCACAAGGTTCAGTAGGTTCGAACTACGCTACACTTCCGGAACTTCAGACTATTTTGGAGCTTCCTCGCGGATTTATAGTTAGCAAACGTTTCTTCTAGATCAGATACTAAAGTTCAATTCCCGGAGCACATGTGTTTCATTTCGAATTTTTTATGTTTCGAGTCCTTATACAACAATGAACAACGGTACTATCATTAATGTGAACTCCGAACAATGATCGGAGCATGAGTTTGGTACAGTTGATGGATGCCCAGGCCAGCATGCAAGATCCACCCTCATAATATAGCCCGTTTCCCAATCTCTCCATCGAGAGAAATGGATTACAGGACCCCACTACCAGATTTAGTATATGTGATTCACACCGTATGTTAAGGTGTAGCAAAACGAAGAGACGAGTGAATCATTTATATACTCTAGAAACGACTGAAATCGAATGAATACTTGAATTCCAATGCATCATGAAAATATTACCATGTTCTTACTTTACAAGTTGCTACTAAATATAAATGCATCAAAAATGGAGCTAGTTTGCTTTCCAATCATTACTTAGCCTTTATACCTGTTTCAAATTACACAGTTAGTTAATAAATATGTACATCAGTGGGTATGTAATTGGATTATTTTTTTACGGAATCGGTTAACAAATTTGAACGCAAGGAAATAAGGTGAGCAATGTTGACAACGCCAGTTGTTTTCCACTAAATTCGGTAGTTTAACTACTTGAGTAGGTTGAATTCTTTGTGTTGTGTATAGTATTAAAATTAAGTTTAGTTGTGTGTAAGGCATATACTGGATTTGTTATTATGCAATGGAAAGTTGTTTTGTTTCCTTATGTCCTATTATCTGACTCAGTAGAGAAGATTTGTTGAAAAAAAAAAACTAAAATAACTTAAATGTTTATACAGGGTGGCACCGAGCGACTGACACATTTCAAACTTGAATATTGCGCAGGTCTAATAACTTGGCAAGATGGGAACTGAAATGGTCAGTCGCAATAGAGCATTGGAGCACAGAACATCGTGTTACCTCAGTTCATAGTTATCACGAAACTAAGTCTAATCGTGTCAGTCGGCTCGGCGCCACCCTATGCATATAAAAACAGCATTTACGTATGAAGACAAGACGAATAGAACTACTATAAGGTATTAATACACTTGGTAGGTTCTGTCTCTTTTACCACAAAACGGTACAATTTTAGTTTTTATCGATGTGAATTCTCTCTTGTGGAACTCTGAAGCCGCCACTGCCTTCGCCTTACCGAAAAGCTCCGTTAATCTAGAATAATTGATAGATGCCAGATTAAGAAGAACTGGTTTAATGCCATATGATTGAGAGTATATCAGATTGTACTCCACATAGATTGTCATCCACTATATGTGTATATTCTAGTAACTACAAAAGTAACAAAAAAAAAAAAAAATACTGAATGCTTAGAATGTATTGCATATAATTATTATTCTTTTTTAAGCTTATTAATCGACTTGGATCGGAACTTACGTAGGAAATATTTTAGAAACCAACCTGATAGAATGGTTTGAAATTTTCAAATCCTTCTGTCAGTACTACTGCCTATGACTGTGACGAATATACACATGTTTGAAATATTGTATCAAGATTGTGTTAGTTGAAATGCATTGTAGACAGGAAAATGCTATCACTACTGCTATTCGTAATATTCACTATTTACATCATTATTCTGTTCGGAGTATGGAAAAATCTTGTTTGTGATAAAATGAAGAAAATGGTGTTAGAGCTTCGGAGATCGATTAAACGATGCAGATGTGTCCAGTCAGTATTCGGTCGTTTGTTGAAAGAAGACGCCGGAAATGGTGGCTGACATCTACCTTACCTTCCTACTTTATTTTGGAACGTCCAGTAGCCACCCTCGCCCACTTATCTTACCCTTAAGAGTTATGGGTAGGGAGAGCTTCCCAAGGCTCTGCATGCATTGATTTCTGATATGGTATATAGTGGACACCTCAAGACGAAGAACTGTCGTCGCGGCGGCATGAAGGATACAAAAGATAGAGGGTGTGGGATTGAAGGGGAGATAGATGGACAACTAACAATGAAATATGAAAAAAAAGAAGAAAGTTCGTCGCTAGTTTCTGACAGCATTTTCTTTCTTTTTTTTTTCAACGTAAAAAAAATCCTCCATGGAAAGTTTCGTACTCTTGAAAGTCCAATCCAAACATAGTTTCAATAGCCTCGATAACCAGGGATACCAGCGATTCTAAGGGGAACTCACCCCCTGAAAAAAGTTTTCTCTGTCTCTCAGTTGTTTCTCCCCTTACGTACATATGGAAGTTCTAGCGTTATTTTATTATTTCTTAAGTTTTCCTCAACTTCCATGTCCACTTCGCACAATAAACAAGGAGCAATTTTTCTCTTGTTATGCTTTTGACGATTGTTCTTTTCTTTTTTTTCTTTTTTTCATTATAAATTTAGTTGCTGAGGATGCTGTTATATTGGAAAAAAATCCTATTATAATTTTGACTGTTTGAATATTTGAATGTTGAGAGCAATGTTGTGGCATTATAAGTGATGATTAGACTGCGAATATGTTTGCTTGAACATTAATTTTAAGTTAATAACAGAAGAGCAGCAAAATATAGATAAAGAGTTAACAACTTATCAAGAGTTGTTTTTAATTTTTTATTTTCATTGAGTTCTGCTACATACTATGTCTAATAGGTCGTACGCTCTCATATCACTTTCAAAAACCTTGATTGGCGAGTTCGAAGAAGAGTGAGGTTCAAGCAAAGTGGACGCATTTGTGTTAAATTCAAATTCTTATTTATTTATTTATTTATTTATTTATTTATTTTAGGGACCTCATATGGGAACACCGTAGTCTTGTGGTTAGAGCGTTGGTCTCATGTTCGATTCCCGGCCGGTGCTTCCTAATTTTCGGCGTCCATCCAGCTTTGTGAGGCAAACTGGGGAGTCTCGTGAAAACAAGACTATGTCTAGAAAGCTCCTGATGCGCCTGTTAGGTGACCACGTGGTTGCCGCTAGGCGCCCGCTGTAGTTCAGCCGGTCGCTAGTGGATGGCGCTGGAGTAGACTTAGGCTCACAAATAGGTTATTACGACAAGTGGATTGGTTATGTGGTTCGGATTTCACGTTGATCAGTAGGTCCATGTCTCACATAGCCTTGCTGCTGAAAAGAACGTTAAACTCAAAATCAACTCATTTTTCTCAGTTTAACGTCCCACAATTATGCTCCTAGGCTAAGGGAGACGGGACGGGACTACGAATGTTAATGAATGAAATGCTTGAATGAAGAAAATGAGAGAAAAGATCTAACCTCGGGATAACCAATATATATGGTGTCTGTGCATCGTAAAACCTACTTGGCGCGAGAAAGGATAGACGCAGAACCACACACACCAGAGGTGAACACTCTACCATTGACCTTCCGCGATCCCCATTTTTATCTTCTTCATGTTAAGAGTAGATAAATAAAAAAAGAAAAAGTAGACTATATCAAGTATGGCAAACGCGCTCACTGTCTTATAGTCAATAACAAGCAAGTCCTGAGAGGAGGTCGATGGTTGCCTGTGTCATACTTCTGCATCGGTCATAGTTATTTCATGATTTTCTCTACCAGGGTATTAGACAGATAAGTAGACCTCCAGTAATTTCTGAAATGAGAAGTAGCTCTCATTTCTAAAATGGATGGCCACGTCTATTATATGATATGTATGAACAGAATATGCCTTGTATTTTGCAAATATCTATTACAACTATGCTGTGTGGGTTATCTAACATTCCAGGAGTTAACATATTTCATCATCCTATTCAACAGTAATTTTCATGATTAATTTAATCCACTTATGGATAGTTGGTCATCAAAGTGAAATGGTAAAAACTCATCTCGACCCAAATATCCAAAAAATTATTTCGAACGGTTCTGTTGCTTGAAACACCCCCCCTTACACTTTCCTCTCTTACAGTGAAAGTGTGTTTCTTACGTTATAGATTCAATGAATTTATTTATACATGAGGTTTAGTGTACTGACGGATAAACTCCCAGCAAAGAACGTAAACTCTTTCTTTCAGACGTACATAAAACTGACCAGTAATAATAAAGCTGTGCATGAAATTCTGTGAGATGTCAACTAGATTATGCAGTATTAGAGAAACAACATATGAGTATTTACATGATACTTTAATTGAGACCAATTCTAAAACTTCTCAACAACATTTTATCAAATTACACACTATGATGACTACGTATTTATTACACATTATCATCTTCTTTATATTCGTTTACAATTCTCATATTTCATCATATTACTCATATTAAAATCATTCATATTTCATCATCATATTCTGTCGAGAGCTGTTTTCAAAACTAGAATTAAATTCTCAATATTATATATAATCAAAATTTTTACTAATTAATTATCAATCACTATGTTTGTATAAAACTGCACATCGTAGATAGACAAGTACTAACATAATTGCGACAGCTCGGGCTAGTTTTACGTATTTAATTTGCATCTGATTATTAACTTTTAAGTATAAAAACAACTACAATTACAATGCAATAGTTGGTTGTAGCTTCCGACATTTGATCCGAGGTTCTACTCTTTTACGAATTTAACTTTTTAAAATATATTACCAGTCAAAATGACAAAATGCTTTCTTAATAGTCCATTTTTTCGTTTCAATAATTTGTTAATTAATTTCGATTCGAAAAAATTGATAGTTTCATTTTGATTTTAATTTTTTAGACCATCTGATGCAGACTGGTATTCCTCTCAACATCTTCCGAAATGTTATGTCATGCGACGGCTCAGCTATATCATTGCGGCGCATCACACACTTTGTTGTTTAAAAAAAAACTTCGATTTCATTGTTATATACGGGAGTGGCTTTTTTCTACTTAAATTTTGTTCTCGACAGCACACTTGAATGGTTCTCAATATAGTGAACTCATGGACAAGCTTAGCTTTTCGTGTGAGTGAGAATTACTGTTACGATTTATTTGAGCAGATTGATTTACTGTATGAGAAGTGAATATATATATATATATATATATATATATATATATATATATATATATATATATATATATATATATATATATATATATATATATATATATTCTAATACAGAAACTTAACGTTTTCGCGAGTGGCTGTGAAGTTCATGTTGTGGTTGTGGTCAGGCCCGTATCCACGGGGTGCAAGGGAGACCGGCCCCCTAAATTTTTACTGCCCCCCTAAAATTTTCACGGAAGGCTTGCAAAAAATCTTGATTAATTCTATGTGTAAGCACTAAGAATAAAATGCAATATAGAAGAGATTATTCCAAGAATTTTTCTATTTTAACTATTTGATGAACACTTCTAAACATATTTTAAAGTAGTTATAGTAAAGTTTATCAGTCTTCTCGAATCTCGACATGAAATGACACAATACATATTTAAGCAAGTTTTTACGAAAAGAAGGAATATGTTCATCATACTTCATGCCACAGTTGTAATAGCGATCTGGGAGGTATGAGACAAAGTGTTAAGTGCTTACTGCAAGCCAAATCATAAAAACAGGAACAGGAACAAAGCATTTATCTTTTGTCGATTGCAGTAACGGCGGTAGGTTATTGTTATTCTATTGTGTAGTTGTAGCACATACATGTATTGCAAAATCCTCGTCAACAGTAAACCTTAAATTAATTGTGGAACAATTAGTTGTGAAGTGAATTAAGAGCTCCAAGTTCCGTTAAAGGCGACTGATTCTAGTAAATTATTGTGGTGTGATAAGTAAAACAAGAACTGTGGTGGAACATTCACCGAAAAAGTAATGGTTGCAAAGGCTTTCATATGTTTGTTCTCGTAGAAGAATAAAGTTAAGCTAAATTACCTTAATTAGATGGGTAACTGAGCAAGTGAACATATTTAACTTTTAAGGATTAAATTCCGGGTTGTGGAGCCAGGACTAGTATATATTTGCAAGATTTAGAGGAGAAATTAAATAGCAGAATACTTTGTATTGTACTTGGAGTGGGGAATCCCGTGGAAGCTAGTTTTCATATAAAAACGTTGTAAATTGGAACTATTTCATAGTCGCGTACGCGTAATAATTTTGTAATTCAACATGAAGAAAGCAGTGATGCTTTTACTCGATACTAGATGGGTGTAGCGTTTTACTTACACTAAGAAAAATCCGTTCTCCGCAGTGGTTTATTGTACAAATATACGAAATCCTCTTGCTTACTACAAAAATCAGAACGGAGCATACGTTATCCGTATGCTACATAGACACTGCCCTTAGGTGTTACATCATGCCGTTGCAGGATGTCTGATGTCTAACAGTCTTCCTCATATTAGATACATATATGTATGTTACCTTCGTCAGCTATATGTTATACATTTACATTTGTATGTGAGATCCTGGCCGCCTATGTATGTATAAATGTATGTATAGATGGAAAGTACTTATACAGAAAGTATTATAAAAATGCGTTTTCAGTTATACGCTTGCTGTACGTTAAGTCCAAAAACTACAGGAGTTACAAGTGTAACATACGATATTATGTAGGCCACATACATTTTTTTCTAAGTATAGCTTCGAACAACATTATAGTGCTCTTTTTTTGGCTGTTTTGGTATGTCTTCTTGGTGTAGTGTGAAGGTGGTTCATTTATATAAAACGAGTTTAATGTAAGATTTTAAACAAGAACTTAGCCCTACTATAAATATTTTAAAAAAATACAACTTTAATTGTAAACAAGGTAATTACTTCAAAGTTACCCTCCACCTAATTTTCAACAAAAAACATAAGAAAATATACAATCAGCAATTTCTACTTAAACTTTACTCATTTTATGTTCTGTTATGTTACCTCGAGGGTGGGAGTATGGGGGAGGAACCACAATTATATATGGGAATCCATTATTAACCTATAGGTGAGATTGGCAGGCCGGTTGTGGATAGTTAATGGGGAGTGCGGAGTTGAGAGGGAAGAACGAGCGAAGCGAGAAGCCGAAGTAAGGTGGAATGCCGCACTACTAGGTTACTTAGGTTAGGTTATGTCTACTTCCCACTTACCTTAATACTTAGGTTTGTAGAGCTCTCCTATCTCAAGCAGAAATTCGTGAACGATTGTTGGTGGTCTTTGTTCTTTCATTCATTAACCCATGAATTTTACACATATTCAAAAGATTAACCTCATTATCAACATCATGTTTTACAAATGTTAGTACTGTCAATTCACATCCAGCACAAAGACCCTGTACACCTGCAGCCATGTTTACTCGAAAATTATCCACAATCCAACCGTCCTGAACCTAGAGACAAGTAGTTCCCTCTACTTGCGAATTAGTTCCGTCTTTATAACCGCTTATCAAAAGATATTACACGTAAATTACGCTTTACTTACATGTTATCAAGCACACAAACAATCAAATTATCCATCTCTTCTAGGTAAATTTTCAAAATTTTGATAAAAATGGACGGGCAACTTCGCAAGTTAACCCTGAACAAGAGCCTCAGTAAAGTTTAATTTCCTCATTTCACAGTAGATCATCTCTCGTTCTTGATCTTAATGTGGGGCCGCGGTGGCTCAGTGGTAGAGCGTTCACCTCTGGTGCATGGGGCCCCGGGTTCAAGCCCTGCTCCCGCCACGTGAACTTTGTGGTGGACAAACACCGTATGCGTGATTTTTCTCGGGGTTCTCCCGTTTCCTCCCACTTTCTTCATTCTACCATTTTCATTCATTACTCATCATCAGTGTTCCCTTTAGCCTAACCAGTATAATCGTGGGACGTAAAACTCAAAAATTTCATTTCATTTTCATTTGATCTTAATGTTATAGATATTTCCCATTAACTTTACCGCTCCGTTTAGAGGGATGATAATTGTATATTTCTGACCCCCATTCAATATTAATTACTGATATCACTCATCACTGATATATTAATTACTGAACAGTAACAAAGTAGATCTGTTCTTTATATTTTCATTTGCATACACAGTGACAATAAATTCTGATTCATCTAAGTATGATTGATTACAAATTTCTGACACGCTATTCAGTATACAGTGGTAGCAACCATGCACTTGAAGAAATTGTTGACCCTTATAAAATGAAATGAAAAAAGGAAACTAATGAAATTATTTTCTTTTTTACAAGGGTCAACATTTTCTTCAAGTGCATGGTTGCTACCATTGTATTCAAAATAATTATTCGTTATGATGGAAAGTTTCATCATGTATAACGGACATTAAATGTAGCAACGGAACCTTTATTTTACGAAATATTTGTTTTTGATAAATTTCGAATAAGTTTGTAGTGTTTAATTAGCTTGTACACTCCGCATCAAAAAATTGCGACAGCTAACGCCGTGCATCCAGGCCATCCAATATACACCTTCTTATTCCATAATCATGTCTGGTAAAGAGACTCCTTCCCTCTTCTCCTTTCTTCTCTCCCATACTAAAATTAGCTAACAACATGAACGCAGTTCTGATTTCAAACTACACATGTATTAGTACCGATAAAATGAAATAACAAAACAGAGACGAAACAAGATTCATAAGTTGATTTAGGGAGAAACTGAAACACACACAATGAAAAATTGAAACCAATGTATGTCTATTACACAGAGGTTCAGAAATGAGGCAGTGAGAGAGATAGAGAAGGAAAGAGAAGAAGAAAAAGAAAAGGGAGAACATAAAAAAAAGTCGAATTTTAAACTTAGTAAGAAAAGAACCTAACAGTATTAAGTTCCGTTACCAGAAATCCAACAGTAATAACATTTGTATTTATATATATATTTTTAAGGACTATATAAACGATGCTTGAAATATTCATTAAGTCTCTTTCATAAAGGATAGCATACTCAATTTCCAGTAGAATTGCAGATCTCACGGACACATCTAAGATAATGTCAAAAGTTTAACACACATGATTTGTTTATGCGTGGTTCGGTTGTAAATTCGGTAGTGGCAGTAAAATTTAAAGATAGTCTCAGATGTTACAATAGTCTCTTTTAATAGGAAAATCCAACGTGGACTGTTGTTCGCGATGTCAATCCTTTCCGTACATTCTCTTTCGATTGATCTAATACTGGAGTCCCAAGAACCACAGAGTGGTCTCATATGATAGTCCCTTAGAAAAGAAGCCAATTTTACACTTTTTTCTTCGCTTTATATTTAAAAATTTTCGCTCTTCCAAAAATTGCGTTCTACTTTGACAAAACACCTAGCTGCACTGAAGATTTTTATCTTTTCCAGGAAACGCAAAACAATATTCACCAATAATGTTTTTTGAATATATAATCTACTCATAGGAACAAATATGAATAAAATGCCAAATATTATAGTTGTTAATTTTATATGTTTAACACTTTAAGTCATATTATTGTTATTACTGTTCTTCAATAATGAAATGTATTATACTAAGCTGAAATACCCGGATCGAAATGAGAGCTTCCTCGAGGTTAGCGCACGCGCCTTTAGCTTGGGAGACCTGGGTTCGATTTTCGGCTGGAGCCCACGTGGTTCAGATCCCACATATCCTCACTGTTGAAAGGGGTCCTAAAATTAAATCAATCAAATAAACAGAAAACCAAATCGAAATGAAATGATAAGAACACAGCTCGATACAAATGCTAATCACATTAACAGTCCTTTTATACACACGTTCTTTGCAGTTGTGTCGCATGCGTGGAAAGATTTGCTGTTTTGAATGTATCACATTGACGACATCAGAATGACACCAGTGTTGCCACCTTCATTTCGCAAGCCGCAGATAATAAAAATACAAAAAAAAAATCTAAATAGTTCATTGTCACAATTCTTTTAATCTTGTGGGAATAATAAGTTAAAACTATTAATGATATTTTTTCTTTCATATTTTTGGGAGGAAGTAACACAATCACAAAACATGGATTCTATCACCATCACTGATTTCAAATTTGATGCAGGGAGAATTTCAAGGCACAGATAGTGAAAGAAATACTGCAAAAATACTGGTAAACCACATTGAGCACGATGGGAGCACGATTTACTGGGTGGGTGAATTCCCTTCCGGCCCACCCCCTGAAATAGTGGAATGAACATACACACAACGGTAGCATCATTTCAGATGTTGCTGGGGAGGGGGCAAGAAGGGGAAAATTTTTCAACATCATAAGTAGCTTCACATTTTCCATTAGTATGAAACAATGCAAATGATGATGGCTAGAACCGAAGGACTACAGGAGATTAGTTGACACTGAAAAAAAGTAAAAAACGGAAATCAACGTTAAAAAATCGAAAGTCATTCGAATATTCCGTCGTAATGAGTCTTTACTTGTCAGAGTACAACAAAGAGAACTTGAAGAGGTCGTCTGATATTACTGCACCAAAGAATGAGTTACTGCACGAAAAAAATCAAGTCAAGAATTGCCGTAGCCAAAGAGACATTCAACAAGAAAAGATTACTCAACTAGCAGGCTTAATATTGGACTAAAGATGAAGTTGGTCAAGTGCTATATACGTAGCATTGGAATATATCATGGACGCCCGAAGGTGGGGTCAGGGTGGGGTCCAGGCCCCCTCTGGGTCACGAAAATGTATACATGATATAGCAAACCATGCATATTAAATACCAGACGTAATATAGCAACCATGGAGATGGGCCCCCTCTACAAAATCTTCTTCTGGTGCCTCTGGACTATATTGTTCAGAGATTTGAACATTACGGAAGTTAGAGAAGAAATATTTAAAGAGCTTTGAAATGTGGTGGTGGACGAAGATGGAGAAGATAAAATGGACAGAGAGAGAAACAAACGAAGATGTTTTAAAACAGATAGGAGAGAAGAGGAACGTCCCCTCATACGAGCGTTAGTATTTTCTATAGTCCTACATGCAACGAATTTAACTAGCTAAAAGCTTACATGAAAGATGAAGTGACACGATAGGTAAGTGGTTAGCGTATTGAACTTCTATTTGGCGGACCCGGGTTTGAATCCTGGCCAGGTTGAAACTTTTTCAAATGTTTTAATTTCAATACATACTCAGTGTGACAAGAAAGATCTTCTCTCTTCCAGAAAGAAAAATATGTTGGAATGAGGAGAATTGGAAAAGGTCTCTCAATGGAGGCAACCATTTGCAAACTTATTTCCAGCAGTTGTTCTAGAGTTGATATTTTCAATTACTTTCAAGCATTTCCTGATTCTTCCGAGGTCAGTATTTTTATTTCTCTAAACATACAGTATATAAAGAAATAATAAGTTACATACACAGCAATATTGAGATTAATATTGGTGTTTTTTGGAAAACACGATCCGAACCATAGAGATTCATCTTAGAATGGAGAACTGTTTCGTTAGTCACCTACTTTACAATTTTATCTGCTTAAACACCTTGATCAGGGCTACCAACTGCTGTCAGTGCCGAGAAAAGTTACGTGTAAGTTGGGTTGCATCTGTCTAGGCGTTCTCACAACTGCAAATGACCTGGACCCCAAATAATGGAATTAGAGCACTTAGGGGGGAGGTTCTTTTGTGGTTCAGTATAATACTGCTACTTAGAGCAACTATTAAGGTCTCCAGTCTCTGGGATGGGTTTTATTTATATATAAAAAAGAAAATTCCCTCTTCTGGGGATCACCCCAGGATCCGCTCCTGTGAAAATGTATACGAAAACTAGAATCGAAGATGTTGAACATCAATATCATTGACGGCCAGGAACGATGCGCTCAGGATATGAGTCCGTTTGCAAATATGTGATGCCCAATTTGCGCATGTTTTTCGTATATGTACTTTATTTATTTATTTATTTATTGCTGCATTCAACGAACCTTGTATCGGTAGTACCAGAATTTCCTGTACAAAGTTATTAAAGTGTATAATGGTTGATCTTAATTTGCAAAATATAGACTCTTCGTATCATAACACAAGGAGAACTCAAACATCTGATCAGAGATCTAGAACTCAATAAAATGGAGCCAAAATTATGGACATCGCAGTTACGACAGCGGAATGATCTACACTACTCTTTGAAAGTGCCAGTATTCCGCACTAATAATAATAATAATAATAATAATAATAATAATAATAATAATAATAATAATAATAATAATAATAATAAAAGAATAGCAGTTCTTTAAGTCCGAGGATGATTTCAATACTTACTGAAAGCACATCTATGACCTCATTGAATATGAGGCACTATCCTAATCAGTATTAGGTAATGTAATAAGTATTTTATATTCTATTATTTTATTCAATTGTAGCATAAACAACTAGACAACGGCATTTGAAATGCAAAATTGAGCTGTGCGAACTCACCAACAAAGCCCGCAATATTAAAATTTTTAGCACGTACATCTTAATATACAAACATTGCAGCTAATGATCTCAATCAACGTTGAAAGTTCTTTGATCAAGATTCTGTAAAGGGCATGTAATATAGGATGAAACGTGAAAGTTTGTTTCTGGGGTTATGAAACTTTAAATGCACAATTTAGTTATAGACACGAAGAACCTTCCTCTTGGCGACTTGCAACTCCATGCAAAGTTTAGTGGATATTGCTCAAATGCCACAGGAAATGCAGTCCCCTCCCCCAAATGTGCATGATATAGCATCGGCTCGCTCAGCTGAAAAGTATCATTATCTCGAAATTAAGAGCTAATAAATTAATGTACGTATCAATTTCATGTTTAGCAACCCAAAAGACGCGTTAAGTGCGTAGGTCCAGAAATATGAAAAATATGTAAAATTTACAAGAAAGAAAAGGTGTATCGATTACTTTTCGTGAAATTCATACAAACAAACCAAGTTTAATGTATTATTTTGAAATGTATGTGTTGTCTTGTTAAAAATCTGTGTCTTAGTACTATTTTAAGTGGATGCATGCTGACGTCAGATATTAGAGTGTAATGAGGCAATTAGTTGAAAGATGGCAGTTCCATATGACTGATGATTTGTGACATTTCGTTTTCGGTTTTACAACAATGTAGAAAGACCACAAAAATGAAGAAATGGAGAAGCAGTTACATATTTAAATGTGAATATTGTAGTGATGGTGTCTGTGAATGTAATTGCAGTTAATGGATTGTGAAAGCAATGTGAACATCGTGTTGATGGTGTGAAAAAAGTGGGTGCATGGTAGGCAATTTATCACAGTACTTATTCAGATCCTCTACCACAATGTAAGAGTCAGCAGTCGCATTGAATGTGTTAAGGAAGCGACTAACCTAACGTAACCTAGTGTTTTTAGTGATATCTTCGCTCACACGCACATTCACCATCGCTGACGTGCCTGTTTCTATGGACGTACCCTCTCGCTACCGTTCGGCCCCCCTAATGCGCTCTTTCCCTGACTCGGTTATATAGCATTCGTGGTTTTTAGTGGCTACTTAGCATAGGTTTTTTGTGTTCTTTACATTGTAGTTTTTTAATGAAGGACTTCCACACGAAAAACGGTGAGTTCTCTTAAAATGAATGTAAACCGAGGAATTATTGAGAAACACTTTCTAACACAATGACAGGTAATTTGCTGATAAATGACTTAATTTTAACGCTTTTAAGCTTGAAAATACTGAACCTATTCTGCGGCGCAAAGGCCCAAAATCGTAAAGAAATTATATTCGCTTCACCGTAACATTCAACTTGAAAAATTGTTGGATAGTGTCATCTATTGTCCTTTTATCTTTTCCCAATGGTGACACACAGACTCCTAGCAATGACACACATGCTTCTAACAGTGACAAACATGCTACTCGTAATCGCAAGAATAGATTTCAAATTTGTTTTAAATATATATTAAAGTTCTCCCTAGGGTCGGTAGAGTACGATAAAGAGATAGAGGGTAAGCCAAAGGACACTGGAAAATGCTAAGAAATACTAGAGAAGAAAAATGTGGTTAAAAGCTGCAAGAAATAAAGGATCAAGTTGCAAGAAAATACAGTAAAGAGAATCACGTGGAATTAGTCTAATGAAGTTGTCTTTTTATCATATGCAACTAACAATGCTTTGCTGCTGTACAGGTTGCATAAAGGCCAGGGAATGTCATGGATTTAAATTCTATAGTATGTTAAAGTTATCGTTATCTTTAAAGATGTTGAGGGATTGATTCCATTAACGAACTCTGGCGAGATAGTCGTTGTAGCTTCACTTTCATTTATGAGTTATCGTGTGGAGTAATGGGCGGACGTACTAGTAGTAAAATCTTATAAGCCCCACTGCGTGCTCCGTCCTAATAACGCATGAAAAGTTAAACCGAATTAGGAAAGAAAACCTAACAAAGTTAACTTTTAGCTTAATTTTCAATATTAAGTGTGATATTTATTATTCTACTAACGAATATCAATAATTGGTACTATTATTATTCAGATGACTTTTTGTTTTTAGACTTTCAAACTCTATGCTATGCATAAATTTCAGAAGTTTTGTAGAACGACTTTGTCCGTCCGTCGAAAGGTATCAGCAAAACCGGTAGAAGATATCGAGAACCGATTCATTTGCAATCGATTCAACGTCACAAGAATAGGTTCTATCTTCTCCGTTACTCATCTAATGAAACCGGAAGTGGTAGAAGTCAACAGTCTCTGTTTTAACGTTACTCATCATAGAATATAAACGGTAATAAATGGAGACAAGCGGTTTTTGAAGTCCATTCAGTGTCTCAAGAAAACATATCATAACCACCAGTAAAGCTCTACCAGTTGTTGAAATTTACTAGTACTTTCGGTTCAATATAGATTTAAATAGAACAAAAACATAAGATAACGAGAAATATGTTTTTGAAATCGATTCAGTTCCGAAGAATAGGTTCCAAATTCTCCATTAAACATCTTTCAAGCCAGAAGTGGTAGAAGTCAACCTTTTCCGGTTTCAACGTTGGTTTCATTAGAACACAAACGACAATAGGTAGCAAATTTCTCCGTATTACCTTACTAAAACCGGAAGTGGTACAATTTACTAGTACTTTCAGTTGTAATGTTGATTACCATAAAACAAAAACATATTTTAGGAATCAATTCAGCGTATCAAAGAAAGATACCATCTCTACCCGTGTTACTCTACTAAAGCCGGAAGTAGTAAAAATTTACTAATATTATCTCATTTAAGGTTGATTGCCATGAAGGAAAAATAATAACATGTAGCTAAATGGGGTTAGTTGTAATCGATTGATCGTCTCAACAAAATATACAATATTCCTCCATAATATTCTACTAAAACAGGAAGTTGTAGTGTATTCTAACACCTCTGGTTTTATTGTTTACCTTCTTACAACAAAAACTGCAAGATATCAAGAAGCGTTTTTTTAATAGATGCAACGTCCAAAATACAAGTTCTATCTCCTCCGCTAACCTTATATTGAAACCGTAAGAGGTATAAAGCAACTGTTTCCGGTATCAACGTTGATCGCAATTGAACAACTGAACATGGTTAAAATTTTCTAGTATTTACGGTTTGAATATTGATTTTCATAGATTAAAAACGATCAGATATATCGAGAAGATTTAACAAAATAGATTCAGCGTGGAAATGAATAGGTTCCATCTCATCCTGTTATTCTCTATTCGAACCGAAAATGGTAGAAATCTTTCATTTCCGGTTTCAACCATTATCAGCATAAAACAAAAATGGTGACAGATAACGACAAACGATTCAACGTCTTAAGGAAAGATTCCATCTTCTGTATCTCTCTATTAAGACTGAAGATGGTAGAAATTTACAGCTTAACAGATTTTATCTGTCACTATCCTTCTATTGCAACTAGAAGTTATAGATCTGTTCCAGTATTGAATTCGGATAGTTTAGAGGTTTACCGTAGATTCACAACTGTAAAAAGAAACTCACTTTCTTTTCTTTTTCCTTTCCTTTTCTTTTTTTGATAACGAAAAAAGTTAATAACAACGAATACATCAACAAATTAATACTGTCACTGTATGTCATTATACGTAACTGCAATTGCTTTCCTTTTGCAAAGATATTGCAAAAATTAAATGAAATCTTTCAGTTTAACGTCTCACGACTATGCCTGTTATGCTAAGGAAGATGGATGATTAAGTCAAATGAATAATAATAATAATAATAATAATAATAATAATAATAATAATAATAATAATAATAATAATAATAATAGGAGAATTGGTGGAATGAGAATGTGAAAATAAACAGAAGTACTCTGAGAAAACCCACGAACACGATGTTGTCCACCACAAACCTACTTGTCCGGGGATGGAACCAGAGACCTCACATGCCAGAGGTAAGCGCTCTACCACTGCGTCACCGTGCCAACAAAAGTATTGCATTTTTCTATAGAAGGAAACATGTAAAAGTATAATAATTGCACACGAGTTTCAATATACAATCCAATACCTTACACACTTGGCCCTAGGAGCGTTACGAATTTGTGTATATAGGGAAAGATGAAATTTGATCTTCCCCACCCTGCACATAGTCATCAACAATAATCCCTTAACCGATCAGCAAGAGAGACACAGAGAGAGGGGAGAGAAAACGAGCTCATGGATACGTCATTCGGATGTTTTGGTTAAATGGTTTTAACCTTGCATGCCAGATTTACACAGCTTAACGATCAGAAAAAAGACCTTAATATCATCAGCGAATAAGCAGATACAACGAATGAATGGTTACGAGAAAAAAAAAAAAAACTCGTCTCCTGGAACAATATCCACCCGTCTACACTACCTCCCTCTCTCTCCGCAGGTGAGTTGGTTTGATGGAAGACACGTTATGCGGAAGCTCAGGGAGGGTACGTAATCGCTGTCGGATGCTAATCCTCTCTAATGAAATTCCGAAGTCTATTACAGGTGGCATTTCCACAGCGTTGCCATCTATAATCAAACAAAAAGACCATCAGTTTCATTCCATCTCTATGGCTTGCTGTTAGTCAAACTGATATTAAACGTTATGGAAATCATATGACAAATGACCATTCTTTATTACTGGCAAGGTAGAAAACAATATACCGCTAACTTCGCAAATTCCATATGACGAATGACTAGTTCAGTTAGGTGATTTCCAATTGGACGATTTATGGCCAATCACCCATTGTCTGTCATTGTAATTATTCCTAGTTTTCTA
Source organism: Thermobia domestica (assembly GCF_964235325.1). Taxonomy (NCBI): domain Eukaryota; kingdom Metazoa; phylum Arthropoda; class Insecta; order Zygentoma; family Lepismatidae; genus Thermobia; species Thermobia domestica. Next base: position 93,215,844 of record NC_137464.1, read on the forward strand.
AACCGGACTTCACCACTCGTGTAGCTCCTCAATTCCATCAAGACACCGGGTCAATACTTTACAACTCTGCATCCTTACAACGAGTCGAACTCGCTACCACGCACCTCAAAGGTATGTGCGCTGATGTATGGCAACACATATACTTGCCATACAAAATTAAGAGACACTAATTTAACCCAGGCAGTAAACAATTAACATTCTCGCTTTACAGTCGCGAGCTTCCGAGTTCCTATCCCAGAACCGTAACTAGTGACAAAGACTCTTCCATTATTATTATTATTATTATTATTATTATTATTATTATTATTATTATTATTATTATTATTATTATTATTATTATTATTATTTCACTGGGGGGTGTTGGATTATATTTTTAACAGATATGTTTGGGTCGGATTCCTTTCAAAAACATCACTTTCTCCTTAACGTTGATCATTTATATCTATAGAGAAATTGATTCGACTGTACTTCTAATTCTGTAAATGAATAAATACGTAGTTGATTTCTTTAAATCTATTTTTTTCAAGTAATGGGACAGAAGCAGCATTTTAAATTATTTTTAGTTGTTCTGGAAATAGTATGCTGGGCTTATTCCATGCGTTGCTAGTTAAATTAAGAGGATAATATTTAACACAACTTAAAGCCTAAATATATGTATATATTGATCCAGATCATAATTTAAGAATTTAAAAAAAATGTAAATCTATTCCATACTTCATTTATACATTCATGTTTTATCATATACGGAGTAAGAAAGTTTTATATTGAATTAGGCTCCCCTGGAAGGCCTCCTGCCCCACACAAGTTATAGCACTACTGTGCATACTTATAACTACTACTGTGCCACTGTGTACTACTGTGCCATAACTTGTGTGGGGCAGGAGGCCTTCCAGGGAAGCCTAATTCAATATAAAACTTTCTTACTCCGTATATTACTCCGTATATAAACTTTCTTACTCCGCTCCAGTCAAACGAAAGAAAACGCCTCGAGGAGGTATACCAGCCAAGAATATGATGGTCAGTTCTAAAAATTCCATAATCTTCTCTGCGATGTCCTGTTTCTACAAGTTTGATAGCAAAATTCAACACTTCATTTCTTACTTCGGAAATATTGTTCCTTACATCATCATCAATTCCAGGAATAAAATTAGTGCAATCTATTTTACACCACTCGTTCTGAAAACGCATGAATAGGGAACGTCTTGTCCAGATACAAACGAAACACAACACTTATCAAATACACATTTTAAAACCAATTCATAAATGAGGTGTCTACAAGGAAGATATAGATTTTTCGAAGCTTCTGCTCTAGCAGAATGCAAGCACCCATATTACATGATCCATATGACATAACCCATATTACAGGGAGTAGTGTAACAACAAACTGCCTGCACGTATTTTACCAAGTTCCATTCTTCAAACTAATGAACTATAGTGCAAGCAATATGTTCTCCTCTTGATGATGACAAAATGGGGACACCAATTAGAAAATCATTACCATCTCCTTAATAATTATTGACAACCTGTCGACAGTCTCTCTGTCAGTCAAATTCGGCAATAGTTTTCCATCCCAATGCATAACTAACGCACTTGGATGATTCTCTGGAATTGTTTTTTGTGGACTTGTGCTACGGACTTTCTCTCAGCATCGTCGAATGGAACACTTATTTATTACTAGTTCCTCTACATTATGGCCTAATGCTTCTGCCGTCGCTGTCAGAATATGTATTACTGCTCTATCAGTGTCTTTGTATCGATCAAGAGCAGCCAACAGTCTTGGAGTAATAAAATTAGTTTTTCCCCTTTTACATCTCTTGGAGGGTCCGGGCACACACGCATCCATTTTTATATTTTCTCTAACATTCTCAACTGGGTTTTCCTCTTCATTACTTGAACTGTTTACCTCCATGTCTTTTGGTGTATAAAGTTCAAACAAATCATTTTCAGAAGTGCATTTTCTTTTGTGTTCCTCTTTCTTTTGAAACCGTGTATATCCCTTTTATTCTTTTCACGCCAAACTCATGCCTTTACTTTTAGTCGTGTAAGAGTTTTACCTGTGAGAAAGATAAATCTTTTCACAGATAATAATTCTTAGACGACTAAAGCTATCTTTAAAATAGTGCCAGATTTGTGCTTCTGGTGAAACGCTACCTCAAAACGATATGTCACTCCGCAGTCATAATGCTATACAATATTAGGTTGGTCTCTTCCTCTAGTTCCATTATCCAAGATATCTTCCCATTCCCTTAAGCCGTTTCTAAATTACAAGAGTTTATTCCAGATTTTTCCCATATACTATGTATTGTAGTCGGATTCAAAACTTCAGGTCGCTTGAGGCACCATTTAATATTATTCAATGGATCTAATTTTTCTCCTGGCTTAATTTGGTCCCATATGGAACCATTTTAGGGGGTTCGTCCAAAGAAATTCAGAAATCAAAAATTAAGGACCACCCTAATATATATATATATATATATATATATATATATATATATATATATATATATATATATATATATATATATATATATATATATATATATATAAATTGGTTCTACAGACCTTGTGAAAGTTAGTTGTAAACGGGGGGGGGGCGCACAAATTTTTTCCAATCGGGCTCCGCACCACCTAAGACCGGTTCTGTGTGTATTCAACTAAGCAGATATAGTCAAAAATAGACTCAGGTAGGTTTCAGTAACAGGTTGAAAACAAAAACGCTTTCTTCAATTTCAAGAATGAGATTTGCTTGTGAAAATGTGTTATTTTCCTTTGAAATTTTTAGCCACACTTTTGCAACTAATTGAAATAAAAGTAGCCCGGTACAAGTAACCAAGACAAAAAATCTTCGCTTCAACCTGAAGAAGATGGTGATGACAATTATTTCTGCTAGGGGAGTTTTGTTTTAATTTTATGTTATTATAAGAACCGAATTTATTTAGCTTTGTCTCAGCGCAGAAACTTGGTTCTTTTTCCCTTTTTTTAAAGCCATTTCTGGCCATTTTTAGCTATTGATTTTAGCCACGTGTTAAATTGGTCCTCACACCGTGAATTGAATGTGAATGGAGATAAGGCGAAGGTTAGTTGTTGGTGTTGCTATATCCAATATACTACCTGGTTATGGCACTTCAGTTTCACCGTGAACTTGCGTAAGGATAGAATGAACATGGACTTCCACAGAGTGTCTTAAGGGCGTGTATGCTGTACGAATTTAAATTGGGGTCAAACGCCGCTGCAGCGGGGCGGAAGATATACCAGGCCTTTGCTGAGGGTGTCGTGACTTCGCGGACAGTGCAGCGGTGGTTTAACAAGTTTAAGGACGGTGACGAAACACTCGAAGACACACCACATGCCGGAAGGCCAACACATTTGTAAAATGAAGATTTTCAGGCAGCAATTCAGGCGAACAGTGGCCAGACATCTGAGGAACTGGGACTACAATTCAGTGTGAGTGGACAAATCATTCGGCAGCACCTCCATCAACTTGGGAAGCACTACAAGTTGGGTCGATGGGTCCCACATGATTGACTCCGGGCCAGAAGCCAACCTGTGTTTGTTTTCTGTCTCGTCTGAGGAAAGATCCATTTTTGAACAGGGTGTTGACGTGTGATGAGAAGTGGGACCTGTGCGAAGCTCCACGGCGCCGTCATCATTGGTTAGCGTACCATGAACCAGTTCCAAAACAGCCTAAACCAGCACTGCGCCAGAAGAAGGTCTTCCTGTGGATTTGGTGGACTGCTTGCGGCATCGTGTATCGGTAACTGTTAGCAGCTGGTCAGAACATCAATGCAACTGTGTACTGTCAGCAGTTGAGCTGTGTTCAAGGAAAACTCAAAACTCTGGAGCCAGCACTTCTGAATTGCAAAGGTGTCCTCCTGTTACAGGACAACGCTAAGCCCCATGTGGCTAGAATGACCCGGGAAAACATTCTACGTCTTGCATGGGAAACATGATTGCATCCGCCATACCGTCCGATTATCACCTGTTCCATTCCTTGAACAATTACCTTAGAGGACACCAGTTCAAGTCCCTAGTAGAGGTGCAAAATGCACTTGATCGTCGTCGTCGATGCAGATGGGGATTATATACGATCTTCCAGGTACATCTTAGGTGACATATTGATGTTCAAAGATGGTGGGTGAAAAAGCGACAGAACTTTCTTGGTTACCTTTATATAAAAAGCACAGGATATTCAGTTTTGTAAAAGTTTCATATATTGGCAGTAAATGAATAATCTGCAACAAGAGGGTATTTATAAATAAAAAGTTTATATTAAATTGAAAATAGAATTGTCATTTTTAAATATTTACGCAATCTTGATGTACTATGTACAGTGAAACCTCTACTAACGGACACCTCTATAAAGCGGACACCTCCCATAACGGACATATTTTGTAATCCCCAAACACTATAATAGGAAAAAACATATTGGCAAACCTCTCTAAAGCGGACACTCTCTAGTACGGACACGGACAGTCTTTCTTGTCTTTTATAGGTATTATTTACCTCCGTATTACGGACACTTTCTCTAGAAACAAGTTGGAAAGTGCAGTAAAAATACACCTTTAGTAATTCATACTATGTCACCAAGGAAGAACATGTGGGTGTGACAACATTTTGCCTCCTCAACTGTCTATTCAGCAACCCAGAAGAAGGGTCTCTGTTTCAGAACACCCTTATATCCTTTGCTTGCATTCCACTGCCACCCAACCTGCTTCAGAAACAAAAGTGATTGACAGTTGCCCACTCTTTGGAATGACACATCATTCTACTGTCCCGCTGGAATCTCTAACCAAACAGAAGACAAGTTTGGTATTTTTGACCACGGGTGCGCATATTGTCTTTTAAAAAAGTCATTCATGGACTACAATTAATTTAGAAATTAAAGCAACATACCGAAAACGTAGTAAGTAGCGATAAGTGTAAAGTGCAGAGAACTATAACATCTTATTCCCATGTTGTGCCTCGAATTGCATGGAGCAAAATAATGCAGGTATACTAACATTTTGGTAATATTCATAAATACATGATTCATGCAAAAATATTTTTTTCTAATTGCATATTACCTTGTTTATTAATTTACGTAAGAAAATATTGAAACCTCTCTAAGGCGGACACCTCTCTATAGCGGACAATTTTTGATTCCCCACGGCTGTCCGCTTTAGAGAGGTTTCACTGTATTAACTTTTTTGCATTACCAACGTTTCCTAGAAATAAATTACAAATCACAAGAATAACAAGGTCAAACTTAGTTTAATACAAAATTAAAATTTACAACGTCTTCCTAAGCTCCAGTAAACTCTTCAAAGTGAATTTGCTTATGCAAAAGCATTAAACTTTTTTGAAGATCTCTAAAATAAATCTAATATTTATTGTGTTAAGAGTTATCATCTGAAGTAGTAGCCGTATACAAAATAAATAAATAAATAAATAAAAAGCTACACTGATGTTACGAAATGTATATAAATATATACAATAAACATTTGAAAACTCATTCTGTAATCTAAAATTGTATGTGTATTATTGAAGAAATAAAATACAAGTCTATTGACGTAATAGCAGGCAGAGAATACTTCAGAAAGGCTAAACTGGGGATCGAACCCGGTATCTTCCTGTTACAAAACAAACTTCTGACATTGCATCTCGTTATTCGGCACATTAAGCCACTGCACTCCCCCACTCCTACCTCATGGATATTCGGAACGCTCTTTATAGCAGGACGTCTGAAAAAGCTGCCTACTAATAAAGAACAAAAAGCCTCGTTTAAAATTGCGTTTGGAACATATTTTAATGATTTAAACACATTTTAAGATGTTTGAAACATACGAGGAGGTGTTAAAAATTATTTGCACTTTCGCTATAACACACTTCCAAGGTTATCATACTGCCTTCTGAGCGTGAGTGCTTAGAGATAATATGACTGCGGTTACATGTGTGAAATTTGATCCTGATCACATCATTTACCATCCGGCTGTTATAATCTAAACGTGTTTGCTTCGCTACTAGCAGTCTGTGCCAACGCGGAACCACGAGCACTGATTAGAGGATGCGAAAAAGGCTGAAATTTATCATAGGCTTTTCTTTTCCCGCATAATACGAGGATAATACTTTATCACATAAAAGTGTTTTTGAGTGGATCCAGAAATACAAAAGTGATCGGACGTGTGTGATGCACAAGGAGGGAGCAGGATCGTCACCAACCACGGACGACAAGATTCAGCAAGCTTAAGAGGAGCATCGCCAAACGTACGGTCTTGATTGTACGAATACGGTAAGTTAATCTCGTACGATATACGATCCGATTCCTTGACTATTATGTACGGTCTTACTGAAATTTTGTAGATGTTTTATTTTTTAATTTAAGTCCTTTTTGTAAATTACATGTCTACCAGTCACGACTGGTCCATTCTCATTGCAACGAGGAGTCATTAAGGGAGGGTAAGGATAATTGGCTTCCTCTGATTTTGAGAAATGCATACTTTTTAATCAATTGTAGAGCTCCCTCGTGGCTAGGCGGTTAAAGAACACGCGCCTTTAGTATGGGAGACATAGTTCAGATTCCACATTAAGCTGTAGGTCCACGTCTCATAAAGTCTCGGTGCTGAAAGTGACGCTAAACAGAAAATCAAATCTAATCAATTCTATATTAATATAGTAAAAAAATACGTGAAACATGTATGCCGATGAAACATCTTTCCCCTTCCCCCTTAGCCAAATCTAATTGACGCTGCTAGTCGGAATCCGTTGTAGTGTCGCTTTGGATGTTGAAGTCCCCTTTCATCATTCAGTAAAGTACAGTAAATGTAGTGAAAGTGAAAAACCATGATGCAGCTGCTTTTACAGTGTATGCATATGTTTAAGTCAGTCATTCTACAATATAATGGATTTACGTGTGATAGTTTGATACCATCCCAAAATAAGTTAAATTTCATGTGGGCTGTCTTCTATATAGTTCAAAGAACACGAAATTGAATTCAAAGAAAACGAAGGCAACCCTTTGGATGGTGAAGATTACAAGCTTTCAGACAGTTGGACGAAGTACATTGACAATGGAGAAAATTACGAGGGTATATCAAAAAGTTTGTGCAATCACCCAGAAGAAATCCACTCTGAGGAATTCTGCCACCATGATGCTATTAGTCCTTCTCTACATAGTCACTGTGCCTAGCGGCACGTTTTTTCCAGCGGTTCTTCACTTTCCGTAAGCGCGTTTTGTAAAAGTTCTACAGTTCAACCTCAGAAATGATGTCATCCGTACTGTCAATGTGTCCTTTGAGTGGACACTTCGTTTCCGGGAAGAAAAATAAATTACTTAGTACTAGGTGTGTTGAGTATGAGAGTCGGACAATATTTCATATCCTAATTCCATTGCCTTCATCGTGGATGCATGGGCAGAATGAGTTGGGTCATTCTATCAACAGCAGCACAACTCTTGTAACTAACCCACGATGTTTCTTCTTCAGTGCATCTCGTAACTTAGGAGATGGGAATAATATGTATTAGTAATATTTTGCCCTTGTGGTAGGTAATCTATCATGATGACCCCTTCACAGTCCCAGAAAACGGAAAGCATCACCTTGGAGGCAGATTTCTGCACTTGTGCCTTTTTAGGGTTGAGGAAGGACGAGTATTTCCATTGTTTGTTCATTTTCTGTGTTTTTGGGTCATAAAAATAAATTTAACTTTCATCCATTGTCACTAGTTTACCGAAAAAGACCTCTTCATCCACCTCACAGCGATTCAATATTTCTCTTGCGATTTCTCTTCTGGAAAGGTGTGAGGAGTCGTGGCGCCCACCGTGCTGACACTTTCTGAAGATGCAGCTGGTTGTGAATGACATTCCAGACAGACCCCATAACTCATACCTATCTTCTCAAATTTCTCAGTCAAGGCGGCATCATCAGTGAAAGATAGTCTTCCAGATCTAGAGGCGTCCGTGGTGGTCCAGTTTGAAATTGCCGTTTCCATTTGGACAGCATCTCCTAGGATGAACTTTCATCCCCATAGACTTCTTTTATCTCTTTGTGGATCCGATTTGCTGAGTTCATCTGTAGATGGAGAAACTTAATGACATTCCGTGCCTCAACCTTGTCAATCATCGCACCTTCAGTAATTTACCTGCAAGAAAAAAAAAAGAAAGAGGTGTTCTAATGAGTCCAGAATTTGTACGTTAACATACAAGGACTTAACTATAAAATGCATGTCCGTTCGTCACCTTCTAGGTGATTGCACGAACTTTTTGATACTCCCTCGTATGAAGAAAAGTTATATACATGTTGAGCCCCTACCTTTGTGTAAATGAATTGTAGAATGAAAAGTGTTTGACTCGCCTTCGTAATTTAATGTTTAAAATACTTTCTAAGATGTTTGAAACATATTATGTTGTGGTTAAAACACATTTTTAAGTATAACGTAAGGAAGTAAAACGAAAATTCTTTTGTTTTCTAAAATTATGTTTTATTACAGAAGCAAAAAGATATCACGCAACAATTTTCGTTTACAAATGGAATCATAAAAGGAAGAAAAAATATCCTTATTCAATGATATAGCACGGATATTGTTTGTTGATTTTCAGTTGATTCCTGCAGATCTTCGTCGCTGTTGATTTTACCGTGCAAGCGAACTTCAATAAATGTCTCATGATTCAGCATTGAACTAAGAAACTACTCACTACTTGGCTATATAGAAATTACTTTTCAAAATTTCTCTGTTGTATAGTCTCAAAGAAAATCCATGCTGAGAAATTGTCTTCTATTTAATACCAAATGTGTCTCCTAACTTTTTCATGCTGTAAGCCGCTGTATTCTTGTTTTGGCTGCGAAAACTTACTCACTGTAGATTTTATTTTACGTAGTATATCTTAACTTCAAATCTATCTTGAATAATTACATTTAACCTTTCCCCCAATCACTAAAAGAGTATACTTGAATTACATTTTGGAATCTTTTTAATGTTCTAGATACATATATAGGCCTATAATATACGTTGTGCTGTACAAATCTTCGCTGTTAGTAAGTTGGTGCTGATGACGATTACTATACTTTGATGACGACGATTAGTTGCTGCTGTGTTGTTAAAACTGTATTAGTTTGCCTCTATTTTCAGGTTAGACGTTTGTTTTAGTTAAAATGGTGACTTTGTTCGAATGGAGAATCTATTAATACTGGTTCCAGGTTAACTTCAACTCACGTCTCGAAAAGAAATATTTTCTTGAGATAAATATTTTCTTATTGTATTTGCGTATTTGCTCTTCGCAATTGTACAAGATAAAATCAGATTTTGGATATGTAATTTATTAATTGCGTTCAGCTTAAAACCAACAGAACACCACAAATACAATTAAGAAGAAGCAAATGGACATGAATGCAAGCTTGTATCAGACTTGACAGTAATACATAATATAAGGCTGATCTTAAAATTCCTTTAAATTGACACATCTGCCAAGCATGACTTAAAATTTACACTTGACAAAGCCATACACAGACAGGATTTCTAAGGTTAAGTCTATCTAGGTAAATTAAGGGCAAACTTGGACTTACTGTGGACGTGCTTGTTTACTGGATTTACGGTCGTTGTGCTACTGTACTGTTAATGAAGAGGTTGATGAGAGCATATGACAATGTCAGTTTTGCCTCAGTAAGTGGCATCGTTCTAGCACACCTTGAATTATTAGGTTCACAAAGATGTTTTTTCTCCACTTTTCCGAAAACTACGCATGAACGTTTATATCATTTTGTACAGCTCATAAAATATTATTGATTGCTATGTGGATGCAAGGGTAAAAGTGGATCTGAAAAGGTAGGGAGACGCATGACGTCATGTCGTCCCACGTGCCTATCTTTGTCCATTGTATTTTTTTAGGAAATAGAGGGACGACATATATATTTTTTAAAGTGGGGGACGACGGTCTCCGCGTCACCCATAATTTTAATCGCTGTTTTAACTATCTTTCATGAGAAAAGCATTTAGTTTTCCTTTTCAGTGATTCTCATGCACAAAGCTTTCCCTCAAATAGTCCTTGCAGTTATCTTTCAGTGATTACACTTTGATTCAGGGGTAAAAGTGGATCTAAAAAGGTAGGAGGACGCATGACGTCACGCCGTCCCTCGTACCTATCTTTACTTATTGTAACTTTTTAGGACTTGGAGGACCCCATACACATTTATGGAAATGGGGAACGAAATGCCCCACGTTCCCCCTCATTTTTATCCATGTGTGAATGGGATAAAGTTAAAGTGGTGTAAGTTTTTTTTTTTTTTTTTTTTTTTTTTTTTTACACACAGAAGTTACATTTTACTTGTCAATCTGTTAACAGAAAACGTACTCAAAGCTTCATTCAACTGCCAACAGATAATAGTGTAAGTTCCGTTGTTTTATTGCCGACTTTATTTCAATGTCTTTCGGGTTAATTTTTGGAAAACGAGAAAATATGACTTATACCACTGCAATTTTAACTCATTCATATATGTCTCATCTTTGTACGTTTTTTTTTTTTTCAAATACACACTAATAATTGTAGAATTAATCGACAATCACCGTATTCTAACTAAAAAGGAAAACGTAGCTCTGTAGCGAAACGCTTGGTCAGCGCTGCATTATCAGGATGTCTCCTTTCAAGTCCACGCACGCAATGGATTATTTTTTTTTTAAAAAAAGGGGGGAAAAAAAGAACATACACTTGAACATCGGCCGCTTTAAAGAAATAAGTGCAGCGAAAACTCTTCCAAACGGAAATATCACTTAACATTAAGTTCTCGTTTTCTGTAAACCTCTTAAAATCCTCTTTACTTAAAAGAAAATAAAGAAAAGAGATTTATTTAGTACCTGGCACGCTTTTGCTACTTACGAAAAGTCAGAAAGAAAGAAAAAAAGTTATCCACCGTTACTTGAAAAGTTGAAGATTTTTGTGGTCTAAATGTATTACAAGTAATTTCTCCTTTTTTTCTCCCTTATAATAACAGTATAACAACAATAATAAAAAATAATAATATATATAAAATAACTTCAAAGAAAGATAAACAAGGAAAACTGTTAATATTTCGTTTAAAGCTTTTGCCGCCCTACAAACTGGCAGAACGCGTTACTTAAAACCCAGATATATATGAATGAAAAAACAAACACCTGTTTCCCAAAGTTTGTCTTACACTCAGAATTGGAAATTCAAGGATGTTATTAAAAGAAAAAAAAGTCTCGGTAGGCTAATTCATCACTCACCCACTTGCTACATTGGTTTCTGGTTCGGTTTCACAAGGGCAAAAAATATCAGTAAGAAAGTACTGAGACATTAATAATAATAATAATAATAATAATAATAATAATAATAATAATAATAATAATAATAATAATAATAATAATAATAATAATAATAATAATAATAATAATAATAATAATAATAATAACGTTGGCTAGTATGAAGAAACCAAGGGGAGTATTATATCGGGTGTTCTAAAAATGGCACCCACGAACAACAGAGCGCTATTCTTCAGGTCAAAATAAAGCAAAAATGCTATATAATGGATACCCTCCAGAGCCTCCTTCAGCCGCAGTGGGAAATCAAAAATTTCACCATATGGCAACGTTACAGAATAACTTGTAACCATTAGCATTGCTCTACGAATCTATCGAGCAGTTACATTTATTGTTAGCTAATACGTGGTATAGTATCAACGTCTATCAACTTCAACTGTCATCTGGAAAGAACCATATGGGCGCCGATCCTGGGGAGCCGAGGGGGCCTGGGCTCCCCCAAAGCTTATGTGGCCCCCCTTATTGTATTTAAGAATATACAATATTTGGCATAATTTGAATGCAATTTGTCTTAAAATCCTCATATATGCCTTCTGCATCTGAATGCCCCCCACCAAATTTACAAAGAAAACGGCGCCCTTGGAAAGAACCGACTAAACTATTTGATAGACTGGTATTTGTATCCTATTGTTCTTTATCTGCGACGTTGTCACATAGTGTCTCCAGACGAAGACCCGAAAAGTATACAATTATATACATACTTTTGCTTTGTTTTGATTTGTAAAATAATGTTCTGCGAGTAAATAAACAAAATTACTTGTAAAAAAAATTACGATTCTAAACATAAATTTTGAAATCTTCAGCATCTGTACGATAATTAAAAAATAATTATCAATTCGAATTACCTTTTCGAACTGAATTATACTCTTCTTTATTTGTTTGTTAGTTTGGAGTTTTGCTTCCTTTCCGACACTTTAGATTGTGTAAGTCGTGAATCTATAGTTTCACATGAAATCTGAATCACATGCGCTCCCACTGCATAGCAAACCTGAGTCTCAGGTGCCGAAGACGCTTATGGTAACTATATACTCAGAATCTTATGATTAAGAAACCAAACTCATATTGGAACAAATACTTTTACAATATTTTGAGCGTTTAATGAAAAAGAAAATGTCCAAAATTGAGACATATGTCACGCTTCTCTCTTCGTATACATTGGCAATGAAGTGACATGTTCTTTCGATGCACCTTTTGTCATTATGAGCGGTCTTTCTTCAACACAGCAGAACGCGAGGAATGGAATAGGCCCTAGTCAAATATAAGACACGCAACGGAAAAAAGAACAGGACACGTCACAATGCGTGAACGCGGAGGTACTCACGATAAGCGACGTGAACGGCCCGAATTGCCAGTTTAGGATGAGACCCCAACCAAGAAAACGTAAACAAACACATCCAGATGCGAAATGGGGAGGGTTCGTACTCAAGGAATCGAACATATAAAAATAAAATTACAATTAAACATAGTATGAAATCAAAACTATCAAAATAGTGGTCAAGATTCAAGATATTATTATATCAATAACAGCTGTAATAAAGTTTGTGAATACAAAACACATATATAAAGACATACAAACATGAGTCAATAAAAATAAATCGATTACATTATTGATAAATCACATTATCTGCACATGACATAGTAATACTACTTTATTTCTTTACAGATGGCAAAATTTTATGATTGTATTACTATATATAGGTTTGTAGGTATTTACAGATAAACGTACCTAGTTATATGCTAGCAGTTGTTAAATTTCTTTGAGAAATACGAGTATATATAGTTATTGTTATTGCTGTTGTTGTACTTGTCCTATATTTACTGGAAAGAGCGCTAAATGAATATAGCAGATGATGTATATTGCTTTAGTGCACAGGATTATTTATATACATTTTTATCTCGCAGACATGTTCATATTTCCTTTTATAACTTCAATATTATTATTTATGTTTATATTCACAAACCTATTTATTAGCAGCATTCAACATTTTTCAACTTTGCACCATTAGCTTTAATAGCATTAATAAACTGTAATGACTTATTCTTGTCGCTTGTTGATTTGATATATAATTAAACGTACCTCAAAATCATAGCACCAAGCAATAAGCTGTCGATACTTCCAGCACAAAATTCCCAACTAATGAGGTGGTATTATAGCTAAAATATATCTGCTGCATATCATACTAAACTTCAGACACCTCCACTACCATCAATAATCTTATGAATATGGATACTTCTTAAGTCTTTATCGAAGATTATATGGTAGTACTTGCAAAATCATTTGCTGATTCGTGAGCAGATAATGGGTTATAATTTACTTAAAATTTAGACAGAGTTTGAATGAAGTTAATACATGTAAAGATGCATCGGATGGTGTTAATAACGAGAACCCGGCACGGGCTCACTTGTTAGTGTTCCACAATGCCAAGGAACATCTTACATTAACACGATAAACAACTTTTAAATCTAAAACTGTTACAGTTCTGTTTTAACTTGCAAATTATTTGTCTGATTTGATTTTCAGAATAGTTAGCTCCATATTAAAACAATTAGGGGGTTAAGCTTAGAGTTGTCCCTCCGTTTTTTATTAAAAAAAATTGGAAAATTTACAGGAGAAATGAGGTAAGAAATGATGATTTGAAGTTCTTATGAGATATTTGGGTGTGTAAGTTTGGCAGCAGAGTTAGGTTTAATACGAGAAAGGATAGGTAGAAGTAGGTACTATTTGCAAGACGCGGAGGGTTTTGATGATTCAGCAGCATGGTAGTCGTATAGGATGGCGAATTGGTACGTTGAATGTGATATTTCCGCGTTGAGTTTTACAGAATTATGTAAAAAGAATGAAGAGAATGTATTAAACTTTTATGAGAACAACGGATTACTGAGTTAAAGTGTTAATTGAAGTTTCTCTGAGCACCGATTCTAGTCACTGTTCTAGTCTAACTTAAGTCTTATCGGGTAGTCTAACCTAACCTAAAGTAACTTAACCTAACCTAAACTAACCTAACCAAGCGTAACCTAATAATTTTCAATGTTTTAACTTTTTTTTTTTTTTTTTTTTTTTTGTAGGTTTGAAACTGGAGCGGCAACTCTAAACTTAAGCCCAATTAGGATTTTGGTATAATCTGCTAAAGTAATGTCCATTTCCATGCGGTTATTTTTTTTCTTCAAATACCATTTCTTCTTCTGAGTTAATCTTACCTGCCTTATTTTTTTATGCAATGAAACTCTAAGGTGCAGACTTAGATAATGTTCGCCAGTATATGAACTTTGTAGTAATTTATACAAAATAGGAGTAAATTATTAACATAATTCACTAAAAATAAATAATAAATTATTAACTTGTAATTATGAGAAACAAATATTAATTCATAACAATAACAAATAATTAATTGGTAAATTATAAGAAATAAACATGGTAAATTCGATAAAATTCAATAACTGCATTATTTTTTTTAAAGCTTGTAATGTCATCCCATCAAAGATAGCAACTAGGGCCTAGAGTTGAATGATGTTCATCAGGTTATGGCGTATGCTGCTGATGTAAATTAAATATGGGATGATAGGAGAACAATAGAAAGAAAAACAGATGTCCTATTAAACGCTTGCAGGGACATGGGTTTAGAAGTAAATACAGATAAAACTAAATGCATGGAAGTTCGTTGGGATCTTAATATGGCAAATTATGGCTGCGTTAAAATATCAAACAATACTTTTGATAAAGTGGATACTTTCAAATAAAAAATCTAGGATCAATGTTAACAGACGAAAACCATATTCACAAAGAAATTAAACGTTGAATAAAAGCAGGGTATTCGTGTTATTATTCAGTTCAAAATCTCTTGTTGTAGCGAATTCTGTCGAGGAATTTTAAGCTTAAAATATACAAAACGATAATCATAGCTCTTGTCCTGTATGGTTGCGAAACACGATCATTTACTCTGAGGGAAGAACATAGACTGAAATTTGAGAACAAGATCCTGAGACGAATATTCGGACCCAAGCCAAAGGGGAATGGAGAATGGCGGAAACTTCATAATGAGAAACTACATAATGTATATGGTTTACCAAACATTGTTAGGTTCATCAAGTCTAGGAGGCTCAGGTGGGCAGGTAATGTAGCCAGGATGGAAGAAAGTAGGAACGCTCTCAAAGTCTTAACTGGAAAACCAATCGGAAAACGACCATTAGGAAGATCTGGGCGCAGATGGGAGGACAATATTAAGATGGATCTCGCAGAAATAGGAATACGAAATAGAAACTAGATGCAGTTGGCTAAGGATAGAAGTCATTAGAGAACTTTTATGAACGCGGCATTGAACCTACGGGTTCCATAGGCCATAGAGTTAGTTATGATCAGGGCCCGGATTTTGTTGACCTAAAATTTTCTAAAAAGTGACCTATAAAATGACCCTAAAATTCCTGTAAAATGACCCTAAAATTCACAAAAGTTGACCTTAAAACTTGCAGTTTTTTAAACGTTTATTTCATTAAAACATTGACATTTTTTGAATATCTATTGGATTTTAATTACCATTTCTCACTAATTTTCAAAAGTTTTGTTTCAGTTAGATGCAGTCCATTGATCGTTTGTGTCTTTGGTTTAAAAAAAGCAATAATATTAAAACTAAACTTTAAATAATTTAGTAAATAGCTAAGCATTTCATATTTGAATTACAGATATATAGGTCTATATCCAGGTAAGCAACATATAAACATTTTATAAGCTGTGATACAACAAACTAACTCAAGAACTTCGTAATCGTCAGAAAATTTAGTTCATACCTTATTCAGCATTGCAGTAGATAACTGTAAACATTGTTACGATTTTATTGAACGGAGCAGCATCTGTTACAAAAACAACATAGTCATGTTGGACACCTTCAGGCCAAAGTAGGGATATCGATTTATCGAAAAGTTAACATATTGTAAAATGGTTGACAAATTCCAACACTTCACCAGTTAGCAAAAATATTTTGCTAGGTTCGTCGGCTTTCACTGCCCCAACAATAATATTGACTATATAGCGTTCCTTCACATCACTAGTCTGTCTATAGAAACAAAAATTATTTGAGTCCAAAGTTCCTCTCTTATTTTTCTTATTGTGTCCTTGTTACGCTTTGGCATGTAATTTTTCCTAAGATTCGTTTCGTCTGGAATGGAACAACCTGTATGACGTTCCAGAAAATCCCGCAATTTCACATTGTTGAGTTTCCAAAGAGGAATATTTGAAGACACAAAAACTTCACACAACTCTTTTGAAAACTGAGGATTTGCCTTTACTATTCGAAGCACTTTCCACAAGTAACAACTGCGACCACTTGGTTTTATGTTTGTTTTCAACTGCGCGTAAATGTTTTTCGCTTCTGATATGCTTTTGTACAGTGTCTTTTTTTCTCTGCTGCCACTTTTACTTCACATGCCTTGTAAAACAATACTGTACCGTCAGTACTAAAAACATCCTCACCAAATTCAGAAACAATCTGCCTTAAATGAGAAGCTATAGATGGTTTAGACCTCGGCATTCTACATACTGAAAGCATCAATTCACTCTCGAGTTGAAACTAGGAAGCACACTTAAAGAATAAAAGTTCGCAAGTGTAGATTGTATGCACCAGAATAATAGATAAAAACCCTGTTTAAAACCTTTGAACGTCTTCTAATCTATTTTTAGTTATTCACGTAGTCATATCCTTTGTGGTAAACAACCTACAACCATCTGCTTTGGCCAGTTACGAACCCCCAGCCCTCGTCAACCAGCTACAGCTTAGTGTTCATTAACTTGTTAGGAATGCAGTTTTTTCTACCCCAATAATCAGGAAGCAGGAAAAAAGATCATTTAACTTCTTGTTTTTAAATCCGTAAACAGTTTTCATTTTAAGATTTCCTTATGTAGAAGAAAAAGAATAAAAAGACCATAAATGACCTAAAAGTTACCTTAAAATATTAAAAAATGACCTGAAACTTCAAAACGGCAAAAAGTGACCAAAAGTTGACCCTAAAAAAAATATTTTTAGAACTAAGAGTTGATGGATAATGTTTTTATTTGAACTTGCCTTGTCCTATGCGTAACAGAAAAAAGTTGACTTGTCAACAAGATCCGGGCCCTGGTTATGATTTCATCGCGGAAGACGAGGCATTACACATATACTAATCGATAGCGCTTATTGTGCTGAACAAAATTATTTGTGTCACTAAGAAGAAAAAGGAAATAACTTAGCTATTCATTAGATAACCGAATAACAAACCATGTTTTAATCGTAGTCCAGATGAATAGAAGCAGTGGAACTTTAAATTTTCATATTTATTCACCATCGCCATTGTCTTTGTTTATCTGCATCTACCGTTAACAAGATAATATAATTGGGTAGTACATACACATTGTTCACGATTAAAACGTTTCTTTCCGAAATAATTCACGCATTCATCCTAATACCAGCCCTATGAATTCAACTGTTCAGTTTGAAACTTTTTTTTGTCACGTTAAATGTTCACTTCACAAAACTGACTACAATTGTGATCAATGTTCTTAGTAGTTGCTGTAACAGGTGAGGTATTTTCGGTCTCAGATATATTTTCTCCCCTTTGAATATTTCTTGTCTATTGAAAATAATAATTAGTGAAAAGAATAATATGATAATTTCTCCCTCCAGTTCTCACGGTTTGATATGATTTTGCTTGAGATCCGTTTAACTCCTGAAATGGAAGGTATTTATCATATACTTACTTGCAAATTTTCGCAATATCGTGTAACTAACCATTATATTATTAATACATATTTGTGGCATCTTTAGCTTTAACGTCTTCCCAGCAAGAGCATCAACACATACAAAAAAAAAAAAAAAGACATTGTTTCCTATTGATAAAATATAAAAAGGAGATGAATTCTAATAGCTTGACAAAGGATAATAAATTTTGTTATTTGACCAACATGATAAAAGGAATCTAATAGAGGAATACTTAATCTTCAATTATGTTTCAGCCGGATAATTTTCATCGTGGACATTCTTAATAAAATACTCTCTACTTAGAAAGCCCTACCCTTCATCATGTTGGTAGTGACTATCAATATAGGCTATGTCGTTTTAGCACCTCATTGTAGTTTTAACAATAACGAAGCGGATAATAGTTAATTAAACGTGTCATTTCACACAAAAGTTCAAGTAACTTCACATATTTTTCAGAAATTATATATATATATATACAAGGTCTGTATGATAAGTAATGAGACTCGCCGCGCCGCGGCGCGCGTGTCGCTGGAGCGGGTTTGTCGGTGATGGAGGATGTAGGGGGGGGGTCCGAGCAAAGCAACGCACCGCGCGTCAGTTGGCTCCGAGCCTTAGTGGAGCGCGGACAAGCCTTGGACAAAGCCCTTGTGAACATTCTTGTCACGGCGGAAAATCAACAAACATGGAGGGTTCCATCGAACAGCGTTATGCGATCAAATTTTGCGTTCGCCTGGGGAAAACGGCTACTCAGACGCTTTCTCTCATCACGGAGGCCTACAAAGAGGAAGCCCTATCCAAAGCCCAGGTGTTTCGTTGGCACAGTGCGTTCCGGAACGGCCGGGAAAGCGTTGAGGATCTGGAGAGGGCTGGACGCCCGACAACAGTGACTACGGACGAAACTGTGGCAAAAGTGAGGGATCTCCTGAACTCAGACCGTCGATTATCGTTGAGATTGATTGCTGATGAACTCGATATGAACCACACAACAGTGCACAAGATTGTGACGGAACAATTGGGAATGAGAAAAATCTGTGCGAAACTGGTGCCGCGAGTGTTGACTGACGAACAAAAGCAACGACGTGTTGATTGTTGTCAGGAACTGTTGAACCTCATGAACAGTGACCCTAACTTTGAAGATGACGTCATAACAGGTGACGAGTCGTGGGTGTTCCAGTACGACCCTGAAACGAAACGTCAAAGCACGGAGTGGCACACTCCTGCGCCCCCGCGCCCCAAGAAGGCCAGAATGTCGAAGTCAAAGGTGAAAACAATGTTGATTGTTTTTTTTGACAATGTGGGGGTGGTCCACAAGGAGTTTGTACCCCAAGGACAAGCCGTCAACGCCGCCTTCTACAAACAAGTCCTTGAGAGACTGCACAGGAGCGTCAAGCGGAAAAGACCGGCGATCGCTAGCCGGTGGAAGTTGCATCACGACAATGCCCCTGCCCACACCGCCTTCTTAGTGACCTCCTTTTTGACCCGGATTGGGGTGGAAGTCCTTCCACAACCACCCTACAGCCCAGATGTGAGCCCGGCCGACTTCTTCCTCTTCCCGAAGCTGAAGCCACGCTTGAAAGGAACCCGTTTTGCAGACGTCACAGCCATCCAAGCAGCCGTGACCACATTTCTAAAGGACATGCCGGCTGCTGACTTCCAGGGGGCGTTTGCAGCGTGGAAACATCGATTGCAGAAGTGCATCGACGCAAGAGGAGAGTACTTCGAAAGCTTTTAAGTCCCTGTACAGATCAGATCAATAAAACAATGTTTCCAGACCTGGTCTCATTACTTATCATACAAACCCTGTATATATATATATATATATATATATATATATATATACAGATGATGATCAGAAAAATGGAAACACCTGAACGAAATTGCAACTTACCAGATTAATATGATGTCGGGCCATCTTTCGCCTTCAGACCAGCCTTGATGGGACGTGGGATGGAGGCATAGAGGTCGCGAATGGTAGCAAGTGGAATTTTACACCATTCCTCGTGCACGGCATCGGCCAGTTCTGTGAGAGAGGATGGAGGTGGAAATTGTCGCCGGAGTCGTGTTTCCAAGACGGACTACAGATGTTCAATTATGTTGAGATCTGGGGATTGGGCGGGCCAGGGGAGGTGTTGAACTTCATCCCGATGTTCCTCAAACCACGCTGCAACAACGCCAGCTGTGTGAATGGGTGCATTATCATCCTGGAAGATGGCGTCATTGTCCGGGAACAACATTAGGACCATATGATGGAAGTGGTCTCCTAAAATTGCGACATAATCGTTGGCAGTGATTCGTCCGCTTAGTGTGACCACAGGACCCAGTGAAAACCATGATATGGCGGCCCACAGCATCACCGAGCTGCCGCCATGTTTCACAGTTGGGCGGAGACACTGCAGATCATAAGCTACTTTGGGCGTTCTCCACACATAAACACGGCCCGTTGTTGGGAATAGGGTGAAGGATGACTCATCCGACCATATCACACGTTTCCAGTCCTCAACGGTCCAAGTTGCATGGTCACGGCACCATTTGCGGCGTGCGAAAGCGTTATGGTCCCTGATGAGCGGTTTGGTCCGTGCAACACGACCCCGTAAGTTCATGTCATGTAATTCGCGGCGGACTGTGATTGTCGAAACAGGGTGGGGGAGGTGCTGATTGAGTTCCTTCGTCACTTGCTCCGCAGTGGCACGACGGTTCTGCGTGACAATGTGCTTTAATACCCGGCGTGACCTGTCACTCATGATTTTCTTCCACCCACTGTTCCGCTTCCCCGATGTGGTTTTCCCGTGTGTTGCGTAGGCCGTCATCACCTTCGACACTGTCCACCCGACACACCTAACACAGTAGCCACTGCCGTCACACTCACTCCACATAACCGCGCACCAACAATTTGCTCTCTTTGAAAATCTGAGAGGTCTCCCATTTTACACTACCTCCGTCTGCTGCAGCCACTAGACACTGCTGTTCCACTGCGCCTGACGTAGTATGGAGACCGACCTAACATACAACTACCAGCGGTCCGGCGCTGCGGGCGCCACGACACCACTGCCAACCCATACATCTGACGTGTTGCCAACTACAGGTGTTTCCATTTTTCTGATCACCATCTGTATATATATATATATTCGGAATTCATTTTTTTAAGCAACATCATCTATCATATCATCCTCAAAAGAAACGTATTTGTATGTTGATTCCAAAGAGTCAGCACTACAAAGGACAAACAGCAAGAGAAAATGATTAACTAATTAACATAGACCTTGTTTAAAGATAATAAAATATTATTTATAAAATCAGAAATAGTTGAAAAATAAGGTGTCAGTAAATATGTTGAAAAAAAACAACATTTGTTTCTTGTTTATTTGCAGAACACTTCTACCACTAGAAGACAGTGAACTGAACTTCAAGATGGTGCTCACCCGATAGCAACGCAGCTGGTAAGTGTGTTAGAATTATAACGAACCAAAAGGGTCGTGTTAGTGCATCTTATTTTCAAGTGCAAATGTAATGTAAGTCCACTTACAAACAAGTCTATTTTGAAATGGTGCAGCCAGTAGCAAAATTCTCTCTCCCGTGACTCCTATAACTCCACTACTTCAGTGTTTTTGTCGGGTTCAATACTTCCATTGCTATCACAAACGCCCGGGCAGATGCAACCCAATTTACATCTAACATTTCAACCAGGAGACGACAGTTGGTAAGCCTGTAAAGCACTGAACAGGCTTTCAACGTGGATTTGATACGAAGAAATTTCATTTTGAGATTAATCTTTATTGTTTGGAGTGTGTTGTCCAATAAGTGCTATTGATATAATTCGTTATGTACACAATGAATTACTTCACTGCATTCTGTATGTGAAAAGAAAGAAAAAAAACACTGATTATATATGTTTTAGAAAATAGTTGAAATTAACTGAAAATCTCGAATCTGGAACGATTTAAGAAAATAAGTTTGTAAATCTTTGTCTCCATTCATGGACCTAATGCAATTCTCCGTTATTCTTGTCATTCGAATATCTCATTATGCATTGAAATTGCGATTAAAGCACGTTAAAAATTTTGGGTTTTCGGTTATTGAAAAATCGATCAGCTCTCGACTAGATATTTAACATTCGACAAGTACTTGAAAAGAAATGGAAATACAATACTCCGGTACATCAATTATTTATTGATTTTAGAAAGCTCATGGACTCGGTTAGGAAGGAAACACTGTACAACATTCTTACAGGTTTAGGAATACTGAAAAAGCTAGTCGGATTAATTAAGATGTGTTTAAATGAATCCCAGTGTAAAGTCCGGCTAGTATCCATGAGCTTTCATATGGAGAATGACTTGAAATAGGGAGATGCGTTGTCACCGTTATTATTCAACTTAGTTCTGCAGTACGCTATAAGAAAATCAACTATAGCAACCAAGGCTTAGAGTCAGATAGTATTCACCAGGTTATGGCAAATGTTCATGATGAAATCTGACAGGGGATGATAGAAGAACATTAGAAAAAAAGTAGAGAAAACTCTTGCAGGGACAGAGGTTTAGAGCAGAGAAAACTCTAAAATACGTGGAAGTTCGCCAGTATCGTATTACTGGAAATTATGGATGTGTCAAAATATCAAATAATGCTTTAGACAACTTGGATACTTTCAAATACAGTATCTAGGATCAATATTAACAAACCAAGACCATATTCATGAAGAAATTAAATGTCCACTGAAAGCAGGGAATTTGCGTTATTATTCAGTTGAAAATCTTTTGTTGTTGCAAATTCTGTCGAAATCTGAAACTTAAAATATATAAAACTTAAAATATAAAACTTAAAAACTTAAAATATCTTGCCTATTGTGTTGTATGGTTGTGAAACATGGTCGCTTACTGTGAGGGGAAAACGCAGACTAAAAATACTCGAGAATAAAATCTTAAGACGAACATTCGGATTCAAGAAGAACGGGAATAGGGAATGATGGTATCTTCATAACGAGAAACTGCCTAAGTTATATCATTTACCAAACTTTGTTAGGATCATCAAGTCTAGGAGGCTCAGGTGGCAGGTAATGTAGCCAGAATGGAAAAAAAGTAGGAACGCTTCCAAAGTTTTAACTGGACATCCAATCGTAAAACGATCATTCAAAAGACCTAGGCGCATATGGGAGGACAATATTATTAAGATGGATCTCGCAGAAATAGCAATACAAAGAAGAAACTGGATCCAGTTGGCTAAGGATAGAAGACAGTGGAGAACTTTTGTAAATGTGGCTTTGAGTCTCTGGGTTCCATTCGTCATGGAGTTAGTTATTTAAGTATAGAGAGACAAAGTTAGTAAAAACTTTATTTACCGTATAATAACACAGACAAGATTGCAACAATTTTTAAGTGACTGTATGTATACATCTTGATACCAGCCTTGCAACAACTAAAATCATCCCTAAACATAACATAGGGTAATCTTTCGTTAGTTAGCAACCTTTAAAAAACAAAATGAGTCTGTTCAGAAAAACTAAAGGATGGGAGATTATACCGTATGCGGTGGAGTGGGGAGTGGAAGGGGCGCAATAGAAGAATCAGGTGGTGCACAGCTAGTTGAGCAGCAAAGACAGTAAGAATCACAAGCGAAGGGAGGGGAAGATGCAATAAATGGGACAACGATGTATCGAAGCAGAGGCAACATGAGATAATAGGTGAAATCCAATAAAAGTGTAGAGTATGCAGGTAGAGAGCATCTCTGACGATGCAGAAAAAAATTCTCTCTCTCTTTCCCAATTCCTCTCTTCCCCCCAGGGAGTGATTGACGTATAAAATTAGCTTGATCTCCTGGCTTTTGTGATCCAAGTTACAGGATCACAAGGGAAAATATATGCGAGGAGATTCAGCCTACTTCATCACTGCAGAAAAATTCATGTGTTACGTGCGAGATACAATTTCACAAAAAAGGGAGATCAATTCACATTACACTGATGATTTCACGTGTCACTCTTTGATGTTCTGTTTTTTTTTTTTTTAATTATTAATATTAAATTATTTCTACACAAGTTGTAGAAAATCCAACAACACAAGCTTCGTCTGCTATAATCACCTATCCTTGTTATGAGCGTTATATTTTATATGTTTGTAATACAAACTTTTATTTATATAAATACTTATGTAATTTAAATATATGAGTAATCTTAATTGATTTATTGATTTATATTTACATTCCTTGTCAACAGCGAGGCTATACTATGAGACATACAGTACACTTTAAAATGGGATCTAAAGCAGTGTCCCACTGGGAATCGAACCCAGAATCTCGTACACCAAAGACGAATGCGCTAGCCACTAGACCAGTAACAAAGAGAATGTAGATGATCTTTCTTGCGTATTAATTAAGTCTTAATCATTAATACTTGTAATCGTAGTTTGTGACTATTTCTAGGGTCTACTTTCTGACAAACTTGCATTAGAACGACTTCGAGATTGTTACTATGCGCTATGAGTTCGACACTAATATCGATCGTATTCGATTAACCCACTATCAACTTCCCATATATAGAAAATGTCCAAAAGATAATTTTGAAAAATGGTAGGACACGTTATATTTATTTTTAATAAAGAGTTAATATATTGAATTTCAGCTCTTTAAGTTTAACGTATCGTGGGGTACTCAAATTTTCGCAAAAATTCGGACCCCCCTCTTTCCCTTTAGGATATGTAGGACGAGTATTATAATGAAAGCGATATAACGTCCCAGTTGGAATTTGAGACTACTATATACCAAAAGTAATTCATTTACTTTGCCATTTGGCCGTGATCATCACTCACACAGTTACATTCAATTTTTATATAATTATTCACATATTAGAGATAGATATATTTTTTTCAATAGTCAGCTCCTCTAAAAAATGCACAGACTGTGTCTCGAAAGCCAATTAGTAAGTCCTTTTGCTATTATTACAATTAAGAATATCGATATCCAACAGTGGCTACAGTTCTTTTTTCACTTAGAAATACTTATCTCAGGTAACTAAGCAGAAACAAATGAAGGAAGAAAAATGGAGGTCATAAAAGTAAAACGTACACAAATTGACTAGTGTTCAGAAGTTGCTATCTATAATGCACTTACCAGTACGCAAAGCGGAAATGGTTGTAATTAACTATTTCCGGTTCCAACATGTATCACTATAGAACGGAAATGATAACAGATAACAACAAACAGTTTTCTGCAATCGATACAATGTCTCGAAAGTATATATCATTGCAACCCACAATACTGTACCGAAACCGAAAGTGGTTGAAATTTACTAGTATTTCCAGTTTCAAATTTTATTCCCATAGAACTGTTGCAATCGAGTCAGTGTCCCATGAATTGGTTCCATCTCCCCCCTTAATCCTTTATTCAAACCAGAAGTGGTTCAAATTAACGATTTCCGGTTTCAACATTTATCACCATAGCACAAAAATAGTAAGGGATAATTAGTAAGCCACTAGGGCTTTTGGATATGAATTCAGTGTCCGAGAAACACTTCTATCTTTGATCTTATTACTCTATTGCAGCCAATAGTTACAGATGTACTATTTCTAGTTTGAGTATTGAATTCACATAGTTTGGAAGTCTACCGTACTTTTACACTACGAAACGAAGCACACTTGTTTATAAAATAAAATGGATGGCTATATAAAGCTTTCCAGCTACACGCACATTTTATTTATTTCAGTACGATTTCTGCACTATTTTTTACAGCCTTACTATCCATTTGTAACATATTTCAACCCCTCAATGTCGATCTACCTACGTGGTAGTCACTTTCCCTTCTTTGCGTGCTTCTCACCAAACTACGTGATAACGACCTTCCCTTCTTCACATGACCCACTCGGGAGAATAATACTCCCGGAAGTACGTTTTTTTTTTTTGTTTTTTTTTTTTTTGCGTGCAACCCTTGCCAGCTGTTTTACGCGCTAGCTGTTTTACGCAACTCTTGCCAGCTGTTTTACCGAGCTGTTTTTAAGTCGGTCACAAAATTTATATCATGGGGGTCAGGGTGGAACAAAACGAGCCCTGTGGGGTTTCTAACCCGTTCCTACTACTACTATTACTACTACTACTACTACTAAAGTAAATAAATAACTTTTTTGAGTAGAGGAAAGTGGGTGAATACCGCGCATCAAAGTTTCTCTATGATATCGCAGAGCATGATATTTGTAATGGCAAGTGACAGGTAGCGAACAAGGAATGAAACAATACAACATGTAATACTTGGCTGTGCGCGCCACAATAACTGTGCAGCACATGTTGAAAGACAAAGTGAGAAGGTCATTATAATTTGAGCAGTGACATTTAAACGTTGTGTGTTGGATGTGTTTTGAAGGAAAACGAAATTATGTTGCTAACGTACGGTACGTAGAATACTAGGTTCTTTTAAAATATAAAACAACTACACGACAATATTAGCATGTTCTATTTTCAATTATTTTTTTGTGTGTGAAGGTACATATGGTGTAATGGCGCGCAATGTATTTCATTACTGCGCGGTTTTCTCCCTCATTGTTTTTTTAGGGGACAAAATATACTAAAAATTTTCTTCTCCTCTTATTTTCGCAGATGCCGAGAAAGTACTTAAAGAAAACTAAATGCAAAAGCTGGACAGAAGAAGCATTGTACAAGCAGACTTGACAATAGTTTGTTAATGTATGCAGTAGACTCTATTTCAAGTTTTACTTCAAGTATAGTATTTCAAGTTTATTGTCCCTGTTTTCAGCATTTCAAGTTTGTAGTACGTAGTAGATTATTAAATACATAAACATATGTTTGCTTTCCATGTTACATTGGATTATTTAATAATAGAAAATGATCTGCGCATTACGGGGGTTGTGAATACCGTCTTACTCACTTTTTCGTTTGTTTTTTCATGATGTAATGCAGTTGACAAAATAGCTTAAAGGATGTAATCATATGTTCATAAGTTCTTAGTCATTTTCATCTCAAAATGTCTGCGTAATTCGCGATTAAACCTTAAGTGTGCGGTATTCACCCACCTTCCTCTATTATTTTCATCTTATTTTAATGAAAAAAGCGTTGTGTAATTTTTTTTAAAAATCTCCTTGGGCCGGGTTTGAACCCACGCGAAAAGCGATTTCCATTATTAGCCAGTAGCACTAGCAAGCTCGGCCACGAGGGCCGACGGCAGCAAGAGCTTGATTTCTGCAATATGTATGCTACGTGGCAAGAAACGGATATCGCCAACCACTCAGAACCGTGTATTTAGTTCCTACTGCCGGGAGTATTACTCTCCCGAGCTAGTCTTTTCTTCACATGCTTCTGACTTAACTACATAGTAGTGATTTTCCTTTCTTGTGCTCCCGACCTACCTACATTATAATGACCTCTCCTTCAAACGCTTCCGACTTTATACTTTTGTAGTGCAATGTTTGAAATGATATAACCTCTAACTTATTTAACATATTCGGATCGAAGTTTCTTCTTCTTCTTCTTTTTCTTAAAGAGAATGCTTTGGGAATATGGGTTAAGGGTTTAAAATGTAAATACCCTTCCGTCCGTACGGTCAAGTGGCGATTTAAAACCCCGGGTCACCGAGGACTTAAAATTACTGTGGCATGATTAATAATGTAACAAAATAACAAAGTACGTTTCTTATTTTCATTCTAGTAAGTTATGTAGTTCTTTAAAAAAATAATTAAAAAAGATTTTAAGATTTTAAGAAAGAGTCGGTATAACTCCTCTCAAAAATAGTGGCTATTATTATGGGATGAGTACACAAAGTATCTGTTTCCGAGCTAAAGATGTTTGAAAGGAGGGGTAATTACGTGATTTAAAAATCATTTAGTACGTAATTGGCACTGGCAAAGTAAGAGTAGTGAAATGTGTCTAAAAAAAGACTGACTACACTGCATTACGGTGGTTGGAAACGCTAGTCTCAAAAGTATTTGGTCCTCAAGTATTCATATTTTAAAATTGCGTTTTCATATTGTAATGACATACAATCCATTATCTTTGTTCCGGCCTACGTATAAAGAGATATAAGTAATGAACGAAAGACGACCTCGTACTTGGGCTTCCTATCTTACAACTTCTACAAAGTTGTTAAACAGAAAGAGAAGTGCAACTGGTGATGAATTGTCGGTTAGATAAAAATACATCAGTGGAACATCAGAAATAACTACAACCCTATTCTTTTCAAACTTTATATTGCTATGTTATACACATGTATTCAATTTAAAATTAAGACAATTCCAGGGTGATACACAACCTACGAAGAGCCGACTACACCTTGGCCATATTGCTCTTAGTTTAGTGATAACTGTACGGTTCTTTCTGATTATCTATAGTGTTTTCCAGCTTTTAGCTCCCGGCGTAAGTAGTCTATCGTCTAAGGCAGTGGTTTTCAAACTTTCCGACAACGCGGACCCCCTGTTCATTCGGAAAGTGATCTGCGGACCCCTTGCAATGCTATCTGAAATTTCACATGATATTAAGAATATACTGATTAAAATTACCACTGACAAGAAAAAGATAAAAAGAAAAATAATGCATTAAGTAGCTAATTTATTCTAAAGATACATGATTGTTTCCTAGTGAACGAAATTTCAATTAAAAATACAGTAACTTTCAAGACTGAAAATCAATGTCTTTTTTCTCTTTTAAAGAATAAACAATGTCCTGAAATGTGGAGTCACTAATGTGAGGAATGATTTTTTTTTTCATAATTGCTTTGAAATCTGGAATATTTGTTACTATTAATCTTAGGTCCGATTCCACATTAAGACGATTTCGCTTTAAGGTTTTAATTCTGCAAAGAGCAGAAAAGGTCTGTTCACATAAGTAAGTGGTAGGGAAAGGCATCCAATGTTGCAATATCTTTTTAGACAACTCTTCATACTCACAGTGCACACGTAACCAAAAGCTACAAAGTTCATTTTCTTTGAAATCGTTTTTCCATGAAATATCGCAGGATAGTTCTAACAGCTGTTCGTATTATGTGTTAGAGAGATTCATACCTTGTATGTTATGGATTTCTACATTAGTGAAAGGATTTCAATCCAGGAATTACCAGGTTGTGGGACAGGGAAATATTCTCGAAACCTTGCAGCTAATTCTTCCAAGTGTCCTACAAGTATTTTGTGCATTTCAGCAAAGCGTTTTTCACCTGAAGAATCAATGAAATCCGTGAGCACTGGAAATGATGAATAGTTATTGTTTTGTACTCATATTGCACACAGCTGCAGTTTCTTATCTTAAAAATAGGGGGCGCGGTGGCTCAGTGGTAGAGCGTTCACCTCCGGTGCTTGGAGTCCCTGGTTTCGATCCCAACTCGCACCGTATGGACTTTGTGGTGGACAAACACCGTGCTCTTGGATTTTCTAGGGGTTCTCCCGTTTCCTCCCACTTTCTTCATTCCACCATTTCATTCATCTCTCATCATCACCGTCTCCTTTAGCCTAACGGACATATTCGTGAAACGTAAAACTTACAGATTTCATTTAATTTCTTATCTTAAAAATACTTTTTGCATAACAGCTGTGAGTTCCATTTTATTATATCGTACTTCAAATTTTAGGCTTCGCGAACCTCCTGACTAGGTCCCTCGGACCCTTCTTTGAGAACCACTGGTCTAAGGAATAAAGAGCCGGTAGGCGAGCTAGGCCAGGAATACGCTCGGCTTGTATGAGGCGCTTTACCTCTCGGTAATTACTAGCCGGATAGCCCATTGTTTAAGGAATAAAGATCGCTACGCTTAGTGACCGAGCTTGGTCAGGAAAAGGCTCGGATCAGCAACATGAGCTCGCCGGGAGCTTCTGAGTTCGGTTTACCGACCTAGTTCCTCTTAACTATTTTAGTTTTCTTCCAAATCAACAGTTTCGTTTAAGCTACGTAAATGGAAGATGGAGAGACATTACCAGAGACCAATAGAGGCTGCATGAAGAATAGGATACTTCCAATAGCTGTAATCGAGGAGGAGTTTTAGGAAGCAACATGGATGTCATTCTGATATTACGTAAGGAGAAACACGTCCTTGGATATGCCTCTAGAAAAACAACACATGAGCTCGAAATCACGAAATCCAAGAACGCCAACATACTTCAATGATATTTGTACCATAGCCACTGGATTGTGGAGCTGTGGAAATCGGTTTTATGGAATCAAGAATAACGTTTCACCTTGTTTAAGTATAATGGATGAATATGAGTATCGCGGCTACCCGTCAATGGTTACTATCCTAGTGTAGTATGCCCACAAAGTACAATACCGTCAAGATAGTGTTATCATGTGAGGGTGTCTCCGTTACCATAGTATAGGACCACAGGTCCATGGCAATATGAAAACGGGCATATTGCACCACTCTGAACAACCAAGTGCCCCCAACAGTATGTGTTTTTACGTCCTGGACTATTATTTCTTCCAGGATACAATATTTCCACCGTTTTCACATATTGACGTGTGGACAACAATGTCCAATGCATGAATTAGCCAGCTGAGAATTCGGAACATGTTTAAGACGAGTTGGACCATCGTGTGCAATACCGTCTCATGTGCTTAAATTTCATTGGCCAGCTTGTGAAGTTTTAGTAGGAAGGCTAGCAGGAAGCAACTCATTCCAGGAAATGTTACATATACACTGGTAGAGAGTATGCCTGACAGGGTGGGAGCTGTCATAGCAGCATGACGTTCTGACAAGAGGGTAGGCCCTCGCACAAATATAGCAGCTGGGTTTTCAATTACTTGTTGCCACATAATATATATAAGGTTTGAGTACTGTATTTACGGTTTCATTACATAGATATTCTCTTGTACAAACTAACTAGTATGCTTTTGATACAAAGCATTTAGATTTTTTATGATACAAAGAATCCATATCCTTAAACCGAGGTATGCATGATCTCTAATATTAGTAAATTTAGGCATGACTACGTATTACAATAATGACATCAGTTGCCTTGTCACTTGGGTCACTACTTGGACCGGATCACCAGCTTGGATTGGTGTCGCTCCTCATATTCGGGGACCCAGTAACTTGAAAGTAAGCAAAATATATAATAATATCAACTCTACATCATACCGCAGAATTTTATAATGGATTAAATATGTTCATAACACTTGAGGTCGAATATTCACATGTTTGGTTCCCAGTGTGATGTTTCATAATCAAGATACCATATCTCGACTATTTCAAATATAATATCATGTTTATTCATCCTTCCATACTGAAATATAATACAGTGGTTTTGAACATATAATTTAAAAAAAAATCATTAAAACGCTGTTTGGTGATATCAACATGTTTTACAGACTCGCTCGCTTAAACTTTCTCATCCATTGTAAGAAAAACATCACATGCAGCTTTTCTTTCCTACGATTCTCAGACACTTACACTTATCTTTCAGTGTAGTGCTTTGACACACAGACACACACCACAAGAGAGGAAGAAAGTGATAGATTTAGCGAGAAAAGAGAGAATCATGTTTGTGAGAATTACGTTAGTACAATCATACATACTGTCCATCTATGTCATGATGTTTTATCGTCTCTGGGTACACCAGGTGTCAACAGGTATGTGCGGATCACCGGATCTAATGGGTGACCCGTTATGCCACTGGTTGAGTAAGTAACATAGTGCTTATTGAAATACATTTACAGTATGTTTTTTTTAAAAAAAAATACTTGAAAACGGCTAATTTACACTTCATTAATAAAACATTTAGACAATAAACTGTAGAATAGAATGGAAAGAAAGAAAAAAAGTTTGCTAACTAAAGTAAATACTGGAAAGAACAATAAGAGGGAAGATGATCCAAAAATAACAAGTTTTTCCCGCCAAATCTGATTATTGCCTCTTGTGGATTCATACTGGAGCGAAAGTGACGTCGGTGAAAACACTGCATTATACACTTCACAACGCTCTCAGGCCCTTTCTTCATCTTTGCGCCAACTCCCAGAAACATTTCTACTTATCTCAGGCCTCGAGGAAGAGATAGACTCCTCCACTCTTGACTGTGATTCAAAAGTGACAATTGAAAGTCGAGAGAGAATCTTCTCAGAGGGATTGTGATTGGGTACTCCACTTGGAGGGAACGGGGTAGGAGGAATAAAAGTATTTTTCTATCTTCTTCATTTCATTTTTTTTTCTCCGTTAAGAAGAGAAAAGTTGTAACTTTGCAGTCAAGCACGGACAAATGCTCCTCTCCACAGACCAAAGTTCACATGATTTGCAATCAACCCCTTTCGAAGCTGCCAAAAATCATAAATTACCCTTCAAGAGCACTCAGTTGACTTCCGTGCTATCCTTCTTCAGTGATTTTGGCTTGGAAGAAGAATTCATAGTAAAAGTTCACATTAATAGTTATTTTCATATACTTTGATATTCCAGGTGTTGTCTAATATTCTTTAACGAAGGTCTGGTTTCTTAACACTAAATAGAAGTCAGAATATTACTTCGTATTTGAGAAATGTTAATTGAGATGTGCAAGTGAATATCCGTGTATTGAAACTGTAATTGCTATTTTCGTTTACACATACTATACTTAAACCTGATGATTAATTATTCATTTTACTCTAACTTAGCATTTCTAGTTTTCTATATATGTCTCTCCTGGCTATATGGTTAGTGTGCGCATATTTGGCGCAGGAGATCCGAGGTTCGATTCCTGGTAGGAGCTCATATGGTTCTAATTCAACGTTAAGATTTTTGTGGTGTTATTCAATATAAGTATATCCCATGTAGTCAAACTATCAACAAAGAGATTTATTTAGAAGTGATGAGGAGTTTAAGATAGGATGTGAGACCAGAAGGTTGGAACATGGATACTGCACCATGATAATGATGCTACCCATTCAACGCTCCTCATTACTGTAACTACCCTACTCGCCTGATTTGGCATCTACAGACATTTCTCTTCCCGAAATTGAGATCCACCATGAAGGGTCGCCGTTTCCAATGCATAGAAGAAATAACAAAAATTCAATACGATTTTGTTCTGCAAGCTTCAAAAAAGTACGACCCAGGATTCGTTCCAGCAGTGGAAGACGCGCTAGGGACGATATATTAATAATGGAGGGAATTATTTTAAATGAGATAAATCTGAATAGCTTCCACAAGAGATAAGTTCCATTACATTTAGAAAGTTTGGTTTCTTTCTGATATACCTTGTACAGATAAGCCTACTATTAGGTAGGGTTTCAAAAGTGAAAGTTTGAACTAAAGGAGTAAACTTTTTTCTTTTTCTTTTTTTAACAGAGGTTTATCATATTCACCGTGAAACGGGGATCGTTTAAGTCTGGTTGAGGTCAGTTAAACCGTCTAGATAACATAGAAAACCCAAAATTTACGTTGTTGGTAAGAATGAAACTCCATTCGCTAATTCTTGCTAGCTAAAACAGTGAAAGTATCGTTACTATGTAATCCTCTATGAGAGAAGTACTGCACACAGTACGCATACTTAAACGCATGATGTTTACATTCCCTAACGTTGCACAACAAACGAGATGAGACAGAATTTTCAAGACGAGACAGATATCTTCCAATACAAAAAGATAATTTTTGAGACGAGGCACCATTTTCAGAACATTTTCGAGACAGGATAGCCTTTTTCTCGTGCGAATTACTAATATAGTAAAACTTCTCAAAGTTGGACATCTACGGTCTCTTCAAGATATGCCCAAATTTGGTAGGTGTTTAAGATAGAAAGAACTTGTAATTGCATTCTACTCTGAGGAGCAACAATCAATACCATTAAGAGTAAGTTGCTAAGATCAAAATTTGCAACCAAATCTGCATGCCAAAAATTTTAATACAGTACTCTATTACATACCTGTTATACTAGAAAGTGCTGAACAGCGAGGGGTTCAGGATACGTATTTTTATCCATTTTCTATACACTTTATTTGTCTAATGGATACGTATTTTGTACAGCACAACACGCACATAAAGTATGTACACAGACATGAAGATACTTGTACTGTATATAAACAATTGAAAATGTAAAGGTAAAATGTGTTGAGCTGTCCATAATTGTTCAATCAGTTTCTTAGAAAGAAGTATGTAACAAAAGTTTGTTTTCCTTTTTTCAGCCTATTCTGCATCTACACATTCTCCATATATTTTGGAATACAGTGCAAAGTTGCAACTAACTTGGACTCGTGGTTAGCAAAATTACTGCATAAATTCCAAAGCATTCTGATGAGAAATCGTATTATCATGACGCGTTTCCATTTCCTCTTTATTTTCGGAATCAGAAGAAAGCTTTTTCAGTATTGGTACGGTCATCCCCTTTTCCAGCACGTCGTCAGCAGTGTAAATTTCGTGTTCGTGATGAACTAAGTTATCCAAATTAAAGACATCTTCGAAGAAAATTTAATTGCGATATTGTTCGCGAAGAGAAAATAATTCTTGTAAGTCATTGTTACCGAATTCTTCCAAATCGTTTCCATAAAAACCACTTTTGCTGAAACATTTCTTAATTATCTCTGATGTAACATCTTTCTATGTTCCATGCATCTAACGGATCGCGTCTAGGAGAGAAACACTACAAATGAAATTGGTTATGGATACGACTTTAATGTTGCTCCGATGAGAGCTTTAAGTATTTTTTTTTTCTGAATTGAAGTTTACCTGTATGACTGATTCCTTTGTCCGGATATTGCATCTCGCTAGTCAACTTCTGAGGAGGGGTAGATTTACAAGTCACTTTGACAATTTCAAGTTGATATGACTTGTTGCATTATCGATAAATAGTAAAATCTTACGTTTTGGGTGCTTCATTTCGAGATTTACCTCAGACAACAACTCTGTAAATATTTGTGACATCATCCAAGCTTTCGAATTGTAACACCGAAATACGAGATCAACAATTTGGACAGTGTTCTGTGTGAAGATGCGGGGACGAGCAGCTTTTCCTATAACAACGGGCCTCAACTTTTCGCCACTAGCGCTGCAATACAATAAAAAAAGGTAATTCTTTTCTTGGATTTCTTACCTCCTCTGTACGGGTTACCTTTATCGGGGTATGTTTAGTACAAGGGGTCCAGCAGCACGTAAAAAACACAAAAATTACAGGAGAAATGAGTGATGCAAGTACTTAGACGTAACATAACGTAACCAAATCTAACCTAACCTAACATAAACTAACGTAAGCTAACCTGAACTAAACTAAACTAACATAATATTAGTAGAAATAAGCGAAATTCTATCATTTTTTTGGAAAATTATGCGGGACTCCTATACTAATATAACATAAACTAAACTAACCTAAACTAGCCTAACCTAACTTAAACTAACCAACCCTACCCTACACTAACCGAATGTAAACAGAAATTGCCAAAATTGTAACATTTTTTAGAGAAAAGAGCTGGACCCCTTCTGCTAAACATAGGCCCCTTTTTCGACCAAAGAACGCGTCAAGCACTTTAACGGTAAAAGATACCATTCTCGTCCGCATTGAAAATGTTCTCAAAGTCACAATCTGCTATGAGGGTAGGCAACCTATGTTCCAATATTCTGCAGCTTGAAAATCTGCACAAGTTGATTGTTCACAAAACACGTTAAAATTAACGTTGTTAAGTTTTCGAAAACAATTCAACCAGCCATTACTAGTTGTAAATCCAGTAATATTTAACCGAATAGCAATATATTTGTCTTTTCTCGCAGCGTCGGCTCGGTCGCTGGAATATTTTTTGAACGGCATAGACGAAATAATTTCCAAAATTTTATGTGGCGCTTTGGGTAGTATTTTCCTTTCCCCACTACAATTCTGCTTCTACACCTGGACAAAACTTACTTCATTGAGATTTATGTTGGATATTGTTGATTTAGAAGCAAAATTCTTCTGCCTACTCTCTACATCGCCTTTGCTAAGGCTATCCAAAACTTCTTTTGCTCAATAGAAAGTTTATTTAATTTAAGTTTACTCATTTTTGAATATGCACAAATATTACATAGCACAAAATGAGTCTGAATCACGGAAAACAAAACATTAACTTAGACATCTTTATTTTCGAAATGAATTTCAATAGCTGATCGCTTTCCTCACGTATTTCCTTTTTTCTTCTGTTCTTAAATTCACCAGAACCAGTCCCCCCCCTTATTGATAACGCTTCCCTGTTCTGTCAATTATCGCAGCAAATCATTGTATTATCTCACCAGTAACAAAATATAAAGCACGAATATTCTTTACAGGTATTCATCTACTGATCCAAATATCTGTTCAAGAAACAAGATAGAAAGATGTCCAAGATAAAGGATTATGAATATATATAAAAATAAAGGCTTTTGTTTGGTTCCTAGGAAAAGTGTTCAATATAGAGAGATGTCCATAATAGAGGAGGGTCCAAGTTCGGGGTTTACTATACCTTCAGGACATTTTAAATAACAATGTCAACAAACAGTGATGTATTTTCCCAAAACATTTTGGTATCGACTGCAAATAGCACCCACCCTTGACACTTTGGGCCCCTAACTCTCTATTCCACTCGCCTGTTTCAGCTCGTTATCACTCACTCTGGAACATACACTTTCAGCAGGATCATGAAGAAAGTTATTCAACACTAACAAATCTACAGTGGTTGCATATGTTAGTGCATCACTCAATCCATTGACTTCTATGAGAGGGGTTTCTCTACGGTGACTATTCTGTCGCAGTTCAATATTTCGAGATTTTATTTTTAATAGGTCTTGCCACTAGTAGTTTTGTCTACAGTGCAATATTTTATCAAAATTCATCAAGTAGTTGACAAAAGTATGAGAAATGTGACACATTTTTCTACGATAGTAGAAGATTATTATTTCCGCTCAATAATGCCGGTACCAATGAAGTGATCCTATAATCCAGTTCTCCTGGAGGCGAGACACTGTGGTGGGGAAATGTGACTATTCTAATCGAGAGTAACTGCGAAATTAAAATACCGCTAATTTTACAGTAATTATCTGATATCTTCAAATAGATAAAAGATAATCGAAATGTAGAACAAGAACACGCTAGACAATGTTATTTTAGATGAGGTATCGTTATCACGAGTCACTTAGTAGCTTTCCGTTTGCAGCTATTTAGAAACGCGAAAATAAATGCCGATTTTCTAAATGGCTGGAAATCGAAAGAAGATCAGTGAGCCGTGATAACGGTATCTCGAGTAAAAGTTTATTGTCTAGGGAGCTGTTGTTCCACTTTTCGATTATCTTTTATCTATTTGAAGATATCAGATAATTACTAAAAAATTAGCGGTATTTAAGTTTCGCCTTGATGGGGCCTCTTAAGTTCTTGCGAACGTGTTCAACTATCAGGGAGATAAAAAAAAAATATGTCTGTGTGTCCGTCCGTCCAGGAGACAAAATATCTGACGAGTTACTTGATGGATCAGCATCAATTTTGGCAACGAAGTAGAGGACCAAAAGTCAGGAATCGAGTTTGTTTATGAAGATAATACTCGAACAGAACCCAACAAACCCCTGCGGGGCTTCTAACCCGTTCCCAATACTACTACTACTACTACTACTACTATTCCTCCTCATCCTCTTACTACCACTTATACTATGGATCCGTATAATAAAACTGCACGTTATTATTATTATTATTATTATTATTATTATTATTATTATTATTATTATTATTATTATTATTATTATTATTATTATTATTATTATTTGATTTGGCACGAGATCCTCTCTCGAGGAGCACATCAAAAAAAATTTTGAAGATACTCGTCGAACAAGACTCAACAAAATGAATGATGTAGGAACAGGCGCACACCCAGAAATTTTTGTTGGGGTAGTCCAAGCTTTGGGGGGTTCAATACTACAAACCACTATAATTATTTAGTAGTAGTGTAATATTGAACGGATATTATTCTGCATCCGAAAAGACGATAAGTAATTGTAAAATACTTCCACCTATATTTTCCAAAAAAAAAAAAAAAAAAAAAAAAAAAGATAGAATTAGATTGTTCTTCTGGGAGACAGCACAGATGAAGTGTAAGACCAAATTTTCATGCTACATCAATCATTTTCATGTTAAACAAGTATAGTTTTATTGAGAAAGTGTACA
The DNA here is from genome assembly GCF_964235325.1 of Thermobia domestica. NCBI lineage: Eukaryota > Metazoa > Arthropoda > Insecta > Zygentoma > Lepismatidae > Thermobia > Thermobia domestica. The sequence continues at coordinate 93,253,888 of NC_137464.1, forward strand.
AATGTATGTTGAGTTAGGAAATTTTTACGTGGGGTCTGGACCCAGTGGACCCTCCTGGATGCGCCTCTCTGTAGGAGTAGGAGTAATTTATAAAGAAATTTTTAAAGATTGGTTTCTGCGTGCATTTTATTTTGTTTATAAGATGTTTGTTTTAAGTTTGGTCATTTGCTGCATATTTTGCATCGAGCTACTTTTTTTTTTTTTTACTTTGGACTGTACGTTTTTTTTTTTAAAAAAAAAGATGATAATAAATATTTTATGCTGAAGCTTAGATCTCTCGTAATACAGTAAATATACAGTTTCTATAGAAAACGCACTGTATAATTTTGACAAACTTTGTCTGTGTTTATATAAAATTGTTTGAAAAAGAAAAATTGAAAATATACAAACAAAACTTCAGAAAGAATGTTTATATAATAATTTTATAATAACAATAAGTTCCTCGGGGTTTTTTTTTCGTGTTTTTTTTGCCTCTTCTCTGTCGGTCATGGATGTTACGTGTCTGTCTGAAAATGTTAAGTATATATGTACGTATTATTAAGTACTTTGTCTGCTTGACTAGATCAAAAGAGTGAATGAAGCATCTCAATGACAGTGGAGTGTAACAAGATAAACGTAACAGTAGCTGTCCTATCATTGACCGACCTTATATGGCTTTAGGTACCTCTCCAACTGCACGAGGGTCATCTAGCGATACTAGCGCCACGCTTAGCAGTGTTCTTCACGGGAGAGAAAAGTGCACTTGGGACCAATAGTAGTCACTCTTAAAAACGTAGAGGAGATCTGAGTTGGCGGACGTAAACACTCTCTCTGACTGCTATACTGAGAGAGAAAAATTGTGGGGGAAGAGAAACACCACTTTTGCAATCTCTTCAAAACCAATGCTCAAAGAGAAAGAAGAAAAAGAAAAAGAGAAACATTTTACATTTTTAATAAAAAGAAGAATAAAACTGTATTCATAACACGAGCTAATGGAAAAATTATATGCATAATGATGTATGAATTCTAAAATCAGTATTAAGTTTTATGAATATGAATCAAATAAAAACAAGTTTTCTTAACTTTAAAAAAGTTTATTAATCAATGTTCTTCAGTCAAGCTTTTACTAAAATAGTATTCTTGGTCATGATCATAAACCTAGTACTCACAGAATTACTGCAAGTCATAGGTTTTTAACTTTTAACTATTATCACGACAGATTACAATATATTAAAAAAAAAGAAAATGTAAATAACTCTAAATACAGTTTTTTCTAGCCAATAGACTTAATCATAATTCTAGGAGAAGAAAAAATAGGGAGAGGGAGAAAGTGGAATGAGATAAGCTTACGTTTGCTCCATGACGACTAATTATACATTTTAAATACTCGTACTGTTTTTCTCGTATAATCTGCATTGTATGCATGTACACAGCACGTTGTGAGGCGAAATGAAAGCAGTGTCTAAAACACAGTGGATTACTCCCAATCTACGGATACGACTATGCAGCCATCTAGTGAGAGTATACATGAAACACAACTCTTTCAACTGTCAAACGTGCCGGCATTTGGCAACAAAGGAAACTGCGGTACAATAATCAGTAAGGCAACCCAAAAGCATAAAAAGCATAACAACAATTTACACATATGGTTGGTACATTCAACATTCAACATGGTTGTGGTTGTCTAAGGGTCCAGAAGGAACTAATTTTAAAAGCATAATAAAGCATAATTTTGGAAAATAAAACATAAAGCATAATATAAAATATATAGCACAATTTTTGGAAAATTCTGTTTAACTGCAAGTTTAACATACTGTATTAATATTTTAACCAATATTTACAGTGCAAAACCTTTGAGAACATAACAATGCAACAATGGAAAGCTTATTTTTATTTCTGTAAACTTTTCGGTGTAATCCTTTGAAGTGGAGAAAAGAAAAAAGGAAAACAAGTAGAAAATTTTCTGCCAACAATGAATAAACAATAGTTTTATTCTAAATGTAACTGCGCAGTTATGTATGATGAGTCGAAATGTACAAAAGTGCACAAGTACTCCACATGTGTACCTCTTGAACTTGAGCACTTTAGGTGGCATCTTTTACTTTCCCTTTTTGCATATATGCATCTCTAAGGGGCACACAAGCGATAAAAAGACTGACTCGAGTAAGACATATCTCTTTATAAGTGCATTAAGTATTAAGTTCATTAAATATGAAAGAAACTGCTTGCATAAAATATTAATAAATAGATCAAGATATTTAGAATATTTAATGTATAGTAAATATTATACATTATACACGATTTATGTTAAACAATGATTGAAATTAACAGTAAAGCATAATTTGGAAAAAATATAAAGCATAATTAAGCAAAAAAAGCATAATGTGGGTTGTTCTAATAATGTCTCAGTTTTTGTTGATCAGTCCTTGTATTTTCTGGAATATGGATCTAACAATTTTGTTTATTCTTCATAAACTATCATTTCATTAACAACCCTATTTTGTGGCTCAAGTAATTTTAATTTATCTGGAAAAAATTCAGAAGGGGTAATTTACTCTTGAAGATGGATTCTAGATACCCATAGATTCAGTCTTCTCTGTAAGATAATCCCGAAACTCAAAAGCAAGTCAAAAATGTACCCAGCACTGTAACTTATATTTTTTCTGGAGGGAAGCATTAATACGCGTATTTGGGGCTCCTAGAAAAAGTTGTTTTTCCAATTCTTGGGTCACCTTTTTCCATCTTGCTCTTACTCTTTATGGCTCCCCCGAACCCTGTGGAACCTCCCGCACTGCAAGGTTTGCGGGGCCGTTAGTAACGCCCCTGGGTTCGCTCCATACACGGCAAATTAATTAAGGGGACAATATTGACAAATCTCAAAGCCATACGAGTAAATATTATTTCTACGGCCCCTAATAGTTGACATTTTTTTACTGATATAGGCCCACGACTCATTTCTGTTTTATTTACCTTTTGTGTGCTGTTTTGTTTATGTAATGTAATGAACCTGCTTGATGCTTCATTTATAATTTCATGTTCGTATCATATATAGAGTAAGAAAATTTTGTCTTAAAGTGGGCACCCCTCGAACGGCGGCAAGCTTCCCTGGGGGGGGTGAGTTGCCCCCCACAAGTTACGGCCCTGAATGTACCTATTCATAAACAGATGGTGAAAAAGACATATGTTACGGTTCTGGCGGTTCGGTGCATTGTAATTAAAGACAAGAAATCAGATGAACGCACCGGTAATTAATATAAACGCCCGAATGAATTCAACGGGTTATACTTTTTCGTAAATAATAAAATAATCAATAAGACATCCAGACACGTGAGAAGTAAATTTATAAGGAAACCGAGAAACGGAACATCGCTGGCGGTAATGTTAATTGAAAACAGTGTGGGCAGTGGGAAGGATTCTTTCCATTAAAGGAGTCTGAGTGTGCTCTTATTTGCTCCACTGCGAAGCATTAATCCCAGTACATCCATGAGTCTTTTCATTAGAAAAATAGTAATTGCACTCTAACAATGATTTCTTTTCTAAAAAGATCTTAGAAAAGCTTCTCCTACATCTATGTAAGAATATGAATGTGGTTGATTACGGTATTAGAACTTTTTTTTATACTTTAAAAGATTTTTGTTTTCCTTCTCTCGATACTACACCCAAATACTTCATATTAGCAATGATCATAAAACAATCTATATATATAAAAGAGAACGCACAAATCCTTTGTTCCCTCATCACGCTAATACGGCTGAACCAATTTCTTTCATTTTTGGGGGGTTATTAGGATTTGGACCCTAGATGGTTTTTATCATATCACTTTAATTTTTAATTACCAGTGTCTTGAGATAATTGACCATTCAAGTGTCCATAACGTACAAATCCTTTGTTAGTTCATCATAGGTAAAAATAAACGTATTTATATGCAACCCGCATGACCGTGTCACTCGGCGGGTTAACATAAATGACAGACCGATATAATGTTAACATTTACTGCAATCTACTATGGTTTTTATCATATCACTTGAAAGCGAAAAAGTAAAAATTATCTAAGTAACAAAGTTTATTGCGTTCCGGGGTGACCGCAGCGAAGCGGGGCGGGTTAACATAAATGACAGGCGATATAATGTTAACATTTACTGCAATCTTCTATGGTTTTTATCATATCACTTGAAAGCGAAAAAGTAAAAATTATCTAAGTAACAAAGTTTATTGCGTTCCGGGGTGACCGCAGCGAAGCGGGGTGAACGCTGCTAGTGTAGAATATAGAAGCAACAATTAGCATCAGAGCATCGGCTTTTATTGACTTTATTTTATTCTTCAAACTATAAGTCAAATTTTTACTGTGCATTTTGAAATAACATTTTAAGTGAATTGACAACCATGTCACACAACTGATAACTTGTACTGCTAGGTAGATGAAAAATAAGCCTACACATGTTTTGGCCTCTGCATATAATCCTCGAGATTTTACATTTGTACAAGGACGGCTCAAGATGGCTCAAGATTCCTTGTCCCAGCAGTGTACCTGTTTCCATTGGCGAAGATTTCAGAATAACTTTTTGGGGGGGAGGGCGGGAAAGCGTTCGAATATGGTGCCTTCCATTTCAATTCAGGCAGAGCATGTACCATTACCATCTCAGATATTGTTGAAACTTTTTTTTTTATAGCAACTAGACATGTTTTTAAGAGACCCATATTTTTTTTTGTTTTGTCGAAAAAAATTTTCCCGCCAAGTAATGGTCCATCAAAGACGGGGAGTACAATTGATGAATTGTAGAAGACATGGAAAATGGTCAACTTCGGAGCCTCACCATTCGGCTATGGAGACAGGTAGAGTTATAATTCTTGTTGTGGTATGTACATAGGGATATAAATAAACTATATTTTATTACAGTTTGGTTTGCGCATGCGTATCTTTTTGTACATAACTTAACAAATGAACATCAATTTATCTGAAAAGTCGAAGTTTGCGAATTTTCTTCGAGCACTTCCGGTTCGAATTTTAAAATTCTGTTTTTACGGTTGGCAAGACCTGGTTACCCGCTTTCCGGAAAATTTTTAGTATCGGTTCTGTGTGCAACCGTTTTGTCGCAAAAAAAATCGAGAAATTGTAAAATTTTCAAAAATCGCCATTTTTGGGCGCCATTTTCTCGAAAACACCACCCTTTAAAATTCTGAAATTTTGTCAGATGGTTCAACTTTACATGAATAATAAACACACCAAATACCATTTTCGACCAATGCTTCATGAATTAACTGCAGCCTTTTAAAGTTAGCGAAGTTTCATTAACTTTGATGTCACAGTTAGCAACACTGGGAACAATAAAAGTGCAATGATTTGATGATGTTTGTGGTTCACATTTATTAAATGAAGAATAAAAGGTTTTCTTGACTATTTTTATTATTTTGATCAAGAAAACTGTGTGAAATAGTAAAATGAGCCTCCCCTACTCCTCTGTTTTCTTAAACCGAAATAATCGGAGGTGGAAATTATGGTTACGAAACTCACAAATTTTAAGTTAACTTGAAATGGCCATCCAATAAATTCTGATGATCTACCAAAAGTCTGAACTATTACCTCGGTGATGATTTGGAATGCTCCAGATAAAGTCTTAATTAAGTGCGATGTCATTACAGTGATCGAAAAAGGACAAAAAGTTTAAAAAATCGAAACGTTTTCTTACGCGTTCCAAAGAAATTTACTGACTTTTTAAACAGAACAATCCCAACATAAAAATGGGTCACTCGGAATTTTACAGTATTCCACTAAAGTGGGTCAGTCCGCAACCTGCGAGGGAAGTGTGTATATGTGTGTGTGTGTGTTGTGCAAATTTTAAGTTAGCTGCTACTGCGTTGCTACAAACAAAGGTGCAGCCTGTACTGAAGCTGTCATGAGTGGCCTATTTCCTTTAGTAGTATGATCCGTAGAAAATGACAACTGTCTTCAAGAATGGTGAATGTCCTGGAGTGGAAAAAATAAATGTGGAGTCTTTAATTATTGATCCTGATGAAAATGAAAGTGTTACGTATGCCATATGGGAAAACAATAATCTCGTTAAAAAAACTGTGCCACTTTCTGTTTTCGTATCGTACATTGCTTGTTTAACTGTAAGAATTGTAATTCATGATTACATCAAGAAAATCCAAAGATAATTAATTACTACCGAAAAGCACCGTATAAAATTTCAAGATACAAATTCTATTTTACTTCATGTGGACTTCGCTGAAAACTGGACTGTTATTCTGCAAAGTGAAATTCAGAGTTATCACCGGAGTATGAAACAACTGAGAGTTTTGTTGTAATAAACGACGATAAAACACACGATTCGGCTCATGTACTCATAGCCATAGACAAGATTCTAAAAATACTCGAAGAAAAGCGAAAATATATTTTATAGAAAAAGGTTTGAATACGAGAAAATAAGTGTCTACAATTTTCCAAACCGTGTCAGTGATTTCTGATGGTGCTTCATCCCACTTTAAAAATCGCTTTCAGATGTTCGAGATGCAGACAGGCAGATAAAGCAGTGGTTTTGCAGTGAAACTGGCCATGCAAGGGTCTCTGCGACGGTATTGAGGGGGGGGGGGGGGTGAGTGTAAAGAATGTGGCAACGCGGCATAACCTTAGGCAAATACAAATACACAGTATTAAAACCGCAGAAGAAAAAAAATGAAATGAAATCTTTAAGTTTTATTTCCCACGCTTATGCCGGTTAGGCTAAAGGAGACGGTGATTATGAGAAATGAATGAAATGGTGGAATGCAGAAAGTGGGAGGAAACGGGATAACCCCGAGAAAACCCACGAGCACGGTGTTTGTCCACCACAAAGCCCACACGGCGCGATCTGGAATCGAACCAGTGACCCCAAGCACCGGAGGTGAAGCTTTACCACTGAGCCACCGCGCCCCCACTAAAACCGCAGAAGAATTCGTGAGTATAGTGCAAGTACAAACTCCGGGTATTACTCTCGTTTTGTTGCCTGGAACTGAATTCGACGACTTCCGGAAAAAAAAAAAAGGGAAAGTATGCGACCGGTAACTGGTATTCAACGAAGTCATCTTTGGCTTTCGGAAAATGGTGAAGTTTTTATGGCAGTAACGGGTCACCATGAACTAACTTCATGCTTCCCCCAAAATCGAACTTCGGCAATTCAAAGTGTAGATTTAAGAAATCTGTAAAAAGGAACTTTTCTTACATACATATATGTATGATAACCAGTGGGGCGTAGCAGAAATATTATGAATAAATCATGAATTACGTGAAGTTGAAGTGCTGTTTATGCTTCCACATGAACCTTCAGCATTTGTGACTATCGAAAATGTGCTACGCAGGGAGGATCCAGGACGGACTTCTGGAAGGGGGGAGGTAATACTGCTACTTAGAGCTACGAGCTCCAAACTCCGAGATCGGTTTTATTTATATATAAAATAAAAAAATTTCTTCCCCTAGATCCATTCCTGGACGAGTTGTGAGTGAGCCAACACCTATTGGAGCACCTGCAGGGTTATTAGCGAAGAAGACACCAATCAAGCAAATGATTGGTCCATATAAAAAATAAAAAAAATAAAAGAAATCAGTGAAATTTTGTTTCTGAAGACCATTTTCAGTAAGTGAACTTGAAATTTGTGCGTTTCGTAATCGTAATTTCCACCTCCGATTATTTCGGTTTAAGAAAACAGAGGAGTAGGGGAGGCTCATTTTACTATTTCACACAGTTTTCTTGATCAAAATAATAAAAATAGTCAAGAAAACCTTTTATTCTTCATTTAATAAATGTGAACCACAAACATCATCAAATCATTGCACTTTTATTGTTCCCAGTGTTGCTAACTGTGACATCGAAGTTAATGAAACTTTGCTAACTTTAAAAGGCTGCAGTTAATTCATGAAGCATTGGTCGAGAATGATATTTGGTGTGCTTATTATTCATGTAAAATTGAACCATCTGACAAAATTTCAGAATTTTAAAAGATGGTGTTTTTGAGAAAATGGCGCCAAAAAATGGCGATTTTTGCGACAAAACGGTTGCACACAGATGCGATACAAAAAATTTTTCGGAAAGCGGGTAAAAAGGTCTTACCAACCGCGAAAACAGAATTTTGAAATTCGAACCGGAAGTGCTCGAAAAAAACTCACAAACTTCGACTTTTCAGATAAATTGATGTTCATTTGTTAAGTTATGTACAAAAAGATACGCATGCGCAAACCAAACTATAATAAAATATAGTTTATTTATATCCCTATGTACATACCACAACAAGAATTATAACTACCTGTCTCCATAGCCGAATGGTGAGGCTCCGAAGTTGACCATTTTCCATGTCTTCTACAATTCATAAATTGTACTCCCTATCTTTGATGGCCCATTACTTGGCGGGAAATTTTTTTTCGACAAAACAAAAAAATATGGGTCTCTTAAAAACATGTCTAGTTGCTATAAAAAAAGTTTCAACAATATCTAAGATGGTGATGGTACAATTTTATATTTTTTTGCCTGAGTTGAAATGGAAGGCACCATATGCGTATTTCGTTGTCAAGTAAAAAAGCAACAATATTCAGATTCTAGGAGGAAAGCGTACTTTGAGGACGGATGCCTCGGATGCCCCGACCATTCTGTAAACCTTAAATTCAGTAACATTTATCACTCATAAATGGAAATTAGATGTTACATCGCCCTAACACTTCTTAAAAAAAAAAAAAAAGTTTTCCGCGAAAACGTTGAGCTAGAGAGCACTAGAACACTCCGCATTATAGTAAAAAAAAAAAGTCTATTGAATGTTAGTCGGGGAATTATTTCATGTTGTAATCGATTCTAGGTCAAAACCGGCAAACAATAACAGCGATAGACGAAAACCGCGTGTGTAAATACAGCGTGGACAAAAATAGCGCATGGACAAAAACAGCGCATGCAAATACCGCGTGGACAATAACAGCCCATTAACAAAAACCGCGCAAGGACAAAAACAGTGCATGCAAATACTGCGTGGACAAAAACAGCGCGTGAACGAAAACCGCTCAAGGATAAAACAGCGCATGCAAATACCGCGTGGACAAGAACAGCGCATGGACAAAAACCACGCAATAACAAAAAACGAGCCAGGACAAAAGCAGCTCATGCAAATTCCACGTAGACAAAAACAGCGCATGCAAATACCGCGTGCACAAAAACAGCGCATGCAAATACGGCGTGAGCGAAAGCAACAAATGCACAAAAACCATAGTTGAACATTTTGCATTAGGCTCGCTCGCCCTCGAGGTCACTTCTTTCAACTGGGCTCCCACATATAATTTTGAAAGTTGACGACCGAAAGGCAATATGAAGCGCACCAAAGTGAATGAAATTGTGCACAGATATTGTAGTCGTAAAATGAGAGAATATGTGTTTCGTATTATTTCTGGAAGAAACGGTTGAGTGGGGCACGGACCCTCCAAACCTTTGATCATGAAATATCAAAAGTGATAATAACAATATACCAGATGAGCCTAAACACATGAAGAATTGCAACGAAACTTTGTGAGTGACAATACGCAAAAAATAAACGAATAGGTTTTTTATTTCCCGAGGAAAAACGGTTTTAGGGGCAAGAGCCCCCACCCAAAATTTTGAAAGTTGACGACCGAAAGGCAAGAAGGTAACCAAAGTGAATGAAACTGTATACAGGTATTATAGACGTAAAATAAGGAACTATACGTTTCGTATTTTCCTCAAAAAAGGTTGGGTAGGCCACAGACCTTCTAAACCGTTGATTACAAAATATCACAAGTGCAAGTAAGTTCCTAAAGGATATGGAGAATTGCAAAGAAACTTCGTGTAGAGACAATTTACAAAACAAACGAAGCGTGTTTTAATTTGTGCGGAAAAATATTGTTGGAGCTAAGGCCCCCTCCGAAAAAAGTAAATATTACCGTAATATTGCAGGAAGGAGTGAACCGAAGCAAATGAAATTGTGTGTAGATATTTTATATGTAAAATAAGTCTTTTCGTCTTTCTCAAATGTCCCTATCCGACTTGATTCAAATTCGACACATCAACAGCGACGAAATAAATCGACACGTGTTTTTGTTTATGCGGAAAAACATTGTAAGGGTTAAAGGCGCCTCCTGAAATACTATAAAGTACGCTATACTGTTTGTACTTACTGTTGATCTGCCAAATTTGAAGAAATCCTTTCACAATTTTACCGAGGAGACTTGTGAAACATAAAATTTTTACGCACAATTTCGTTCGGTCGGTGCAATCCTTCTGTCACCCAACTCCTCGGTCCACCGAACAGTTCTTTTTCTTTTCAAAAATACGAAACACACATTTCCTCATTTTACTTGTACAATATCTGTGCACAATTTCGTTCAGTTCGGTTTACTTCCTTTTGCCTTTCGGGCGTAAAATTTCAAAATTTTGGATGTGGCTTTTGCCCCTAAAACCATTTTTCTGCAGAAAATAAAAAACTCGTATTTGTTTGTGTTTTGCTTATTGTCCCTACACAAAGCTTTGTTCCTATTTTTCATGTCCTTTAGGCATTTCTGACATACTGTTATTAGCATTTTTTATATTTCGTGATCAAAGATTTGGAGGGGTCCATGACCCACTCAACCGTTTCTTGCAGGAACATAGAGACGTGTATTCCCCCATTTTACGTCTACAATATCTGTGCACAATTTCTTTCACTTCGATCCACTTGTTTTCGCCTTTCGGGCGTCAACTGCCAAAACATTTGATGGATCTTTTGCTCCCTAAATCCGTTTTTCCGTAGAAAATAAAAAAAACACATATTCGTTTATTTAATGTGTAGTATCTACCTGCCAAATTTTATCAAAATCGGAGTGTTACACTTGGGAAGTATTACTTGTTAGTCACGCGTTACGCAAAATGGGACAAATAAAGCATCCAAGATGTCAATGCCAAGAAATAGGCACACCAGAACATCACGTATTATGGTGTCCATTACTGGAAGAACGGTTAGAGGGAAGAGATCAAATAAAAAGGAAAGAAATAAACGAAATTAAAGGTAATGAGGAGGACTATAGGATATTAAGCAAAATAACAGATAACTAATCAGAAGTAATAAGAGAACAATATACTAGGACAAATTATTAAAATCGTAAACAAACTGGAGAAACACCAAAATAGGAATGATCTCAAATAATAGTATAGCTGAATGAATGGAAGAATGGCTGTGAATCTTTCTGGGCCGGAGGACTCCTCCAGGAAAGTCGGCATTCCGCGTGTCCCAGAAAGAAACTGTATGCTTGCACTCTGTATATCCCCGGGTAAAACCGGATACGTACTGTGGATATATCGAGAGAATGTGTGTGTTGGGAACGATGTCAGAAAGTGCGTTTTGTGTAAATAGTAAATCTATAAATACCTTTAACGAAAAAATGTTCGGAACGGAAGCACAATACAGTATTCGTATTGCCGTATACAAATGACATGCGAATCTCACAAGGAACATACATGAACGTGTCGTCCGGAAATCCGAATCAAACCTAGTCCATTCGATAAACATAACAAAAATATGCTCCTGCACTAAAAGTTAAGTACTATGAACAATGGAATAAGTCCTCTTAGCATAAAAAATTGTAGACTCGCAGTGAAAAAGATATTGCATCAACACTGTTCATTGGAACCTCATGCTTTATAGGTCATTGTCTTCAGCATGAAACAAGTTCTATAGAGGTGCTATGTATTGGCGCCCATAACGTATTTGAAAACGGGAAATTTGGAAAAATTTCCTCCAAAAATACCTCCCATCAAATTTGGCCCCCTCTGGAGTGGCCTCAGATAAAAGCACACCATCTAAATGTATCTTGAAAAATACTACAGGGGTTAAAAATGAGTGTACCAAGTTTCGTTTTGATAGACAGAATAGATATGAAGAGAAAGGTTGTGTACCAATACGCTATGTACTGTATATACATAACCGAACAGATGACTTGACCTATAAAGAAAACACAATATAAAAAGTATAAACGCAATACTATTTATTGAGATGTCAAGAATTGTACAACGTTTGTTTGGGAAAAGATGTGTATTGAGGGCCATGCATGCACTATTTTTGTTATAGGTGTCCAAACTTATGAGCTTCGGCTCGCGAGCCCACTCGTGCTCAGCTAGGCTAGGGCTCAATAATTGAGCGCGAGCCCGATCCTCAATTATATAAGTGAGCACAAGTCTGAGTGAGAGTGAGGCCAGTCAAGAGAAGTAATCACTAGCGCGAGCTCAGTCGAGAGAAGTGAAAGCGAGTTCGGGTGACCCGATCCCACTTAGAAATTGTGAGCGCAAGCCCATTCAAGGGAATTGAGTGGGAGCGCGTGTGATCGCATGCCCAGTTTGGGGAAATCATCGCGAGTCTAGTTGAGACAAGTGATCGCGACCTCGAGCCAGGTTGAGGGAAATGAGCGAGAGCCCAAATGAGTGCGAGCTCAGATGAGAGAAGTGAGCGCGAGTCCGAGTGAACGCGAGCTCACTTAGGAATAGTGAGCGCAAGCCCAAGTGAGCGCGAGCCCACTCGAGAGAATTGAGTGCGAGCCCGTATGAAAGCGAGTCCAGTTTTGGGAAGTGATCGTGAGCCCAGTTGAGAGAAGTGATCGCGAGCTCGAGCCCGGTTGAGGGAAGTGTGTGCAAGCTCGAGTGAGGGCGATCCTAATTGAGGTAAGTGATCGCGAGCCGCAGTGAACGCGAGCCCAGTTGAAAGAAGTGTGCTCGAGTGCAAGCGAGCCTAGTGCAAAATGTTCATCTATGAGTTTTGTCCACACTGTATTTGGATGCGCAATTTTTGTCCTTGCGCGGTTTTTGTCCATGCGCTGTTTTTGTCCTTGCGCGGCTTTTGTCCTTATATCTATTTAAGTAGGAAGAGTGCCTGCTAATTATGCAACCTGAAACATAGTAAAGACATTTGGGTTGTCAAACTTAAGGTGACTTCTGCTTAACTTTGTTGACTTCTGCTGTAATTGTTCCTGACTCATCTTTCCTAAGGATGTCTATAAAAATTGTAAACAGTCTGTGAAAGTTGACTTGTAAGACAGAGTAAGAGTAAGACTTATATAGATGGAAAAGAGGAGAAAATATCATATGAAACAACAATTATAGATTATACTTTATTAAATGAAGAATTGAAAAATGTAACTGGACAATAATACAGAGTAATACAGAGTAATTGTGTTAACAGTGCCACTTGGAATTTCATCCAAATGATGAAAAATTGTTTAAGTAATTCACGTATTAACAATAAAAATAAAAAAGTAAGTAGTAAATACCTCAAAATAAAACCATGGATAGCAAAAGGATTAGTCAACTCTATAAGAGAAAGAGATAGATTAAGTTGTTAAGTAATAAAATACGAAAATGATTTAGAATTTAAGGAATATTAGAGAAGGTATAGAAATAAACTTACACAATAAAAGAAGTTAAAAATGACTACTATAGAAAACAAATTATATTATAATAACAATGATAGTAAATTATGGAAGGTAATAACAGATATTGTAGATAAAAATGACAAAAAATATGTAGAATTAAGTGAACTAAACACTAAAAATGGTTTAGTAACGTTTGAACGTGATCCAATGTTATAGTTGAAAGTTTTAATGAGCATTTTTTTCCAGTGTTGGCAAAAAAAAATAGTTAACAAAGAGATTGATGATAAAATAAATTTTAATTTGAATTCCCAAACTAAAGTAGTAAACTCTATATTTTTCACCCCAAGCACTGAACAGGAAATTGAACGCTTCATAAATGAATTATCGCCAAAAACAACATCTCGTATAGATGGATTATCAGCAACTGTACGAAATCAAATATATTAAAACCTTTGCAGTATATCTTTAACCTAAGTTTAGAAACAGGTGTATTTCGTGATGATTTTAAGACTGCTGTAATAAAACCTATATATAAAAAAGGCTCAAGAGTGATCCTAATAACTATAGACTTATACCAATCCTCAGTAACGGTGCTAAAATGTTAGAAAAGGTATAAAGAGAAGATTAGTTAATTTTCTTGAACAAAAATTATTTTCTTCAAATCAATATGGATTTCAAAAAGGTAAAAGTACATCAGATACGGTGTACAATTTAACAAAAATTGTTTGTAAAAACGTTGATAAAGCTGAAAAAGTAATTGCAGGTTTCCTAGATCCAGCTAAAGTATTTGACACAATATCACACAAAATTATCTTAAATAAACTAGAAAGATGTGGAATAAGGGATATATCGCTATCTTGGTTTAGCCGTTATTTGAAAGACAGAAAACAGGCCGTCCAAATAGGTAATTTTCAAAGCAATTATTCATATGTAAAACAAGGAGTCAAACAAGGAACTGTGTTAGGTCCAATATTATTTTTAATTTATATAAATGATTTGTGTAATTTAAAAATGGACGGGCATATATAATCATTTGCTGATGACACCTCTCTTATATTTACTGATAAAACATGGACAGGCGTATTCAAGAAAACTGAAGCAAAAATGAAGAAAGTGAAACAATGGCTTGATAATCATCAGTTAGCTAGGTAAATGCTATAAAAAACAGGTATACGACTGGTTTTCGAAAACTTTAACAGGACGGCCGGAAAACATGTCACTAAAATTGCATTATTGTCAAAATACAGAAAAATGTAACTGTAGTCTTCTTATTAATGAAACTAAAGTAAAACACTTAGGTATATTTATTGATAAGAATCTAAAATGGTCATCTCACATTACACATGTTGCCACAATATTAAGAAAATTATTATATAAATTTGTTCAATTAGGAAACATTGTAAGCATAAAAATATTACGTTCTGTATATTATGCTCTTCTAAATAGTATACTTACATATGGTATATTAATTTGGGGTGCTGCTTACCCTGCTCATTTAAAACCTTTGATTGTTCAGCAAAATAATATGTTTAAACAAGAATTTTAGGAATGATCCAAAAAATGGATCAAAAGATTGGGATCTTGGCCAAGAATTTTACGAATGATCAAAAAATGCATCAAAGGATTGCGATCTTGGCAAAGAGTTAGGGGCCATAAAAGTTTGGAACGGCTTCTAAATCAAGTTTTCATATTTTTAATGAATAAGCACATCATATTGAGTAAATTGTTTGTTTTGTTTTGGTGTTACAACATGTAGTTCTCCACATATAAGTCGTACAAGAAAATGTTTGATTCAATGAAATATATTTAGTTTTTTGTATCAGGAGCCACAAAATTTTTGAACGGGTGCAAAATAGAGTTTTCATTTTTTACGGAATAAGCACATCATACTGAGTAAATTGTTAGTTTTGGTTTGGCTGCACTATATGTAATTCACAAAATACAGGGTGTACAAGAAAATATTTGATTGAATGAAATATTTTTAATTTTTGGTATTAGGGGCCACACAACTTTTGAACGGCCCCTAAACCTAGTTTTCGTATTTTTTACGGAATAAGCACATCATACTGAGTTAAATGATAGTTTTGGTTTGGCTTTACTACATGTACTTCTCCACATATAAGGCGTACAAGAAAACGTTTAATTCAGTTAAATATATTGAATTTTTTGTATCAGGCGCCAAGTTTCTGAACGGCCCCTAAATCAAGTTCTCGTATTTTTTTACGGAATAAACACATCATACTGAGTAAATTGTTAGTTTTGGTTTGGCTACACTGTATGTCGTTCTCAAAATATAGGGCGTACAAGAAAATATTTGATTCAATGAAATATATTGAATTTTTTGTATCAGGTACCACAAAGTTTTTGAACGCCTACTAAATCGAGTTTTCATTTTTTACGGAATAAGCACATCATACTGAGTAAATTGTTAGTTTTGGTTTGGCTGCACTATATGTAATTCACAAAATACAGGGCGTACAAAAAAATATTTGATTGAATGAAATATTTTTAATTTTTTGTATTAGGGGCCACACAACTTTTGAACGGCCCCTAAACCTAGTTTTCGTATTTTTTACGGAATAAGCACATCATACTGAGTTAAATGATAGTTTTGGTTTGGCTACACTATATATAGTTCTCGAGATCTAAGGCCTAAAAGAAAATTTTTCCCTGAAATATTTTGGAACTTTTGACCCAAAAATGGACTTGAAAGTAGACTACGTAGACTCTATGACCAATTTTCAGTGTTAACACTTTCAAATTATATTTGCAGAAGATATTATATGTTAAATAGGATAGTAACAAATGGGACGTAATAAAACACATGTATATAACCAGAAATGTGACAAAAATTTTGAAATTAAAGCAACGAGTAAATCTTAACTCAATATCAAACATATTACAGAACTCCGAAGATCTATAACGAACTCCCACTCCGAAACAATGAGGAAAGCAATTTCAAAGCATATAAAAGGTTAATTTTACAGAGGTTAAAAGAATCAAAAAGTATTTTTAAAAACTATTGTTAGCTAAAATTAAGAATTATAAACCTCATATGTTACGGTAAGAAAATAAATAAATAAAACATGAGAATCAGGCTCACACACAAGCATTTGCTTATGTGAGCCATTTTCTATCTTTTCTTTATTCTTTGCATAAGAAATACAAAATTTTCGCAATATAGAAATAAGTGCATTGAATTAATCTTCCCGACACCGGAAGATAGACATGACTTCTGAAAGTCCAAAGTCCTGTCATCTATAAATACCGGGTACGTTAAACTCTCTTAATAAAGGGAATCTAGGAAGTCCGATTTCCTTTGGAGAAGTAATAGCACTTACAAGTAGGAAATTTGACTTACTAATTTCATTAGCAGTTAATTTTTCCTTATACTTTTATTTAATTCCATTAATATTTTGTATATTGCTATTTTTTATAATTTAATATGTTTATGTATTTTTATGTATATTCTTTAATATATTGGATAAATCCAATACATATATTTTCTTCTTGCTTTAAATAAATAAAATAAAAGTGGTTCTCAACCTAATTCCTATCTTGACCCGCTCGTTTGAGTGCAAGCCCGAGTGACTACGAGCCCAGTTGAGAGAGGGGAGTGCGAACCCAAGTGACCGCAAGCGCGAGTGATTGCGAGAACAGTCGATGGAAGTGGTCGGAAGTGCAAGCCCAATTGAGGTAAGTGAGCGCGAGCCCAGTTGAAAGAAGTGGGCTCGAGCGCGAGCGAGCCTAGTGCAAAATGTTCATCTATGGTTTTTGTCCATAGGGGGTTTTCGCTCACACAGTATTTGAATGCGCTGTTTTTGGCCTTGCGCGGTTTTTATTCACGCGCTGTTTAAGTCCTTGCGCGGTTTTTGTCCATGCGCTGTTTTTGTCTCTATATCTGTTTAACTGGGAAGAGTGCCTGTCAATCATGCAACCTGAAACACAGTAAAGACCTTTGGGTTGTCAAACTTAAGGGACATCTGCTGTAATTATTTCTAACTCATCATTCCTAAGAATGTTTATAAAAATTGTAAACAGTATGTGGCAGTGGTTCTCAACCTAATTCATATCTTGACCCATTCGTGTAAGTGCAAGCCCAAGCGACCGCGAGCGCGAGTGATTGCGAGAACAGTGGAAGAAGACGGTCGGAAGCGCGAGCCCAATTGAGGTAAGTGATCGCGAGCCCGAGTAAGCGCGAGTTGAGTTGAAAGAAGTGAGCTCGAATGCGACGAGCCTAGTGCAAAATGTTCATCTATGGTTTTTGTCCATGGGCTGTTTTCCTCACGCGATATTTGCATGCGCTGTTTTTGTCCTTGCGCGGTTTTTGTTCATGCGCTGTTTTTTCCACGCGGTATTTGCATGCGCTGTTTTTGTCTTTGGGTGTTTTTTGTCCATGCGCTGTTTTTGTTCTTGCGCTGTTTGGACCGGATACCGTTATAATCTGAATTCAACCGATTAGAAAATCAGAGCCAGATGCTATTGAAGTACCTAGAATCAAAAGTAAGAAGTCAAATTAATTGCTCTCAACTCAATCAATTCTCACCTTTGGTTTGCCTAAGCTCCCGGGATTAGTAAAGGATACAAGTGCAACACCGTACAACTACACTTCAATGTTATGTTTAGTAATAATAGTGCATTTTAAATCTGTGCACATTTGTATCAAGGTGCTATTTTAAATAAAATACTTTTATACATGTTTATTTCTGTATACCTCTGCTTGTTTCAGTGAAACGACTCAGGACCCACTACGAGAACGTGGATGCAGGTCGGGTCCCTTCCATGCCCACCCCACCATCCATACACGTGTGTTCAAAATTAGATCTTGGTTCTTTGGAGAGCATAGTTTGCCTTTGCTTCTACTTTTGGGTTTACAGATTGGAATTTTAGTTTAAGTCTGATAGAACTATCTCTGCCACAAACTGATGCAGATGCTTCTGTTACAAGTTTCACACAGCGTTCTGTATTCTGGATGTGACAGAAATATTTCAAAACTCTTTTTTGTGAATGAATGTTCGTTGTTATTACTGTAGATTTCTCTATTGGAAAACAAGACAGCGCTGGAGGATGCGTCACTTCAACTGATTCCCAGTTAATAAGATCAGTGTAATCGTTTGCATTGAAATTGCGCGTTGGTAGCATATTTCTTATTTACATATGACTCATTGTCTACTTTAGAAGGTCTTCCTCGTTTCGTCTTCCTACTGTTGCTACTATCATTATCTCTACTCTTCTCGTTCGTAGCCTTTCCCCTTGCGCTGACTATCTTTCTCCATGCCTCTTTTCTGACTTGAAGTCTTTCATTGTCAGTTATAGAAAGCAATAGCGAAATAACAGTTATTTAAAATAACTTATTTTTAGATTACTTCCTAAACCAATTGCCGCTCCTTTTGTGGTATGTATCTTGAAGTTCTCATTAGCCACAAGTAGCTCCATCTTTACAAGTAGGGTATCTTTTTACTAAAAACCAGCGACCCCCAGTCCCTTTCCTGCATAGAGTTTGATCTTTAAGACCATCGAAGTATACGTCTCTAAGAATCTTTCCTTTGGCCATTAGCACTTCCTTTTATCGTATCTTTTCTCTTTCTCGACGCATTTTTGAGCGGTCTATCACCTGGTCAGCATTCTTTGGATCAATCATTCCAAAACTTAGCATCGCAGCTGTTGCGATCAAAGCAGTTGCACGATCAGATATTCCAAATCGGTCTACCAGCACAACAAGAGGTCTAAGGACATCTCGTTACTCCTTGCTTCTTTTTCTCTAATATCCTATTATTTTGCAAAGTAATCATCAACATTTGACTCATCACCATCAGAAGATGATGTCTGGAGTTCATTAGAAGTACTCGTTTGTGATATGTGAGAAGACTATTGGAAAGTGGTCTCTCCTGATTTCCTTTTAGTGCTTACGATTAGTATTAAAGACTCCTCGTAGTCAACTCCCTCTATTCTGCCTACTCGTGTTGTTCTCTGATCTTGCAGAGATGTCCACTCCTTCTTAGGTACTTACTTTCTCAATTCACATGAGCACATGGAAAGTTCATGACATTTACAGGAACATATATCAAAGAACTTTTTGTAATCTTGTTTAAATATATCCATTTTTTAAAAAAAAATTAGCAGAAGCTTTCGTTTTCTTCTCAGATTTACCAAACTTCTTGTATACTTTCCGTACAAGCGAAGTAGAATCTGAACTATACGTTCTAACGACACAGTAGGGATGGAAGCCTTGTCCTAAACAGATTTCAAACACTGAGCAACGTCTCTCGCCACCATCTTTACAGATCGATCATACCCTTTCTCACACTTTTCAAGCTTTACTAATTGAAAATAATGCTTTATTACAACTGATTTTGTATGTAGCTGTACACCTGAAAGCTCAGCTGAATGTTCAAACACGGGGAAGTCGTTCTTAATCTTGTTCTTATCTTTGGCATGGTTAGAGTTTCAATATTGATGCAAAATACGAATCTCACAATTACATAAAGTTTAATTTACAGTACACAAACAAACTGTTTATATACTTATCAACTACGTACAACGAAGTAAACACTGAAACGCAAGGTAACTCCGCAAAATATCTTGAAAAGTTCGTCTTCCACACTCGAAGAAAGTTATCGAATACTAATGTTGTTTCTTTTTAATACTGCTACTATGAATTGGACTAGTCCAAATTACATTCTTACGCAGGGAAGCAAAGAAAGCTGTATAAAACAGTACGAATTTTTTTTTTAAGGAAAAGGAGTGTCGAAGGAAAAGTTATAATGAAAAATGAACACATTTATCGGAATATTAATTCAATGCTGGAACATTACATGAGACCACAAGTACAGTGTATGGTATAGAATAATTTGTTTTGCTAAAAGGGGCTATTTTATGGTTTAAAATCTGCCTAAATCATCTAGAAATTATTTCTTCAATTTTACAGACTGCTTAAGTTAAGAAATATAGGTCATACATTTGTTCATTTACCATAGAAACACAAAAGAGTGATGTGTACGGCGGGTTTGCATACCCTATAAATACACAAAATCTTTTTTGGCGATTCGCCACCCGAAGATATTTGATTTCAGCGACGAAATTTTGACAGTATTTTATAAAAATCAATTGACAACTTTTCCGCACTATTGCGTTTTCGATATATAAAAAAGTGATTTTTCGCTCCGCCCTAATATATATATATATATATATATATATATCCGTGTAACGTGGGTTCCTGTCACCACGGAATGGCGCGTCCTCAGGTTGCGGATCGAGGAGAAGGCCTCTAGATATAGAGGTTAGCTGCGAATATACTGAATAAGCAGTCGCGGACAGACGACTAGGAGTGGTCCTCCAGCTTGGGGGTTTGGGTAAGACTAACACCCTCATCCTGTAAAAAAAGGCACTTGTTCAGAAACATTCACAAAAGCCTCGGACAAGGACTGATAACTTGGCACGACCTCAGCAAAAGAAAATGGACATGAGATTTGGAACATGGAATATTAGGAGTCTTTATAGGGCAGGCGCGTTAAAATCTGTTACGAGTGAGTTAGAGAAATACAGGATGGACCTAGTAGGAGTTCAGGAAGTTAGGTGGGAAGGAAATGGATCTGAGAATTCCGGAAATTTTACGTTTTTTTACGGGGAAGGAAATAAAAATCACCAGTTAGGAACAGGGTTTTTCGTTCACAAACGAATATTACCAGCAATTAAACGGGTTGAATTTGTTACTGACAGACTTTCTTTTATTACTCTCAAGGGACGGTGGTGTGATATTATTGTCTTAAATGTACATGCTCCAACTGAAGATAAGGGTGACGATATAAAAGACAGTTTTTACGAAGAAGTGGAACGGATATTTGACCAACTCCCGCGATACCATATGAAGATTCTATTAGGGGATTTCAATGCGAAGGTAGGACGAGAGGATATTTTCAAACCGATTATAGGGAACGAAAGTTTGCATAAGGAAAGTAATGACAACGGTGTTAGACTCGTGAACTTTGCAACATCCAAAAACCTAATCGTGAAGAGTACAAAATTCCCACATCGCGACGTTCATAAATACACTTGGACATCACCAGACGGAAAAACACATAATCAAATTGATCACGTTTTAGTAGATAGAAGAAGGCAATCTAGCATAATTGACGTCCGATCGTTTAGAGGGGCTGATTGTGACACTGATCACTACCTGGTAGTAGCGATAATACGGGGGAGATTATCGTTCAATAAAGGTAATATTCAATGTCCGAAAACGGAGAGATTTAATTTAAAGAAATTAGAAGAGAGCCATGTAAGAAAGGAATACCAG
This sequence comes from Thermobia domestica, assembly GCF_964235325.1. Classification (NCBI taxonomy): domain Eukaryota; kingdom Metazoa; phylum Arthropoda; class Insecta; order Zygentoma; family Lepismatidae; genus Thermobia; species Thermobia domestica. Next base: position 93,275,526 of record NC_137464.1, read on the forward strand.
ATTGAAGTTTCGAATAGATTATCGGTTTTAGAAGACTCGGAATGCACTAGTGTTGAGGATACTTGGATTGAAATTAGAGATAGCATTAAAAGTTCAGCAATAGAAAAATTGGGACACGCGGAAATACGTAGGAACAAACCATGGTTCGACCAAGAATGCATTAAACTAGCAGAGAAGAGAAAACAGGCAAAATTACGGTGGCTACAAAATCCGAATGAAATAACTACACAAAATTTCGCAGATATCAGGCGGGAAACTTCCAAAACTTTTAGAACAAAGAAACGCGATTTTTTGAAAGCTAAAATTAAGGAACTTGAAGATAATAGTAAAAATAAAAATATTCGGGACATGTATAAGGGGATAAGCGAGTTTAAGAAAGGCTATCAACCTCGTGCTTATATATTAAAGAAAGCTGACGGAACAGTTCTCACTGATACGGATAGCCTCTTAAATAGGTGAAAAGATTTCTTTGACGATTTGCTGAACACGAAGCCAAAAACTAATGCGCGTGGAGAAAAGGAGATACACACCGCAGAACCGTATATTCCAGAACCCAATCGAATAGAAGTAGAAGCCGCTATAAAGAAATTAAAGAAACACAAATCTCCGGGTGTGGATGAAATTCCGGCTGAGTTAATTTTAGCTGGAGGCGAAAAATTGTGGAACAAGATACACAAACTCATTCTCCTTATCTGGAACAAGGAAGAATTGCCACAAGAGTGGAAAGAATCAATCATTGTTCCAACTCACAAGAAAGGCGACAAAACTGACTGTAATAATTATCGAGGCATTTCTCTTCTGTCAACATCCTATAAAATCCTTTCAAATATTCTATTAGCAAGACTGACCCCATACGCAGATGAAATTATTGGAGATTATCAGTGCGGATTTAGACGAAATCGATCAACTATCGACCAAATATTTACCATTCGCCAAATACTCGAAAAAAGTGGGAATACAATATCCCGGTACATCAACTATTTATTGATTTTAGAAAGGCTTACGACTCGGTTAGGAGAGAAACATTGTACAAAGTTCTTACAGAACTTGGAATACCGAGAAAGCTAATTGGATTAATTAAGATATGCTTAAGTGAATCCCAAAGTAAAGTCCGGGTAGGAAAATTTTTGTCCACGAGCTTTCACGTCCAAAATGGCCTGAAACAAGGAGATGCGTTGTCGCCATTATTATTTAACTTTGTGCTGGAATACGCTATAAGGAAAATCAAAGATAGCAACCAGGGCCTACAGTTGAACGGTATTCACCAGGTGATGGCATATGCTGATGACGTAAATTTAATAGGGGATGATAGGAGAACAGTAGAAATAAATGCAGAGATTTTATTAAATGCTTGGAGGGACATGGGTTTAGAAGTAAATGCAGAGAAAACTAAATACATGGAAGTGCGTCGGGATCGTAATACGGCAAATTGTGGAGGCGTTAAAATATTAAATAATACTTTTGATAAAGTGGATACTTTCAAATATCTAGGATCAATATTAAGAGACGAGAATCATATTCACGAAGAAATTAAATGTCGACTAAAAGCAGGGAATTCGTGTTACTATTCGGTTCAAAATCTCTTTTTGTCGCGAATTCTGTCGAAGAATTTGAAGCTTAAAATATATAAAACGATAATCATACCTGTTGTTCTGTATGGTTGCGAAACATGGTCACTTACTCTGAGGGAAGAACATAGACTGAAAGTATTTGAGAACAGGATCCTGAGAAGAATATTCGGACCCAAGAGGAACGAGAATGGGGAATGGCGGAAACTTCATAACGAGGAACTACATAGTTTATACGGTTTACCCAACATTGTTAGGGTCGTCAAGTCTAGGAGGCTTAGGTGGGCAGGTCATGTAGCTAGAATGGAAGAAAGTAGAAACGCTTTCAAAGTCTTGACTGGAAAACCCATAGAAAAACGACCATTAGGAAGACCTAGGCGCAGATGGGAGGATAATATTAAGATGGATCTCGCAGAGATAGGAATACAAAGTATAAACTGGATGCAATTAGCTAAGGATAGAAGTCAGTCGAGAGCTTTTGTGAACGCGGCACTGAACCTGCGGGTTCCATAGGCCATAGAGTTTTATATATATATATATATATATATATATATATATATATATATATATATATATATATATATATATATATAATGGAAATATACGAGGGGGATCCAAAAGAAACCGGATTGAAAGAGCGCTGACGTTCCTAGGCGTAGTAGACAGTTCTCCTGCTAGGTGGGTTTAGTAGAGACTTTCTGAGATCAGTTGGCCAAGCGCAGTGTTGCCACACTTGGTACAATTGTATCAAATTCAGCCGCTTTTGTCATTCATTGACCCGTTGGTACCACACTGGCATTTTCAGCCCCTTTTGTGAAAAAGTCGGTACAATTCTACCCAATTGAGCAGCATTTAACGAATACATGTCACGTTTTCAAAAGTGTCAGTAAGACTTTTCCTACATCTCACGTTACTTATATTGTCAGTTGAACTCTTAAAAAATGCTGTTGAACATTCATTCTGTGACGTTTCACTGCATAACGCTACGAACTTTGTGTGTCTATTATCAACCTTTGGTCGTGAAATAAGCGAGAATATGGTGCAATAATTTATATTTTAATATTTTATTATAATGTACTGTTTACACACGAACTCGGAGATGATTGATTTGTTATTATATATTTTTTTCATATATGGTCATAATACTGTTTTGGTTCATTGGTCACTTTGAAATAGAGGTGCTCTTGGTTTCCTTACAATGCATACGGAAGATAACTGTTCTCCCTTTTAATTTGCGGCCTCTGTTATACTCCCTACGTGCGGCAAAAGTTTCATCTACTTTCATGGTTATTCGGGGTCCGCCTAATTGGATGTTTTTAAAAAGTAATTTTTAAGAAGAGCACTTTCTTGATTTGGAATCTTGGAAAAGGGGGGAGGAAGTGTTCTAGAACTTTACCTCTTTTAGTTTCATGTTATAGAACCATGTATTATACTAGTATATAAAAAAATAATTAAGCGTTTTTTGTTTCAATTTGGTACTATTTTTCAGCCCACTACAGAGCTAGGACTGTGGCAACACTGGCCAAGCGGCGTCTGCGTAGTAGGTTAACGTTTGATCGTATTATTGTTTTTCTCAACTGTTCTCGTTTGCCGCCTGCGAAATCGTTAGGACAGATTCAAAGGAACAAGGAGTGTATTTGCTTCCTACTTGGAAAATCGGAAACGAAACTTACCAAATGCTTGAACAGGCTTTCAAGAGTACTATGAACCGCACACAAATTTTTGAGTGGTTTGGACGCTTTAAGTGTGGTGAGATGAGTGTTGAAGATCATGCTCGTTCTGGATGCTCTTCATTTTGAAACTACGAAAACATCGAACAAATCTGTCCCAAAATCAGTGAGGATCGTTGTTTCATGATCGATGATATTTCAAAACAGGCAGGAGTGAGTTGGAGCTCGTGCCAGCGTGAGGTTTTGCAAATGAGATATGTTGCCGCTAAGTTTGTTTCTCGCCTGCTCACACAGGATCAAATCATTCGTCTGAATTTGAGTCAGAACTTGAAACATCAGATTTGAAAGTGATCCAAACTTTTTGACCAACATGACATTTTCCGAAAATTAAACAAAATCTAAAAGAAAAATGTTTTGATGGTGTAGAGGCTGTAAAAAGAACTTCGCAAAGCGCATTGGACGATATAAAAGTTCCAGAGTTCCAGAGATACTTCAAACAGTGGGAAAGAAGATGGGAGAAATGAATCGCATTTCATGGAGAGTACTTTGAAGGAGACTGAAAGAATTTTGTAAAAAATGTAATAAATTATTGTTTTAGAACGAAAGTCCGGTTTCTTTTTGGTCCTGCCTCGTATACTTAAATTTTGCTCATTTTCATTCTTATTAACTATGGAACATCCCAATACACCTCATGTGTTGTTCGTAGTGATAGCCTCAAGCTAGAGCCACCTAATTGTCACTAGCCATATATTGACATCAAGGTAAGCCAGTATATTCGAGGAAGTTCAAAGTTTTCATACTCATGCAGAAATCGTTTACGTAGGATCTCTAATTTATGTTAGTTGATTAAGTGAAACTTACGTATATTAAGCGCAAAATATGACTGCAGTGCAACAATTGCTCTTTCTTTGGAGAGGTGCTTAATGCAATGCAATTAATGAAGGTGCAAGATTGGACAGTGATTGTATTCTTCTTTCTGCAAGATGAAACTCCCAAACAAATCCATGAAGAGTCTTTGCGGTATATGGTGAAGGGCATTTACCTTTGACACAAAGGATCCATAGTGGGATCTACACTATATGAATTCGTGGTGGGCAACAACTTGTATGTGAATTATTCCGTTTTCTACCATTTTATCACACTTATCAGCCTTATTATCGCAGTCATGGGACGTTAAACTAAAAGGTACAGTATTTTTTTAATTGTTAAAATCTAATTATAAAACGAATAATTAGAAACTAATGCATACAGCTGATACGGTAGAATCTCGAGCATGCATGATCAAATGTTCATTTGTTTGAAATTTTTGAATGGACTGTCTTTGGCATTGCCTTCCCAGAGGTTGAATAACAATAAGAATTGAGTGTCGTCTAAAGACAAAGTTTCTCAAATCGTGGCGTGGGGTCTGAGAACCAGAAATAGGGTTGCCAACTCTGAAAAATGAAATTACTGACATCTACTCATAATCAGAATATAATTAAACGACAAAAATACCAATCAACACTTTAAAATACCGGTCAGTTGGCAATCCTAAAGTTGGTCCTCAAGGGTTGAACTTACAATCCTTTTAGATAAAACAGAAGTCCAAAATAGGTCAGAAAAAGTAGAATTTAATTGAATTGCGTATCAAATAGAGTTTAAGAGAATTGCATATCATACAATGCGACTAGGTGCGTTTTTCAAACTGTGGTCCTCGAGGTATGTTCATGTGCATGTCTTAATTGAACAATAGTTCAAAAATAAATAAATAAAATTTAAGTGAATTACACATCACACAATGATGATGATAAGAATTTTCAACAGATGGCTTATGCCTGTAGATTATGTAAATAATAGTTTACATAATTTAATAAGTTACACTAAAATTACAAATCGCTGAGCAAAGCAATGCTTATTTATAAAATAATAAATGTATGACAGTTTCGCCAACTAACTGAACATATTGGCTTCATCACAACTTCGTTGAACTCTGTGACCCTGCTCACACTCTGTGACCCTGCTCACACTCTGTGACCCTGAGCACTTCCTCTCTCTTACGTAGAAGGTGGTTCCTTTCTTAGCAGGTATTCAGTGATGGATCGGAACACATACAGGGTGTCCGAGAAGTCCTTCCCTGATTACAGAAATTGATAACTCAGGCTAGAAATAAGATAGAAATATGAAACTGGTGTTGAATTGTTTACAAACTATAAAAGTTTTTATCTGTGTTAGGTTTGTTCTGTTTTACCAAATCTCAATTTTTTTTGGTTTTAGGTTTGTAGTACATAAGTAAGAAGCCCAAGAAGCCATGCCAACCAACCAGGAGAAGGCACAGTGTGTCCTGTGGTACCATGAGACACGATCACCAACCACGGTGCAGAGACAGTTCCAGACAACATTTGGGAGGACTCCACCTGATGTCAAGAGCATTAAAGCCTGGTATGAGAAGTTCAAGAACACAGGGTCGGTTGCTGACCTTCCGAAGTCTGGTCGACCAAGAACCTCAGCAGACACGGTGGAGGATGTGCGGCAGTCTTTTCTGAGAAGTCCTAAGAAATCGGTGCGCAGGGCCTCACGTGAATTACAGATGCCAAAAAGCTCTATCCATGACATTTTACACAAACGTTTATTGTTTTGTGCTTACAAAGTGCAACTCGTTCAGGCTGACGAAGCGACATTCTTTGTCAGTGGAGTAGTGAATCGCCTAGATGTGCTACGTGCTACCAAGGGTGCTCATGTGGAAGTGTACTGATGTGACCAAAACTTTTATAGTTTGTAAACAATTCAACACCAGTTTCATATTTCTATCCTATTTCTAGCCTGAGTTATCAATTTCTGCAATCAGGGAAGGACTTCTCGGACACCCTGTACTTCAATTATACCAACTGATGGAGAGAACTCACCCAACAGATGGGAGTTTACCAGTATTTCTACTGTTGACGTCGGAATGTTTTAAGGTAAGCTCACATACCCCCTTTTTGTATATACAAGACGGCGCCCTGATATCACAAGATATCGAATCCACAGTACGACCACAGTCTGACAGTGTCCAAGCCATGATCCCAGCTCTGGCTGCCTCAGATTAGGGCAGAAGTACCACCTGTACTAGCAGAACTAAGACTCCCCTTTGGGAGTGTGATGAACCTCTCCTTCCCGGAAGGATGTTTGTTCACTCTTGGCTCACCTTACTTATAAAGAAAGAAAGACAATTTCAACGTAGGATTTATTTGCACCCCAAATATACAAGGAATATTTTGTTCATAAGCCACCAGACAAAAGGGTGATAAGACAATTTGTTAAATAGAGATCTCTCATATCGAAACACAAATTCGTTGCTTAATCACTGTAGAGTAGAGAACGTGAACTGCAATCAAAGCGCCCGCCAAGTGTTTACTACGTAACGTAATTCGGTTTCTCCTGGTGGAAAGGTATAATAGGAGTAAGGTAAGGTTTACGGCGGGTACTTTATAAGTGAAGACTATATGCACGAGTGCTGTAGAAAGTTTAAAGGAAGACTTACTAGCTGCCGAAAACCCAGAACTCTTAATTCCTAATCCTAATCCTAAAGAAAGAATTACAGATGTACACGACGAGAGCAGCCAATGGTGGGATTTGTGGCGGCATAAAATATCTCATGAAAGAATCGAATTACATCACGTAGTTCACACTTGGTATTCGCTTAGAATGCACTAACTAGGGTACTCTACAATGATTGAACGATAGAATCTGGCTTTTGGTGCAGAATTACAAATTTGATTTATTCTGGTTTCGCCATCTCATGTGGTTCTTCTCTGATATTTTAACGGAGGTTGAGATAAATACATCGTGCAGTTTGGTTCTGAACTATCTGTTGTTGGAATTTCAAGGAAGTCAGCAGTCGTAGCACCTGGAAAAATCGAATTACATCACGCAGTTCACACTTGGCGCGCTTTGATTCCACTGAGAATGTTTTTCACGCTTGTTATTCCACAATAATTGAATAATAGGATCTATCTTTAGTGTGGATAATGATCGATGTCCAATGAACAATTTATCTTATTCCCGTTTTGTCATCTCACCTGGCGGCTTAACCGAGGTTGAAAAAAGGAATTTACGATTTAGATTTCTGGACTTTCGGCATCTATCACCATGTTAGCCCGTCATGTATATGAGGGATGACGTCTCTCGGGGGTCACACTATCCGAAGAAAGGGAAGGAAGGAAGGAAGAGGCCTAGAACCTGTATGATAGGTACCTCCAGGCACTTGTCTGGTGTGGATGAGGAAAACCCAGGAAAACCTCATTCAGATGGCTGGCGTAAACACATACTTTTAGACCGAGTGCGAACCCGGGACCGCTCGCCCCGAAGGCGAGAGCGTTAGCAACTACGCTACGAGGTGCCACGTAGTTCGAAAAGATATCCCTAGTATTTAACTTTAAAAATTTTACTCCGCACTACCTCACTAGCGATGGATCAGTGTGATGCTAACATAAACGGAAGGAACTGAGATGCTGACAGTTGAACATTCCCAAGCTTCTATCCTTTGTTTTATTCTTGATGTATCCATGAAGTTATACTAGACCTATGTGTATACGTATTAACAACGCCAAATTGTTATTCTAAGTTTTTACAACTTATACTGTGTGTAATTATCACATTATCTGTAAATGCGAATAGTCATGTTCTGGACGCGAAACGAATAGAAATGGTGCGAATGCGGATACGATATTTTGATACCTACGCAGATCTCTACCTACTATTGTGTCAAAAGGCAACAAAGTTACAAGCGAAATAAGAATTCTTTTGAAAATCATAAATTTCTACTTCCGATTTTGTTCCTTATGTATCTATTAAGAGCAAATTTGCTGTAAGAAACAAATAGCTCTAAACAAACTTTAGCTGCCTTGCTCCAACTTCGAATTTCTAAAATATATCAAGTATATTATTGTTATTATTTTTATAATAATAATAATAATAATAATAATAATAATAATAATATAAAATCACGCATTCAGTGCCACAGAAGAGTAGCGAAACGTTCTAAAATACATATATTTGAAGATAACTATTTAGTTCATGGAATAGCGTTCATAGTTGAACTTCCTATATTCATTGTCCATCCAGAGATCTTTTCGGGAATTTGCCGGGCCTGAGAAGATGTCAATTGATTGCCCATGACCTGTAAATCATAAAGATTTCTACAACTTTCGGTTTGAGTAGATGGATAAAGATTGAGATATTTAGTAAAACTCAATCTCGGGACTCCTGACGCATTTTAGGATGACACTCAATATTATCTCTTACCGTTTTGGCTCTATGATTATCAACGATAAAAACAAAAATGGCTTATTTTTACTACTTCTGCGATTTGATTGAAGTATCAAGGGAGATGGAACCTTTTCTTCGGACGGTGAACCGATTTTTTTTTTTTTTTTTTTTTTTAATGCTTCTTGCTATTTGATGGATTGTATAACACAAACGCTGGTTCTTTTATTATTAATAGTTCGGTTTAATAATACTGTGAATGTTTCTTAAAATTCAACAGTTAAACTAAAATGCACATGGACAACACTACAGTTTTCTAGCTATAGGCTGCGAACACACACACACACACACACTATCACACACACACAACTATTCTACAGAGTTTCAAGGATCTACTCGACTTGTTTCTTCTCCAGTTGACAAGTTACATTGAACTGATATATTTTAACTAACTGAAACATGTTTAATAACAAATCTGAACAACATTATAAGAGGAATTTTATCAGAAATTTTTGTTTAGCCCCAGAAAGCTATATACATGATTTGGTACACTTAGTAAGCTTTCTTTCTTTACCTTGTAGAGATCAAATTTAAATTTTTACCGATGCGACTTCCTTCAAGAACCACCATTGAGTCCTAATTTCATTATTGTTATTTATTTATCTTTAGCCATTCTTTTTTGTATTATTACTGTTGTTGAAAAATTAAAAAAGATCTAGTCTACGTGTTTGCTTTTAAAAATATGTTTCTTATTTCGTTATTATAATCGGTCGAGGTCGAGTGCATTATAATATTATGCGTCCCACTCAAACTCTTCACGTATGCAGATGTCCCATATGACAATGAATAGTATGTGGATAGCTGTTTCCGTATTGTAGCATTTTGCTGATGTTTGAATGGCACATGGATACGAGAAAGTGAATAAAAGAAAAAAAAAGAAAAGATTAGAAAGAAAAAAAATCAAATCTAGTTGGACAGGATTGCCTTCTGGCATGAAACCATCCAACCAACCAGGAGTTGGAGAAGAAATAATAAAAACAGTTTTTAATATATAAAGCTTTCAATATTCTTTTGCAACAGCCTTGGTTACTGAAACAAATTATTTTTCATTGAGAAGATTTTTGTACTAGAAGTGGGGAAATGGAGGGATGAGGCGTTACGAGTGGAGGTTTAAGGGTAGTGACGACAGTCTGCAGAGCATTGAGAAGAGTGGGGAAAGAGGGGATGGAGATAGATTTTTTTTTTCAGAATCTACACTGCTGCACAGTATATCTCCTTCTTCCCCTTTATATATATATTCTCTTCTTTCCTTTCTTCATCTTCTTTATCGTATTCCCGTACTTGAGTATATTGTGGTGAAGCCTACCTAAATTCTGTTCCCAATTACAATGCGGACAATAGCCCCGGGGTCTGACGGCCACAAAGAACTCTGGGGGCTATTGGCGCTGAGAAAGAGGTCCTCCACTTTCAATGCTGCAGAGCTTCAAGTGTTTTCTTTCCGTATTACTCCGGGAGACCTAGGGATCTCCTCGCCTCTCTATCTAAGAGTGGATGTCACAGTTGACATCGGTTCTTGCACACGGGGAATTGCACGCAGGGCTCTTCAAACACAATCCCGGACCAAGAACCCCGATGGTACTCGAACCAGGTGAGACGAAGGGAGGGAACAACATACCTCTCACTCAATCTTTTAGACACACACACACACACTCACATACATGCATACATTGCAAACTCCTATGTTAAAAGCAAGAACCAAATATAGGATGGGTGTTACACACTGTGCCCTGCTCCCCATTATCCGATGAGTCGGTCAAAAAGTGTCCAGAATTTGCAACAGAATCCGAAGAGCACTTCACATTTTTTCTTCCTCTTTGCAACTGTTCTTTAGTTCTTCTTTTATATTCTTTTAATCGCTATTTTTATTTGGTTCATGAACACGTTGTGTTTTATTATGCTTACTACCTTTCCTTTGGTGCAGAATAAGAGGGAGTAAACTGAAAAGGAATGAGGTAGAAACCACCCATTCGACTCTCTAAACCCACTCCATACGCTCCTCAACGACTAAAAGATTCTTAAATTAATGTTATGTTCCGTTCCAAAATGGACCTAAATACACACAAACAAATATGATAAGAGTGTATCAATAATCGAGATTACCTCAACAATTATTCACAACACTGTGAAGTTTCAAGTAAAATTATGTTAATGTCTTCAAGATCATGTTTCCATTTGATCAATGACTCCTATATTCGACTATAAAAGTAGCTGGTTATTTTTAAAAATCATAAAAGGCTATTAAATGGCATTTCGAGATAAATTGCATTATTTGATATCAGTAAAGGACCCAATTCTTCGTCATCAAACATTTTTCTAAAACTTTAGTCCGCGGACAACATGTGGTCCTCGAGATTTTTCCTTGAGGTTCTCCTCTTAGATTAAACTTTAGTCCAAGACACAGAAAAATTGAAATTCAAATGAGCTAAGTATCGTACTGCAGTTGAGAATCTCAAACAGTTATACGTTATACAAACTCCACCAACTTATATATGTGCACTAACTGAAATAAGTTTATGGAAAATATTTAAAGACATATTTTAGCTACTTTCCCCCCCTTTACGATGCATATTTGGATCAAACTGAAATGAAAAAAAAAAAAAAACTCAGCTCAACCCAAGTGCTATTTTCGAAAACTTATTTCTGAAAAATTAAAATCCCCTTTTCTTCTTTAGGATATACGAGCGATGCCAAAATGAGATGATAAAAATCCCAGGTCGACCCAAACGTTATGTTCAAAAACTCACTTAAAACTGTTCAGCAATATTTTCATGATGTAACAGACAATGCCGATTTCATTTTTGTAGACGTAAATATCGAGTGGAGAGAATTATATACTCTGCCTCTTCAGACGCGAGAAAAATGAAATGAAATATTTAAGTTTTACGTCCGACGATTATTAGGCTAAAGGAGACGGTGATGGTGAGTAATGAATGAAATGTTGGATTGAAGAAAGTGGGAGAACCCCGAGAAAACCCACGAGCACGGTGTTTGTCTACGACAAATTCCACACGGTGCGAGCTGGGATCGAACCCGGGACCCCAAGCACCGGAGGTGAACGCCCTACCACTCAGCCACCGTACTCTCTTCAGAAGCGAGAGTATGTAGATATTTCACATTTCTAGTTTCATCTTTCTGAAATGATGGGCTTGTCACATACTCTAGTTTTGGAACGAATTTTAAACCATTTCCTCTCTATTGATTGAACCACCTCCTCATCAATAAGGACAAGCACTTATCATAAAATTCTAAACAGTCTATTGTCTCTTCTACACTAGGATATTTTAGACATAGTTACTTAGAAGTATTCGCAACCAACGATGTGGGTTTGTGTACCAGACAAACAAAAAAATATTTTTTAGGTATGTGATTATTACCTGAAATGTCCGTTTGTCACACGGAATAGATACATCTATAGAATTATTATTTGCGAAAATTTTGAACCCCTATTTCTACAGGCTTCAGTCTATTCAACCTTGGCGTTAACCTGGGCCTACCAACACCTGTCTTTGATATCATTCATTGTGGCTAATCATGGTGTGAATCAAGGGCGCCTATGTTGTGGTTTCCAAGGGAGGGCAGATATAAGCGACATTTCAAATATAGTTTCAAATTTTGATGTAACCATTCTAAAAATTCTATTGGGTTTTCGATATTCCGAAGTACAATTTCCTCTAGGAGGGGCGAACGCTCCACCTTGCCCCCCTGATTGGCGCCCTTGGTGTGAATCCAATTCTCTACAGATCTCCTATGTTGTCAGACTTTAAAGGATTAATATTTACTACGTTGTTTTTGTTGTTAGATTCGAATCTTGCAACTTAAATTTCGCATTCTTACGTATTAACTAAAACACAATACTGAAATTGTGTACAGATCCATAAACCCAATTACAATACACTATTTTTATATAGTTTTATCTCTTACTTATCGCTTTATTGTAATAAAACGTAATTATTATAATGTATTTAGTTGCGTATATGCTTAGACAACGTCAGTTAATTAAGCATTACTTCCAATAGATTGTAAAGTAGTTCAGTGCTGATTCGAGGCTTTATCTGGCATTCCTGAACGGAAAACTTATGAACTACTTCACCTATTAGAAGCAAATATTCCTGCGTAGTATGTGGCTGGATAATATGGAGGAGGGCATATTCTTTTGCAGTAACTTTGAATCAACTATTTAAGGCTTGAAAGAAGTTCTTAGAAGATAAAATATGAAAGGTCATACATTAAAATTATGTACTATTTCTAAGTTATGCCAGGTAAGATTAAAGAACTGATTGCAGGACATTGGACGAAGACTATAAAGTAAAAAAAAAAAGGGTTAATTTAAAAAAAAAATCACTGGTTTTATAAAATGCCTTAAAAACGAGACACTAACTCTCTTCTGGGTTATACATTGAACACTTTTCCTTAGGTTGCTTGATGCCACGCGCCCTGCCGGATTTACATACAGGGTGTTTCAAAACAACACTGACAACTTTTAGGAAGTGATTCCTGACACCAAGATAAGACAAAAAGTATAGATCAACTTGGATGCACAAATGCTTCCTTTCGGAGTTATAGGCTGCCGAAAACATGAAAATATGAACTTTAAAGGTCCATAGCTCCAAAACTATGAGACCTACCGTACTCGGGAACTTAGGAACTAATATGTGCCCTACCCAAAAATAAATGTTTCAGAATCCTAAGGTACTCACGCAACAATTTTTATACAGGGAGCATTTAAAAAAAATTGGAAGTACTCACCAACTACCTCTATATAACTGTTGCAGAAGTACCGCAGGATTCTAAAACTTAGATATTTGGATAGGGCACATACTAGTTCATCAACGCTTCCAGGGATGCATCCCTGGGCACATACTAGTGAAGCAATTGAATTTTGTACCGCTAAATGCCTCAAGGCATTAGTAGAAGACTAGACTGCATTGAGTGACAACGGCCGGTCTATCAAAGCACGAAACCTTCCTGATCTGTATAGCCTATATATATATATATATATATATATATATATATATATATATATATATATATATATATATATATATATATATATATATATATATATATATATATATATGTGTGTGTGTGTGTATGTATGTATATATATACGAAAATTACACAAAATACGATGTATGACACATAACTAAACAGAACACACAAATACCAGTTATTCGAACATCAAACAGTTACGTTTGAAGTACAGAATTGGTGTTTTATAATTCTGATCTACCTGTGCTAGTTTGTTACACGTCTTTTGACTTTGAGTCAAGGTTTACTTTTCTTTGTCTTCATGGTATTTCAGGAAACGCTTTGAAACACATTGTGACATTACTTTTTGCATTACGATAATAGGGTGTCCGGGAAATAAAGACGAATATTAAAGTGCTATAAAACTAATATAAAATATATTGAAAAAAATTTATAAACACATTGAGTAACTTCTCCCATTTATGTATACATACACATTAGGTAATTTTCTCACATTTATGTATGAAAAATTGTATCCGGCATATATTCACCCAAGGCTGCTCGGCAATGAGCAATGCGTTCATTGAAATTTCCGATGACGCGTTCACAAACATCTGGTGTGATGCCGTTAATAACCCTCTTAATTTCATTCTTCAGTTGCTGTATTGTCTGTGGTTTGTTCACGTACACTTTAGATTTAACAAATCACCCCCCCCCACACACACACACAAAGGTCACAAGGGGTAAGATCGCATGATCTAGCACGCCATTCCTGATTTCCTCGCAAAGAGATAATTTTTTGAGGAAACTTTTCATTCAGCAGACCAATTGTTTCACGGGATGTGTGACAGGTCGCACCATCTTGCTGAAACCAAACATCGACATTTTCAATTTCCATTTCATTCAAAACTGGGAAAAACCAACCTGAAAGCATGTGTCTGTAACGGTTACCGTTCACAGTGACGCCAGCTCTCTCATTGTCTTCAAAAAAGTACGGGCCAACCACTCCTCCTGCCCAGAACCCACACCACACAGCCGTGCGTTGAAGATGCATCTGTTCTTCCACAGTCACTTGCAGATTTTCTGTACCCCAAATTCTGCAGTTCTGCTTATTCACGTACCCACTGAGATGGAAGTGTGAGGCTTCAACTCTTGTGTAAGTTGAATCTTGTATGCATGCATTCTCAGATCTTTCGATAGGATTTGATGCAGTGAATTTGGTGATAAATTCAATTGTTGAGCTCATCGGCGAACTGATTTCATGGGGCTTACGGTCACACTGTCACGCACGACAGCAATGTTTTCTTCTGTTCGAACAGAACGCGGTCTTCCAGTTTGCTTAACATGTAACACTGACCCCGTGGACTTCCGAACTGATGATTCAGTAGGAGCAACATTGCGTCCAAGTGTCACACGCAAATCTCGAACGGTTGCCGTGGGACTTTCCTTGTTTTTGTAATAACTTTTAATCACTTGGATGCGTTGCTTTGTTGTCAAACGCTCCATGCCGTAATAAACACCAATCAACAATGCTCACCACAGAGGCTACTAATCGGAAGGATAGAGTAAAACCACGGCTGCCAACCGTCATATGACAAAATGGTGCGAAATTCAAATTCGTCCTTATTTCCCGGGCACCCTTAGTTTTGAAGCGCATCCATCATCATGGCATCTTCATTATGTCTTCCTTTTCATCATAAAATAATCACTTCCAGCGAGGCGTACATCATTGAATACATTTCAAGAGATGACCACCAAGTTTGATAAATTTCACTGAAATTTTACGCCTAAATGTCAGAAGATCCATATTGGACTGAGTCGGTTTCATAAACATAATCATGACTTTACAATCATCATGTTAATAATTCTTATAAATATCACCCAATACCACTTCTTGCCTCTTATATCAATTATATTTTTTTAACTAGGAAATCGAGGTTGTCAACATCCCCCACATGGTTATTGTAGGATTTTATAACGTGAGGATGCTCAATTCTAATATGTTCATGATGTCGGCTCCCCCGTTTGCGAAACAAGAAGTATGCTGTCAAAATTTGTGCCAATTACAACACGTTGATTGTCATCCTATTTGACAATAAGAACTTACCTATTCTAGTGGAATCTGTATTTATATATACTCCGTGCATGTTTACTCAACTCTTTTGAATCAGTCAATAGATACTGAGACATACGATTGCTTTGTAGAGTACTGGTTCCTCTGAATCCCAATTCACGAAGATGTATTACTAGATCTCTACTTGAGAAGGAATTCTCAAAATATATAGCACATAACCTTTTGGATCATGTTCGACATCTAGCATATTGAGAACCACTCTCGAATCTAAAGAAAACAATTTCTATCATTATGTATATTGTCGCTAGCATTCTACTTTATCTTCATATGCTTTCCATAGTAGAGATCAAATTTTTATAGCAATTTTTATAATCTCACAACTGAAAATGATTATCGTTCCTTATATCCACACAATACCGAACTGTTTCCTACACTATATCTATATTGCACTATGTCACTGTTGAAAATACAGTACAATATAATATATCTGTAGATGATTTGTTTACATTTCTGCTTCAGTTCGCCCAAGTTCCTGCCAGTTTGTATAACAACTTGGAGAAGCTTTGTATATGATGCGTTCATTTTTCGCCAAACTGAAACATTATTATTCAGCAATTTTCTTTGTCTACTATATTTATACTAAAGACCAGATATAAATTGCGTTCAATTGAGAAAAGCAAAAATTGATGAACACGCAAAAATCAAGGGCATCAGTCTATCTATACATTCGTTCTTATTACTTGGTAGTATATTGCTTTAGACCAGCGTCCTATTTATATGACGCTAATGTTTCAACATCTACAGAAACACTAAAAATAATAACAAAACAAAAATAACTTTCCTCTATTCTGATTGTGGCATACCTATTACTGCCTAACACATATAAAGCAAATGCATGGTTTATATTAAAAACAAAACAATAACGTTTTCCGAAACATACCCAAATAAAGTAAGTTACAGACATAAGTTTAAGCGTCCGTCCTTAACAAACGGAAAGGGAAAAAAACTATAAAAATATTACAGTGCATTAGAACAGGTCTCCTATTGCTCCCTGTAATTAGCAGAACACGATAACTTTATTCTTCCTTGTTATAAAAAATAAAATATCAAGTGTCCTAAAAATAGGACGCTGGCTCCAAATGGTTTTAGCGCGAAATGGGTGCCATGGGCACTATATGAAAACCACAAGACAACTAGAATGACCATGTCACTGAATATTCTGCACTATTACGCAGCGGAGGGGAACAACTTTCTACATCGAGTAGTAACTGATGATTAAAATATTGCATCAGTTTACTCAGCAAGGAAACTGGCATCCATGGAATCGAAGCATGCATATTGACCACGAAAGAAGAAACTAAAAGTGATTGCTTTAAGTTTGTATAATTGTAATTTCAGGGAAGTTTGTATATTGTATTCTGGGACGTATCAGGTATGCTACTCATCGATTATTTGAAACAGAAAACAAACGTGGAAGTTGCAGGATGCCATCAGATGAAATGGTCCTGGTCTCCTCCCGCGTAGTATGATTTTTCAGGATAATAATGCGAGACTATTCGAAAAAAAAAAAACCTGAGTGTATTCATCGTTTACGCTGTGATCGACTAGAGCTCCCCTACAGCCATAACCTAGCCTTCAGTACTTCGATCTTTCTCCTGCTCTAAAACAAAAGATGGCTAGCCACCATTATCTGAGATATGATGATGTTAAAGCCGTTGACTACGAAAACTTAATATGGATTTCTGTGCCACTGGTATGGAAAGTCTTATCTTCTGTGGTGATTAAACAAACAAACAAACAAACAAAGGTAATTACATCGAAGATTAGTGTTAATTGTCTACCCTCTATCAACAGATGTATTGGTCTTCCAGCTCTGTCCCACACATCATAAGCCGTAACGGACTTGGTAACCTCTTTTCGATCATTTCTCGTGTGTAATAACTCCTCTCAAGGGAATGAGCATTATTTCAGTTTTGTAATCATTAAATATACGTCACAATGTTTCGGACAGGACGGTTTATAACTTCACGTGAACTGAGGAACGTGTCACATTTTACGACTTCAGATTGATTTTTTTCACTGACACTTAAAATGAGATAAATTTATAGATGTAACGTGTTCTGTTAGATCAAATACATTAGAGTGACAATGTGATTCAAAGCAGCGACTTCCCTGCCCAAGACATGTGTAATCTCAAAACCAATGGTGATACAATTTTAATTTATTAGGGAACAATAGGAAGCAAAAAAAAGTTTTGAGAGAGGCAGTACATTTCTGTATACTGTAACGAATAGGGATAAATTATTTGTATTGTTATTATTAAAAATACATACCTTACATATTCTTTCGTCTGTAAGTACCAAACGAATTTACCAGGTTGGTTGAATAGAGTTTAAAATATCTTTGCTATATCGAAAACATGCCTACTGTTTTAAGTCGAGTTTCAATCGCTATTCGCGATTGTATCCGAAGCAAGTACCAATCAAACCCAGAACCATGCAACCTGAATACCGTTTCTAGTACTCTAAAGAACATTTCATTCTCTGTTCGCCGAAGAAAAGGATGCAAATGATAGATTCGCCTCGAAGATTTCCACAACATGGGGTTTTGTTGGTGACTACAATTGTAAAGTTTTGAGCCTAGAGGGACAGTGTAATAAGCCTAGAGGGACAGTGTAATAAGTATAATATGTCAACTCCAAGACGTCGTCATACAGTTGGGAGACTGCTGCTGAATATGGCAGTGAAAAAATCTGAAAGATATGCAACCCACTAGACATATTTGCTTGTTGGGTTATATATCCTTCATTGATTTGATCCTTATTGTTTCTTTATAACTTAGCATCCCTTTACCTATGTGAAACGTGGACCTATACAGATTAGAGTAGGATCTGAACCCACGAGCTCCCACTGGGAATGAAACCCAATTCTTTCATGTCTAAGGCGTACATGCTAACCATATAGCCACAAAAGATTCTGTAAAGTTAGATGGATCATCAATTCAGTTGGCAAGTGTCTCTATATAGTCGAGAAGAAAATCACTTTTCAACTTGTTTTCATTTATTAACTCTTATTTTAAATGGCGAAATCAAGGCACTTTGTATTGTCTTACACTTAACCAATTATTACGTTTGTATGAGAATAGAAAATACAAGGGAGAAATACTAAATACATAGAAAGAAAGAACATTACAACTCAGGAAAAAGAAAAAAATATTAAAATAGAAAAGGAAATGCACAAGAAAATAACTTTCGGAGGAACTGTCTGGTAATCTGTCTCAAGAAAGTGTTTTAATTTTCTTTTAAACAGAGAAATACTCCATGTGTTTTTAATTGCATCCTGGATTCAGTTCCATAGAATTCCTACTGTAAAAGAATTCGAATAAAAAAAATATTCTATGCGATGGCATTTTAAAAGAAAAAAATTCACAAGAACGTTTGTGTATTGAGTGAGAGAATCCTAAGAGTTGAAATCGATTATACAAATAGTCCGTTTGACACCTTCAGAACTTTGACTAACACAATTAATCTCTGGCAAGAACGAAATGCTGCCAAATTAAGTCACTGTAATTGCTTCCTATAAGAGATTATGTTATAATAAGTTTAATATGAGATAATATGTTACAATATGAGATCATGTTTTAACTTAAATATAAATTATGCACCTGCAATATAAATCGATGCAGCGTCACCACCGAAAATTTGGCAACGTTGATTCGCATCATCCTGTAATGCTTTTATTAGGTTAATTTTGTGCTTGTTCGTTTATTAGAGACAAATATTGGAACTTAAATTTCATGTATTTCCATTCCAACTAGAGCTCTGAAATTACATATAGGTACGTAAATAGAACGACAATATATTTCCTTTACGAATTTTTTCTCTAGCTTGTCATTTTACTATAAAAATAGTTATTATGATACATGTATTAAATTCCATATAGGCTATGTGTAGGCAACGTAAGTTAACAATTCCGTTAATAGATAGCAGAGTGGTTTAATGCTGTTTCGAGACATTTGTGTGGCGCTTTTAACGGGAATATATATATATATATATATATATATATATATATATATATATATATATATACAGTGGCGGATAAAGGATATGATCAAGGGAGGGGCTAAACCATAGTTTGTCGCTTTATCTAGTGTGAAGCAGGATTGAAGCCCATTTTATCCAGTGTATAGCTGGCGTCAAGGGAGGAGGCTATTGCCCCTATAGCCCCGCCTTGGATCCGCGCTTGTATATATATATATATAATGTTCTGTTGTAAATCTTGTAAAATGTTCTTAGAAAACAAAATATATAACCTTGTATGTAAGCTTAGAGTAAAGAATTGACTGCAAGGTATTTAATTAAGAATAACGAGTAAATAATAAGAACCAAAAGAAACTTAAGAATATTCATATTTTTTTTTAATCGAAAGCACTAAATATGAGGATTACCTTGGATGAGACAAAAATGAAGAAATCGGATTAAGGTTAAAAGCAGTGAGTGCTCTTCTTCAGGTTGCTTAGTGCAATCGATAATAGAAACTTTATTCTGAACATTAAATCCTGTCCAATCTCTTAGTTGCATTTCTACGTGTACTTTACACAAAAAAAATCTTCCGTTTGGTACATTGTATAAAAGCATTGGTTTTTAAATTGTTTCTAAATTAAACTATGAACTTCTACTGAAATTCTACAAGAATAAGAGTATATTACAAGAAAAGAGTGTCCAAAGATGAAACATGTACAGTCACGAACATCAATAAATGGAGGTTGGAGCTATAAGAAATAATGGCTTCAGCCTCCATTTATTAATGTTCGTGACTGTACAAAACGATAAATCTCATTGAGTGAACGAAATGATATGCGAGAGAGTAAATCCTCATGTGTAGTCTTCGAGAAAATCGAAGAACACGTTTTTTTTTTTTTTGTGTGTGTGGAAACCTAAAAGTTTTTGATAAAATATATGAGAATCACGCACCAATTGAAGTGAAAGTAATACTGAATTATATACCTCGTTAAGTTGTTCATTGACATTAACAACACGATAATACATAAGCCCTATGAGTAATGAGATATTAAAACAAAATTATCATTAATTGTTGACCTGTAATTTTTTTTTTTAAACTAAAATACTTGTTGATCAAAGTTGAAGCACGTGTCGTTCGATAGATCACATCGAGCTAAACAAAAGACATGCTAGAGGTTAAATTATCATACGTTGCTTTTGGATAAATTGGCGCTAAAAATTGTTATTCTTTGCCAATATGTAAGATTTTGACACTACTGTCACCAGTGAAGCCTACCAGCCTACCAGTTCATGAATTTGTGAACCAGTTGGATGACAAAGCACTGACGCTTGACTGGGACCAGAAAGATAGGGTAACGTATCACGCGTCTAAAGCGAGTATGCCTGCAGTGAAATCTTTTTTCCTTAACAGAATTATCTCCAAACGATTATGACTCCCAAAGTCACCTGACTTGACCCTCTGAGTTTTTTCTGTGTGGTCACCTTTAAAGGTAATCTGTATAAGAACAAACCAGGGACCATCTACGACTTATGTGAGAATATCTGCCGTGAAATCCAGACAGTCACGCCCAATACTCGGGTAGCAACATTCACGAACATGCATCGTCGTGTTGAACTGTGTATACAGGTGGGGGAAGTCATTTCTAATTATTATTGTTATTAAATATTCTAACTTTAGGCAGGTCCTGGGACTAATGAGGATTTTTTCAATTTTAGATTTGGGTCTGGAAATGTCTCTTCCATGTTTTTCGATTATGAACTTCCTCTTTTAACTCCCAATATTTTCTTATACTTTCAAATCATCGATGAGCTGTGTTCTTCTTGTTAATATTCCTCGCTTCCCTTTCATCTTTCCTTCTATGGCGGTGTGAAGAAGACAATTTCTTCGCAAGATGTGTCCAATCCAATTGGTCTTCCTACGAAGAATGGTGGGTAGAAGTGTCCTCTTCTCTCCTATCCGTTTTAAAACATCTTCGTTTGTTGCTCTCTCTGTCCATTTTGCCTTCTCCATTTTTCTCCAACACCACATTTCGAAGCTCTCCAAATATATCTTCTCTAACTCCCGTAATGTCCAAGTCTCTGAATCATAAAGTCCAGTGCTCCATATATAGCATCAGACCAACTTCTTCTTAAGTCCAATATTGAACCTGCTAGTTAAGAGTGATCTTTTCTTGTTGAATGCTTCCTTAGCTATGGCAATTCTCGACTCGATCTCTTTCGCGCAGTAAGCGTCTCTCGTCAAAATACTTCCCAAATACTTGACATTATCGACCTCTTCAAGTTCTCTTTGTTTTAGTCTGATCCGTAAGGGCTTGTTTCCACGTGATATTCTCATGACTTTCGACTTTTCGAGGGTAATTTCCATTCCATATAGTTTTCCAGTGTCAACTATTTTATCAATCATCTCCTGCAGTCCTTCTTCGGTTCTAGCTATTTTAACCGTATCATCTGCATACCTGATCTTGTTAATGATCTGACCTCCAATCTTGAAATCTCCAATTACCATTAATGCTTCCTTTATTAAACATTCACTGTAAATGTTAAATAATAGGGGCGACAAACTACATCCTTATCTGACTCTTCTATTGATGCTCACATTTAAGGCTATCTCGTTAAAAAAAATCTATTGTCGTCTCGTTATCGAGACAAGACGAGATGCGAGCAGTGTCCCCTCTCGTGAGCAACATGAAATGTATTCTACATTACTGATCACATTTCTCGTGCATTTCGCTTTCCAGTTTAATCATGCCATGATTTCAAAACGAGGTAAAACGAGCTGAACGAGTGAGTCATTTATCAAACTCGACTCGAATCGAAATTCGACCTCAAAACAGTGACTCGGCTCGGACCTCGACTCGAGAAAATTACCTTTGACTTGACTCATGCCCATCTCCATCGATCTCTCCAGTTGACTCCGATTTTTTTAAGTACAAGTTTCGTCCAATTTACCCGGTCGAAAGCCTTTCGCCAGTCGGTGAAGCACAAACACAACTCTTCCTTTACATTAGGAATTCTTTCTGATATAATTCTCATCAATCCAATAGCATCTCTGGTGTCTTTTCTTTCCGGAATTCAAATTGATCTTGTTCTAACCTCTCACTATCTTACTTTTCAGCCGCCTGTTCAGTGTACGAGTAATTATCTTTCCAGTGTGGGAAATGAGGCTAATGGTTCTGTGATCGCTGCACTTCTTTGCTTGCTTTTTCTTGGTTAATGCAATCATTGTAACATCAAAAAAATCTTTTGGTCACTCTCCACTCAGGTAGATCTTGTTAATAAATAAAGTCGGCACTTTCATTGCATTGTCTCCTAATTCCTTGAGCAAATTTACTGGTATTTCGTCGTCTCCAGTGCTCTTTCTCCTTCGCATGTCTTTGATTGCTTGTACTATCTCACTTTTCAATATACTGGGTACTTTTCCATCATCATACACCTCTTCCTCTCCTTCGATCTTTTATGTATTCCTCCCAAATACTAAGGATTCTTTGATGATCAGTGATAACATTACCTTATTGATCTTCGATGCCAAACGTTCGTATACTTTTGCTAGCTTTCCATCCTAATTCTTGTGCTTTCTGGTACATCAGCTCATATCTGCCAAGCCGTTGAAGTTCCGTTATTTCTTTACATATTTGCTCCATGTACTTGTCTTTGGCTTTGTCCGTTTCTCTTCTCAATTCATTATTCAGCCTTCTGTATTCCGTGATGTCCGTGTTTTTCGCCATTCTGCGTTCCTCCATCTTCTTAAGCATCGCTTCAGTTATCCATGGTTTTCTCGGTGTTCTTTCATCCTGCCAATGTTATTGTGGAGTGTGTGAAGTAGAATCTGTTTAACGTTTCTCCAACTATTTTCTATACTGTTGAACATGCCGCCAATGCCCAGAATTTTTCTTCAATCTCTTTCACATCATCATCGACATTTCTTAGTCGCTCTAAGTCCTGTTTTCGATTTCTCCTCCCACTTTTCCTTGATCGATTTTAACCAGGTTTGCAATTCCGCACCAGTAGATTGTGATCCGAATCAATGTCCGCTCCTGGCAGTGCCATCACGTCTCGTACACTACTCCTAAAACGTTATTTTACAAGAATGCAATCGATTTTGTAGAGTATCTTATCTCCTGTAGTTTTACACGTGTACAGCTTGGTTTTTCTCTTCTTAAACCACGTGTTCATCACCACCAGATCATGTTGCCTACAGAAATTGATAAGCATTAGATTCGCATTAGGTTCGTCTCTTCTACCTAGTCCAAATTGTCCCACTACCTCATTCGCAACTACTTCTACTATGCTGTTGAAACTTCCCATTACTATGGCGTTGACCTTACCTCTTCCTCTCTCATGCAATATGTCATTAATCTCATCATACATTAATTCTACTTCATTGTCATCATCGTCGGTTGTTGGCATATACACTTGCATTATTACAATACCCACTGGTTTTGCATGTAGTTTAATAGACATCAAGCGGTGACTGCAGCATTCCACTTTGTTTACACTTCTCGCTACTTCGTTCTTCATTGCTATTGCGACACCAATCTCGGCCTTATCGCCGCCCGAATAGTATACTCCGTAATTGCCCGATACTATCTTATCTTTTCCTGGCCATCTCACTTCACTCATCCCACTATGTCCACTTTACATTTCTTCATTTCCTCTTTTAAATTTTCAAGTTTATCTGCACATCGTAGATTCGTACGTTCAAAGTTCTCATGCTAAAATGAAAATTATTATTATTTTCTCCTGTGATGATTCTTCCCGGAGTAGTCCCCACCCGGAGATCCGAACGGGGGACTATTTTACCTCCAGAATGTTTTACCTCAGTAAAAACCATCATACCTATTGTAATGTACACATTTCTCAACCCTAGTGGTATGTTATGTATACATACAAGGAAAAGTGCATTCACACTTCCAATTTTCATATCCTGCAACGTTAGACAACCAAAAATGCTGTTAAGGTTTGTTGGTTGAGAACGACATAAGGCGTTCTACAAGTGCACTAGTTTGTTCGAAACATGTCAGTGTAGCAAACTTCAAAAAATAGAAAAATATCCCTACCTCTGCGACGAATAAAATCGGTTAAAATAACCAGTTTAGTATTTACAGTGCCATTGATATCATGAGAGAGTTACAGAGAAATTTTACTGGACCTTAGATATACCAAGGAAAAATCAGTATTGGTCAAACATTAATTTCATTTCACAGGTTACAGCATTTTGTAAAATCTGCGAATGTTTTACATTATTCGTTTCAACGTTATGTTCACTTTTGTTAGTTATCAGTTTTAGTATCTCTACTAAAACTTGATGAAAACATATCAGATAGAGGTATTTTGATTTCCATCTTTGTTTTGTGAGAATATTTTTATTAGTAAAACCATCTTAGCTTTAATTTTTTAAGAATATGTTATTATTATTATTATTATTATTATTATTATTATTATTATTATTATTATTATTATTATTATTACTATTCATTTACACATTAAGAGCCCTCACCACTTCTCGAGCATGTCAGATTTCAGTGTTCTGGGAGCGGGTAGAAGGGTAGTGTAGGTGTGGCCATTCGTCTGTCAGTCGAACTCGTCCTGTAGTGTTTCCACTTTGCATTAAATATCGTTATCGGTACTTACACATTTTCCTCTTGTTTTGTCATTTGTTAGGAAAATTCTACCACATTCTCATAGGTGACGTATTCACACAAAAGATACTACACATTTCTTACTGTTCTTCTTGCAGATTTCGTACAGAACGTTAACATTTTTGTCGAATTATTTTTTTCCCTTTAGACAATTCTTTCATATCAGATATGGTAACCTTGAAATTAGTTCTCATCAATAAAACGTGTACATTTCGGTTATAAGTTTTCTTTAAAACTTTTCACTGCTTGAAAACAATCATAGTGAACCTTCCTGACATTCCTACAGACACCAATCTCAGCATAAACGATGAATCCTATACTTCTGGAACAGTTTACTGCAATACTTCCGCGATGCTTGAATGGCAATGAAGTTGCATTGTAGTCGACTTCAAAACTACCCTGTACTCTGCAACAGCGCTAGAGATATGAATAAGCGAGATACCACACACACACTCACAACGTGTGAACACAGGTTCTTCTTAGAAACGCGCGCGCAGACTTTTGATACCTGCCGGACAGATAGTAAAATTATTCCTGCACTCCACAGTCCATTGACACGGTTTCCAGCTGTGGAGGAGACCTTTCAGTTTGTCAAAAGGATGAAGGGACTTCGTAATGAGAACTGCTGTGTTGCGTTTCCTGAAGATTTGTTTTTTAGTCTCCCATTGTAAGAAAGCATATGCCCTATGCAATTTCAGAAACGTATATCACAATACTTCACACACAAAAAATGCTAATACAGTGGCGTCACTAAAATATTTTGTTTGGGGGGCTGAAGATCTTTTGGGAGGCATACTCCCCAACAACCCAAGAACTCCGTTTAGTATTTTAGAATCATCTTCAATCAAGGACACAATGAAATTCGCTTTTGGGCGAGGGAAGGGGGGGGGGAGAATATTGTTGCTGCTCTACGCTTTCATATTTTTATCATAGTCATGTTTATTTGTTTCACTTTTATCGTTGCGGAAATGCACATTCTTGTACTTCATCGATTCATTCAGATACGAGTACAATCACGCAATTTTTTTCTTTCTTTATTCCCTTCTTTCCTTGATAGTTATTTTTCTTAAAAATACTTCATGAAAAATTTCTTTCCCAGCAATCTTATATTTATATTCACTTCTGACCTGCCTGAAATAGTAATACAATAAGATAAAAATAGGCAATGATAAATAACATAAAATTTCTTAAAAGTTCTCCATCTAAAATTTGCCGCATGAGATAGTTTATAGTTGAGACCTCGCCTTGCGGAAACTAAGAAGTAAAGGAATGAGAAGTTCAGTTCACATAGTATTTCCAAGTGAGAAATACGATAGAAAAGCATAATTACGTCCAGTGGCGTATTTACGATTTTGTTTCGGAAGGGGCTTTCCTAACTTTCGGGTGGGGGAGCTTTGCCTGGAAATGTAAAAATTCTGCAAGATATTTCAGTTATTTTATTATAGTAAGATTTCGGGGGGGGGGAGGTTAAGCCCGGAAGTCCCCCTAAATACGCCACTGATTACGTCATAATCATAATAGCTATCGCTTTTCTCAGCTAAATTTAACACATCAACAAGTATCTGTAGTCGCTCGCCGAAGACTGAACTTCACATTGAGAACTCTATACAGAACACGTTGCTGTTTGTTGAAGCAAAAAGAAGACAACCCAATATATCATGAGTCTACTGATGGCGTGTTAGAATCTTACTTTTGGAATAAATTTCTCAGTATATAACGTATTTTCAGTGTGAGATTTGGGAGGGAAGCTTGGAAGAAATTTCCGGGCTTTAACCCCCCAAATAAGGCCTAGTGACGCCACTGTACATATAGTCGTCTTCTGAAAATCAAAACGAAATTAGGTAAGTAAATATGTATATTTTTAAATAAAGTGCTTACATACTGAACATGCATACAATAAAAAGTCTCATATCACAGAAACAGACATTTTGTATTGGGTCCATTATTTCCCTTAAATGACTACATAGTAAACAACAAGATGAAAAAAATAAGACACATGCTCAAATTGGTTATATTTACATATTATCCATACACTGAATAACTTACGTTTCGATTCTGTTTCTTTTCCCATCCCCTCTCTCTTTTGCAGGTACCGTAAGACACGGTTACTTTGCACACGATTTAAGGAATTTTAAAGAAAATCGCATGTAACTTAGAAACGTAATGATTTAGAACACTGTATTTTAAACATATTATAGCTAGATATGTGTGGAAAACATTCGTATAAGTTCATTAGTAAACATTCAGTATGACCATAGTTACTGAAATATAAAGTTTGGTGAAAAGTAACCCCATAGTTGGGGTCACTTTACACAACATACAAAACAGTATGTCAACATACGTATATAACGTTTCTGTGCAATGTTTTCCCTTCAGAATTTATACATTTTACTTTCTACATAAAGTGCATACAGTTTACAAATATTGATATGAGAACGAGGGTACTGGTATCGATACTAAGTATGAATTACCAATATTTGTGAAGAAAATTATGTATTTTCTGGTACCGGCACAGGGACTACATTCTAATAGTTCAGCATATGTCCCACATAAATGCCAACTCAGGAACAGAAAAAAATCCCCGTGAACTGATTTGCCTGGGTTATTCCTTATACCCAAGAATATCATCCCAACCGTAATTAGTGGAAGATTTACGGAGTTTGAGACTTTCAGGCTGAAGTCCACCCAAATTGCATGATTTCTTTTTCAAAAAATCTAATGCTAATCATCGAGCCGTTGACAACCCTAAACTCGGGCCGAGCAGCTATGAACATGTTTGGCCGACGCTCTATGAGTTTTAACAATTTTTGGCTCAAGCCCGAATACTTGTTCCTCCGGAACTCAAACCCAGAACCTCGTGACCGATGTCCTTCCCTCCTGAAGACTCCTCGAAGACCGAGATCGACAGTCAACTAGTTTTAAGTATTTCAATCCAAACCGCCGATCTTTCATGGTTATACACAGTGTTATAATAATAATAATAATAATAATAATAATAATAATAATAATAATAATAATAATAATAATAATAATAATAATAATAATAATAATAATAATAATAATTAGTAGTAGTAGTAGTAGTAGTAGTATAATCATCATCATCATCATCATTGATAATTATACTGTCTATGTAGGATATTTGAAGAGAGTACTTGGAACTACACAGGGTTTAGCTCGAATTGGCTCGTTTTGGCACGACTCGACTCGAAACTTGACCCAAATTCGAGTCGAGTTGGAAGAAATTTTTTGAGCCGAGTTTTCGAGTCGAGCTCAAAGATATCTGTTTCAAGTTGTGTCGAGTTTCAAAGAAAACTCGCTCGTGCCCATCCCTAAGTATTACAGTCTTAAACTAACGAAAATAAAACTTTCTTGTCCATTTAGCAACATTTTGTTTTACTCACTCTAATTTTCGTATTTATAATTCTTTTCCTATGAAATTTACCACAAATATACATTTCCCGATTATAGACATAGTATCAGTATTAAAAGTACCCCGCAAAATCATTATCAAATTATATTCTTACAAGAAGACAGTTATAGACATGCGACAATAATTTTGGACATGAGTGTACATCGTTAGTTGTCTTCATTTTTTAAGTTCCGTTTTCTTTCTACATCACTTCAAGTGCAAGACTTTTTTTTTTTTGCGCTAGTAACCTCACCTTACGATACGTACAAGTAACGTGAGACATTCACCAAAAACAAACAAACAAACCAAAAAAAAAGAAAGAAAGAAAGAAAGAAAGAAAGAAAGAAAGAAAGAAAGAAAGAAAGAAAGAAAAGAAATAAATAGCTGCAGGCACGTGTAATGTTAGATGCGTGGTATTCGCAAAAAAAAAAAAGTTTTTAGTATTTGTTGCCAGGGTAACTCTATTATCACTGGCATGGTACTGTAACTTATCATTTAATATTAGCAATGTCCGTTGACTAAACACTAGCCTGGTTTGTGAAATGATGTTCGGGAAGAGAAACCGAAGTCAAATAGCAGTAATAGGTGAGACAATACCAAGAATGTATCTGCAGCACACCAACAAAATGTACTCAAAAATATAGCCTATTTGTGAGGTCCTAGAAAGGATAATGACTCCAGCTTTCTGAATTTCTCGTAACCTTCTTTAGACCACCTGATTTTCTAGTCAGTAAAGTGTTTTTCCTTTGATTTTCCCTCAGTGATTTCGGTCGCTACTTTGCCACAGAACCGAGAATATTTATGAAACAAGAATGCCCTTCTGATAAGGATTGTGAACAGGGACGTACGCAGGGGGTGGGTCCTGGAGGTCCGGATCCCCCCGAAATTTCGACTTTTGTATAAATTTAGCCTAAGTTTAGGGGCAATTTTAGGAATTTTGATATAAAATACCCTCATTTTGAGTTTGGACCCCCCGAAATAAATTCCTACGTACGGTACGCTACTGATTGTGAATTATGCGATCACCCCCGCCTGCTTTACATTGCTTTTAAGCTCTTTACTTCTTCTTTCGCATAGGCAAAGTATCAAAATACTTATAGTCTTTGCTGATGAGTGATAAACATAACAGTTATATACTTGATAAAAGAAAGACAGAATTTTTATGCTGAAGACGTCCAGTTGATAGAAAAGCCATCAACATTTAGGGTATTCGATGCATTAAATTACAAATCAAAATTTTAAACTAACAACTTATCTAAAAATTTAATTAAAAATCTATCCAAGTAATGAATGAAAAATTAAGAAGAAAATTTTGTCAATAGTTTCAAAATTTACAAATGACATTTAACTTTGTCCGTTCCCTCCAGGCAGCTAAATTTTCGCCTCGATTTTTCTTCCTTCTTGCAGAAGATAAAGGCCGCTCTTCTTCCTTTTCTGAGATGGCATTTTCCTAACGATTACTTTCTTCAAAGCTGCACAAACACAGTGTGAAAGCAAAACAAAAACACACTATGCGTTCGCCCTGGAATTCGGAGATTACAAACCTACCAACAGAGAAAAGGATTCCCGAGCGTGACATAAGCAGCCGATTTCGAACGAACTGAACTCGTATTTCGCGCCTCCAAGAAGTTGAGTGAGGCAGACTGCAAGGAATAGTATCACTCCGCGCTGACGTCAGAAAGTGGGTGGGTCTATGCTTGCAGCAAACGCCGCCTATGCTGGCTAAATTTTTTTTTTAACGTACCATTTTCTTTTTTACGTAATAGTTTTGCTAATATGCATTCAAAATAGATTTTGATTTCAGGAACGTTTAGCAAAAGGTACAATCTACAAATCCCTGTTTTTACTTTTTCTTTTACGCAACAATTTGTTTCTCTGTTGAAGAGTAATTGATAGACAAGCTGTCAATTCGATATTTTATTAATACTTTTATTAATTAAAGTTATTTTACCATGCTTATTGGAGGAAAGAACTACAGACAACTGTTATATACAATTTAATCTATCTAACAAAAAAAAGAGCACAATGATATCTCACATGATAAGAGAATTAGAGCGAAAATAGATTACCATGGATTTAAATGGCAATAGCGAACTTGAACAGAATGCAATAACTCCTCTTAAAGCTAACAAGAATATTTTTGGTGTTGTATTACTGGTTTCCACTGTATTCGGAAAATGAAATAGAAAAAGAAAAATAAATACAAAAGAAAAAGAAAACCTACAAAAGTAAAAGCAAAATGTGCAGCGTGTCAGTTCAATTTGCGAAAACCATTGCATCAGTAGAAAACATGTCATATTTCTAAAATATAAGAAATAGTCATATTTTGTGTGCACATAACATAAGTTTATGTAATTTAATCTCCAATTAATAATAGAAGCATGTTTTTATTAGAAGTATATACGATATCAAAAGAATACGAGGTTTCTCTTGTAATACGCCGTAATATATCATTCACTATCTCCTGCTAGACTCTAAGTAATCGAGAACTGTAATTTCGTAAAGAAGAATAAAATATGAACTAAAACATAATCAAATATGAATATTGACGAATGTTTAGGATAATACTTCAATTGAAGATATCTCTACTCTCTCTTCCTCTCGGTTAACATGAGCATGATTCTTGCATCTCATCTCTAGACGGACAACTTTGACCAAAGAGAAGTCATCATACACCCTGCAAGAACAAATTACATTTAAAAGTATTAAGTTGACTTTGAGTAGACTTGAACCTATGACCCCCGGATTTCTAAACTAGTGCCTATAACACCTCGACTAAACTTTCACTACTGCCGCAGTCTCCCAACTTGAGAGTTCTGTCATGAAATAATGGTTGGAGGGAGAAAGAACGGAAACAAAACTTTGATTTACATAAATAACAGAAATAAACAAACTTTCGGTTTGCCAAATGAAGGCTTAAGTAGCCAAGTCTCGGTTAGGACAACCCTTTGGAAGAAATCTTAAGTGTGACACAATATTTCTTTTCTAGCATAGCAACCTGTGTATCTTGGTAGGTATTTAATTAATTACGCTGGAATCTAAAAGAAGCGTCTTGTGTGGTGCAATATAACATTACTATCTGTCAAAAAGATCTTTGTCGCGGGTCTGCATTGTTTAACCGTTCCTGGAATCTATGTATGAACAATCAGTCCATACAATACACATCCACTTCGTAATTTAATTATGTTTAACAAAGCTATTCAAGTACCAAATAT
This sequence comes from Thermobia domestica, assembly GCF_964235325.1. Classification (NCBI taxonomy): domain Eukaryota; kingdom Metazoa; phylum Arthropoda; class Insecta; order Zygentoma; family Lepismatidae; genus Thermobia; species Thermobia domestica. The sequence goes on from NC_137464.1 coordinate 93,307,373, forward strand.
GAATAAAATAGTTATTATATTTATTTTAATGTTTCAGTTTAGACAACAAGCCGTAAAAATAAAAAGAATCCGAACATTTTTTTCATACTTAGCACTTAACGTTAATACAAAAATGCATTACAACTAGTCAGAGATATTATGTTTGCTACAGAAGTTTCTCTGTGTATCGTTGGGCGAGTGGTTAACGTACTTGAACAGTGAGATAATCATTAGGTGTCTTGGGTTCGAACCTCCGCCGCAGCTACCTTATGATTATTTTTTTCGAATGCTTGTTAAAAAAGAACCACAAATAAAAGGCAACAATTTGGTCATTTGAATTTGGAGCTGACCACGTGATCTTTGTGCTTCAACACTACGTCGAACAAACGTTTGTTTAGTGGCGGATATAAGTCCTTGACCAGGTATTGGGGACTGCTTTGAAACTAAATGCAGAGTATGAGAATTAAATCTCTCATATCCTTAGTTGTGGATAAGAAACAAAATTGAGAACCAAATGTTTAAGAACAACTCAAGTTATTAACAGAAACTATCCGTAGATTATTGACTTACATCGTCATAAAAGAAATATGAAAGACCTTTCGAAACAAAAAAAAAAAAAAAAAAAAAAATAGAACTGTGCAACCGGAGGCAAAGCAACCTAATGTGAACACACTAAGGACGAATCTCTTACTCTGTAGTGATCGTGGTTCAGTGGTAAACACGCTCGGCTCTAATCTAAAAGTCGTCGGATCGGATACACGAAAGGCAAGTTTTTTTTTATTTTTTTTTTTTTTTAGAATTTTTGGTGGCAAGTGATCGCGATCACACTGTGAGGTGCTAGGTAGCCAGAGCCGAAACTACTGTTTACCTAAGAACACCAACACAAATAAATAAAAAAAAATAAAGGAGAGTGGCTGGGAATATTTTAATTAACTGAAATATTTTGCATAGAATGCAAATACAAATTATGAAAAGTTTTATTCCCTCTTGGAGATAAGTTTTTCTCCTGTAAGGGCCGCCACTCCCTTATGAAGTCGGTAGAGCAATATTATTTATGGTTTGTGGAACAGCAGATCTCAGGGCAATCTGCATAACAGCCATGCTCAAAGATGCTACAATAGTGAGTTAATTATATATTTCAAATAAGGTTAAAAAAAAAATTAATCTGACATTAAAATTTACAGGTAGCAGCCTGTATGTAATCTCACTATTTCATGACTGTTATTTGGTTCCTTGGGCAGAATTCTCTCTGAGCCCCATACAGAGAGGTGGTCAAACATACACAATCAAGGGGAAAATGCCTCCTTGAATCACACTCCTGAAACAAACATATCATTAGCACAGGTACTCACCATACAGCAAATTGAATAGACAGTTGTTCTGGTAAGAGCTGGCAGTTTTATTTTCCACAACGGAATCAGGAACATAAAATAGGATGAATGTGTTGATATCCAAACTTCGATACACTAATAATTATCACCATTTCGTAGTGCACTACACACACACATTTAGAAATATAGATATACTTGATAATTTTAACACACTATTTCATCATTATACAAATAACAAAAAGGAGAAGGTAGGATGAACCTGAAGTTATAAAGGTCTGTCTGACCTTTCAAAAAAAAAATATATATATATATAGAGATATTTACAACATTCTTTTATCTCCTCATAATTTTGAGTTTCTTGTCTCTAACAGTTTTTAGAGGAGAGATGTATTCCACAGAACATATTTCAATATCTGTGATATAAATACCCAGATTGAAGATAAAAATAAACACAACTTAATATGCTGATACACTGTTCCAATATTCACTCGCTGTTCACAAGTTCTATGTTGTATGACACAGTGTCCTCCTAGATTCCCATTCCACTGAAATGTAAAATGTTCTGTAGGAGATACGGTAAGCTGGATTTCACACGTTCAATGAAGGAACTTTAGAAGCTCCTATTAACAAGCAAAAGATAATTACTGAAACCTTGTACTAAATGTCCAAGGACAGGCACAGCTTAGAGACGTTACTGGCCTAGGTTTTATATCTCTAACTGAGATATCGTAAAGTATGTATTTCTTCCATGTTTGAAAAACTGGGTTTTCCCATATTAAAATTGGGAGGTGCGATGAGTTCCAAACTATGTGGTCTCTATTGAGTGTCCATAGCACTCAGAGAATGACCGAGTATAAACTGATGATTTCAAATTTATTCTTCCATTGTCACTATATCTAATAAGCACCACTGACGACAAACTGCAGATATGTGTAAGTCTTACACATTTTTGTAATATGATTATAGCTTCATATAAAAAACTGAGTTCTACACACTCGCGTATTACAGTTGTTCACAGGACACATCCAGGGGAGCCGGAAAACAAATTGCTCACACCTCGTCCCGGGTATCGAACACTCTGTAAGAGAAGTCAGGTGACTTCCTTCGAACCGAAAAACTATATCTTGTCGCTTCACGAATAAGACTTCAACTCCCCCGTTCTCTCAGGAAAACGAGTATATGTTTCTGGTAAAAACAAGGAAACGAAGAAACTCGCTTCCTCAAACAACCTTTGACAAAAGGTTCTCTGCCCTGAGGCAATTTGCGTGTGGTCCGACCTGCACAATGCACTTGTTCAGCTACCATCCGTAGCCAAATTCACCCTTTCTTGGCTGACACATGCTGCCCCCACTCTAAGGAACGGCCAACACTGAACTTTTTGCTCACAGCAGAAACTATGAAAGTTTTTCGCACACTTTTGTTTTTCTTCACTCGTTACATACAAATAAAATTGAGAAACATATGATATTATACATCAAAATAAAGGTAAACATACAAAGAATACATATTTATATAATTTATGAACTGTCATCTCTCTCAGAAGCAGCAGTACACCCAATTTCTGTGGCTGTCGTTCAAAACTGTCTGCTACTAATGCAGCCATGTTTGCCTGGAGAGAGATTGAAGGAAACATCTTTGTTAATTATTTATTTTTCACAAATACAAGATCCAAGTGTCTTGTTCGATAAGGGAAACACGCTGATAAAATAAATCAGAATTTTGTGCGGTATTTCCAAGAACGTGTTTAGCTTAGTACGTAAATATTAATATTAAACACAGAAAATAAGTCAAATCAGAGTATACATTTTCAAATTGGTGTTGCATTTCGGGAACTAACTAAAAGGCTCGCTGGCCAGGTTACTGGTCTCTGGTGAGAAGGGGGGGAGGAAATGACGCTTGAACTCGGTGCATAGGAAATCACACCTATAGAAAGCTAAAATTTCGCATGTAGAAGCGAAAAAGTTTATGGCTTTTGAAACAATACAAACGCTCTGTTCCAACACACTGTATCAAACTCAGTGTAGATTCACCAAGGAAGTTCGTAGGCTACTTCCTGTGTATAAGGATACTTATTTAGCTCCTATTCTGGTAATTTCTTTCCATGTTGAGTTGAGAGAGACCTCACATCTAGTAGTCTAGGCGACAGCAAGTCGGGAAAAAAAAAACTTCTCTCAGTGCTAGCTCTCTTCCAAGGGTTCTGAAAACTCATGTTTGATTCCTATAGAATCTTCTCATTTCCTATTTAATTAATCCTCCATCTCTGCTTTTAATATCATTCCTTCCATCATCCCCTGTAAACTATACATTATGCAACGACGCAGTAATTTATGCAACCCATTAATACACTATATAATGCCTATAAATGAAATAAACAACAATGAAATAAATACAATATAATACAATATTGTATTAATATTTACGTACTATGCTAGGTGTTTTACACTTCATTACTAATAATATTAAAATAATAAGCACTGAATATGCTAATGTTAAGCAAATAATTATACCACAAAATCATTATATTTACATATCCATATGCAAATGTGCCCCTCATCTGCATTTCGATATGCAGATGATGGAGAAGGGCATCGGCCTTCTACAGTAATTTCCCCCCTATGATTCTAGGTGCTGTACTTTCTAGTACAGGACGTAGATCATACGGAGGGCACATTTTCGTTCCTGAAATATTAGAGGTACACAATACATCCAAGATTAAAAAAAAAACAACGTTAAGCACACAGTAAACATAATAAATGAAAATCAATACACAAAAGCTAAATATAGAGAATTCAGTGTTCCCTGAGTTACGTAAAACATAAATGACATCGGTTCCCAATACATACCCTAATACACTAATACACTTGATCACTGAAATATACACTTACACTAACCCTATATACACATTGTGTCAAATCCGGTTAGGTGATGCTGAGATGTGTGATCTGTGTCTTCTCTATTGACCAGTACCACTGTGATCCTTCTCTTCTCTAGAAACGTATGGTTTCAATAGAAAAGCATTTCTTGTCATCTTGACTTCTTTTGTCGCTGGATCCCCTAGTGTGTACATGTTACGACCAGTGGCGGCGACAATCTGCCATGGTCCCGAGTACAAGAGCAAGAGCTTCTTCGACACACCTGCTAGAGCATCCGACTTGGGGAAAACTCTAGTTAGAACAAGATCACCCACTTTGTACTCTACAGTACGGTGTGACTTGTCGAAGTTACGTTTTCGTGCAGCAGCATTCTTTTTGTGGTTCTTTCTTGCAATTTCTACATAGTACTGCACGTCATGGCGCTGATCCACTTCTGGGATTTCAAACAGCCTGGCTATGTCTCTAGACATAGACTGCCCAAAGTGACACTCAAAGGCTGACACGCCAGTGGTCAGGTGTTTGGCCGAATTTAAGCACTTCTCTATTTTTTCCAAGTATTTGGGCCACAATCTCTGGTTATCATGGCACAATTTACGTAGTAAACGTACTGTTGCCTTGACGGCTAACTCTGCCATTTCCCCTTGCGGATAATATGGCGTCGACGTGATGTGCCTGATACCAAGATCTGCTAACTCTGTTTTCCAGCGGTTAGACTGGAAAGGTGACCCTCTGTCTGTTAAGACTAGTTCCACACTAGGGTTAACTTTCAGATACTCTTTCAGTTTCCTTATGGCAGTGGTAGTGTTTGCCTTTCTACATGCGTACAAGCCAATTAGCTTGGAAAATGCATCATAAAATACCAATATGTAATGGACTCCCCCAATTCCCTTGGTTAGAGGCCCTAACCAGTCAGCGCAGACCAAGTAGCCTGGCTTCTCAACTACGACGGGATTCAGTGGTCCCGGACGATAACATTGGGGGGGTTGCTTTTCTGGCATAATTCGCAGGAAGCGCAAAAACGCCTCACACTTGCCCTCATCTTCGGCCATACGAAAAATTCTGATAGAAGTGGAAGTAGTTTGCTAGCCGACATGTGCCCTCGATCTGAATGGTAATAATCGAGCAGTGGAACTACTAACACTTCTGGGATGCAAATTCGGACTCCTTCCCGGTCACGCTTGCATAAGCGCCCGTTCAAAACTTCAAAACGGTGACAAGCACCATTCACCTTTGGTGAGTCCGTCTTCTCTTCGACATCTTTCTTGATCTTGCCGTAGACAGGATCTGAAGACTGCATCTCCGGTAGTATGGCTATCATCTTCCTCAACTCACATGGGATTTCCGTCAGGATGGACATCAGCGACTCCTGGAGGATAGGCTTCTGTGCAACACTGAGGTCTTCTTCTGTGTGAGGAGGATACCTAGAGTGATAATCACTCAGATTCTCATTGGACTTGACAAACTGGAATTCGAAATTGAAATTGGAGAGCAACATCGCCCACCGGGTGATGCGCTGGTTTGTAAGTCTACAATAGAGAATAAACTTAAGAGCAAGGTGGTCACTGCGTACTATGAATTTAGTACCAACTAAGTACTGTTTAAACTTAACAACGCCATCTATGAGTCCATAAAATTCCTTCTCCGTTATCGAATAATTTCGTTGTGCGGCATTGAACACACGTGATGTAAAGGCAATGACACGAATGTCATCATTGTCATCACGCTGGTACAACAGAGAAGAACACGCAATATCACACGCATCACATTCAAGAATCAATTGCTTGTCAGGCAGGACGGTTTTCAGTACTACTTCCTCCTGGAAGATTTGCTTGATCCTGTCCATCGCTGCCTGATGTACTGGTTCCCATTTGAACCTAACATTCTTCTTTAGAAGTTGGAACAACGGATGGAGAACTTCCGAGTACTTCCTACTAAAGCAACGATAGTACTGGCAGTAGCCAATGAAGGAACGCAGTTCCTTTACGTTCCGTGGTGTCCTAAAATCTAACACCGCCTTCACTTTCGCCGGATCTTTGCCGATACCGGATTGCGAAAGATGGAAACCAAGTATGTTCAATGATTTTCTCGCAAAATTGCACTTTTTCAGCCTGAGAGTTAGGCCGCCCGCAGTGAGTAAACCCAACACTCTGTCGAGGTGTACTAAGTGATCATCGAAGCTCCTGTCGGCTAGAATTAAATCATCTACATAAGCGCCGCAGTACTCTCTAGCTTCTGATCCAATCAGCATATCTAATGCTCTTACGCAAGAAGCAAGGCTCTGTTTTGTTCCAAACGGAAGTTTTTGAAAAACATACGAAATGCCTTCATGTAGGAACCCAAGATATTTCTGGTCACTTTCTTTCACTTTAATCTGTAAAAACATCTCGGTTGCATCTACGCAACTGAACCAAGAGTTGTCGCAAATATCTTGGAGAACAGATAGGGGTGGCATAGGTCTGTCGGAGAGATCCCCTGAAATTTTGGCCAGAGCTCTTCCATCAATACAAACTCGAATGCGTCCGTCACTCTTCGGCGTCACTACCAGAGGGTTTATATAAGCTGTAGGCATCTTCTTAATCACACCCCAGGCTTCCCAACGCGAAATTTCATTCGATACTAAATTCCTGAATTTCCTTGGGTAAGGATACAATTTAGTTTTTATGGGACGTTCGTCCGTTACTCCAACCTCGTGCTCGTAGTTAGCTATGCAACCTGGCTTGATATCGAAAAGCGCCTGGTGCTTTAAAAGAACAGCTTTCAAACTCTCTCTTTGTGAGGCTGAGAGATCTGAGTAGTTCGAGACAAAATCTTCTATATCGGAATGGGAGGCACGTGTGTTCACTTTCAACCACTCTTCTGGTGGGAATACATGAACTGCCATTTCTTGGGCACTTGGGAATCTACCATCATCCAAGTTCGGGGCACGAGCTGCCTTTTCTCTGCAGGTCTTATGCTCATTCTGTGCGCTAACCCGTATGGCCTTCCGTCTTTCATCTGACGGGGAAAAATTACATTCAACAGTATCTAACTCCTCTATGAAACTATATGGTTTCTCGCACTCACCATTCACTTCTAAACAACGAACTACTAGATCCTCAGTCTCGCAATCTACAGATCTAAATTTCACTTCTACATCATGAGGATGTTTGAGATGTAGAAGGCCGGTGTCATAGTCTAACACGGCACGAGATTCTGTAAAGAAGTTGGAACCTAAAATCAAAGATCTATTCAGACCCGAAATAATGATGCCTAATGTATGAAATTCCTTCCCATGTATCTGAATGACTAACAGCGTCTGGCCTATGATCGTCGCTGATTTACTTCCGAAAGCAGACGTAACCCGTATATTCTTAGCACTCAAAAATGCGGGTGTGGGGTGGCTATTTGAGACGGAGTCCCAAATTTCTTTAGAAATGACGGAGCAAGTAGCCCCGGTATCTAATAAAGAATTAACTTCCTTTCCAAACAGAAGTACATTTATCTCTGGCAGTGAGATGACGTTATTACTGGGTAGTTCTTCATTACTTGAATCAAATAAATTCTTAAAAATGCCATTGGCCTCTTCATATACAGCCCTATCTAAATCGATGTGTTCTCCAGTCCTACTTAACAAGGTTAACTTATTTTCTAATATGCCTTCGCTGAAATGCTTCTTTGCCTTAATTTCTAAACAGATTTTACAATTTTCTTCTTCTTTTCCTTCTACATTTTCAAAAATTTCTTTAACTGCGGTTTCACATGAATTTTCATATAAATGTCTATTTTCTACATTTTCTTCTAAATGACGCACATACTTGGAATTTTCATTTGTCAACTCAGATGTACTCGTATTCTCCATAGTCATCTTACCGTTGTTCCAAGCACATGCGGACAATCCTCATTCTCTGGGAGCAGAAGAAGAGGATTGGTTACTCCTGGTAATGTTTTGGTTCTGGCTGGTAGGAGGAGGCGCCCGGTCATAACGTTCCAACAGCTGGATTTCCTCGTCCTCGTGACGGAAGGAATTTCCCTGCGGTCTATCCGTTTGGCGCATCCCTCCCCTCCTACCGCGGGCTCCACGAACGTTGTTGTTGTGAGAGGAGTGGGAGTTCCCTCCACGTGACCAGCCAGACGACCCACTTCCGCTGCTCTGGTGGCGAGGCGGGGATCGCTGGTGGTTGTTTTGATTCGTGTTTTGTTGTCTCTTTCTCTGGTAAGGACGCTGGTTTTCTCTCGTTCTATTCCTTTTACGAGCAGCGTGCTTACCACTGTGGCCAGAGGGGTTATTGTCCTCGTTTTCCATGCTCACTTGGAGCATGTTGACCCCTTTCCTCTGGTTACTCTGGAAAAACTGGTCGCGATTCGTCATCGACGACTGCAGTTCCTGTACTAGATTTAAAAGTTCTGCTATTGTCTTTGGGCGAGAAGAGACTATCGCCCTAAATAGCCAGTTCGGGAAATGACGCGGAAGTACCTTCAGTAAAGTAGCATCAGACATTCTTGGCTCCAATATGCTATTCTTGTGTAACAAATCCAGCAGATACTCTGCGGGGGATTTGTGTACACGATTGTCGAAGTGGGAGGTGAGAATAGTAGCCCGTAGGTTTGCCAGCCGTTCTTCGCTCAGGTAACACTGTTTGAAGTTTTGCACAAAATCTTCGTAAGTGTGGATTTTGTTCCGGTTAACTTGAAACCACTGGTAACAAGTATTTCGAATTGCTCGTGGTATGAAACTGAGTCTCATCTCGTCCGGTACTCCAGTGACCTCAAAGTACCGGTCGAGATCTTGGAGAAAGTTATAGGTTTCGGTCTCAGATTCATTTCCTGCATACACAGGTAAGGTAACATCCCTGTGTATGAGACCAAAAGCTGTTGCGAGATTCTGTCTCGTCTCATGATTACATGAGCGAGACGTCGACGGGACAGGTTCTGTCTCGCGGGAAGTAGCGAGGTTCCCAGGTTGAGAACCAGGCAGATCGCGACTCGAGATGTCGTTCGGAGATGGCGGTCTTTCTTGTGTGCCGGAGACAGAGATGTTAGCGAGTCTCCCCTCTATCACCTCGCTTGTCTCCTTCTGGATGGAGCTCTTCCACTCCTCCATTTTCTTCTCGAGTTGTGCACACACGTCATGAACGGTCTCTTGCATCTGTTGGATGCTACCGTTACATTCCGACCTGATCTCATCGAGTGGCGTTTCCTGCTCTAGTTCCCCCCGGATCCTGGCTAGTTGGGAAGCGAAATTTACTTCCACTCGCCTGACCTGATTATTCAGAGTAAGTGTGGTCTGTTCGACACGAGACGAGACCTGTCTAACACTCTCAGAAAGCTCTGAGTAATTTTCTTCTAATCTCTTAGTGGTTTCCGTGACACGAGAATTGAGATCTTCCCGAGCGCCTTCAATCTCCCCCCTCAGCTCTTCTGTAGTGATTTCAAGTCGCTCTGTCAATTCCCGCTCACTCTGCTCAAGTCTAGACGTCATGGATTCTAACCGCATTTCAAGACGAGCATTGACCGACTCTATAGCCTTCTCTACACCCTGTGAGTTTTCTTCTAATTTCTTTTCTAGCTTTCTTTCTAAACTTTGTGCGTTCTCTACTAATTTACTTTCTAAAGTTTTCACATTCTCCTCTTGTCTCCTACTATTTTCTTCAAGTTTTGCTTCTAACTTTTTCTCTAACTGACTTGCATTTTCTTCTTGTCTCCTCGTACTTTCGTCAAGTTTCTTAACAAGTTCACCCAAAATGGAAGCTAACTGCATGGTACTAATATTTTCAAAAGAGCTACCTACATTTTCGGCTGGGCTAACACTTTGTTCTGTATTTTCTGTGGTTACCTCCCTTTCCTCCCGCAATGGTACTTCCGGATCCCTACTGGGGACAGGCGGAACCGTATCCACCGCATCAGCGTCTCCCACAACGCTGACCGGACGCTCACTAGCGCTCTGCGCGTCATCAACTCTATTCTCATCGGAGAGCTCCCCAGCTCTCTGAGCGAACTCTTCAAATACAACCTCTGTGTCCATATTTCTTACTCTTCGAGCCTGTGCTCGCGTTACCACCATTTACAAATACAAACGGAATTACAAAGTTTCTTCCCCCCAAAGTTCCAAAAAAAAACTGAATTCTCTAAACACAGTAATGGTTGTCAAAATATTCAAGACACAATTAAATTTCAAACACAAGACACCTACGTTCTTGGAAATTTTCCGGGAAGAGAAACAAAACATATACCGAAATTTTAACACCAACTGTATGTTGACCAACTAGTATATAAAATATACTTCATGCCCTTTACGCTGATGGCGCCAAGATATTGTGAGGCGCAAAAGCGTGAAGTATCGTGCCCTGCAGCTGGGTAGCCACTTTTATTGTGAGGTGCTAGGTAGCCAGAGCCGAAACTACTGTTTACCTAAGAACACCAACACAAATAATTAAAAAAAAATAAAGGAGAGTGGCTGGGAATATTTTAATTAACTGAAATATTTTGCATAGAATGCAAATACAAATTATGAAAAGTTTTATTCCCTCTTGGAGATAAGTTTTTCTCCTGTAAGGGCCGCCACTCCCTTATGAAGTCGGTAGAGCAATATTATTTATGGTTTGTGGAACAGCAGATCTCAGGGCAATCTGCATAACAGCCATGCTCAAAGATGCTACAATAGTGAGTTAATTATATATTTCAAATAAGGTTAAAAAAAATTAATCTGACATTAAAATTTACAGGTAGCAGCCTGTATGTAATCTCACTATTTCATGACTGTTATTTGGTTCCTTGGGCAGAATTCTCTCTGAGCCCCATACAGAGAGGTGGTCAAACATACACAATCAAGGGGAAAATGCCTCCTTGAATCACACTCCTGAAACAAACATATCATTAGCACAGGTACTCACCATACAGCAAATTGAATAGACAGTTGTTCTGGTAAGAGCTGGCAGTTTTATTTTCCACAACGGAATCAGGAACATAAAATAGGATGAATGTGTTGATATCCAAACTTCGATACACTAATAATTATCACCATTTCGTAGTGCACTACACACACACTTTTAGAAATATAGATATACTTGATAATTTTAACACACTATTTCATCATTATACAAATAACAAAAAGGAGAAGGTAGGATGAACCTGAAGTTATAAAGGTCTGTCTGACCTTTCAAAAAAAAAAAAATATATATATATAGAGAGAGATATTTACAACATTCTTTTATCTCCTCATAATTTTGAGTTTCTTGTCTCTAACAGTTTTTAGAGGAGAGATGTATTCCACAGAACATATTTCAATATCTGTGATATAAATACCCAGATTGAAGATAAAAATAAACACAACTTAATATGCTGATACACTGTTCCAATATTCACTCGCTGTTCACAAGTTCTATGTTGTATGACACAGTGTCCTCCTAGATTCCCATTCCACTGAAATGTAAAATGTTCTGTAGGAGATACGGTAAGCTGGATTTCACACGTTCAATGAAGGAACTTTAGAAGCTCCTATTAACAAGCAAAAGATAATTACTGAAACCTTGTACTAAATGTCCAAGGACAGGCACAGCTTAGAGACGTTACTGGCCTAGGTTTTATATCTCTAACTGAGATATCGTAAAGTATGTATTTCTTCCATGTTTGAAAAACTGGGTTTTCCCATATTAAAATTGGGAGGTGCGATGAGTTCCAAACTATGTGGTCTCTATTGAGTGTCCATAGCACTCAGAGAATGACCGAGTATAAACTGATGATTTCAAATTTATTCTTCCATTGTCACTATATCTAATAAGCACCACTGACGACAAACTGCAGATATGTGTAAGTCTTACACATTTTTGTAATATGATTATAGCTTCATATAAAAAACTGAGTTCTACACACTCGCGTATTACAGTTGTTCACAGGACACATCCAGGGGAGCCGGAAAACAAATTGCTCACACCTCGTCCCGGGTATCGAACACTCTGTAAGAGAAGTCAGGTGACTTCCTTCGAACCGAAAAACTATATCTTGTCGCTTCACGAATAAGACTTCAACTCCCCCGTTCTCTCAGGAAAACGAGTATATGTTTCTGGTAAAAACAAGGAAACGAAGAAACTCGCTTCCTCAAACAACCTTTGACAAAAGGTTCTCTGCCCTGAGGCAATTTGCGTGTGGTCCGACCTGCACAATGCACTTGTTCAGCTACCATCCGTAGCCAAATTCACCCTTTCTTGGCTGACACATGCTGCCCCAACTCTAAGGAACGGCCAACACTGAACTTTTTGCTCACAGCAGAAACTATGAAAGTTTTTCGCACACTTTTGTTTTTCTTCACTCGTTACATACAAATAAAATTGAGAAACATATGATATTATACATCAAAATAAAGGTAAACATACAAAGAATACATATTTATATAATTTATGAACTGTCATCTCTCTCAGAAGCAGCAGTACACCCAATTTCTGTGGCTGTCGTTCAAAACTGTCTGCTACTAATGCAGCCATGTTTGCCTGGAGAGAGATTGAAGGAAACATCTTTGTTAATTATTTATTTTTCACAAATACAAGATCCAAGTGTCTTGTTCGATAAGGGAAACACGCTGATAAAATAAATCAGAATTTTGTGCGGTATTTCCAAGAACGTGTTTAGCTTAGTACGTAAATATTAATATTAAACACAGAAAATAAGTCAAATCAGAGTATACATTTTCAAATTGGTGTTGCATTTCGGGAACTAACTAAAAGGCTCGCTGGCCAGGTTACTGGTCTCTGGTGAGAAGGGGGGGAGGAAATGACGCTTGAACTCGGTGCATAGGAAATCACACCTATAGAAAGCTAAAATTTCGCATGTAGAAGCGAAAAAGTTTATGGCTTTTGAAACAATACAAACGCTCTGTTCCAACACACTGTATCAAACTCAGTGTAGATTCACCAAGGAAGTTCGTAGGCTACTTCCTGTGTATAAGGATACTTATTTAGCTCCTATTCTGGTAATTTCTTTCCATGTTGAGTTGAGAGAGACCTCACATCTAGTAGTCTAGGCGACAGCAAGTCGGGGAAAAAAAAAACTTCTCTCAGTGCTAGCTCTCTTCCAAGGGTTCTGAAAACTCATGTTTGATTCCTATAGAATCTTCTCATTTCCTATTTAATTAATCCTCCATCTCTGCTTTTAATATCATTCCTTCCATCATCCCCTGTAAACTATACATTATGCAACGACGCAGTAATTTATGCAACCCATTAATACACTATATAATGCCTATAAATGAAATAAACAACAATGAAATAAATACAATATAATACAATATTGTATTAATATTTACGTACTATGCTAGGTGTTTTACACTTCATTACTAATAATATTAAAATAATATGCACTGAATATGCTAATGTTAAGCAAATAATTATACCACAAAATCATTATATTTACATATCCATATGCAAATGTGCCCCTCATCTGCATTTCGATATGCAGATGATGGAGAAGGGCATCGGCCTTCTACAGCACAAATTTTTTTAGTTTCAGATTTTGAATGGTCAGATGTTTCAATACTTGAACTACCAAATCTTCAGATACAATAATAATAATAATAATAATAATAATAATAATAATAATAATAATAATAATAATAATAATAATAATAATAATAATAATAATAATAATAATAATAATAATAATCTCGTAGAAGATTAAAAGTTAGGAGCTTATTATCGCTCAGGTCATACCATTACAAGCAGAAACGTGACATTTGGCAACAATATTTCAGTTTTGTTTATTGTTGCCCACGAGAAGAGAAATTTCTCACCTCGTTTCTCAAACAAAACAAACAAAATCGAGACGAGAAAGAACATTTTCCTTTTGAGATGGTACAAGGCTAACTCAAATTATAGTCTTGCTTTAGAGATGTGAATCGAGAGGAGACAAGAAGTATGGTAAACATCTCTCGTCGTACACTTGATTCTCGAAGTAGTGTATGTCCATTCTTTAAGTAACAATTGCTCTGTAGACTGTATCTTAAACGCTATTTTCTTACTTTGTATTTCTGAGCTTATCAAATTATGGTCTGTGTACGCATTTTTGTAAAAAAAAAAAAAAAAAAAAAAAAAAAAAAAAACTTTTATAATTACTTCTGCATATAATAGAAGTTAGTTTATTATATACCTTACTTTTCAGTGATATTCAGTTATTTTTATTACAGTTATTTTCCTTAAAACGTACACTAGAATACTTTCTACAATAAATTTTAGTGGAACGCTTTTGTTTAAAATTTTGGTAGCTGCAGAGGTGTTCTGGAGGTCCAAACCCCCTCCGCGAAATCCGAATTTTTCTGTAAATTTTGCCTAATTTTAAGGCAACTTCAAAAAAGACTTTAACATTATTATGATTATTATTATTATTATTATTATTATTATTACTGAAGATTTGTGAATTTAATGGTTTACCGTGTTCCAAAAAGATTATGCGCTTTCTTTATGGTTGTTATTGTAGTAGCCCTCTCAGCTCTGTAGTGTCCCTGCATCTATCCCAGCTCCCGCCCAGATATCATTGTGTTGGAGAAACGCCGTATGTGTAGGTTTTCTCGAGGTTCTGTTTCCTTCCACTTTCTTCATTCCACTATTCCTTTCGTTCTCGTCATCGACATCTGCTTTAGCTTAGTTGGCATAACCATGGAACGTAAAATTTAAAACCTCAATTTTTCTTAGGACTCTTGTGAGTTAAGTAGGCCTACTTGCTACATGAAATTTGACTGGAAAACTGGCGTTTAAAACACGTTCACTGCGTTACGAGTCACTGGTGCCTCGTGCGATACTTCTTTTCTGTGCTCTTCAACGAAAGACTGGGTGACTTGAATAGCACTGAGGTCCAAACTCAGTTTTACACTACCGCAGCGAACATGTTAATATCTAGCTAGTTGTAGGAGGGACGTATGCAGGAGATATGTCCTGCTCGTCCGGACACTTCTGTCCAATCCCGACTATTTTGTAACTTTTGTCTAATGGCTGGGGAGATTTTACATATTTTAATATAATCTGTCCTCACACGGAATTTGTCTTCTCTACAGGGTGTTTTAAAAAACACCGACAACGCTTGGGAGGTGATTCCTGATACCATGATAAGACTAAACGTATAGACCAACTTGGGTGTACAAATGCTTCCTTTCGGAGTTATAGGCTGCCGAAAACATGAAAAATGAACTTTAAAGTCCAATAGCTCCAAATTTATAGAACCTATCGAAGTCAGGTCAAGACTTTACTTAGGAACTAATATGTACCCTATCCAAATATCCAAGTTTCAAAATCCTGCGGTACTTCCGCAACAATTTTGATAGAGGTAGTGGTGAATACTTCAAATTATATGCACGTAGCCAAATTCCCTCTATAAAAATTATTATTGCGTGGGTACCCTAGCATTCTGAAACACGCATTTTTGGATAGCGCACATATTTGTTCCTCAGTGAAGTCCTGACCCGACTACGGTATGTCCCATAGTTTTGGAGCTACGGACCTTTAAAGCTAATTTTTACACGTTTTCGGCAACCTATAAATCGGAAAGGATGCATTTGTGCACCCAGGTTGTATAATTTTTGTCTTATCTCGGTGTAAGGAATCACCTCCCAAACATTGTCGGTGCTGTTTTGCAACACCCTGTATATACTATAAGAGGAAGAGATGGATATAAACACCTTATTTTAAAATATGTGAGCCCATCTTATTGAGTTTGGTTACTAAACTTCACTTCAATCCCAATAACTTCTCCTCACGTGTATTTCCACATGATTTTTTCATTCAGGCATAGTTCATAATTTTCTAAATAGTGTCCAAGTTCGCCAGCGGACTCCAGGTGACCATTTTCTTACAAGGGGAAAGCAGACTTTGGTAAATGAACCTCGGGTCCATCCTTCGCGAGGTAGTAGTGCAAATTCAAAGTGCTAATATTACGAGACGCATTAAAAAAAAAAAGGCCGATATTTCATTATAACCGACTGGCAATAGTGATCGGATCACGTTTGCGCAGTAACATCACTTGGCCCATTGGCTATCAAACAACCATAGTTCCGCCAGCCATCTGTTTGTTTTTGTGTGTGCTGGAGCGTGTTAAAATGGCTGCGCGCATACACAATCACGCCAGGTGTGAGGTCCGCTCTGTGATTAGATTTCTTCATGCCAAAGGACAACGTGCTGCTGAAATTCATAGAGAATTGTGTGCAGTGTACGGTGACAGTTTAATGAGTGAAGGAAAGGTACGGCAATGGTGTCGTGCATTCAACGAAGGTCGTACAAATATCAACGACGAAGAGAAGAGTGGAAGACCAAGCATTCAGACTGATGACTTGGTGCAGCGAGTGAATGAAAAAGTTAAAGAAAATCGTCGCTTCACCATTACCGCTCTACACATCGAACTTCCAGAGGTTTCACCAACAACATTGTTTCGAGTTGTTACAGAAACATTAGGGTATCGGAAATTGAGTGCCGGATGGGTCCCCAAAATGTTGACAGACGTCCACAAACAGAACCGACTGCCTGCAGCACGTCCATTTTTGGATCGCTACGACAGAGAGGGTGATGGATTTTTTTACCCACATTGCTACAGATGACGAAACCAAGGGACTATCACCTCTTTCTGCACCTAAAAAAGTGGCTTTCATCTCAACGATTTGAAGAACCTGATCAATTGAAAACGACAGTTTTGAAGTGGCTGAACTCCCAGGCGGCGAACTTTTATGCAGAGTGTATAAAAAACGTGTGTACAGAGAGTGCTTGGAAAATAATGGTGACTATGTTGAAAAATAAAGTGGATATGTTCTTGTTTTTACGCAATAAAACAATGTTGCTAAACTTACTTAACTGTTTCCAATTAAATATCGGCCCTTTCTTTTGAAATGCGCCTCGTACAAACTGGGACAGCACAATAGCCAGAAATAGTGGAGAAAAAAGCCTTAAAGATCCCTCCTCGCACATATGTGACACGACGCGTAAAGTTATCAAGTGACGGCCTCGCAGAGCATCTATGACCCCGTGCAAAGGGTCCTGCTTGAATTCCCGCACGAGTGAACTTTTTTCTTTTTTGCTTTATCCAATAAAGTAGCGATAAAATATTAATTCACCACGTGCTTATAATGCATAAAACAATAAAAAAGTTCAAACCAGTTGTCAAATCTTTTAATGCACCATGTTGCTTATGAAAATATGATGCTTATGATTAATAACTTTTATTCTGCTGAAATGGGTCGTTTGATTATTTATAGTATTCCTCGTGTAAGAAAAAAAATACAGTCAATTACAGTCAATTAGCAGATGGTTACTTGGTTGAATCAAAGTTTAGCGTCCTTTTCAGCAGCGAGGCTATATTAGACAAGAATCTATACTGAACGTGGGATTCGAGCTACATGAGAGATTTTATCTATCATGTTCGTCGTTTCCTAACAGTAACACAAGTTGATTTCCTTCTCTCCTTATCTTTTTTCCTTCTTATTGCCGTATTACATTATTCTAAAAGCGTTTCACCCCAACCACTGTTTCGTTCAGTGGTTCTAGTGTTTCTATTTGTATGCACATTGTGTTCCGAGTCTTTCGAGGTAGTTAGCACCAAACTGGGCAGATTGCTAGCTTTTCTCTTCTGTAGCCATATATAGGTATATGAAGGAACGTCCTCTCTTCACCAGGGAAGAAGGAACGAAGTAATAACATTTGTCTGGAAGAAGATACAATTGGCTTCAACAAAATACCCGCAGGGAATTTCTAACCAATTGGACGTCAGCTGAACACATCACGCTCGTAAAGCCTAAAACTCAATTTCTTCCTTTAACATGATTTGGCCTGTTATCCTCCCAATAAACGCAAAAGGAAATTAAGAAATTGCTGCGGTGAACGCAAATGCCAATGCTTATAACATTGTTGTCAGTTTCGTAACCAGCAAATTTCCCGTTCGAAATCAAGAAATTTCCCTATTATATGCAACCTGTCCCGCCAACTAAAACAGATTTTTTTAAAAATCCATCCAGATTTCTTTTAAAAAAACAGTACTGATAATTTTATACATGATCCAAATTTACAGTCACGTAAAATAGCAGCTTTTTAAAACAAACACTATGCTTTTTATTTATTTACTTTTAATGGGAGACCCGTCATTCTGTGTAAAAATAACCACAGTGAGTGCAGTTGAATAGAGAGATGAATGTGGAGTAACACTGACAAAGGTATGCAATGACGATTTTTTACAGATATACCGGTCCAATTTTACTTCTCTTGATACGCGTACTAAAACAAAACTCCTGGGGCAACAACTTATTAACCCCTTCAGTGCGTAATTTTCAGATGCGAACCGCTGTAATAAGTTTTTTTTTTTTTTTTTTTTTTTTTTTAGAACAAATTTATTACCCTTTAATAACTTTTGAACCTCTCAAGCAATCACAATGAAATTTTCGGCATTATGATCTTTGTTGCTTCTAATTAGCTACTATAACTTGTCATTGTCGTATTTATGGTTATCGTTATCATCATCATCATATGGTTAGGTTACACAAAATTTGGGAATGCCTCAACAGATCAAGCCCAATTTTTCTGTGTGGTCTCTTGGGGTTCCTAGGTGAGCGCAAACTCGCCAAATATTGTCGGGAATAACATTACTCATACTATGGGAAAGTATATTCGCCATACGCAATACAAAATAGCCAAAGCAAAATGAAAGCGTATACAGGGTGGTCGTGCATGAATGTCGGAAAATTCGTGAGATGAATCTACAGGTAAAAACAAGCAAAAAATGTCATATGAACATTGGGTGAATGCGGCTTCGTTTGGACGCTAGAGGCGTCTGAAATGTCACCTTCCGAGGCGGCAATTTGCAATATCTCAAGAACGGAGAGAAATACGATTGTCGGGTCAAAACATATCAAAGGAAACCCCATCCGAAGAATCCAATTATGCATAAGTGGTGGCGAAACAGTGGCGGCGCTAGAGGAGGGCACAAAGAAAGTGAATGAAACATAGAGAAAAGTGAACAATTTACACTGAAAAATTGTAAGAGGGGATGTTACTTGGAATATGCAACAACAAATGTTAATGAACAAAGGCAACAGCGGCTAGTCTGCAGGGACTTTATGAGAGGCGGATTGTAGGAATACAGTATCTTTGTAATGGTGAGAAATAGGAATGTCGGGTCAAAAGATATCAAAGGAAATGGCATCCGAAGAATCCAATTATGTATAAGTGATGGCGAAACAGTGGCGGCGCCAGGAGAAGCATAAAGAAAGTGAATGAAATGCGGAGAAAGGTGAACAATTTACACTGACAAACTGTAGGAGCGGATGTTATATGGAACATGCAGCAACAAATGTTAATGAACAAAGGCAACAAAGGCTACGCTGTAGGGACACTATGAGAGGTGGAATGTTGAAATACAGTATCATTTTAACGGAGAGAAATAGAAATGTCGGGTGAAAAGATATCAAAGGAAATCCCATCCGAAGAATCCAATTATGCACACGTACTGCGGAACAGTGGCGGCGCATGGGAGCTGCAAAGAAACTGTTAAACACTCTTAGTGATGAAACGTGCAGATCGTAAAAAAAACACGTATGGAAGATGAGACCCAGTGTACTGTAAAAACAAGAGGTATTGTACTTACCATGGTCAACATAATGCCATTCTATAGCAGCTGTTCAATATGTCCTCCTTGTTCTTTGAGACAGACAGTTACACGATGGCGTAAGGATTGTCTGACTGGTGCCAATATCGCTGGTGTTTGCCGTAATGTGGCAAATGCAGCACATACACGCTGGCGAAGATCTTCAACATCATGCAGGGGACGTGTGTACACGAGACTCTTCACGTAACCCCACAGGAAAAAATCTAGGGGATTCAGGTCGGGTGAACGTGGGGGCCATGCTTGTCTTCCACCACGACCTATCCACCTGCGTGGAAATGTTTTGTTCAGATATGTACGAATGGTGTGACATGAGTGGGCAGGGGCGCCATCATGCATAAACCACATACACTGTCGTGTCCTCAGTGGCACATCTTCAAGCAGAATAGGTAGGTTCTGAGTCAGAAACTGGAGATACGATATTGCGTTCAATCGCTGTGGTAAGAAATGTGGTCCCACAACGTTGTCGCCAATAATACCAGCCCACACATGCAATTGGAAACGCTGTTGATGCTTCGTCTCTACAATTGCATGCGGGTTGTTGAGTGCCCATCGATGGTCATTGTGGAAATTTGTGATGCCATCCCGTGTGAATAATGCCTCATCCGAGAACAATACCTGTGTTAGAAAGGCTGGTGATATACGGCAGCGGCGGTGTAACCAACGACAGAAACGTCGTCGGGTTTCATAGTCACCATCGTATAACGCATGCGTTCGTTGTACGTGGTATGGTCTGAGATTATTCCTATGCAAGATGCTTAGGACGACTTGATGCGAAACGTCTTCCTGCCTTGCTATTCGTCGGGTACTAATACTCGGAATCCGGATCACATGTCGGAGTACCCTCTCTTCCAGGGGGGGGTTTCGAACGCGTCGTCGTCTCGGAATGTCTGTGTTGGGAAGGAATGACCCAGTGTCCCGCAATCGCTGATGAATACGAATAAACATCCCTGGTGCTGGAATTTG
Organism: Thermobia domestica; assembly: GCF_964235325.1. Classification (NCBI taxonomy): domain Eukaryota; kingdom Metazoa; phylum Arthropoda; class Insecta; order Zygentoma; family Lepismatidae; genus Thermobia; species Thermobia domestica. The sequence goes on from NC_137464.1 coordinate 93,328,116, forward strand.
TCGATCTGGGTAGCGTTCCGCATATAACCTACGTGCTTCTTCTGCATTACCTTCCGCTAAGCCGTAGATCAAATGCATATCTGCCATTTCGACGTTAGTGTATACTACCCTATTCATTGTGGTGCATTACACATAGCGCTTGTCAACACCAACACTGTTTCACACGACACAAAGTAAACCACATTCACATACACATGGATTACTGCCCTGCCTGTAGAGTGTAGCACTAAAACGCTTGTGCTGTTACTGTCATTGCCCCATTCAGTACGAATGAACTGTGCGCTGTCCTCTGCACCTTCGTTGCGAACGCTCTCGTTACCCACGCTTTCACTACTCCTATAACTAACTCTACTACGCGACGCTCTGCACGCCCCCTTGTTCCACCTACTGTAGCTATGCGCCCTCTGTCATCGGACATGTATCATACAGTACACCTAGAGTTGTATTCCTTGTTTCCTGATTGTTTTCAAATAGTTGTGTTTTCACCAATTTCAACTTTTCTCCATGTTTCATTCACTTTCTTTGTGCGTCCCCTGGCGCCGCCACTGTTTCGCCATCACTTATACATAATTGGATTCTTCGGATGCCATTTCCTTTGATATCTTTTGACCCGACATTCCTATTTCTCACCATTACAAAGATACTGTATTCCTACAATCCGCCTCTCACAAAGTCCCTACAGACTAGCCGTTGTTGCCTTTGTTCATTAACATTTGTTGTTGCATATTCCAAGTAACATCCCCTCTTACAATTTTTCAGTGTAAATTGTTCACTTTTCTCTATGTTTCATTCACTTTCTTTGTGTCGCCCTCTAGCGCCGCCACTGTTTTGCCACCACTTATGCATAATTGGATTCTTCGGATGGGGTTTCCATTGATATGCTTTGACCCGACAATCGTATTTCTCTCCGTTCTTGAGATATTGCAAATTGCCGCCTCGGAAGGTGACATTTCAGACGCCTCTAGCGTCCAAACGAAGCCGCATTCACCCAATGTTCATATGACATTTTTTGCTTGTTTTTACCTGTAGATTCATCTCACGAATTTTCCGACATTCATGCACGACCACCCTGTATATACGCCATCCGCACAGCAGGTGCGTTTTAAAGACACGAGTTTACTCGCCACCCACACTGAAGGGGTTAAAGGACCAGGGCCTACCAACCATCTTGTGGCACTGATGCCTTCAAGGTGATGTGTGGTCAGCACATCCTCCTTGTCGTCAATGATGGGTTTTTAGATCAGAATTTGCTACTTATTTACTTAAGCAGCTCCCCAATCGTCCTCACGAGGGATTTCCCCAGTCCACCCCTGAAATCATTACTGCTTTAGGGGGGGAGGTTAGAAATGAATACTGAGGAAGGAAGCAACGGCAAAGACATCAACTAAAGATATAAAACTGTCTATTTATAATTTATGAAGGGGGCACGGCAGCTCACTGGTAGAGCGCTTACCTCTGGTGCATTGGGCTCTTGGTTCGAACCCCGGGCAAGTAAGTTTGTGGTGAACAACATGGTGTCTGTGAGTTTTCTCGGGTTACACCCGTTTCCTCCTACATCCTCATTCCACCAATTCTTCCGACATCACCCACCTACCTTATTCATCCGTCTCCCTTAGCCAAAAAGGCATAATCCTGGGACGTTAAACTGAAAGATTTCATTTCATATGATTTATGAAACCTGTAACACAGCTGTAGCTTCTTTTACAAAGGAGCTATTGACAAATATTATGGAACACATCCAAGACTACGAAGGTTTATCATTAAAATACAAATAATAATAATAATAATAAAACTACAAAATTCAATTTAATTACATATTATTTAGGCGTTATGGGACATATTTTATGCAATAATCATATGATTTTACATAAAAATGAGTAAACGGAGCTAAATTGAATTTAATTCGATAAATAACACTGAAAGAATTTCAAACTTGTATCTAGTTTTGAGTCAATTTAAAAATTCTCTATAATGCTCTGATTTAGAAAGGGCGCAAAAAAAATCGCAATTTTCCGTTTACAGTCTATTTTAAAGAACAATCCCCCGCCAACTGACAACACTGGATGGTAGTTAAAAAAAGAGAACAAAATTACATTGTCGCACTTACGGAAAAAGCCAAAAGAAATGTTTTCTGTGTTTATACAAAATCCAACTTTCAGGAAAGAAGGATGAGGAAAATAAAAGTTAAAAAAAAAAAAAAAAAACGAATGTGCACACAAAACACGACAATTTTCTCTCTTTTTTCTTTATTTTCTTTTCGTTTTTTTTTGTCTGATTGAAGTCTAGAAGGGAGGGAAAACTATGGACGAAGATAATACACACACATACACACATATTATATATATATATATATATATATATATATATATATATATATATATATATATATATATATATATATATATATATATATATATATATATATATAGCAAAAAAGAACACCTTTTGCTCTCTGTCGTTCGAGGGTCACTTTTGGAATCGTCGACTAGTCGGCGTGACACCATGAAGAGTCATCTGGCGGGGTAAATGAGAGTCTCACTGCCTCCTCCAATGGACACTAAACACTCTCTCCAGCTACCAATGTCAAGCGCTGTTCAAGAAAAACCTCTGAACACACCTGTAAAGTAGCTGGGATCATGCTTAGGGCAAATAGAAAACCCACTTACTATATAAAGTGGTATTTCAAACACGTAAAAACGGATATTTTTTTTTCTCCTTGCTTTCTTTGTGAGTCAAGAAATATTGCTTAACTGCTAAACGAGGTGTGACAAGGTTAGAGAAATGAGAGAAAATAACACGGGAAAAAAGTTGATCAGTTTCTTCATTAATTGCTTTACGTTAAAAACTAGGGTTTTTGTAAATAGTATATGTATTGTTTAATAATAATAATAATAATAATAATAATAATAATAATAATAATAATAATAATAATAATAATAATAATAACAATAGCTCTAGTTACTTCATATTTACCTTCTATTTGGGAAAACTAATCCTCGAAATATTTCACTGTACCCACAACTGATCTGGGCCTTAAGAGCCTGACATACTAAAAATAATACAAAATTTACCATTTTTCTTTTGCTTGTTTTTCATAAGCGAAAGGAGATAATGAAATGCAACTTACCACAATCATAGATAATGTTATTATACAACAGAAAATATGAATTTGAAGAATTTTCAGTGTTGCTATCCATAGAAAAAATGAAAATGAAATGAAATTTTTGAGATTAACGTCTCACGATTATGCCGGCTAGGCTAAAGGAGACGGTGATGATGAGCAATGAATGAAATGGTGGAATGAAGAAAGTGGGAAGAAACGGGAGAAACCCAAGGAAACGCACGCACACGATGTTTGTCCACCACAAAGTTCACTTGGCGGGAGTAGGATTTGAACCCGGAACCCCATGCACCAGAGGTGAACGCTCTATCACTGAGCCTCCGCGGCCCTTTGCCTTCCATATAAATTATAGTGTTGTCAGAATAAGATATCCCCCAAAATCAAAGTTAAGGCAGCGACTAGAGGAACGGAATCAACTGCATATGATTACGTATCATGTTGCCTTGGAATCCTGTTAATTACTTTTTTAAATAATGATTGTAGTTAGTTTGTAATAAACAAAATAGTTTTAACATACAGTTATTAAAATTAAATAATAATGTTATTTTAAAAAGTAGCTCACAGGATACCAAAACAATATGATATGTAATCAATGCAGTTGGGCTGGTTTCTCTAGTCCCTGCCTTAACTTGGAGGAAATGGTAATTTCTATGGATAGCAACACTGAAAATTCTTCAGGTTCATATTTTCTGTTGATGATTAACATTATTTATGATTGTGGTAAGTTGCATTTCATTATGTCCTTTCAATTATGAAAAACAAGCAAAAGAAAAATGGTAAATTTTGTATTATTTTTAGTATGTCAGGCTCTTAACAAGCAAAAATGACTGATGAACCTTGTTAGTCCATAAACATACTGTTTCTGGTTGCATTGGGGCTTAGCACCCTTTTCAGCACTGAGACTATATGAGACATATACCTACAGCTTAACGTAAAATCCAAGCCATATGAGCTCCCATCGGAAATCGAGCTAAGTTCTTCCGCACCAAAGGCGTGTACATTAACCATATACCAAGTGGAAGCTCTGTAACCGTTCGGGCCTATTTCATGTCTGAGTTATCATTTATTTGGCTAAGCACTCTTTCTTGAATAAAAGAGAAACTATCAGGACTTTATTCAAATACAATAGACTGTATTTGCTTAAATTAACTTTACAGAAACTGGATAAAATTTAGTAAGAACGATTAATCTATAATAAAAGATTCGAGACAAATTCACTAAATTAGCCTAAGTTACCAATGAATTTATTCTGTCTGCCTGATATTCATGAGGCAAGGAAGGATACTTCACGATATACGTAAAGTCGACAACAGAGAACATAATTTGAAAATATCTTGTTTTGAAACTCAACTCATTAATATATATTTAAGCAGTTCCCCTTTAGCTACTTTAGTAGCTAATATCGGCGCATTTGAATACACATGGACGTGGGTTCAATTCCCGGTAAGAATATATTGAAAGTATTATATTAGTTAGGATCGCACCTTAAAGTTAGGACTACGTCTTATAGTGTGCTGTGAAGGAACGCGTAACTTCAACAAAACAAACAAACTATCTATCAGGGTGTCTAAAAAGTGTTAAGCCTTTGGAGATCAACACTGAAAATACATTTGTTATTATTTGAAAATAACATTATGAAACTACACATATGTAATTTTGTATCATTTTGTTCGATGACCTGTCATTTTTTTGGTATCACCATAATCCCTTTGCTATAGAACTTCTGTAGTATTTTCTATCTGGTCAAAAAGTTATGACATGAGGTTTTCACAGGCCTCTTTTAAAACTAATTTAACAGATTTAAGGAGCTTTGCAAAGATTAAAGCAAATGGTAATCTGATTGTGTCAGATACGGGTTATACGGTAGATGCTTTAAAATATCCCATGAAAGTACTCTTAATTTATGACGGGTCGTTAAAGATGTATGCGGTTTGACATTATTAGTGTGGTATATGATACTCTTTTGTTGACCAGTTCCGGCCGTTTCTTTTCGATTGCTAGATACATTTTCGCACTAACTGTCGACAGTACAGGTACAAGTATGCCTTTATGCCAGGCGGCAGCAGCTCGTGATGCACGATGCCCTTAAAATCCAAGCAAATGCACAGTATAACCTTCTTGAGTGTCAATATAGGCTTTGATGCAAACTGTGGAGCTTCCCCCCCATAAGAATTCCGCCAGCGTGCCGCCGTAGGCCCATCGACGTGAGAATGGCGGGCCGCTGGCGGACGCCGCCGTCGGGCCACCTGCTCGATTACACTAATTACGCCTTCGTCCCGCCGGCGGGGTATCCGCCATAATCCCGCTGCTCCCCCGCCTTTAGCCGATATTCAGCCGCTGAAATCCTCCCACGTATTTCCCCATGTGCAAGACGTAATCGGATCTACCGCAAACCACGGCGGCTTGCCCCCAAAAATTTCTCTTCATGTCGCCTTTAATCATCTACTCTTAATTTTGGCAACAACGTATTGGCACATAAGCACTGAAACCTTTATACCAATACATGGTTAAAATACAAAGATTTAACACCATTTTTTTTTTTTCAAGAAATCCATTCCCATCTGCTGTAACCTGTCACGAAAATAGTTTTGTAAGGCAACGAACTGTCTGACAATAGTTACATGAGTACAGTGCTGCCACCTGTTCCTCTTATATCCTAGGTTAGCAGACGTTACCGAGTTCTCTTCTGTTCATATGAAAAACAGAACAAATGACGTTCACCACGCGAAGAATGAAGAATTGTGGGTAACGCAGAGCCGATCCGTTCCCGCCACACGACCCTAAGCAGGGACAACCGCCACGATCAGCGTATGGTCCGAAGGCTACATCCGTCGCAGTACCGCGTTCGCGGGTACCCCGACAAAACCGTCATCGGTCCGCCAGTGGTTGCAGTTATTCAACCGACTCGATGTCCCGCCTCGTTCCCGCTCGAAATCCGCTTATATACCACCATAGTAGCGATCGGTCCGACGATGTGCGGCGGACAATTGCTCATGGGGCCGTTGCTTCGACTACAATCTTTTTAGCACATTGTCGTTATAGGTTAATAACTCGTGAAAAACCGCTTCAGAAATGACTTGAGTTCGTTACGTTTCAGTAGAGATTCGCAGATAGAAGTTCGATTGATTAAATGTTTTTGAGACTGATCATGTGGCACATAAATGAGCTTCTTTCTGTAGTCAGTTTTTTCCAAATGGTTTAACACTGTTTGATGATGGGTGTTTAGAACATTACCGACGTCATGACTGCTTCTATGCCGGTTTTGCAGGACTTTTGCCAAAATATCATTCACTTTTTCTGTGATTGGTCGCCTACTGTTAGGAGCATCTTGGATATCGAGACTTCAATAACGAAAGCGACTAAAGCTTCTTTTGGCTGTTGCTTTTGATAACGTATTTTGTTTACAAACACCAGAAATTTCTTCACGGACGTGCGCAGCATTTGGTACTTTATCGAAATAAAGTTGTAAACTGTAGCCCAATCTTGCTGAAAGTTTGTTCATATTCATGGCCAACACCTTATGTTTGATTATAAGAATTCCAACACATTTTGCACTTGTACTAACTTCAACCATCAGCTGTCGAATGACATTAGTGTTAACCCGCTGCGATATACCCGAAGGTTTCGGTAGTAACATTCGCAATGTGCAATGCGTTAATACGCAAAAGGCTCACTAGTTTTTAGAGTCATAGTTTACTCTTAACACCAGATTGATGAAATTGTTGAATGTTAGGATTGAACGAGAAGCAATTTCCTTGGTTTACCTCCTTTGACTTTTAAAACTCACCACACCACACCATGCCATATGATACACATGCCATCCATACCATACTATACTATACCATAAGTGATTATTTGGGAAGCTTTCATCCAAGAGAATTCAATACACGGAGGACGAAAGTTGCACTGCAAAAATGGTGGTAAGCAACGTTAAGAATTACCAAACATACACCCTGAGAGGGAATTTCGTAACTCCAGGGGTATTCTCATCCTGGGTCATCCTTGAAATTATTACTGTATATCATAATGTTGCAAACTGATTAATCGCAAGATTAATTTTATGTAGTTATATTGCTTTACACTCATAGGTCAACGTAATCAACGATTACCAACGTAAGAAAGATATAATAAGAACATTCATAAAAAATAGGTTGCTTCTATTAACTAATATAATTTTAAAATTTCCACATGTAGTAGAGATCAAAAACATTTCTGTAATCGTCCATGATTTGTGTGAATATATAATTCTGTAAGCAACCAGCGATTATTAACTGAATGGAATGATATCATGCTCGAGAAAACGAATACCGACAACTGATATCTTGTAGGCCTACTCGCAATAAAAGATACGAAACTAATAATGAATACAGGAAGGATCAATTCTTGAAATGTCACTAAACGAAGCGTGGATGTCATAAATGGAAGATCTTAAGTACATTCGAATATTCTTCGATGTGCTATAGCTTCTTCAAGAAGTTTGATTGGAAGACTAGCTTTTCATTTACATGTGTGACTTCGATCCATTTGAATAGACCTATATTTACTCTATTGTAAGCATTAACAGTGAAAAAGACTGGAAATTTGTCACCATATCTTCATAATATTACGTCTACTGATGTTTCTAACTTTATCATTCAAACTCTTTCCATCTCTGTTAGCTTGCAACCTTTGCAAGATTGAGTGTACCGAATAAGATGTTAAATTATTTGACATTTCTAGTTCTGAAACAAAGTATAATTATATTTAACTTGATTTGTTATTGTTTTTACAATATAATTGTCGGAAGTTTTATTCTTTCCTAACCAAATCTAGGATGTTCTCTTAATTGCATGAGAACTACAAATGTGTATTAGAACATTATTTTTGATTTCTTCAGGAAATCACTAGGCTAATTCGAGATGACATGAACGTTCGAAAAGGTCTCGGGTTCGATTTCCGGTGGGAACTCAGTCAAAAATGTATAAAAGTATTTTAGGCCAGTCATCCTGAGTGAGATTTTCCTGGGTTTTTCTCGCTTCCACCAGGCAAATGTTGGGATTGTATCTAACATACAGGTCCCAGGCCACTTCCTTCTTTTCCTTACCTCAGATAGTTTGATCGCCGAGGGACATCATCCCTCATACGTGACGGGCTAGCATGGCCATAGATGCCAAAAGTCCAGAAATCTAAATCCTAATTCTAATCTGAATGTTCGAAAAGGATAATAAGATGGCATTCTTCTTTTGCTGGACTTTTCAAGCAGTATAAACTCAGTAGCTGCTCTTGAGGGAAGTCACTAAATAACAGTTAAATTATACCTGGTATCGCTGCAAACTAAGGGAAGAAAACTTATCCTATATTCTCATTCTCGTAACAATAGTTACGATACTATTAGGTAAAGTTTACCTCCATAGATTGTAGAGATAAAAGTTTAATTATTGCCGATGTATATGTAACTTCCCTCAGGAGCTGCTTCTGACACAACTATAGAATAAGAATAGTATCTACCGCACTGTAAATAATTACGGTCACATTTACTGACCGATTACCGTCAATTCTAGCTGCCAACCGATTACCCTAAAATTTATGGTAATAGTGTTAAAGTTATGATAATAGAGTATGAATACGGTCTTTATATGGCCTATAACCATAAATTTTACAATAATACCGTAAATTTTAGAGCAATCCGTTGGCAGCCAGAACTGACAGTAATCGCTCAGTAAATGTGACTGTAATTGTTTACAGTGCGGATTGCTGTAGTTTTACATGCACATTTGTCCTTTTTTTTTCTGAAAATAAAAATCCATGGAGTGTCAATGAAAGCTAATATTTTGATTAGATTTGGTCGATAATGTTATTGACATTATCTCGTACACAAAACACAACTGCTCAAGACTTAAAACGACGATAAGGTATTATGAAAATTACAATATTCTGAGAGCAGTATTAAAAGAAAAATCTTTCTAGTTAGTAATTTTATATTTTCCTTATTGAAAAGGAAGAGTGCAACAGACATTCATTCACACTGGAGGCTACCTTGCACTGTTGACTTATTAAATTGCTGATTAATGTTGGATAATGTTACTGTTTGCTAATTATCTCTTCTATGAATATTACGTAACAAACATTGATGTAATAGCTAATCTTGTGCTTCTTGTGTTCCACGTTTGTTAAATGGTACTTCACGTTAAGTACATACGTTGTTAAATCAAGTACAAATTTTCTAAGAACGTTTATGATGATTTGGAATTCCAGTGACTACCAGACGTCTTTGATTATAGTGTCTAAATATACTCATACTGCATATGATAAGCAAGTTTCCTCTTTTCATTTAATATGCATATAATACATCTCGTATTCCCTTTTAGATTTATAACACGAAAACAATCTTATGAAAGAACTGTTTTCTGTGTATGCGTATAACAAAAATTATCTAAAATTTAGGTAAAAACAAAAAATGTGACGAAATTATACACTTCTTACAGTTTCGGCAATATTTCATTGTTTTCATTAGACAAGATTCTTATTGTAATTTTCACAGTTCTAAATTTTTAATTAGGTTTAAACTTTCAATTTTTGAAAAAGTTAACATTAAATGTGCATAAACTTGCGTTATTTTGTCCTCATATCTTATATATTACAAATGTACTTTTGCCCTCTTTCATTTCTATCTTATCTAACATCTTGTTCCAGAAATCATATATATGAGGAGCAGTCAAATGAAAACCGAACACCCTCCATAAAACACATTCCTCGCAGAAGTTGGCAACACTGATGTTACTTATCAATATTGCCATCTCTAAGGAGAAGAAATGCGTAGTGACAACTCACAGGTACAGTACATACAGTTGGTCATTTATTTCTCTGAGCGTAGTGAAACATGTGTTCGTCCAGCATGGAAATGGAGGCAAGTGAAGAAGAGCAGAGACGTACAATTCATTTTTTGGTGGCTAAAGGAGTTCATCAATGCGCACAATCACATCAAGGGTAATAGCTCGATGGGCCTGTCCTGAGCGCGAATCGTCTTGCATTGATGTACGTCCTTCTTGGAATCTCTTATGCTACTTCTGCACACTTCTCACTGACATGCAATGTTCGCCATACACAACAGAGATGCGACAGTGAGTTTCGCGTGTTCCAATACCCTTAGCCACCAAACAATGAACCACACCTCTCTGCTTTTCTTTGCTTGCTTCCATTTCCATACTGGACGAACACACTTTTCACTATGCTTACCTATAGAGCAATAAACGAACAACTGTGTGTGCCTGTGAGTTGTCACTATGTCCGAAAGATGACAGTATCGATAAGTAAGAGCAGTGTTGCCAACTTTTGAGAGGAATGTGTATTATGGAGGTGTTCGATTTTCATTTTGACTGCCCCTCATACTTAGTCTACTAGCCTAATTCATTAATTTTGCTGTAAATTCTTTCTTCTTATCCATTGTGTTTCTTTCCACTTCCTTATATTGTTTCTTCTTTCCGTTTCTAGCCATTCTACACATCTCCAATCTACCTATGTATTTCATGTTCTGTTTCTTTTGTAAACTTGTTTAAAAAGAAACATGTGTATAAAACTTCATGTCCTCTTTGAGTTGAGTTGATTTTGAGTTTAACGTACCGTTCAGCAGCAAGGCTATATGAGACGTGGACCTACTGATTAACGTGGAATCCGAACCACATGAGCTCCCGCCGGGTCTCCCACGCCAAAGGCATGTACGCTAACCGCTTAGCCACGAAGGAGCTCCATGTCCTCTTTAATTTAACGTAGCCTTCATGTTGTTTAATCCTTTCTTCCAACCTCTTCCCTGTCTCTCCTAAGTAATTCATATCATACTGTATCATTAAACGTACTGTACACTGTCGTCTCATTACTGTCATACTTCAGTCTCTTAATAGGTAGCATGGTTATCGTACAGAATCATTTTTTAGATTTACAAAAAGTTCTTTTTTCTCGATTTTCTTGAAAACTACGCATGCGGATTTATGATACACTCAATCCCATCATTTTGTTAATCATAACGAAATCTATCCACTGGTATATGCATAATCTTTGGACATTTTTTTTTCTTTTCTTTGAACGCTAATAATATTATAGAACGGACATTTCCACTAGTTTTATTATTATTATTATTATTGCGCTATAAAATATCTGTCTTAGCTGATCACGGAAACCACTTTCCTCAGCTCAGAACACTATTTTGTGTGAATTTGTTGGAAAGGAAAAGTTGAAGTTTCAAAGTGACAACACACGTACTACATAATGAATTTCGGTTGATGTTTCTCTTATTCACGCTTGAAAAATTCCGGGTGCCCAGTACCTATGGTGACTGGAAATACGAGTTTGGTGCTTAGATAATTTAAATCCAAAATATGTAGAATCATATTTAAAAATGTATTTGTATTATTTTGGTGCCTAGTTTTGGGAAAAATGAAATGAAATAAAATCTTTGAGTTTTACGTCCCACGGTTATGCCGGTTAGGCTAAAGGAGACGGTGATGATGAGTAATGAATGAAATGGTGGAATGAAGAGTGGGAGGAAACGGGAGAACCCCGAGAAAACCCACGCACACGGTGTTTGTCCACCACAAAGTTCACTTGGCGGGGGCTGGGATTGAACCCGGGACCCCTAGCACCAGAGGTGAACGCTCTACCACTGAGCCACCGCGCCTAGTTTTGGGAATTTGCCCCTACGTCAGAAGAAAGATTTTCGAGTACAGCTTATATTCATGATGCTTTTCTTCAGCTTCAAACCACTGAAGAATTTTCGTTGTAGAAGTACAGTAAAATAGTAAAGGCGTTATATAACACTAGTTCTTACAACATTAAACTAAGAACAGTTGTAGCAATGGTGTGCGATGTTCTATTACTAATATGCACAGCCAATAGTGGAAATGATGTAAAGGATGTAGTAGGATACGATTTTTAAAAAGGCATTAACAACTTTCTGGTGCAGAAAGTCCTACATTTGTAGCTGTAGTGTAATAGCATGGGGATTCGCCGACAAGTTTTCAATGTGCACAATTAAGAATTGGATAACTGTATAGACGCCAATAGAACATGAACTTTCAAAGCACTGGCAGCTAAGTTTTGAAAATAAAGAAAAGTAACATTTGTAAACTATAATATGGTGGCCTGGATATTCTCAATTTGCAAGCGATTTATTTTAAATTTGAATTGATGTAGTAATTAGTTGAGTTGAGTTGAAATGACTTGAGAACATTTGATTTTGAGTTGAGATAATAGAACATTTGAGATGACATTTTATGTATTTTAAACTAGGAGAATACATCTTAACACACTACTAATACACAGAAAGTATTTTATTTATTTTGTTACTTTACTTTTACTGTTCCACTAAATTTGTGTAACATAAAATAAAATCATTCCTTGAAGCTTTCAATACGGCTCAGAGAGGGGACCCGATACGTGACGTCAGGCCAAAGCAGCTTGTTTATGTTGCTGTGAGGTAAGCAGCGCATTCTAGCATTGTTTGAAGGTTTTAATATCCGTAACTAAGAAATAGCCTATTTATCTGAGATTTTTGGTATGTAGTATATTGAAGACTAGTTCTACACGATGGGAATCATTAAATTAAAACTTTTGGTCAGAAAGAAAATGCCCATTCATTGATAGAAGACTTTTAGCTGAGTAATATGGATTATCTTGATGAAAGAGTTGAAGTGGAAGAGTCGAAACTTTTAATAAACATATGAACTAACGGGTGAGAGTTAGATAAGGAAAATAAATGACGGAGGGAATCATACTTGAGAGGCAAATTCGATAGAGATGTTGTCTTTCTGCAATAATATTCAATATCTATTTTTGGAGGAACTACTCAAGAAGGGTCCACATAATTAAGACAGGATTTCGAGTTGAAAATTATATTGCTCTTAGAGTGGAATTTAAAATGAAAATTAAGGAAATGTTAGGAAAAGCTATGAAGAAAATAGAAGTTTAAAAAGTCGAAAACAATTATGATAAAAACTAAGGAAACTAGGCAAATATAGAAACTAGCGGGAAGAACACAACAAGTGGCTTGTCATAGGTATCTCCTTGCATTATAAGTAAAGATATGAAGTGTTAATATGAAATAAAAGTAAGAATAGGAATAGTACATTTCTTTTAGGAAGAAGAAAAAGTATTCCGTGGAACTTAAAATACAATAGTGTTACAAGAAACTCATCAAATGGTTCGTGTGGAGTAGGGCTAATGCATTGTAAAGAACAGAAACATGGACATTACAGAAAAACGATGAATAAACGAGTGGAAGTATTCAAAATATAGATGTGAGTGAGGAAGATTTGAGAAAATTGGGTGGGTAGAAAGAAAAATAAGCGAGCAAGTATTAGCTAAAGATGTAGAATTAAGAGCAATATTTGATATAGTTAAGAAAGGGGAAAGGGGCTTGTTAGAGTGTTGTTCTAGAAGAAGTTATCTTATTAGTAGACATCGGATTTTAGGTTCTAAAAAGTATGTTTTAGGTGCCTAAAATAGGTTCCAAAAATACTAAATTAGGCATTAAAAATGAGAAAATAGGTTCTTATAAAATATATTCATATTTGAATGGAATGGTCCATTACGATGTGAATACAAACTTTAAGATACAGAAATGCACGTACACACGTCATGTTACCTTACATTTTAATCTGCTCAATATTGAAATATTGCTGAAATTAAGTTTTAATACAAACTATATGTTTATAGGTAAATCTTCAGTACAAAACACAACACCTTCATATTATTGCACCACGTAACCGTAATTGGCATCACAGTAAATAACAAGCACTCTTTCCAGGTTTTCTATGGTGAAACAGTAGCGTTGTTGGTGAGAATAAGCTTATATGCAGAGAATGAACGTTCCACATCAACTAATCTTATGGAGGCAAACTTCAACTTGCGTACATGTTCGATTGGTATTTCACATTTGTATTCACTTTGTTTCCGAGCCAAAATATCTGCTGCTGCACACAAACTCTTGAGTCCCAAGTTCTTTCCCAACACACTTTCAAGTTTTACCTTCACTTTCTATCCAACTTCACCGGGCACTTCCACGATTTTTTGCTTCGCTTCTAGAAGAAGCTAATATTCTTAGAGAGTGTTATTCCCGAACAACTCTTATTGTGCAATAACCCGAATAAGAAATGCGTAATGCGATCGGATGTATGCCAAATCAGTTGGGATAGAAGAATCATTCATCAATTATTTAGCAGCAATAACGCTATAAGCATCCTGCACTAAATTTTCAACGACTTCCTTTACTTCGTGAAAATAGACACTATAGTACTCAAACTGCTTTCAACCAGGTACCAAACCGTGTAAGCACTGGTTGAGGTTGCAGAGAGGTATCTGGAAGCTTTTCTTGAAAGAACTCCACTCTTGATGGAGCCTTAAGAAAAACTTCCTTTACAGTAGAGATTATTTTGTTGATCTTTGGAAATTCTACTCTTATCTGCTCGGCAACATGATTTAAACCATGGGCGAGGCATGTCACACGCACAAGGGAGGGATAGAACATCTTAACAGCAACTTTATTGCAGCATCTGTACTGGCAAGAAACAAAGTGTTCTCATCAGGATTGCTGGGGTACAATACTTTTAGTCCATTATTCACAAAGTGTGGTATTGTTCCCTAATTGGTTGTTGAAAGTTGTTTGGCGCAAATAAGGTAAGCCCTGGATGGTACTTCAGACTTTACTTTCCCGACAACTAAGTTACAAATGGATCGTCCTAGGTCGTCAGTGGTTTCATCACCGATAACCAAATATAAGAATCTCCTATGTCATTTCGTATTCTGGGTTGCACATAGTTCTTGCGTAACGTCGCAAAATAGGTAAAAATAGGATCTAACGTTCAATTAGGCATTTTTAGGAAAAATAAAACTTGGTGCTAGTGCTTTCATTTGTCATGAAACCTTCATATACGACTTTATTTTTCATTCTAAGCTAAGGAAAAAAAATAGGTTTTTATCTAAAGATCCAATGTCTACTTATTAGGAATGTGGAAAAGATACGGTAAGGTAGGAGATGAGACGGGAAGAGGAAAGAGGACGTACACTATTAATAAGTGACACTGAAACACTCAGAATAAAGATTTTCGAAATGCACCAAAACAAAGATCAAGTGCGTAGGTTATAAATTACACCACATGATCTACAGTTAATGGAATAATAATAATAATAATAATAATAATAATAATAAACTGATTGATTGGCCAGACTAATTAAGAGCTTTTTAAGCGTTACAAGCTTTTCTGGTATCAACTCAAGGAATGTATGATGGTAACAAATAAAGAAAAAATAGGTTATACTAAACTTGGGAGGAACCTATTACCTAGAATTAATATTCCTAAAACTACTACTACTGCTTATTCGAACCTATCTGAAAATATTTCTATGAAATGAATCGAAATTTCTAGTTTTATGACGTAATATTATGGCCTGTAGGCTACATAAGATAGATGATTAATAAAAGTGAACGACTGCAAAAAATGGTGGCATAATAACATGAGAGGAAATAGAAGAATACCAAGAAAAACATGAACAAGACATTGTCCACCACAAAGTCACATGGCCTGTGATCGAACCAGGGACTACTCACACCAGAAGTAAGTGTTCTATTACCACTGAGTCACCATGCTCAGGAACAGGAGTTATTCCGATATTAGCATTGCTACTAGCTAGGATAATGTAATCAATAAGGAATAGAACTACTAGCATTTGTTTTTAAATGGGCCAGAGTATATATAAAAAAAGAAAGAATTTAACAACTCATAGAAACAACATACAGAGAACAATATGTGAATAACACGATATTGCATGAACATTGTTATTTTTATCTTGAAAGAAGAACGGTAACAGTATTACATGGATCAGTGAACATTAAAAACGAGACCAAGTCATATCTGGATGCACATATATAGTGTTAAGAAAACTTTAAACTGGGAAAACTTGAGCTTGGACGTCTTGCACTGCACTAGTTCCCACATTGAATTCCATTGCAAGTTAACCATGTTGATTTGATGGTTTGATAGATGGGCCAGGGGGCAAATGTTCAAACGAAGAACTCGATGTGGGGCGAGTTGCGGGTAAAGTGTCATGATGGGGGGTCATTGGTTACAGAGGGAAGGGGATCTTGTGGCAAAGGGGGATGGAGAGATGCGACGCTGATTTTCCCCTTATAGCGCGCTCCAGGGAGGTTGTGGCTGTGGACAATCTGAACTTGGGGTGGTCCTAATGAGCTTCATGGATGCAAAACCAAACTTTATCAGCAGATCTTCATTCTTTTTTTCTTTTAATAGTCTTATTATTATTTAGTTTTATCCACCTAGAATGGTGATTTTGGAAGGACAAAGCAATATGAATACTATCTCCTTTCAGTAGAATCAAAGTTTTTTTTTTTTTTATAATAATCAGAAAAAGCAAATCCACATATTTAGCAAAGACTACAATGCAAGCAGATTGCTATCTTACTCGAGTGTTTTCCTATTTTCTTTGTAACGTAAAAATCTTAAATATAGGAAACAACAGAATATGCAACATATGCAGAACTTCTTACCATTTACATCAGGGATGCAAATAACCACTCGCCCACTCGTCCGGGGCGAGTATTTAATATCATACCTAAGGCAAGTAAATGATTTCTATTATAGGATTTGGGCTAGTAGCTTTTTTTCTTGGGCTAGTAAAATTTTGTTGCTTATTTGCATCCCTGATTTACATATTATAAAATAGGAAACAGCTTTGAGCATTTTCAAGTTACCTTTTTGTATCCCTTCTTTTTGTACTCTACTAGCTGTAGTACGTATAATAATACTAATAATAAACAGAAAATGTCACAGTCTGTGCGTTACGCTAATCTTAATACCGGTAATAAAGAGTTGTGCTAATAGATGTCGCTACATGTGTTATTGTTAGCCTACAAACAGAGGCGCTACGGTCCCTGTTTTGATCCCCGGACAAATAAGTTTGTGGTGGACAACATCGTGTTCGTGCGTTTTCCACCAATTCTTCCATCATCATTCACTTGTGTTAATAATCGTCTCCCTTAGCCGAAAGGGAATAATCGTGGGACGTTAAACTGAAAGATTTCATTTCTTTTTTTCTTTTTGTAATTATGTAGTATTAAAGCATAATCTCGGGAATGGAGCGTAGCAGATACTTCATAACGTGGAACTTCATAATTTATACCACTTACCTAAAACATTATTAAGAGTAATTAGGTATGGAAGACACAGGTGGGCAGGTTATATGACCGGAATGGAAGAAAGTAGGAAAGCTTTCAAAATTCTAACGGAAAACCCAATCGGAAAAAGATAATTAGGAAGGCGCAAATGGGAAAACAATATCAAGATGAATCTCGCACAAATAAGAACGTAAATTAGAAACCAGTCGGCCAAGGACAGAAGTCAATGGAGAGCTTCTGTGAATGCAGCATTGAATGTTCGGTTTCCATAGGCCTTAAGGTTAGTTATATAGGGTGATTCTTTTAAAACTCACAGATTCCATTTGGGTCTAGAATTTCTAACAGAAATTCGATTTTTATGCGGTTTGTGGCAAATGATCAAGGAAGGATGGGAGATTTATGGGACTATGTTTACTGGTTTAAATTCATCCGGGTTAATATAGATCACGCCTCAAGAAAAACAGCAAAATTTCCCCCCTTGTACCGTACAATTCGAATAAGGTTTTCGATTTTTTAAGCGAAATTACAGAATATAAATTAAGTGTTAGAATACAAATTAAGTTTTAGTCAGAATACAAATTAAGTGTTAGTAGTAACATCCATAAACCACGTGTGGATAGCTATAGCCGGTTTCTTGCCACAAACGACGGAGAGATTTTTTGGGCGACCTAAAGAGTCGATAACTGATATTTCCACAACAGCCGCCCACGGAGTTCAATGCGTACCTGTCTCACTGAGAAGAGATCCTATTCCTTCCAATTTATATACTAGCGATCACATTATGTCCTTGTCTGGGGCAGAACATGAACCAAATTTGTTTCTGAATGCCCTTTGCATAGCAACAACAAATTCCGTTCTCCAAAACTTGTAACGACAAACTCGTGTTGTTCCAAAGAATACACTATTCTCACTGTGCCCTGATCATACACAGTAGCACAGAACAGTACAACGCAATTCCTAATACAGCGGCCCAGTTTCCTGCTTCTTCTTGACCTTGGTGAGGTTGCCATCTAACGAAACTCAAATCTCCACACCGCACCACACCTCGTTCCAATTGTAAGGTACACTGTCAAAAATTTGCTGTTTTTCTTGAGGCGTGATCGATATTAACCCGGATGAATTTAAACCAGTAAACATTGTCCCATAAATCTCCCACCCTTCCTTGATCATTTGCCACTAGCCGCATGAAAATCGGACTTCAGTTAGAAATTCTAGACCCAAATGAAATCCGTGAGTTTTAAAAGAATCACCCTGTATTAAATATAAATGAAGAAGTGCATTGCAATTCTAAATGCGTCAAATAATGGTGTTTAAGACATAGAGAAAAATGTCAGTGTAATTTTAGTTGTGGTATTGGTGACAGACATCACTGTCTGTTATACCTGCATTCAAGATCATGCGGAGCATTTCAGCTATTAAGTCATTGATTGATGTGAGTGGTTGTAGTTACACAGTTGACGAAATCACGTAATAATTGATGGATGTGTGTGTGGGTGCACGAATGACCACACACAGGACAAACAATGATAAGGAAATGAGTGAGTTTAGATATCGCTTTGAGAAGTACGTATATCCTCCCTTGTAAAGCAGCCGTGGTTGATTGGGAGAAAAACGTGTGTTTGCTTCAAAATATGTCAAATACAGGCAGCGTGGTGGATATAAGAGAACGCGTGAGGAAACATGTGATGCCGTCGCTCGGTCAATTCTGATTCTAATTAAATCGCTTCGAAAAAGAGCAGTTGACCTGAATATACTGCATTCAACAAACAATACCTGATCACATTAAAAAAAATTGATATTGGTGATATTCAAACCTAAGAGCAGGACTGGATTAACCCATCTGGAGGCCCGGAGGTAGGAAAAAATGTGACCCCTGCTGACTTCGCCTAATACTTTTCTTTGGAAGTATAGTGGGGAAGTTAAGGGAATATGTTTCATATTTTTAGTCATATTTTATTGTATGATGATGATTGTATCTTTATGATTCTTTTTAGATAGACAGTTGAGATTTTGATCAGAGGCCCCTGTCCACCTGGAGGCCCGGGGCTACAGCCCCCCTAAGACCCCCCTTAATCCGGCCCTGCCTAGGAGTACGGGGATATTTCAAATACTCGGTATTTTCTTTTTTTCTTTATTTAAAAAAAGTCAGTGAGAAAACAAATAACATACCTGAAAAATACGAATTCTCGAATGATTTAAAAGCAATGAGAAATTAAGTGAACGAAATTGCTCGTATGCAATTCTCTGTACACATCACTACACCAAATACAAGTAGTTTCGTATGTGGTATACTACAACACGAAAAATGTTAAGAATGTTTCTTCTTATTTAAATGATTGGCGTTCCTAATCTCAGATTGAATTTCTCGTTGGAGTACAGAAATTTCGGTGAAGCAGACATCATAGTAAGAATCATGAAGAAGTGGGAACCGTGTGCCGGAATTGCCAAATCACCCGGTTGAACATGCGCCATCTGAAAGGAAGTCTGTAACTTCGTTGACTGAAGCACCAGAAAGATTTTTTTTTAAAGTTACATTGATTTTACTTGGATATTTACGTATTCATGGAAATTTGATTTACCATTATTTTTGGAGATAGCCTTTCATTTATACAAATACAGCAGATTTTCGATAATCCTACAGTGGATTACAGAAACAGGAATTAAACGGTATTATGGAGTTTTAAAAAAGTCTTCTGTTTCTTATCCTGAAACATTTCTGATATAAAATATCCACCAGAAAACGTTCTGGACGGCCGGAGTAGCAAACGCCTAGATTACATATACTACACGAAATCTATTTTTTTCGAAATAACTATTCAAATGATCAACTATAGTCCGCGTCACCTGACTTGGCGTGTGGCATCAGCCAATAAGCTCGCATTGCGCTTTACTAAACCTTCAGGGAGGAATCGAATCATTCATAATTGATTTTGTTCGTACTTGTGGAGAATTATGAACAATTAGATTCCTTCCTGAAGGTTTAGTAACAGCGCACTACGAGTTTATTGGCTGATGCCACACGCCAATTCGGGTGACGCGGACTATAGTTATTCAAATCCTCTAAGAACATGGCGTTGAAATAATTCAACACTAATTTACTTTAAAAGCGCTGTTTTGAGGAAACATTAGTCTGAATTCTGTTTGGATTTCATTATGTATACTTAATACATCTGATACTAGAGCAGTGTTTCTTTAAGATACTTACTTTCAAGAAGAGGGCCTTTAATTTATCTTAGCTGTGGGAGTGCGGTTGGCCAACTCTAGGGGAATAAATTGCGATTATGTATAATATGAAAAGAACGATACTCCGTCCTTTCTTCGGTCAACCATGTTAAAGTCCACATTGTACTATATACCAAAATACCCGCCTGCGTACTACATAATATGTAGTATATTATATATTATATAGGCAATAGTAAAGTATCCAACCTCTTCCGTTTCAGCCAGATAATACGGGCAAATAAACATTTGCTATATGCTAGATATGTATACAAATATCACGCATGTCCTGAAACAATATGAGCTTGGGTGCTTGAGCTCCCGTGATGAAATTCTGTGTACGCCAATATATGTATATAAGAGACTCAGGCGAACATAATGATATGCCACATTTTCTACATTTAAAATAAACTCGAAAAGAATGTTTAACATTCCCATACAATACAATGCAATGACATACCAAACAGGCTTCCCTTGCCATTCATAGATATCGAAATTAAACTACCTTGTGTGTTTCGATCACAACCCATCCCATCTAATAACTAAATTTCACCGGAGCTTCAATGAGCGCTCACAATTATGTTCACCCTAGCCGCTCATCCACAATATACATGAAAATAGTGTCTCAGTGCAAACCCTCACATTTTGATTTTTACCTTTCGGGCAAAATTTTCTGAAAGAAAAAGCCTGGACAAACGTACAAAATATTTTTATCAATGGGAATATTCAGGAATCAGATTTAAAAAAAAAAATTTTGTCACAATTGAACAAGAATAATGGTATTGTTCGCATATGGAGTTATTCAAAGATCGAAAGTATTGGAAGTCACTAAGAAATATTCTACCTAGAGCTCTGATTCCTTTATCTCTGAAAAAGCAACAGCCTTTTTTCCTTCTTCTTCAAAGATTAATGGGAATAAATCTCTGAGAACTTTGAATAAAAACTAACATCTGATGCTGACTTTTGATAGTAGTTTTAACCCTTTTGGTAAACGTTTTTTCTTTTTTCTTTAATTTTTAGTATTAGTTATTTCAAGAGCAGAACTATACTAGTGATTGTCTTTTCAATTCCTTTTGACGCTAATGTTGGAAGCATTTTCCGGTTGGATAGAGCATGTGGTTGACTGGTTTATTGATGTGAGAAGTAGAAAGGGGAGATTGCCTCAAACCCTCCTGGAGTTCCCGACTCTCACACTCCGTAGACAATGCAGTCGGGATCACCCATGTGTGGTCCCCGCTATCAGATGGGAAACGACTTGTCAAATAAGGCGTTCCGACCAAACCCACCAGCGAAGTCTATGAAATACACACGTCCACTGATCCGTACAAATGGCCGTTTTGTCATTGCCAACTGGGTGCTATTCAAACATCCCTTATGAGAGCTGGGGTGAAGCAATAAAACCTTGGCACATATACTGCAATTACAATCACACAAGTACGCAGAAGATTAACTAACTCTATCCTTGGAGGGTGAAAGGAGAGATTGTTAGTTTTGAGTTGAGGCTCTATCATACAGTGTGGTTAATGATCAAGGCATTGGATGATTGTTTTAAAATACTAGTTAATCTTAATTTTTGATCTTCATTTATTTAATACATTTCCCCTAACAATTATATTGAATATTTAACGAGAACAATAATAATTTCTAATTGAACCTTTATTTTAACTGGGCCGACATTGTAGGCTTACATTAGGTCAATATAATCTGCTACATTTATCAAATTCAATATTAAAAGAATCTTGGACATACACTATAGTGCCCAGACCAGAAATAATGGGTATAATACAGTAGTTGTGATGATGATGATGTTCATTGAGGGTTGTACTTTTTGTGGTATGAAATGTTCTTTGTCTCATTTCAGAGCATCAGAAAAAAAAAAAAGACTTGTTAAATCTCATTCACAATACCTGGAGGTGGAGATTATATCATGATGTTAAGGACAAATTAAATTTCCTCCCCCTATAAGAATTCGCTGATCCTTTATTTCAAGATTTCGGAGATATAAACAACGATTAACTGATATCAAAGTAATTTGTAGAATTTCTAGAATAAAGCATAGCAGAATCTTGTATTAGAGTTGCAAATTAGCAAACTCAATAGACATTGATACTGCACAGCATTTTCGGGCATAAACTACCGTCAGTGTCGGACTGGCCAAGTTGAGGGCCCTTGGCGCGGTTCCTTAAGGGCCCCCCACCCATATTATATATATAAAAAGTAACTTCACGATTATTATAACTTTTTTGCGATCTGTTTTGTACTACATATTTATTCAATACAGAAACTATTTATTCAATATATATGGGTTACAATAATACTGAGACTATCAAACGCAATCGTGAAGTTACTTCAGATGCTTTGATAGTTTTTTTTACGCAGTTCTTCACTTCATGAGGTAACCAAATCAACTGGGAGGAAACGGGAGAACTTTCAGAAACCCATGCACATGGTGTTTGTCCACCACAAAGTACACATAGCGCGATGTGGGATCGAACCAGGGGCCTCATGCACCAGAGGTGAACGCTTTACCACTGAGCTACCGCGGCCTCTATATGTGACTTCGAGTACATAGGAGGGTAAGAACAAATTTGAAATCAGTGTACAAATTACTAAACAAATCACTGTTGCGATAGCTGAAACAGAAGAGAAAATTACATGATAGACATTTAAAGCACTTTTGGTTGTTTACATTTTTTTTTCCATCCAGTTTGTATGTTGGATTCATTTTTGCTTTCAGACTCAAGTTCGCTATCTGGTTTTCATTAGGTTCTGGCTTTGGTCTGTAAAGCTCTCTTTTCCTAAGCGTTTAGCGTACGCGCCTTTGGCGTGAAAGACCCGGGTTCGATTTCCGGCGGAGCTCATGTGGTTCGGATTCCACGTTTATCAGTAGGTCCTGACTCAGATAACCTCGCTGTTGAAAGGGACGTTAAACTCAAAATCAACTCAACCCTGTAATGCTCTCTCCACGTCATTTGGAAAATATCATATTGACTAGCAAACTGATTCAATTCTAGGAGACAATTCCGACCAATATGAGTGAGTTCAATAATTTTGACAGACACATCAATCGGGATATCAGCAACATCAAGAATAGAAATTTCGCTGTGTCTTTGGAGATCTAGCCAAGAACAATTAAGAAATAAACCTTCGTTTGGCACAGTCTTAACTCCGTTGAGACTACTGAAGCTTCTCTCACATGGAGCAGTACTCACAGGTAAAACTGCACAAAATGTGACAACTGGAAGCAAATTTGGGAATCTCGTAATGAAGTTTTCGATTGAGTGTGAGAAAGCAGGGGCAAATTAAAACATTGTGAAGACTTCTTATTCCATGTTTTCCTTCACTCAGCAACAATTATTTTCGTGCGAAACAGAAACTGCACGGCCTTGTGAGTTTAGGGAGAAACCACTCCTGCTGAACACTAGTCACCAGCTCTAAAATTTTAGTCGCCAATTGCGACCTGGCGACCGAAAATTTTGCGCCCTGGCCTACTATATACCATTACCTCCCCTAAAGCTACAATTCAATGTACGCTCCAGCATTTTCTACAAACTTTCTTAAACGAACAGATATGTTTTCTATGATTTTCCTCAATAACTCAGGAAGAACACCGTTTATGATTTCACGTGTCATAGGATGATTCACAAAGACTTCAAGGCATGCTGCAACTCAAAAGGAATAGCAAAGAATTATCTGAAACTAAAACGAATGTAGGTATGTAGAAACAAACGGTACAATTTTCGAAAACAGTGGCATCTTGGAAATACCTCTGTAGGGAGCGGCCAATTTCAAAATGTCAAATAGAAACAGGGGTCGATTTTGCTTGCGTTGAAAGAAGCGCTAAATATTAAACCACTTCCGTAGACAATAGTTTACGACACTTGGTACCATACAGAAGCTTAGTTGGTGGACAAAAGCAAAATGATGAGATAGGATGCTGGAACAAAACGAAGTAGCAAACAACTGGTCGAAACGAAGAAAGAAAAAAAAAAAAAGTAACGAGGTTGCTGTTACCAAAGGATTGAGCTAAACATGGGGGGCATGAACTTGGTTATTTGTAATGGAGAAATTTCACAAATATGGGTACATAGCTAAAGTATCATCTTACCTTCTGCGGAGTGTAGTCTATGCAGCCTTTGCATCACAAATGCTCAAAGTGATGTCCACGAACAGCAATACAGCGATTTATTCACTGTACATAATTATGAGCAACAGCTTCAAACTCGACAACGTTGATGTTCCGGAATGCGGTTGTAATGCATTGTTTCGTGTTGTGAATTTGAGCTGGTCTATTGACTTAAACAAGGACCTTAATTCGACCCCAGAAAAAATAGTCCATACAAGCAAGGTCTGGAAACCTCGGCGGAAACTGTGGACTGGACCATCTCTCGATTCAGCGTTGCAGTAACAGAACATTTAACTCTTCCCTATAGGTGACACAAAAGCAAGTAAATGTTGCGATCTACAAACGAATCTGGAATGAATGACTTTAACACATTTTAGTTTGTAACTGAATAGAGCTCCGATTTGACGTTGTCCGCATAGTATAGTATACACTATATCTGCAACTATACTATTGCAGGTAGCAGTTTAGAATGCGTATACAATATGTACTCCATATCTGGCTGTAATTGACATAAAATCCATTTATTTAAAGTAAAGTTGGCCCTCCTAGACAGCACTTAAATGCACAATTCTTTTACTTCCCACTATTAGAACGCCACGGAGCACCAATTTCACCATGTTTGGTTACCCCATCAAAATACTACCCGAATTCAACTCACCTTAATATTTTATATATATATACTGGGTGGTCCAAAAGTAGGTATACAGTATCGTACTGATCAGCTCATTGAATTTTATATTATTTCTTATTGTTATTCATCAGGTAGACTTAGTTTCTTTATTATTTGTTCTTAATGTGTTTTTACTTCTATCTTAAGTTCGGAACGTCCGAACCAAAGATATCCATACACTAGAATGTTATACTTGATCAATGCAGGGGTGTATACCTACTTTTGGCCACCCTGTATATTTTATATATATATATATATATATATACTAACGCTATTTAGTATAAATTTATGTAACGGTCAAACTTCCCTCCCCCCTCCGAGCAAATCAAAAATTTCAATCCTACGCGCCTGCCATGTTTCGATCCAGGTCATATCATAGACAAGCTTTGACTACATGAGTCTTCAGGGATATTTACTTGTAGGTAATACCGTTCCTTTTAACTCGTACAGTGTACCTGTAAAACGTTAAACAAAAATAATTAATCCCTTTCATTTCGCGCTCTTGCACATTCTTGGTCTGCCCTAAACTCGAATTACTTCTTAATAAAACAAAAGTATCATCATATTACAAGAATTTATATATGTATTTCTTGCTTTTTTAGTCACTTCAAAATTACACCTTCTTTTACAATACAGGCAATTTGTTCTTCCAAAATTCATATCAAGAGGTTACAAGACATACGAAACGTACAGGGCTACAGAAAATAAAAATTTACAAATCAACAGGTGCAAATATAATTCTTTAGTAATAAGAAATAGGTTTCATTTGCAGAAATTCTTTGACCTTCATCAGTTAACAGAGCAACTAGAATTCATTAAACATTTAGCCCAGTCGATTTTTCATCTTTCAATTGAAGCACATGTTTGTACTATTGCAATGGTATGTAAGAAATAAAATAACCATACAATCTTGTTGTATGTTTTTTTATAATAATAAGTCAAACTACAGTGTGGCACAAAATGTATTCTACGAAGTTTAAAAGTAATTTTCTTAGCTGCTATCTCGAAAATTTAACAAAATATATGTGACATATTTTGTGCACTTGGCTGTTTGTGAAAGTTCTGCAAGTTCAGCGGATTTTCTTCACAAACTTTTGGAAAATATAGTGAAAATGTAATATAAGTGGTAGGATATGAGTCGTAATTAATTTTTATATGAAAACTTTCTCTTTTCCTTTTATTATAACTTACGTAGATTTTGCGCCATCCTGTAACTCCACTATAACAATAGCAAACAACAGTTTTTGAATGTCATATGTGATTCTTGTACTTTCGACATCGCTAAACATCACAAATGATTAGTCAAACAATATTTATGAATAGAAAACTATTAAATTATAACACAAATAATTGGGGACTTGGGTGAAATAGTGGTTGAACCAACATCCACATTTCTAGTTCAACATAAATTGTAAAACAAATTTCAAAATAAATCTCAACCTCTAGTACAAATCTACAGTGCAGGATACAAGTTGAGAGTTTTGTTGTATTAGTTGTCGGCTTTCTCACCAACCAAGTGATTTCAAGGTGCTCGAGGGTGAAACTTTCTTTTCTCCGCAATGAAAACTGATATTTCTATTTAACGTAAATGGGGGAGGAGGGGGAAACATTCGAAAAGAACAAAATTTAATATTAAGTACTCTAATGTTCCCATCTGCTAAAACCAATACCGCATGGGCCTGAACTCTATCCTTAGTTCAATTTCAAAGCTAGAATTATCTCCAGCAGAAGAGGTAAATTACTCGGAACACCCACGTCCTTCGCTTCAAACTATAACCAAGAATCTCAAAAGAATTAACTTTTCCTAATATTTTTTTCTAGATTGGACAACTTAGTGAATCTCACTAACCACCAAGCAGATGTGCTTTTCTATAGACTGCAGGAATGAAATTTACTGTATTGAACTTTTACATTTTAAGGAACATACATAAACAATTTTCCGGATGCTATACAATGAATTTATATTTTGAATAAATATAAATGGTTTTACCTAGGCACCAGGTTTGCAATATACCCCTGAAAAATGAAATTTTTATAAGCTCTTCTAAATTACGCCTCAATGCACTATTATCATACAACGGGAGCACTAAATCAATACTAGTGACATATTCCTTAGGTATGAAGGAAACATGATACTATGTTCAGCTTATTAAATATGAATCATTATTACTGTTAGTAAATTTGTTGATATTTAGAAGTCGTTTCTACTAGGATTACAGGAATAATTTAGAAAATACTGTTGTTTTCTTTGGTTCTTAGACAATAGGGCAATTGAGTCAAATTACACTATGAAAGGCTGGCCTACGAGAAAAAGTATCACTATGTCAAGTATGTTTCCTTAGTAAATTCAAATAAAGTACTGCTTGCTACTTCCTATACATACAAAATTATGTCTATTGAAATATTTCGCTAAAACTAGACAGCTCGGCTGAAAATTCAATTCGTACATTCTCACCAAAGTTTCTCCCCGAGAACTTAGACGCTGCAAGCGACAGGCAAAAACAAAAGTTCTATCATAGTATTCATAAAAGGAGTGAGGTATCAAAGTAGATGGGATTCTCGTACGATAGACGACTACTGCTAGCTTTTAGTTAAGAGAAAAGAAACTAAAACGAAAAAAGAGAAAGAAAGAACTATAAGTTTTAAAAAACATTTGTAATTTTTTTATAATACTTTGTTGTTTTGTTGTTTATAATTTTTTTTATAATTGTTTTATAATACTATGTAATTGCATATTTTGGTTTACAACAATTACAAACATTACAAGAATATTAATTCGAAGATTTTTTTTATAATTATAAAAATATGACATTTTCAAAGAAACCACTTAATGTACTACATAAAAACTGAAATATTGATCAAAACTATAAGTTGGAACTTTTTAATTTTCATTTAGTGTGTTAGAAAATTTAAGTAACGTCAAAAATATATATATTTATTGAGGTATTCAAGCCAGACTAATTTTCCTAAAGCAATAGTTTACTACATTCCATGTTATCTACAAAACGAATGCATTTTCTAATCTGATTCCGTACTTAAATACGTATATTAATGACGTAATTGAAATTGTACAACAACAACATTCATTAACTTGTAGTTTTCGACAGAATTAAACTCACTTCTGCCATACAAAAATGTTACATCTCTGGGGAGAACTAATTTAGTTCAATGCCTTCTTCCGTCCATGTGGCAGACAAGAAGTTTAAATTTGTTGAGTAGTCTTATTGTTGGTTAGACCAGGGCGCAAAATTTCCGGTCGCCATTGGCGACTAGAAATTTAGAGCTGGCGACCAGTGTTTAGTAAGAATGGTTTCTGCCTAAACTCACAGGGCATCGCAGTTTCTGTTCCGCACGAAAATTGTCACTGAGAGAGAGAAAACGTAGAATGTGAAGTCTTCAGAACGTTGTAATTCGCCCCTTCTTTCCCACCCTCAATCGAAACGGTTTATCTCCGTGGGTGGGCGGACCTCTCGTAATTTGTACGTGAGAAATACTGCCGATGATCATTTTTGGATTGGCGAGTGCCACTGACTTTGAAATTTTGCGCCCTGGGTTAGACCACTATTTCACCCAGTTCACAATATTCCCAACGTTGTTCAAATGTAACTTGCACTACTCTTCATTTATAAAATGAAGGAACACACATTTCAGTATTTCAATAGCACATATGTCACAAATAAGGAATTATATATATATATATATATATATATATATATATATATATATATATATATATATATATATATATGGGAGAGAGAGAAACAAACAAATCAAATGATCCAATAAAAAATATGATTTATTTCAGAAATTTAATACGAACTTGAAAGTAAAATCTGAAGACACAAATAAATATCATTGATAATCGATTCAGTGAAGTTCAATAAAACTTGAATTAAAAAAAAAAAAATCATGTGAATTTATCCTCATTACAGATATCGTTCAAGAATCCATTTGGACATACTTTATTACATATTATGGTTAATATGAATTTTTTACATTTTTGTTTCAGAACATTTTTATTAGTTGACTATAGTGGAATAAATATCTCTGTAAAACGTTATCTGAATTTAATAAATAGTCGAAATAGTCATTTATTTATTTTAGACACTAGGAAACACACGTACAAAATAAAATAAAAACAAACTGAAATAAAAGGATTAGTTTCACGTATGTAGAATGTATGAGTAAACAACTTTGGTTTTGATTATAAGTAAAAATGAATGATTAGTTGAAAAGATGACCTAAGATAATTTCTGGTCCCATATGCAAATAAATAACGCTTCACAACTCAGTTGGTTATAATGATATTTGTTTTACACAATGCAATCAAATTATTATTTCACATATGAAAATGAAATAAATATGGTACAATATCTTCGTCTGCATCTCATAAACTATATATGAGTGAATATCCTTCCTTTTTCTATCACACACAAAATCATACAAACCTTTACTGTTAATACTATAATTCATCTAATAAACTGATAGTGTATCTGCACCTCTAAAAATGTACTGAAATGTTCATATTTATAAAATGTCTCATGAATGTTTAAAAATATATATAATGTCAACATTCAGGTACTTATTCCGGATATTACTTACATAGATGAATAACAAATACTATCTGTCAAACAATTGAAGAACGTTATCTCACAGATGAAATCTACTGCTTATTTTTTTTTAAATATATTTACATATCTATTCATGTTAAGTATAAAAAAATCTTTGAGAAATCTACACAAAACACCAAATACCACTACAAATTCTTAAAACATTTATGTCAATTCGAAAGTCAGATGTTCTAATAACGTCTATTACCGCTGAAACTATCTTCATACCAACCCCTGCCACCTCGTCTGCTACGCTGAGCATCTCTGCTTTGGTTTTGGTTCCAATTATAGTATTCCCCATCCTGTCAAATGATAAATAACATAAAAATTGGAATTATGGAATTTTACTAGCACAGAGCAAGAACTTAAATGCTGCTAATATTCGTTATAATCAATTATAGAGACTACACCAATCACTCAATCACCCACACCACTGTATTGTTTGAAAATGGAAGAAGGTATGCGTATGAAACTACATAACAAACGTTTTACAAAATTTAAAACCAGGACAGATTTAAGTTTTGAGAGCACCGTATTTAGTAAATATATTTAATAAAACATTTTTGTTTAATAGGTGAATACAGAAATGAGTAATATATAAAACTGCAAGTTGCATACTGAAATGAAAGACTATACCTAGGTAGAAAGATAAAATGTTAGAAGAAAAATATTGGAAATAAAATTGCAGAAATACTTTCTTTTTGGAGGAACTTTAAAATTTATCTCTATCTATCTATCTATCTACCTATATGTATTTGATATAGATATATATCTATTTCATAAGAATTAGTTTCAGTATGTTCACTATCTGATATGAATAAGATTATTGGTAGCATTAGCATGTCTAAATCAAATACTACATTATGTACTATATTTACGTTTACGACTTCGGATAAAATAAATCAAATTTAATTTACATATAAGCTTAAAACTTGTATTGAAAACTGTGCTTTTGAGGTACCTGGATGTTCTCCTAAAAAAAAGTCAACTCATTCTGGATATATTATAGTTATTTGTTCGAGTAAACACTCAGACAACTCATAATGATTCGCCATTTGTCATTAAAAAGTTTAAAATTTATATTTTCTTACGACTCGTAAATTGATGCTACTGTCAATTCAGCCATGTAAATGTTACAACACAATAAATGATCTTTAGCTATTATTGATTTAATAGCACCGTACAATAATTGCTTTGATCTTTGATGAGAGAGCAAGACGTGACAATATCAACCACAAGGCCAAGTTTAAGATATTTTTTTTCTGAAAATGTGCAAAATAACTTTTATTAAAAAAAAAAAAAAAAAAAAAAAAAAAGGTTTCCAGTTTCAGTTTTGGAACATCAATGTAGAGAAATTTTTACTGTAATTTATTGTTGAAAATTCTCATAAAAATAGAAATTTAAAGGTTTAAGAAAGAAGTATTTTTATCTTTTTGCTCTTCCCCTTTGTTTTAACCTAAAAAACTTTGTTCTTCAAATATTAGAATACAAAAAAGTTAAATTATTGTATTCTGAAGAAAACGATGAACGAACGATTGAATGATTATCGTTAATTTATTTATTTCGAAGGATACGTTTTCCAAACAATCAAAGAAAATTGAAATTTCATTTCATGATCGTGGATAAGTGGATTGTAGACGAAATTAAACTAACGTTAAACGTCAAAAATATTTACGTGAAAAGATTATTAGTGTCAGTATTAACGTAATAAAAATAACTGTTATATATTCTGTGTACATCGAACTGAAGGAAAAAAGTCTCAATGTGGAACACTGAAAGCAGTGCTTCATGAAAGCACACTTTCATCACTCCTGCTTAGTTTTATAATTACCTCACGCAAAATAAGGACCTGTTACAGAAAATCCGTTCTTATGAGAAACATACAATACGTAAATTGCCAGAGAAATTAAATACATTTCCATTTGTTATATATATATTGCATTATATTGGCAATGCAGATAATATTAAATGTTGTACAGCACTTTAATTATCTGCATGTTACCTAATTACATTCTTATAGTCCTCGATGTTATGTTTTAAGTAGCCCATTTTCTATGTTTAGGGGACATAATAAATAACAAGCTATACTTGAAATCTGACCACATAATATACTTTGTCCCATTTTTCAGTTTATGAATCTGGTTAAACTGTTTACAGTATACGGTACCTAAAATGCCACAGAAAACTCAAATTAGGCTCTTCAAACAGGATATTTAAAATTAATAATAAAGGTTTTGCTAACTGAGAATGTGATGTTAACAAACATTTATACGAAAACAAAACTGTGGTTTTCGCGTCCGTATGACTGTTTCTTTTGCCCAAAGAAATACTGTTTTCTTGTTTATAAGTTTAAATTTATGCAAACTAAAAAAACACGCAGTTAAGTTACGGAACCAAAACATGAATGATGGGTAGGATTGCATATATTAATCTTCGAGGCAAACAGGTCAATGTCAGTTTGAAACTGAGTAGTATGTTGTAAAAAGTTCTTCCTAGATTGTCGGATATACTATATGAAAACAAACGACATGTGTTGAAACTTCTTAGGAACCCCAAAACGAAAATGTCCATTATCTGATCCCCTCCCTCCCAAAAAACAGCTTATATATAACATTCAACTTCCAAAAGGCACATTTACTTATTTATTTTAAAAAATATACATAAAAGGTACAAGTTTTACAAATGCCCTTTCAGAGTATCATAGTACTGAAAGTGTGGAAACTGCTTTGTAAAAGAGAAATTATATACAGAGTGGAACAGAGAAATTATATACAACTATTTAAGCGCATAACGAACATTCAGCTGTGCACTAGAATACTATTTCCATTGTGTTTTTGTGTGTAACATTTAGAAAATGATATTGACAGAATCTTTTTAAAACATAATTTAGACACAGAGACGTAAGCACTCTTGAAGATTTTGGTGTTGATTATTACCATCATGATTATCTGATCACATTCTGAAGCACTGTACTTATTTTTAGTTTAATTCAGACTATACACATTCAAGATAAGATTCTATTATATTCGACAAGAAACTAGGGATATCAGTTATCTACCAGTATTGACAGGTGAAAAATACGGTTGCTGGTTCGTTTAAAATTCATATAATAATAATAATAAAACATGTAACTTACCGGTCTCCTTTCCCTCTCCCTTTCCCTGTCCCTCTGATAGCCTTGTTGTTGATATGGTCTTGACCTTTGATAATCTGATGACCTGTAAACAAAACATAATGCATTAAAGACAATCAACACTCTTGTTCCATTTTTTCTCGTAAGACTATAGAAACCAAAGAATAATACAGTAAATCCACTATTTAGTATAATGGAATATCTGGGTCAAAAGAATGTTCGTAAATTTGGAAATCAATTAAATTCCGAATTCTGTTGTGACAATATGTACTTACCTAGGTAAAATAGGGTGGGCTTATCATGTAACTTACAACTGTGTATTGGAAAAATGAAAGAAAACCCTAAAGCTTCATTTGCTTTCCCTTTGAAGGTTGTTTATTAATAATCAAAGATCTAAACTGCTATATTAGAATCGCATCCGTGGTCGTTCTTTAAAAATCCGATCGAAGTTTACACTTCAGCAGTTTTTTTTTCTCCGAACTACACTTGTTGTATTCGTCAAATTCTGTTCGTTAAATCGATAGTTTACTGTATTAAGATGTATCTGCATAATTTTCTACTTACTACCAAACATTACTGGGTAGACTATCGTGCGCTTTTTCTCGCTCGTGGCCTACAGCATTTGTCGACACTAAGATGTCCTGTAAAGGTTGGCCGAGGAAACACCCCGGTTAGGGTCGGAAAAATAGCATTAAAACTAGAGTACATGAAATGTTTTAACTAAAATTAATGAATTAATAAAAAAATATAATTTATTTTTTCTTCCATTCTGTTGAAAGTAATCTGTACGGTGTACAGTGTTTGCACTTAAGTTATATTCCAAATCAATACACACACCACAATTGTATTCGAAAGAACAGCACCGAAATTAAGTCACTGAAAAACTTATCTCACATTATATACTTCAATCAGAGATTGGAAATGCAGCCCTTCGTATTCCCACGCACTGCGAGCAGTTCTTATCGACATTAACTATGCAGCCGGAAGCGGGAAGAAAATACGGCAATTTTATTTTTATTTAATTATAAAAAATATTAATATTATTAAAAGTATTTACGTATCGAGACTACACCACAACAACGCTCACTCCATGCCAAAATTGCTAAATTTCTCTGGAAGGAGCTCCACCACCTATCACAGACTACGCACCTAGCTCCTTTAGACTTCTATCTCTTTGGTCTCTGAAACAATTCGATTCGGTCAATCCATTGTTTGCAGGTGGTCACATGCTTACAAAATTGTTTTTCATGAACAAAGTATACCAAAATTAAACTACTGCCGCCACACTGGAATAAAATCCAGCTCCTGCGGATTTGGGTCTTCCTTAGTTTTTATTTTTTTTTTTAAATTTTTATTTATTTATTTTTAATGGTACTCATACAGAGCGAGTTCAATTTGTCTGGCAGAGAAATTTCAGCTTCCGATGGGTGTCACTAGCGAAAGTCAATGAAGGAGCGAATAACGCTTTCGGAATTTCAACTCTCTCTTGGCCAAGCTTCGAACTTTAGGCGGGTGTAATTTCAGGTGCAATCTCTGGCAGGAGAAGGGAAGGGTAAATGCGGTTCATATCACTAAATTGTAAGTTTGCATTAACGCCGTTAACATTTAGATGGGCAATTCAACATTTGAAAAGTCGAAAACAAAAAAGAACATTATTCGAGTTATTTTAACATAATATGCATCCCGTATAGATTCTATGCTAAAAATAATATTACATTCTAACTTGGCGAAGAAACCAACTAACTTAGAAGTAAAGAAAACATGCGGACTAAATGTATGCTTAGATCTTCAGAATGAAATTTTGATTCATTTATGGTTATACCTGCATCTCATAGCTCATATGCTGCTACTCATAAATTTTGATAGCGTGTGCTAATTCATAATGTAATGATAATTCCATTTTGAGCAACTTAATTCTATTGATTACATAATTACAATATACTGAGAACGAAAGATAATACATATATTTAGCGAAATATGATTACATTTCCGTACAATATTTTTGTCTATTTATCATCAAATATTTTCATAAAAGGTAAAATGTTTACAAAAAAATTCCGGATCACATACTGCAGCACTTGAACAAATACACAACTAAAGCAATTATCTCTTTTGTGCTATTTCCGAACTGATTATAAA
The DNA here is from genome assembly GCF_964235325.1 of Thermobia domestica. NCBI lineage: Eukaryota > Metazoa > Arthropoda > Insecta > Zygentoma > Lepismatidae > Thermobia > Thermobia domestica. Next base: position 93,363,295 of record NC_137464.1, read on the forward strand.
TACGGCGAGTATACGCTTGAAACTAACTATAGTTACATTCCCCACTCATTTCGTCAAAGCTCTTTTCACAGAGCGAGTGAGAGAGGTGGAGGGGGTATCCCATAAATTAGAGTGAGCCATCTATCTAGCCGGACGACTCAATTCAATTTGATCAGCCTGTCTAAACAGAGGCACTATTCCCAGGCCATTTGATGCAAATTAAGCAAATTCCATTTCCATGTACCTGACAAAACAACAGAGGGGAATGATTGGAGAACACACAGTGTTACCGAGTGCGATTTTCTGGGTGGGTGGATGAGTTAGACGGGGTGGATGGAGGCACTGAACAACTTATGGAGAGGGAGAGGAAGGGAAGGTGGAGCTAAATAAGGCCAACTCTCGTGCGCAAGTCATTATCCAATGTTTGTATCTGTTGCGAGTGAGGATATTCCTTCGAAAGCTATATACTCAAGAGAGAAAGAGGAAGAGAGGGCACATTCTCCACCTCTTCTCTTACTCTAGAGTAGTCTTTTTGAAAGGAGAGTTTGCATTGGAAGCTGCAAAATTTTAATCCCATCGTTGCACAGATTTACCAAGAGATCAAGGGGATAAAAACTAGTGTTTGTTTTATTCTCGTATACCCGTATCTTTCATTCTCTTCTAATTCCTTCGTAACCCTGCAGCCCAGATGATTAAAAAAAAAAAAAAAAAGTCGTCCGTTTGTTTCGTGGTCCACTAGTTGCTCATTTGCTTCTACAATCTGTGAATAAAATAATAAGTAAAAGGATATACATCACTCATATTCTTGCTATGTTTTTATTTTTCCCAAAAGAAATTTGAAATAGTATGCAGAATTCTGAAAATAGCCAAGTTCACAAGTCATGTGTGCTTTTCACTCTTACAAGTTAGAAGTATGCACGTGATTGTTGGGAGAAACCAAACATCAATAGATGCAATCTGTTACTTAACTGTGTATACTTTTCATATTCAAAACGTAAATAAAGAAATAATCTGTTCCAGCAGAATAATGATATTAATAATAGCAACAACAATAGCTGAACCAGTGCTATTTACACAGCGCGCAGTTCTAATATGAGCGTGAATCTCTTTCCCACTATATCTGTACAAGTCCCTTTACGAACACAAGTAAAGGAGAGGAAGGCTCTCAAAGGGAGTGAATTGCTTTAGACAAACATATAAATGTAGTATTTTAATATATAGGATGTTGGGGAGAGTTTGTGACAAACTTGGATAAGTAATAGATTATACCAAATGAATTTCTTTTCTTATAATTCCATATCTCAGTACGCTTCATTGTGGGTCCACAAGCCTTCGAAGTTGCCAGCTTGCAAAAGGTTTTGTCATTCAGATTAAAGCAAAGTGCCTGAAATGTCCATCAACCCGCTATACATAGCTCCTCTACTGGTTGCCTTTCACAAGGGTATCAAACTAGAGCCAAAATTAAACTAATAAGGCACAAACGACGCCTAAAATGTGCAATAGAAAATACTTTTTTAAAAAATGAATGAGAACTGGCATATCTAACAAAATTTGGAATCTACCAGCGAAAACGGTTTTCTAGCGTTCGTTGTTTTCGAGATCTCATTCTCAAAGGGATTAGCCACAAAGATACAAACTTTTCTAGCATTTTAATATACAGATAAGAATAAACTATCAACTGATCAGCTTGAGAACAAACGATATACTTTTTAACGCCATAAAAATTCGTTTATTTCCTCAAAATCTACTCATGAGAATTTACTCCCAAACACGGTATTTTGTTCAGCTTGATATGGTGTATCAACTGACATATGGCTCGTCTTTGGCCTACACTATAGTTAAACGAAAATTAAAGTTCACGAGTTAATATTAATTTTTAGCTATATCTCATTAACCATAACATTTACCAATGATGGGCAAATTACGGCCTGCGAGACAGACACGGTCCCCTGAGGAGTTTTATCCGGTCTGCGATACAATTTCTAATGTAATGAATGAAAATAATATAACATCTTCTTTTACCAGGACACGTCCTCTTTTTCAGGCCTTAAAATAGTCAAGGAGTCAGTTTTCAGGGAATGTCCTTTAGTATCATGAGTCTATAGTATAAAAGTTCATTAAAAAGCTCAAGCTCAAGCGCGCTCTTTACCTATTTTCCCCCTCAGACTCGTGATTATAATAATTGTAATCCCAACCCCTTTTTTCATCTTCATTTCTCCCTTCCGGATAAATAATCAAACGCTGAAACGTGTATCAAATTATTTTAAATGAGAAGTCGAAATACCGAATTTCATGTGTCATGTATCTAACTTCAAAAGATTCCGAGATATAGACATTTTAACATCTATTTCCCTCCCTACATCGTCGAATTTCCAAAAATCTTTCCTTAGTGGGGCTTTACGTCATAAATCCAATGCACTGCCCAAATTTCAAGTTTCTAGCTTAAGCGGTTTGGTCTGAGTGTTCATCAGTCAGTCTGTCAATCATTAAGGATTTCTTGTTTATGATTTATGATTTATATTTCTGGCCTTTAGGCATCTATGGCCATGCTAGCCCGTCACGTTTGAGAAATGACGTCCCTCGGCGAGTACACTATTCGGGGAAAGGGAAGGAAGGAAGCGGCCTGGGATCTATATATTAGGTACCACCCCGGCATTTGCCGGGCTTGAAAAAGTTTTTACACTTTTTCGACCGAGCTCCCACCGGGAATCGAACCTGGGACCGCTCAGGATTCCTTGTTTTAAATATTCGGGACATGTATAAGGGGATCAGCGAATTTAAGAAAGGCTATCAACCTCGTGCTTATATATTAAAGAAAGCTGACGGAACAGTTCTCACTGATACGGATAGCCTCTTAAATAGTTGGAAAGATTTCTTTGACGATTTGCTGAACACGCAGCCAAAAACTAATGTGCGTGAAGAAAAGGAGATACATACCGCAGAACCGTATATTCCAGAACCCAATCGAATAGAAGTTGAAACCGCTATAAATAAATCAAAGAAACACAAATCTCCGGGTGTAGATGAAATTGCAGCTGAGTTAATTTTAGCTGGAGGTGAAAAATTGTGGAACAAGATACACAAACTCATTCTCCTTATCTGGAACAAGGAAGAATTGCCACAAGACTGGAAAGAATCAATCATTGTTCCAATTTACAAGAAAGGCGACAAAACTGACTGTAATAATTATCGAGGCATTTCTCTTCTGTCAATATCCTATAATATCCTTTCAAATATTCTATTAGCAAAATTGACTCCATGCGCAAATGAAATTATTGGAGATTATCAGTGCGGATTTAGACGAAATCGATCAACTATCGACCAAATATTTACCATTCGCCAAATACTCGAAAAAAAGTGGGAATACAATACCCCGGTACATTAACTATTTATTGATTTTAGAAAGGCGTACGACTCGGTTAGGAGAGACATTATACAACGTTCTTACAGAACTTGGAATACCGAGAAAGCTAATTAGATTAAGATATGTTTAAGTGAATCCCAAAGTAAAGTCCGGGTAGGAAAATTTTTGCCCACGAGCTTTCACGTCGAAAACGGCCTGAAACAAGGAGATGCGTTGTCGCCATTATTATTTAACTTTGTGCTGGAATACGCCATAAGGAAAATCAAAGATAGCAACCAGGGCCCAGAGTTGAATGGTAATCACCAGGTTATGGCATATGCTGATAATGTAAATTTAATAGGGGATGATAGGAGAACAATACAAATAAATGCAGATATCTTATTAAACGCTTGCAGGGACATGGGTTTAGAAGTAAATACAGAGAAAACTAAATACATGGAAGTGCGTCGGGACCGCAATACGGCAAATTATGGAGGCGTTAAAATATTAAATAATACTTTTGATATAGTGGATACTTTCAAATATTTAGGATCAATATTAACAGACGAAAATCATATTCACGAAGAAATTAAATGTCGACTAAAAGCAGGGAATTCGTGTTACTATTCGGTTCAAAATCTTGTCGTCGCGAATTCTGTCGAAGAATTGAAGCTTAAAATATATAAAACAATAATCATGCCTGTTGTTCTGTATGGTTGCGAAACATGGTTGCTTACTCTGAGGGAAGAACATAGACTGAAAGTATTTGAGAACAAGATCCTGAGAACAATATTCGGACCCACGAGGAACGAGAATGGGGAATGGCGGAAACTTCATAACGAGGAACTACATAATTTATATGGTTTACCCAACATTGTTAGGGTCGTCAAGTCTAGGAGGCTTAGATGGGCAGGTCATGTAGCTAGAATGGAAAAAAGTAGAAACGCTTTCAAAGTCTTGACTGGAAGACCCATCGGAAAACGACCATTAGGAAGACCTAGGTGCAGATGGGAGGACAATATTAAGATGGATCTCGCAGAGATAGGAATACAAAGTAGAAACTGGATCAAATTGGCTAAGGATAGAAGTCAGTGGAGAGCTTTTGTGAACGCGGCATTGAACCTCCGAGTTCCATAGGCCATAGAGTTAGTTATGTTCTTATATATTGATTGTTTTTCCCCTTGTGCTGGAAAATGTTTTTACTTCAATTAAATTATGCAAAGACAACGATCGTATCAAATTTTACGTTACCCGTGGGAAAACTTTATCAGAATTATATACGATTGTGTAAACCTGAATGGTCCTCTCAAACTTTTAGTGGACCCTAGCTACGCTACTGAACCAAACCCAATAATTACGAATAACTGGGCCTAATTTTCAACACCAGCTTCACAAATAACTGCCACAGTAATTCCACTATTAATATGAAAACCTGCACAATTTACTTCTGTACAATGCCATATTTGTTTCAATATTAAGACTTCAGTATAATATTATTATATATATATATATATATATATATATATATATATATATATATATATAAATCAGTTTGAGGGTTCATGTTATACAGTAGGTCGACTTGCGGAAAGTGTGACAGACAAAAGTAAAATATTTTGAAATCTAATAATGAATTGTTATATTAATCAGTTTTAAGTTGACCAAGTTACTTTTTACGATATTCTTTTGCTGTGCAGACATGAGCAAAATCGGGAATACGCAACCTACACACTTTTTTTATCAGAAACATCCCGAACGAATTCACCTAACAGTATTGTCCACAGAATTACGTATTTCGCCACTGACGAATAGACATCCTGTGCATTTATACCATTATTTGTTTATGATTGTACTATACCGGGTATATCAAAAGCTCGGGGCGTATATTATTTTTGCGTACCCTTATGTTCCGTTCGAATAGCCTGCTGAACTGGAAATGTTGAGGAGTTGGCCTATGACCCCGGCCTTTTGATACAATCTATATTGTGGCTACCAATACGATTCAGTCTAGTTCATTAAAGTACTACTGTGCGTATTAAAAAGATTCTACTTCAGCCCAAGACAGAAGCAGTCATAGGGCTATTGCAGCAGTGGCGAGTGCATACGAAGGAAACTGAGAAGTTTGAGCCTTTAGAAAACCGGTAAGACGTACAGATTGATAATCCCTTCAGATTGCGAGACATACTTCCCTTTTACATCAATACACTGCTTCAGCGGGTGTGAAGTGCCCTTACCCCGATAATAATAATGATCTTCATGTTGCGATCACAAGAATTCCTCCACAGCTGTAATGACATCAAAACGCCATCCAGTTGAGTATTTTTTATTTTATGTCAAAACTAATAGAAGTGTTGGGGGCAAACAACGAAAAGGAAGGATGAGGAACGAGTTCAAATCCGCATTCATGAAAGCTGCCATAGCAACTACTAAGGTGGGCCTGGAGCGCTGTCCTGATGATAGAGAACTCTTCTGGCCAGCATTTGTGGCTCATTTCTTAGATTTGAACTCTGTGACGATGAGGCTCCTTTGAAGATAATCAATACCGGATCTTGGGAATCCAAACAAAACTACAGCCATCATCTTGCTAATGGCAGGGATGACATTTGCCTTCTTTGAAGATGAAGAGTGCTCCCATTGTCTGGTTTCGGGCTGACAGTGATGAATACAGAATTTCTTCATAATGAATCGCGACTGAAAATTGTTCACATTCAACGACGTAGTGTACCGAATAAGCTTTTGTTCAAGTATGTATATATATATGACTGATATATATAAAGACATCTTCGATAGACCAAGTTCATTTTTCAGAATGCGATCTACTCACTCCTGTGATGAGCTCAACCTGTCTGCTATTTGACGAGTTGACAAACGCTGATCTTGCATGATCATATCAGGTATGAGGGCTTGCATGATCATATCAAGTATGAGGGCAATATTTTCTTTGGTGGTAGCACTTGATGATCTCCTGACCTCGGTTCATCTTCAACAATCTTACTCCCATGGTTAAATACTTGCATCCATCTTTTGAGAATGGCAAATGGAGAGGAGGAGTCACTGAGAACATTGGCCATATCATGGTGGATATCGGACGCTGAAATTTCTTTCAACTGCAGATACTTTAAGACACCCCTGTACTCAATTTCTTCCATTTTCCTACTTTTGATATCTTGCACATTTCAATGGCCTGTCAAACACAAGAGAAATCCTTTGGAACCACGAAATTGGTATATATTATTAACAAAGGCTGTACTATTATAAAACATTATATATATATATATAATCAAAACTTTTCAGTCACTTCTCGTGTGTTTGTAGTTTTGCGCTAGAACTATTCGAAATATGTATTTTATTTCATTCGATTCAGAGAACAACAGAGAACGCGAAAAGCGAAATGATGTATTTTCTGCTCAGGCTGCTTATAACAAATTCAAAATCATGTCAGTAAGGGGAAATCAATAAGAAGGAAAGACATGATTCTTCAAACCTCTCGCCATATCTGCATGTTTGCAAATGGTATACAAACACATATGCAAAGCAACTATTTTTCAAGTTGATTTATGATTCAACAGATGACTTCTCTCTAAAACGAACAGGAAAAATATTTTGGAAGACATTCATATACAAGATGGTCTAAAAATGTAGGAACATCCTAATGGTAAACGCTGCAAAATATAATCACAGTAACACTGGAGAATAGGAATAGGGGGAAATGGTTGAGGATACGTCACAATGACGTCCGCCAACTTGAATTTTACGCAATTATCTTAAATTGACACCACAGAATTGATGTATCACTTTAATAGCAAATTTTATCTACAAATTTAACAACACTATTTTTGCTCTAGCGCTAATCATTACGAAGTTACGACTTTTCCTTTGTCATGTCAGTAACAAAAGAGGTTAGTCATACGGTAAGGACAACGCATTGTTACAATAGGTATTCGAAATATTCTCCATTTGATTTTCAGATGCATTCTGAGTTCGTAGTCGCGGAAAACCTTGTGCAAATTACCTGTGTGACCTGTAATGTTGGAACATGCGTCCACAATTTGTTTCTTGTCCCATGGTCACACAGGTCACATGGTAGTGAAGTAATGGTCAAGCGAACAATTCCACAAAACCTCACCGACCAATCCACGCATTAGGAAACTGCTGATCAAAGTACTTACAGGAACAGGTACCGTAATTAGGTGGAATGCAATCGTGGTGAAAAGCTTCGGGAATGACCCATCCTCCGATAACAGTGTAACACGATATCATCTAACATGTGCCGTTAGAGTCCCGTCGATGAACAACGGACTCACCACACAAGTTCCTCTTACGCCACACCACATCATAATTTTCCTCGGAACACCTACGGTTGCATCAAACTAATGCAGATTACTATCCGACCAATACCGCACGGATAACGGATCTGTTTGTTAACTTCGACCCACATGTAAAAGTTGGCCTCATCAGTAAACAGTATGTCAGAGACAAGTGTGGAGTCTTGTCATAGTTCCTCTGTGTCTATTGGGCAAATTCCAGACGACGAACTGGATCAACATCTGTGAGGTGTTGGTGAAGTTGCAGTTTATAAGGGTAGCACTTATTCACTGACATAACACCACTTTCATTGGCTACTTTGTGTGTTTCTCTTGGGACTTTTACTGAACGATACTGACATTGTCAAAATTGTTGTCTCGGTTGTCGACGTTCGTGGTCTACCAGTCTTAGATGGCCTGCCATAGATTCGGTTTCTTGGAATTTCTTCAGCACTTTGAACACAGTACCATTGCTAATGAGATTCCCTTCCCCATGACAGCGGTTAAAATTGACTGCAATCGCCCTAGTGTTTCGTTTTCTAGAGATCAGGACTATCTCAATGCGTTCTGCATGCGTCATTGCTATCTTCTGCTCGTAAGTCACCTGCAACGATACAAAGAGAGCCATGCCTTCATAATGTTTAGCACTAGAGCAAAAATATCAGTGCCATTCAACTTCTATGAAAATTTGCTACTAAAATGACGTATCACATGCTATGGTTTCCATTTAAGACAACTGCGTAAAAATCAAGATGGTGGACGTCATTCAGATGTATTCTCAAACATTTCTGCCCATTCTTATTCCACACCTACATTAATCAACATTGTTACTTTGGTTATATGTTGCAGAGTTTCCCACTTATTACGGTGTTTCCACATATTTGGACCAGATCGTATAAAAGTTACAGGTAGTATCTATAAACAAACCAGTGGAAATGTCCAACTGTTAGGCTACACAAAGACCGTACGAAAAGAAACGAGGGCACGACATGGTGGTACTATTTCTTCCAAGCTCTTAGCAAACGTGTTTGAGTATGCTCTTCGATGTCTGAACTAGAAGAATAAAGGATTAAATGGGGAACATTTGACCTACCTTCGTGTCGCTGATAACATCGTTCTCTGCGCAAACAACAGAGATTTCAGGATATGATAGAACTTAAATAGAAGAGCAAGAAAGGTTCAAAATGAATACGAAAAAGATGTTTAACAAGTTCACAAGGAGATCAAATATTAAAAATGAAAATATGGAATTAGAAGAAGTGAGTACCTACGTCAACCTGGGACAAAAGATATTTACGGATGATAACATTAAGGAAGAAGTTAACAGCTGTAACAAGTTAGGCTCACGTGCATTCGGAAGGAACAGTTTCATACTGAAAAGTCAAATGCGAAGCGTAAACATTTCAATAAATGTATTCTACCTGTTTTCACATATGGATCGGAGAAGTGGATTCTTAACAAAATCAGACTTTCACCGTCTGCAGATTATACAACGAAACGTGGAGATACGTACAAATTTGTTTTAAAAAAATCTTGTACACCATCCTTACTTTAGAAGGTCATTCTAGAAACCGTAAGAAGGACATTTTAATACTATGGCTCTAAATGAAAATCCTAATTAGAAAACATACATTTGATTGATTTAATTCCAGCTGTAGGAGCCATTCTTTTTAAAGAGAAGTGGATGGTCAGGATTTTTTTTTTTTTTTTTTTTTTTAGAAAGAGCGTACTTAGGGATTACTCGCAACGATGCGAAAAGAATAATGTGGATCAGAATGATAACAGGAGTGATGCGCATTATCATGGTAATAAAGGTACTGAAAATAGCAGTGGGCTGGACATATTGCAAGAATTAATGATTATGGACGGACAAAATTAATTCCTGCAATGAAATCTTTTAGTTTAACGTCCGACGATTATGCCCTTTAGACTAAGGGAGACGATGATTAAGGCAAGTGTGTGAGATTGAAGAAGTGGAATGAGAATGTAGGAGAAAACGGGAGTACCCTGAGAAACCAATAGACACGATGTTGTCCACTATAAACTTACTTGGGCGGAGATCGAATCAGAGACCTCATGCAACAGAGGTAAGCACTCTACTAATGACTCACCGTGCTCTCAAAATGAATTATTGACTGGATACCTGGAGGCAAGAAAAGTTTTCATACAAGGTGGTGTTATGAAATCAAGAAGCACTGCGTAGTAACCTGGAAAATAATTGACCAAGATAGATGGTTGTAGAGGAGAGTTAGGGAGACTTTCATCCAGGAGTAGGCTGATAATGGTTGGCTATGAGGTGATGATAATACACTGGACAAGTTAGTCGTCCTCTCTAGAACTACACTGGTTCGTTTTATCGTTATAAACGGCGTTCCACTGGTAAAAGTGAAAAATGATCTATCACCATTAACTCAAAACCATTGTAGCTAAACCGGAATGAATGTAGAAGTCCATTATATGGAACCACTCATCAGGGTAAGTCGAAGAAAAGATGTGACAGAAAGGCAAATATGAGTCATTGTGTTAGGATATACCCCATGGATACAGAGTAACTAAAGTTGTCAGAAGCGTTAGTATACCAAAATTGATTGTTCAACGGATTTATGGGATGCAAACTAAAAACGGCATCAGCACTGTGATTGTAAATCTAACCCAGAAGAACTGCCGACGATTTTAACGCCTGGTCATAAAAAAAAAAAAAAAAAAAAAAAAAATCGTTTTTAAATCCATAAGATTTTGATGCAGTTTATGGAAACTCCAATTTCCGAAAGAACATTGAGAAAGAAACTCATGCAATGGGAATCTGGAGTCGAGTACAGCGAAAGACGCAAGTTCTCACCACGGCGCAAAAAGCTGCACGTCTTCTATGGGTTCAAGAACACATAGTGGACTGTAGCGGACTGGAGACGTATAGTTTGGTCCGAAGAGTCTCATTTTTATATGGATTCCAGTATACAAAACTTTAAGTGTACCGAAAGCACAGTGACGTACGTATTGCGTCCACAATTTGTGATTCAAGCTCGAGTAAATTCTATGATGATGTAGAGATATTTTTTATGTCATGACTTGGGCTAACTCATACAAGTGAAAGTGGGCATAAACTTGCATCTTTATTTGGACATTTTCAGTGACAAGATGCTGAAAATTTCCCCATATCTTCATGATAAAAATACAATGGACACTAAGATCTTCCATTTGGTGCACAGGAATATGGCACATTCCCTACCTCATACGGAATTTCAAATAATGGCCCACAATTTGTTTGAGAGTTTAAGTGCATTGCTGGAAACGGTGCACAGAAGTGAAGGACGCTATTTCGAAAAGGACATCTACACCAAACTTCCTACTAACTAGAGCTCCGAATAGTGATCTTAGTTCTTTTGGACAATCCTCGTACAATTGTAAATTAATCAGGCATATTAACGGTTATGTTTTATCCTTAAACATGTGTGTAAATTCTTCCATCATTACTGTTACGTATTTCGATGGCCGGTTGGACAGAATTGAAATTTGAACGTATTAGAATGGTTCGAATTCTACTTTAAACTATAGATCTACGTCTCATATTACGGTGATGAAAAGGGATGGTACACTTCAACAAACTCAGATTTTCCAAGATGGCAACTATTGTGTGTGTGTGGGGTGTGTTTGTGTATGTGGTTATGTTCTAGCCCAGTACATCTGGAGTAATTAACCAAACCTGTACATACAATATATGGGGAAAGATGACACGTAAAATTAATTGAAAACGACCAATACTACCGAAGTGTCGAAATCAATATAAATTATTATTTTTCTATGTAACAGAAGATTGGGAGATGTCCGGGTAGCACTGGACAAATAAGCTTCTATAAATTTGTGGTGACCCAAAATTGAAATATACACTATCAAATATTTCAGCAATACAGTCTTTTGCTACATATTTATGTACTATTTTGCTACGCAAAGCAAGAGAGCATTCATGATATGATATTTGATAAATATACCGTACTTTATATATTTTATAATTATCTGGCTGTAATTTCTTGAATAGTCCTCTGAATTCAGGGAGTAGAGCAGTGCTTTAAAGAGACTTGAGTCAATAGTAGGGACGCTTAAAACAAAAGAATAAACCCGAAATAGTATAATAATAATAATAATAATAATAATAATAATAATAATAATAATAATAATAATAATATAATATAAATAAAATGAAGAGTTTATGTGTCTGTCTGTCTTTGTGCGGCCTGGGGACCATATGAGTGGACCGAAAGTTATCAAAATTTGGTTACGGGTACCTTGGTCCAGGCTCCAGATCAAGCCGATGCGCTTTTTTTTAAAAAAAATTCGAACCAGGAGGTCTCAGAGGGGCGTTTACCAGGACATCTAAAAGTATTAGAAAATGACCGATATTAGTGTCAAATCCATAGTTTTCGCGGTCTCTGAGATCAATGGTAACACTACCATTAGCGATTACTTCAGCCACCATTTGTATGCGAGCGGGGGGTCACCAGAGGGGAAGGGGGAGGAATTTCGAGACATGTAAAAATAATCGAAAATGACCGATATTAATGTCAAATCCATAGCTTTCGGGGTCACTGAGTTCAATGGTGAAACTCAAGATAGCGTTTACTTTCACATTTAATCCCCATCAGCTAAGGAACTTGGGCCAGGAGATCACCGAGACATGTAAAAATAATCCACAACGACCGATATTAGTGTGAAATTCACAGTTTTCGCGGTCTCTGAGATAAATGGTGATACTTTCATTAGCGATGATTTTCAAATTCAGCCACCATTGTATGCTGGCCGGGAGTCACTGGGGTGGAGAATTGCGAGACATGTAAAAATAATCGAAAATGACCGATATTAGTGTCAAACAAATAGTTTTCGCTGTCGCTGAGATGAATGGTGATACTCCCAAGGCGCTGACTTCCAAATAGCCCCCGTCGACTGGGAGCCAGAGGCGTTTACTTTCTATGTAAAAGTAGTAGAAAATGACAGATGTCAGTGCCACATTCATAGTTTTTGCGGTATCGACTGAAGGCCAGAGGCGATTTTTTCACAATTCGAACTAGGGAGGGGTCTCAGGGGGTGTTTACCGGGACATGTAAAAGTAGTAGAAAATGACCAATATTTGTACCGAATTCATATTTATCGAGGTCGCTCAGATGTATATTGATACTCCCGATAGTGTTTACGTTCAAATTCAGGCCCCATCGACCTTCCCAATGAAAACACGTACGTTGTTGGATATATATTCACACAAAATGTATCTAATTTTAGAAATGTTTCTTAATTCTTCTCTCATTGTTCAGTTTGTTTACATTGATATTTTATCTGACCCGTGCGAAGAACGGGCATAACAGTTAGTAATAATAATAATAATAATACCTATAGACCATTCTTGGGGTCAGTGACTGAATGTTGGCTTGAGATTCTCGGATAGACCTCAACGGTAGACTATCCCGAGAGGACTTTAGCCTGGTTTTCTCAGTCACAACAGTTGAATACCGGAACGGTATTTTAAATATCCAGAACCGGGCCGCTATTTTGCCCAAGTTTATCAATTGTGGAAACAGTATAGAAAAATCTCTTCCGTACGCGATCCAACAACTCATCAAAAGATGCGATAGACATACGAAAGTAATTAAAGAATTTTCCTTCGTGTTCCCTTAATTGTGGAAACAGTATAGAAAAATCTCCTTCAAGATACCGCTTCTCTAAAAAAGGGTGAACCCATATGTGTCTCTGACATTTTTTTTCTGCCTGTGTCTTAACAAGGCGAGTAGAAAACACATTTTGTGTCTGTCCATTACAACCATCACAACACGACAAGAGTCTCAGAGTTTTGTTTCTTCAGTTGCACAGCAACCCTGCTCGCATATTTTCCATCCACGGCAAAACGCCGGATAATATGAAAGGGGCCGAAACCGGATCCGGCAAACAGCCGGAAACGGATCCGGCAAATCGCCGGATAATGTGAAAGAGGCCTAAAAGTTTATTATAAATTTCAAATGTTGTGCTATTGCTCTGAAAGTAGGTAATATTGTTTCTAACAACATTCTCTTTCTTCAGTAGGTGGCAGAAGAGTCTAGTCAAACAAGCGCCAGCACAGGAGCAGTTTCAAGATGACCGCCCTACTGTCCACATGCACCGCATTAGAACAGCGTTCGGTGATCCGGTTTTTGAGTAGTGAAGGTGTGAAACCAATTGAAATTCATCGCAGGATGGCAGCAAAGTATGGTGATTCGTGTTTGTCCCTGCAGCAAGTATACGAGTGGTGTAGGAAGTTTAAAAGTGCCGTAACATCTGTGGAGGATGCTCTTCGACTGGGACAGGCTCACCGCGTAGTGACCGACAACAACATTGCGCTAGTGGAACAGCTTGTAAAGGACAACAGGCGTATAACCCTGAAAGAAATCACAACAATAATAAAGATTAGCTTTGGTTCAGCTCAACACATTGTGCATAATGTTCTGCATTTCAATAAGGTATCAGCAAGATGGGTCCCACGTCAGTTGACTGCGGATTTGAAAGATCGTCGCATCGACGCCTGTCAAGAACTTTTGCGTCGTTTCAACGCCGAGGGTGATGCATTTCTGGACAAAATTGTTACAGGCGATGAGACCTGGGTTCACTATCATCAACCAGAAACCAAGAAAGCGAGCAAGGAATGGCGGCATATCTCTTCGCCGAAAAAAAAAAATCCGCACACAACCATCAGCAGGGAAGATCATGCTCAATCTCTTCTGGGATTCTAATGGAATAATCTTGGGACAGTACATGGGAAAAGGAGTGACAGTAACCAGTGCCTCGTATTCAAACATGCTGAAAAATCAACTTCGCCCTGCAATCAGGCGTAAACGGCGCGAGGACTTTTGCCCTTAGGAGTACTCCTACAGCATGACAACACCCGACCGCATACTGCCCGTTTGACCGTTGAGACTATCGATAACATCAAATTTGAGTGTCTCATTCATCCACCCTATTCACCAGACCTTGCCCCAGTGACTTTCATTTGTTTGGACCACTCAAAGAAGGGATGGGCAGCAAACATTTCAACAGTGATGAAGAGGTGAAAAATGCGGTGCACGAGTGGCTACAATCTCGATCAAAAGAATTCTTCCACCGAGGTATCCATGCACTTCCGAAACGGTGAAATACTTGCATTGAACGTCAAGGGGACTATGTTGAAAAATAAGAGGTAAGATTTCCTTTTCATTGTTACATTCTAGCATGTATTGCTCTTTTAAGGTTTTCATTTGATCCTCCCTCGTAATAACACATTAAGAACAAATAATAAAGAAACTAAGTCTACCTGATGGATAACAATAAGAAATGATATAAAATGCAATACTGTACTGTATACCTACTTTTGGGCCACCCTGTACAATATTACGGAATTATTTGACGATTGGAGACATATTATTCACACAGAATTCCACATACTCATTGAAATGTGCCCTTCATATGTCACGTGCGTATACCCTTTATAGAGGATAGTAAACACAGGAGTGTCATTTCAGACTTTGCTTGGGGGGGAAGGGGGGCAAGAGCACCACCGACGGAAAACTTTCACGTTTTGTACTAGTATATTAGTATTACAATCAACTAAAGTATATGTATTCCTCAAACTCTTGGGGGGGGGGGCAATTGCCCTCTCCTGCCTTTCGTAAATGACGCCCCTGAGTAAACATCCTAATAAATGGTAAACGCTGCAAAATATAACCAAAGTAACAATGTAAGTATGGAATAAGGATGGGCAGAAATGTTTGAGGACACATCACAATGATGTCTGCCATCTTGAATTTTATGCAATTATCATAAATGGAAACCATAGCATGTTATATGTCATGTGAATAGCAAATTTTCGTAGAAATTGAATGGCATTGATATTTTTGATCTAGTGCTAAACATTATGAAGGCATGGCTTTCTTTGTATTGTTGCAGGTGACTTACTAGCAGAAGATAGCATTGACGCATGTAAAAAGCATTGAGATAGTCCTGATCTCTGGAGAACGAAGCACCAGGGTGATTATACAGGGTGTCAACTAAAACTCCAAAATCGAATTTCGTGACTTGTTCTTCACCAAAACATAAAATTTCGAAACATTAAAAAACTAACAACAGTACCTATATTCTTTAGCACTTATCTATGTTATCGCTACTTTCAAAGGCTGTTTCCTGAAGCGATAAAAACTTGGTGTCTTCTCACAATTGAATGAACTGGTTAGATGCGTAGGTGGTTTCGGTGATGCGATGCGATTTGCCACTGCTGAATGATGCCAGTTGAAGGACAATCTCAAAAGCGAACTTGGGAGCGAATTAGGTCGAATTTCCATGCATGTGATAGAACCGTGCTTTACTTGCGATTTGGTAGCGTCTAAAGCTGACCACAGACATTTTTGGCAGTGAATTTTGACGTTTTGTAGAACAAATTTTTTCAGTCTCTACTTATATGTGTACAGATTATATACCAGATTATATATATATATATAAATCGTGACCCAAAAGCTAAATTTTGTGACTTTTTCTTAACTTTCATAACAGTTCTCTGATTTCGGGACTTTTTCATGACTTTCGTGACCAACAGACACCCTGTTATAGATGATTCTCGTCACCAACGATACTGTGTTCAAAGTGCTGAAGAAATTGCAAGAAACCAGATCTATGGTAGGCCGATCTAAGATGATAGACCATGCACGTCAACAGACGAGACAACTTTGACAGTCTTGGCATCATTCAGTAAAAGTCCCAAGAGAAGTCCGCATAATAACCCATGAAAGTGGCGTTAGTAGCACCTCAATCAAGGACATTATGTCAGGAGGATTTGTATTGTGGGTCCGTTTTTCACAGATGGGATCCTAATGCTGATGGGTTATCGGCGCATGTTGGAGATGACATCATGCTATCACTGCTGTTTGAGGATGGGCCTTCCCGAAGATTTTTCAACACGATGGCACTCCACCCAATTACGGTACCTTTGTCCGTGAGTACCTCGATTAGCAGTTTCCTCATGGGTGGACTGATTGGTGAAGTACTGTGGAATGGTTCGCTCGTTCCCTTGGTCGTTACTGCACTACTACCTGTGGGATCATGTAAAGTGTATTGTGTATGCGATGAAAATTTGGGATGTTCAGCATCTCAAGAAACAAATTATGGATGCATGTTCCAGGAGAATACTTTGAACACGGCCTATAACAGTACGTGGTCCTTACCTATGACTAATCTCGTTTTGTTAATGATACAACAGAAAGTCTTAACTTCGTAATAAGTTATCGTTAAAGGAAAAATAACTGTTATTCAATTTCTATGGAAATTTACTATTAAAATGACATATCACATGCTATGGCGTCAATTCAAGATGGAATTGGCTGCGTTCGTAGACGTCATTGTGATGTGTCCTCAAACATTCCCCCCCCCCATCTCTATTTCCAACTACATTGTTACTTTGGTTACACTTCGAAGCATTTATCACTTTATTACGGTGTTTCCAGCCAATTTTAGATCACATGTATATTACACACTTATACACTCTGTGCTGCCTCCTACGTGGAACATTGGAGAGGAATTAAATTACACTTTTTCTTTCTTAAATTTTATTTTTGTTTTTATTTCTAGTTTATAGAGGGAAACTCTTAAAAGTGCAAATTTGTACAAGTTGTTGCACGATTGATCCATAAACTGACAATTTTTTGGGGCTGTTGGAAGAATGACCGGCATCATGCAGGAACACTGAACAAGAAACTAGTGCCAGTGCAAATATCTCCTCCCTCTGGCGACATGCACTGCGTTAGAGCAACGATCGGTGATGTGGTTTTTGAGTACTCAAGATGTTAAAAACCAACTGAAACTCATCACAAAACGAACGTGCACTGTAGTGATTCGCGAGTGTCCCTGCAGCAAGTCAGCAAGTGGTGTAAAAAGTTTAAAAGTAGCGTAACTTCTCTGGAAGACGCCTCACAACGGATCCGGTACATCAAGTTGTGACAAAGGGAAACATCACTGGAGTGGAAGAGTTCATAAAGGAAAATATGCATACTACTGTGAAGGAAATAGACTCTATTTTGAATGTAATGCTGGTTGAGCACATACTTTTGTCCACGATGTACGTGCGTTTTATAAAGTGTCTGCGCGAGATGCATGCTACGTTAATCGACTGCAGAATTGATTGTCGTGTTGATGCATGTGAGGCAGTTTTCCGACGCTCGCAGGCCGAAGGTAATGGATTTCTAAGCGGAATTTTTTACAGGAGATGAATGAAACCTGGGTCCACTATCACCAATCTGAAACTGAAACGAACAAGGAATGGTGGCATAGCCTATCGCCAAAACTCAAAAAGTACCGAACCAAACCATCACTAGGAAACGTTATTCTGTCTCTCTTCTGGGGATGAAAATAGGGTAATTTTGGAACATTATATGATTCATTGAAGAAACAGTGCTTCATATGCAGATCTGCTTGAAAATAATCTTCGCCCTGTCATCACCAGTAAACGATGAGGACCTTAAAGTACTTTGTTGCTTTATAACAATACCAACCTCCCACTGACGATTTATCAGCATCTAAAGCCCGACCTCACAATCATGGTTTATATGTCTGAAGTCCAGTATATTAAATTTAAGTGTCTCACACAAACGCTCTGTTCTGGATATCTTGTTCTCAGTTTTCATGTTTTCGGGCCGCTCAAGAGGTGATGGAAAGCAAGGATTTACCAAGCAATGAAAAAATGAAAATTGAGGTGAACGAGTACCTGCAATCGGAACTAAACACATTTTTCTCATAAGGTATCCTTGCACTTCCATATGTGAATTGTATGTACGTCATGGGTACCATGTCGAAAATGGTTATTTTTTCTGTATTTCTTAATCTGACATATGTTAAATAGAAATAAATAAAATTTTAATTTAATTCACCCTCATACTTTGAATCTTTATTAATAGTATATCCTAAGCTCTGCTCTGGACGTTAGTACTACCTGTTCTGATAAAAGTTTCTTCCCTTTACTCAATGCTCTCGTCTTTTAAATGTTTTTCCGATTAAGAATATGAAAAAAAAAGAACGTAGTTACTTTTCGTCACTACATTTCAGCGAGGTCACGAAGGGCAAAAATATTAAAACTGAATCCGAACTAATACTACGATTTGTATCTGAGGCGTTGAGCGCTGAAAAGCATGAATTTGCCAAGGGCTACATTGGAATACCGTATATCTGTTACAAGAGCTACATCATCCCTACAAAAACAGAGCAACTGAGATTTTCTGGCGCTACTTTTCCTCCTAGCATGAATATGAGATTCTGTCCCTCAGTTACCACTGGCAACACACTCGCCGCTGCTGACGATGAGAAAAATAAAATTATATACTGTAAATAATAAACGATCAGTTCTATTGTTTATTGGTTACGGAATATTCTGTTAATTTAAAAGCTCCACACAGTTTACATTATAAAATTTCGACTTTAGAAATTAGAAAAATCCACAAGTTAAACTCTGTTACGATGCATGAAGAAAGAGTGCATATTTAATCCTTTTAATAACACATATGCAACATTTCACAAGTTTTCCAATGCGTGGACTAGTGGGCGTGCCACGCATGCGCACCAACTTTCCGGCTGGTTTCTCTAGTCAATATAACAGACTTCCGTCGATAATGGCCGCCCGTTTGCGTAATTACAGCTCGAGTAAATAGATGCTCTATGAGGGGTACCATCGCGCAATGGCATGTTAAATATACAGAAAGGATAACAGATGCAATGACAAACAATTTTGAAATGATAATCAAGTCAGCTAGACCTTAATTGCTTCAATGTTTGTTTCCTTCGCAGCAGAATGTTAACAAAAGTTATTTAGCACTGCATTCTGGGAGGTATACGTAATTGGAAGAAACAACTAAAAAAAAGAAGACTGAAAACACGAAACGCAATTACTTTGTCCTTTTGTATTTATTTCTAACGCTAAAATATTAATTTAAACACACACATCAGCATACCAGCATCAGTATACACGCATATCAGTGTGTTTATACTGTACATATAAAAGGAAAATAATACAAGCACAATTTTGATTAAAATTATGAAAACAAAAAAGTTAACCTATTTCTTTAACTTTTCTCTTTGGTAAACCAAAAATTCAATTTTGTGAAACATTGATATTTGGTTAAAATGTATAAGAAAATACAGTTATCTACAAGGCAAAAGCCGAAATTGGGTCGACTGGAAATGGTCGTGAAAGTGATGAATGAAATAAAATTTTGACTTTTATTTCATGGTTTAATTCTTTTGACTAAAGGAGAAACGTCTCTGTGTGTGTGGTTTGGAGTTTAGTGTCCCATTCAGAGCCCAGGCTATACGAGACGTGAACCTACAGTTTTACATGGGATTTGAACTACATGAGCTCTCACAGGGAATCAATCATAGGTTTCCAGCACCAAAGACGCGTACGCTAACTATATAGTCGCGAGGGAACTCAAACTAAAGGAGATGGATGATTAAGAAAAGCGAATGAGAATGAAAGAATTGGTGGAATGGGAATGTGAGAGGAAACGACAGAATCGCGAGAAAACCGACCGACACGATGTCATTCACCACAAACTCACTTGGGTTAGAATCGAACCAGGAACCTCTTGCACTAGAGGTGAGCGCTCTGCCACTGATCTTTGTGCCCCTTTTCTTGAAAGGGGTATCTCGGCTTGGGTAGTGCATTCGTTTCTATTGAAAGAAAGAACTGTCTCGTCGTGTCTCGTAGATAAAACCAATAATAATAATAATAATAATAATAATAATAATAATAATTATAATAATAATAATAATAATAATAATAATAATAATAATAATAATAAACTTTTGGCAGAATCACTTTTGGTAGAAATAAATAAAAATGAGGGTTATTTGGTATTTTGAACTTTCTTTGCCTGCAGTCTGTCAATAGTCATTATCCGTAACTTGTGATTCGATAGCCTCATCAAGATGGACTTATAGGCATTGATTAATATTTTGCGGACAAACTGGTCTTTCCAGCAGATGAAGTTTTTTGGTTTTCGTAGAATTCGTAGAAAAGACTCGGTTAAGTTATTTTTATTTCAAAGACATGTCTGAAAGCTACAAAGTTTACTATAAAAATGCAAAGTAAATGGAAAATTATGCTCGCTGTTCCACGAAGGGCAAAACACGCTGCTCGTCCAGATTGTGTTAAGTACGGTACGTATTAGCTCTTAAAATAAGATAAGAGGTCAAAAGCAGTGCAGTGTATCTGGAAACAGCACCAAACCTATTCGGGATCAGTTCACCCAGCCTCTGTAAAATGGGTATTTGAGAAAACACGGGAGTAAATGTAGGAACGTGGCGGGAAACATGACAGGAACGTGGGGCTAACTGTATCATCTACTGTGTATGCTTAAGTGTGGTAAGTGTGGAGACATCTCCACCCAGCATTTGGATCTCATATTTTCTGTTACTGTTGGAGACGTCCTTCATCTTTTGCCTTTATTCTTGGTTGAATGTCCAAGAAATTCTGTAATTTCTTTGCGTACTATCCTTGAGCCGCCTCTTATCACATTCAATTGTGCATTAATGAAATTTATACCTAAAAATAATAAATGTTCCTTTTTATTCTATTTTAGTTTGACATTTAGTTCTCGAGTTAAGTTGTTTTAGCATTTTCTTGAAAAATGTTCGACTAGTCACAGCGCCGAATCCAGGGTGATCGGTAATACTTTTTGTTTTATTTTCATGTCAGGAATCACTTCTCAGAAAGGTTTTGGTGTTGTTTCCGAATATCTGTACATTAGACATGCATATATATTTTCGTGTTGTATGTACTGACTTTTATATCCTAGTAATTTGAAATGTTTGTGACTGATTGAAGTTACGTTAAAATAAATTACAGTAGAGACCTACAAAACCTCACAAAAAGCGAAGAATCAATAATAGAAAGTTCAAATAGTATTTTCTGTCTCAATAACTCTGGGGTACAATGGTATAGGGATTCCTATTGTTACACAGTACTCATCTCCCCCACTGATTATTCCTAGATTTCGTTGCCTGGAAGAACATAACTGATCCTCTTAACACCTTATTTTCCGGAGTTAAAAGTTGTGTATATAATACACATATTACATTGCACAGTTGATAGACTGTAACTGTACACTTCTTGCGTTAGGACTGCCATATAAATTAAAAAAAAAAAAAAAAAGGACGGTTTTAGATTTCAGAAAAAAATATACACATGGTGTTCCAAAAGTCCCTTAACAGCCGTGCTAGAGACGTGTAGTTCAGAGACTGGCATGGTTTAACAATATAGTAATACTGTACGGGCAGAGGGAACTTGATTGTTGTGGGTGACCATGGCGGGGCCATCTTGGTATCTGCCATATTGGATTGAAGTCAAATTGTTTAAATAGAAAGGTATATGTGTGGCACATAATTTTAGGCTAGAATGTCTCCAGACACACGAATATGAAGTTAGTTTTTAGATATCTTTAATCTTTACAAAGTTACTGATACGATGTTGAATAAGTGATGTATGATAACACTGATATCATATCTCTTTTGCTGGTGTAAGTGACGAAGAAAATATTATCCCTGAGGAATGAATTGAGTTCATCCTCGTTTCTGCCAAAAGGAGTTCACGGGACACTGCCAAAACTTCAAAGACATCCGCTTAGGCTGCCAATGTCACATATTAGTGTTGCTAATGCGGTTAAGCAGTTTAACGAAATGAGTGCAGTACACGATAGACGTCGTTCTGGAAGACTGAAAACAGCCAGGAATGAAAAAACAACAAGGGCAGTTCTGGCAGTATTCGTGAAAACAAACAAACACATACACACAAACATTCGATGACTGTCTGCCTAATGTGGTGTAAGCAAGAGTTCGATTAGTAGGATTATTTATGCAAGAACAAAAGTGGCATCTACACAAGATGAAAATGCAAGAATATCTCAGTAAGGATTATCCTAATCGGATGATGCAGTTTTGTAAGTGATGTGTCGATTCACTTGAACGTGACCCTGACTTCGGGCGAAACACTACCGACAAAATATGCGTTATTGATCCTCGAAGAACTCACACTGGATAAAACAGGGATACGTGGTTGGGGAAGAAAGTCATGGTATGGTGTGGAATATGGAACAACAGGACTCATAGTGGTCTGGTCTCTTGTAAATAGTTGAAAAGTGACCAAAAAGTGATCAAAATCTCATCATGACCCTTTTTTCCTTTGTCAATTTCTCCATCACCTCTCTCTTTGTTGTTTTGTTTCATCTTTTGTTCTTTACTTCTTCTTTTTGAGCTTCCTCCTTTCTTAGGTTTTCTAAGTATGTTTTGTAGTTACACTAAGCAGACTTAGTAGATGTAAGAAGCTTCTGAGTAAGTGGAACCAGTCCTGGCCTATTTCGGAATTTCTTCATCCCAGACATTATATTTAACTTAGCATTAGAGTTCTCAAAGCCATGAAATATTCAAATTCATCACCTACTCTTAAGACCATACAAGAAGCATAACTCAAGACGAACATGATGAACCACACAAACACACACACAACGTTAAGCGGAGCGTTAACTATTACTAGAGAAAATTAAAGACTATAGAAGAAAGAGTAGACAAAGAAGGGTTCTCAACCCCACCTTGAGAGCTTAAGCACCCACCAACCATCCACTGTGCTTTAGAAAGAATAAAAGCTGAAGTGAGAATAAAGCTGACTGTTTCACAAGTAGCAGCAAGCACTGAAGCTTTCAAAAGAGTAATGAGTAACAAGTTTCTGCCTTCTTCCATTTATTTTTATATTTTTCTTAGAAAACTGCGAATCACACGAAAAAAGTCAATGGTTAATCACACGAAAAAGTAACTTTTAGTGACCAACTTGAAAAGAAAAGTAATTTTTAATTTAAAAAAGTGACTCGCTAAGAGCCCTGGGACAACCATATCATAGGTCCATTTTTCATTGAGGGGACACTGAATTCAGACACTTACTTGCACTTGTTACGCGATCATATCTTACCTTCAGCGTATATGCGTGTGTTTCCCACAATTTTTCCAACATGACAAAGCACCGCCTCATTATAAGACCATGGTTAAGCACTTTCTTGATATCCAATTTCCTAGTAGATGGATTGGCAGACGAGGACAAACGGAGTGGCCACCAAGGTCCCCAGACCTTTCTTACGTTGATTTTTACTTTTTGAGTCATCTGAAGGCAATAGTTTATACAGTTCCAATACGTGGTATACACACCTTCGTCAACTAACCACTGAGGCCTGTGATGCTAAAACTCCAGAAACTATTTTGAATGTTCACCGTTCATGGGAGACGTGTTTACGGGAGCATGGCAAGCACATAACACAATTTGTAGAGCAATACTTTTGCTCAGATTTAAAAATATCTAAAAGCTGACTTTATATTCGTGTTTCTAGTTGCATTCGAATAGGCGAAATGCGTTCTTCTGCATCACGACAACGTTCATCGCCAATACTACCAAAGCCACAATTCAAGAACTAGAATGGAAAGTTCTGCCTCGTACTTCACACACTCCAGATTTGATGTCGTTAGATTTTAATCTCTTTCGAACACTTTAATCTCTTTCGTTCAATAATGACGTGGTATTGAGGACTTGGTTCGAAGAATTCTTTAAGTAAAGATCGAAATATTTCTATTACCGAGACATCGAAAAATTTATTGAACAATGGAAGAAAATCGTAAATAAGAACGGAGAATCGACTCCATTAAACTATTGTAGTTACAGTTTGTTTAACAAATTAAAAAAAAAGGCTAATGAATTACTCCTCAACCCAATATATTCACAATATTCCATTTGCATAAAAGCTTGACACAACATAGTTGTAATGAGGTTAAAGCAAATATTAGAACACGTCAGAGTTACAGAGACAAACTTATACATCAGCACCTTTCAAGATACATTTCGAAGACCATCTGGCTCTACTATTCTTTTTTAGAATCCTGTGAGCTTATAATTACCTTTCGGGGTCATTTTCTTCTATGAATCGAACTATCGCTTAGGTACGCAAGAGGCAAACATATTTCTCTAACTGAAATCAGTAAATGCTTAAGTATATGTTTTGAGAACTATTACATTAGTACATTGAAAAAGTAGTTGCTATGTGGTACACATATTAAAACGAAAACTGTGTAACTAATTCGTGCAATCAAACAATTTCTTGTCATACTTTTGGTCTTGATATTAAAATAAAAGAAGATAAACATATTTGAGAAACGAAGTACATTAATAGTCTTACCTGGATTGTTCCCACGTATTTGATCGTGAATGCGAGGAATAAGGCATGGCTGAATTTGAATTCCAATTTCTTCGACCTGAAATTAAACGACGAAAAGTATTTTAACAAACATTACTAAGAGAACTGATCTACTGACTCATCAAATAATATTTTGGATGTGATAATCTTAGGATAGTAAAGTAGCTGGTTATAACCTTACATTATAATATAACCTTACCTTACATTATAGAATAACATTATATTACCACCATGTTTACGGTAAGACAATATCAGAGATTACTCACAAAAACAGAACTAGTACAGTGCTTGTGTAACTTTTGTTTGGACCAACTCACCACAAAAAATCTGAAGAACCCTTTCAGACTTGCGAATTTTAACGGAACATAATATTGAAAAAAGTCGCACACTTAAGTGCTGTGGGTAGAGCTTTTTATATTAAACGAATAAAAATCTAAAAAAGTACAAGGAACAGCTTCCACTGAAATCGTGCAGACATAATTCGTGTCAGGAGTACTGCATTGTTTTTCTACGGAATTTTTCGGATTACCTAGTAGTGTAGTCGAGGTGGATAAAATTCGTTCACTGAACCAATGTTACAAAATCGATACATTTTTTCTACGTCTTTTGTACTCTCAATCGAAAATAATTTGTATAGGATACTTTTCAGTTTTCACACATAAATTTAGAATATGCAGAAAAAATTAATAGCAATTATAAAGCTTTGCTCTTCCTTCTAAATGTTGCGAATCTGTTTAATTTTGTAAACAAAGGATTCCAGTTTTTCTTCTGCTGATGTAAGAGAAAATTCTGTAAACATTAACCAATTGGATTTTGCGTTTTATCCTAAACGTGTTTACTTGAATAATTACAAATCGAGAAAACCTTTGCAGCTCCCTGTATACAGATACAGGAATACTTTATTCGCATCATGAAATTCACTATAACACACATTTTACTTTTCCCCCAATGTTCAACGGAAATAATGATTTTTTTTTTTTAGCCCCTTTCGTTCTACATCCACTAACGTTCTGCAATAACACTATGATAGATAACATTCTTTTACGATGAAATAGGAATATTCTATGTAGATACGTTGTTTGAAAACCAAGGTTTACTGAAAAAGAAATACAGAAAAGAAAGAAGAAACTAAAAAAAAAAAAAAGCTTCTTTTCCAACCACTACATGAAAAATCTAAGCTTAGACAAACACTGAGCTATCCATTAACCAGATTGGAATGCTGGGAGTTTAAATATCGAAAACCGATAAAGAGGAGGAGACTCGTTAGAGGCGTTCCGCTCATTCACTGAAGACGAAAAGGGAAACAACGGAATTCGCGACGACCATCTCAATGATTCAAAACACAATTTTTAATCCGCATATGCTCACTTAAAAATTACTTTCCTAAATACATCTAAGTTTATGGATTCAAACTGGACCAATGATGGTACCGAATTAATTACATACTTAATCTAAATTTACTGGATTAAGTTGCGTCTAAGTTGCAATCAATTCACACCTGAGAAGTGAAGCATCCTTTGGCGATCATTTTTCTATTGAAAGAAGCACATAATTCAAGCATTTTCTCTATCCTTTCGCTACCAACTGGACATGTGTGTTCCACCATAGTTTCTGGTACAACCACTGGTAAAATTAACTTCAAAAATATCTAACATAAAATTGCTTCAATTTGAATGTACCGATCAAGTGATGGTCATTGAGTTAAGACTTCAACTCGTCAAACTTCTGTAACTATTATCACATTGCGAGAGTTTTTTTTTTTTAATTTCAATACATATAATTAAATACAGGATGTCCATTTATTTCATTACAATAGGATATAATTACGTCCCACGCAAAAATACTAATGAGACATACGTCCATGCTCCCACCATTCCTAAAAGAATTGGCGTGTAAATTTAGTGCGCATGGTTTTGATGGGTCCTTACTCAAAATAACCATACACTCATGTGGTATGGTCCGAAATATATAAGTTTTACAAATTTCAAGAACAGAAACAGCAAACGCGCGTATACGCTACAATCGATCGCAAGTGTCAGGTCAAACTAACCCAAGAGGTAGTAGAGCAAGCGGACAATTTAACACGAAACAGCCATTCCGTCAGTACCATCAGTCAGTTTTAAGTGGCAGTGATGATGAATGCTCAACAACGTTTGATACGTGAACTGTTACTGTATGACTTGCTGGGACTTGACTTGAATTTGGGCATAAGCTGCGGTAGAACTCTATAAATATTTGTTATGCGAAAGGGGAATGTGCAGTGAGTCACAGCACAGCAACTCCCAGAACTAGTCGTGAAACATGGCCGTTTCGAGCATAAAGTCATGCCCTTTGTGTGTGGTGAAACTATGAGTGAGTAATTCAAATCGAGCTTGTTCCTAACGGTCATACTAGGCCTATCAATTAAGATCTTTATTCCAAATAGTCCAAATGGTGTATGCTGTACTATGTCAAAAATATCCTGCATTGGTGAACTGAAAGCGTGCTATGCTTGAACAGGATAACGTAAAACCATACTAGGCTCGAACAGCGCAACAAAAATCCAGGAACTTGATGGCATCAAAGCGATACCACACCCGGTATATAGTCCTGACCTTGCCCCTTCGGATTACTAACTGTTTCAGTCTATGATGTACTTCCTGAAATCACGGTGCTTCATCACCCAGCAGGAGGTGGAAACATCAGTGACTAAACTCTTTGCCTTTAAGGACAAGACATGTAATCCAGAAACTGGCCGGAAGATGGCTGCAGACAGTCCAACACGACAGAATGTACTTTCAATGTTAATTTGCTTTGTTGTGATGTAATATATATAGATATGTACCACAATATAGCAAGACTTATTACTCTCTTGTACAGACGTGTTCAAATTATTAGACTCAATATTCAGTTACTGAATATTTTACTGTTCTTACAATATTACGTGAGAAAATACGTTCGAATTTAGTCCAAATTACTACTTTGTAACTCTGTCCTAATTTCTAGTGGGTATGTTATATGCTTTTCAATATCAATAAAACAAATGCGTACATAACATTCAAATATAATTACTATAAAGTGTGTATATCCAAATTGGAAACAAAAAATTAATTGGAATACTTGCAAGAAAATTATCTCTCACACAAAGATTAATATTTCTTATGAAATCCCTTATTCTTTATTGTCTTTTATCCTTTATGGCATCTTATGTACAAGTTTAGCACATTTTGCCTTCAATTCAGCATCGTGATTGATCTCCGTGATTGATCAGCATCGTGAACCACAAATTGTTGATCTCCTTGATCCAGGCACGTAGCCAAGGGGGGGTCCGGGGGGTCCGGACCCCCCCCCCCCCTTCGAGACCAGAAATGAAAAAATTAAGGAAGGTTAAAACAAAATGAAATGACAAAAAGAAGGATCAGCGTTAAAAATTAAAAAGAAAACTACAGGAAGCTTTTGCTTACTCTTTCTTATGAGGAGATTTGTATTACTTGCAATATGGTGGCGAGGTAAGCGAGGTATTCTGGAAGAGTCAGGGAATTTGATATTTCAAGAAAAGTTATGGAATTCTCAGAATTCCTGCTACTAGTCAGGGAGATTTCAAGCTTTCGAAGGAATAAGTGCCGTTGTGTAACACCGTGGACATTTTTGATCATAACTTTCCTTCATCGCATCCTTGCAGTATCAAACATGTTATTTCAAGAACAATTTTCTGTTGCTCCTTTAACCTGTCATTTGGAACCGACAGTAGTTGACGGAATAATAAAAACAAAAAATTATGTTGAAAGTAAGTTCTGTTAGCATTTGATTCAACAGAGAAAGGAACGCATATATTGTAAAATTAGTTGAATATACACATGTTTCGCACAGGGGCTGTATTTGGAAGTCAACGCCTGTGGGAGTATCACCCTTGATCTCAGCGACCGTGAAAACTATGGATTTGATACTAATATCGGTCATTTTGGGCTATATTTTACTTGTCTCGGTATCCACCTCCCGCTGACTCCCGGCCCGCATACTTGCAAGTCATCGCTAATGGAAGTGTCACCATTGATTTCAGCGACCGCGAAAACTATGGATTTGACACTAATATCGGTCATTTTGGATTACTTTTATATGTCTTGGTATCTCACCCCCCTCCGGTGACCCCCGGCCAGGAGCCGAATAGCGTGAATTTGGAAGTTAATGCGACTGGAGTTTTACCATTGATTTCATCGACCGCGAAAATATGAATTCGACACTAATAGCTCAAGTGGTAGAGCGTTGGCTTCGCATTCGGGAGGTCGTGGCTTCGAATCCCGCTGCCTACAATCCTGACTGAGTTTTTCCAGGGTTTTTCCTCAGTCCTACCAGGCAAATGACGGGATGGCACCTACTAAACAGGCCCTGGCCGATACCTTCCCAAATCCTTTCCATTGTTAATGTTGTTGGATATTCAATGTAAAATGGCCTCTGAGCTGTATCTGGTGATTGTTAAATAAATAAATATCGGTCATTTTCTACTACTTTTACATGTCCCGGTAAACGTCCCCCTGAGACCCCCCTGGTTCGAATTTCGACAAAAACGTTTAACTCTGGTCTTGAGCCTGGACCAAGGTATTCGTGACTAAAATTTGGTAACTCTCGGTCAATTTGTCTGGTTCCCAAGCCGGTTCCGGTAAACGCTCCCCTGAGACCCCATTGTTTCGAAATTTAAAAAAAAAAAAAAAACGCTTCGTCTTGATCTGGAGCCTGGACCAAGGCACCCCTGACCAAAATTTGGTAACTCTCGGTCCACTCGTCTGGACCCCAGGCCGCAGACAGACAGACAGACAAACACACAAACTCTTTATTTTATTTATATTAGAAGATAGTTTACAAGACAGTATTCAGTATGTACTTTTTATAATAATTGAGGTCATAACGAAAGGAAAATTGTTATGTTTGAATAAACAGGAGAAGGACGTAAATATTGCAAAATCTTTTTCAATACTTTTTTTTTATTATTTTGCTCGAAATTTCTTCATAGTTTGTTATTAAAATACTTCCCAACATATCCTCATTTTATTGTCCTAACAAACTAATATATGTTGATAGTAAAGTAGTTTAGATTGATCGAGCTCCTGGGCCTTCAGAATTTCATGTCCCCCCCCCCCGTTACGAAATTCTGGCTAAACGAACCAATATATGTTCCAGTAAAATAGTTTAGAGTGATCGGTCCCCTTTTGTGACGACCACAGTATTTTATGTCACGGACCTTCCCCTTCACGAAATCCTGGCTACGTGCCTGCTTGATCAATTGAAGTTTGGTTCTAATGTACTTCTTCTCTAGGTTTTCTTTCATGAAGCTCCAAAAGTTTTCAATCGGATTAATATCAGTACTAGTGCCTGGCCACGAACAGAACACTAATTTCGTTGTCCTCGAAAAATTTTGTCACAGCTTTGGCCCGGTGGCATGGAGCTCCATCATACATAAAGATGAATTGTACGTCATCAAACGAGAGTGCAGCCTGGGAAAGCAGTTGTTCTTGAAAAACTTGTAGGTATTGCTCGTGCTTCATTATCCTCTCTACTATATACAGTCTTCCAGGCCCGAAGACAGAGATCACACCCCAGACCAAGACTGAAGTAGGATGCTCCATGGTTTATTAAAGACACTCCAACTTGAATTCCTCTCAGGTCAAGATTCATCAGGCACAAAGATACATGATTCATCACTGAAACACACCAATCCAATCGTCTCCAGTTCTCCAATCGTCTGCAGTCCAATATTCTAGACCTCGTGTCCATTCGAGGCACTTCTTTGCCATGATTGGTGTAGACTCTAATTTTTGTTTTCTTTCTTGACCGTGTTCTTTTATTCCCTCGGTACAACGAATCCTTCGAACACTTTCAGGCCAAATGCCTGCACCAGTCATTTTTATCCTTAAGTCTATTGGTCCGTGGGACGTAAAACTCAAAGATTTCATTTCATTTTTAAGTATATTGGAAGTTGCACTTCTGTTTCCCAGGGCCAATCTTTTTAGTTTTCTGATACCTTTCAGCGATAGCTTTGGATTTTGCCCACACTTCCAACCCTATTTTGGCTCTTGTTCATTTCAACAGAGATTCTACTCACAGATTTTTGTTCTATCCCAACTCTACTAGCAATGTATTGCCGTGTATATCTTATTTCTACCAGAAGTATTCTGTTAACTTTCATTTTACGCGGAGAAAGGTCTTATGCTTTTCCCATTATGCTGCAATTACAGAACTACACAGAATAAAAGATTGATACACGAAACACGTCGCAATCATTTTAAACTGGCCCATTCGAACTGTTGAACACTTTGAATGTCGTTACCTTCTTACGACAGCAACCACAACACTTCAGACTGTAACTTGTTGATAGGAACAACAATAGCTATCTACAACTGAAACACCACTTTCAGAATTTCCCCACCCACACATACTATCTGCTGTTCAACGGTGATATTACCACTTCAACTGCACAGTAAACAAATGAAGGATCCTACATTAGTGGTTTAACCATTAAATGTTCTAGAACTCTGAAATTAGAAAGCCTATATCGATTTTGCATTTTTCGAGCGTGAGTCTAATAATTTGAGCACGTCTGTGCATTGTGCTTGTGTTTATAGACAATAACACGTGCTCCTGTTTGTAATCAACAATCACATGTATTTACGTTGAAGTACTACACTTCATGTTTGATTACTACACGTTGATAACAGATCACCAGCACCATCCACAAGTCACATAACAACATGGGAGCAGCAACGCCACCGTCGCCTGGAGCGCATATATATATATATATATATATATATATATATATATATATATATATATATATATATATATAAATAATGGAGAGGATATAACGGCGATCACCAATCTGCAATTAGTCTCCTCTCCTCTAGCTTGCCAGGAGCTTTAGGAGAAACCCAACCTCAAAGCCTCTAGTCTGCTGCGGGACTCTACGCTTTCCTTCCATCTGGTTAGCTTGCTCGGAGCTCTGTCGAGATTCTAACCTCAGTTGCTTAGCTTGTTTCGGGGCTCTGCAACGCTTAACCCCTCACTGCTTGCTTCGGAGCATTGGGGTTCCTACATTATTCTACCTAATTTACCCGGAGCTCTGTATGATCCTACCACAAGGCGGCAAGGTCTTGAGCTACCTTTTTCAACCTCGCAATAAAAAATGTATTATAGTATTTCTAGTATTTCTGTTATTATATTAGAGAATTCTTATAATAAACCAGTAGCGGGTGTCAATTTCAAACTCTAATTTACTTAACCTATTTCTACCTTCCCCTTCAAAGGAAAGAATTTTGCAATATATGGCAGTGAAAGGGTTAAGGAACATAGTGGATCAATGACAGATTGTTAACTTCTGTAGCATACGAAGATTATTTGAGTTTGTTTCACATATCATGTGTGTAGGTTTCTCACGATCAATCAATTCCCTGATTCTTTCAGGTATTTTCATTCCGACGGAATGATGAAAGATTCATAGGTATATTAAAGTTGTAATTTATTAGAATCACGCAAGTCGGACTTCCTTGTGACGTCCATCTGTCTGTTCCGAGTTCACACAATAACTCTTGAACGAAAGATATTTTTTAAATACTGTTTTTTGCGACAGTGATTATCTTGGTCAAGTTCGTTGAGTCACCCGTTAACATCTTCACGGGCAATGGCAATCTTAACGGCACCTATACATATCAAATTTTCTATTATTGAAACAAAGGTAGCAGATATTACAAATCTCGCCGTAAGATGGCAGATCCGTACAGCGATTGACCTCTACTGAAGGAAATTGAAACTTCTAGTGCTTGATCTTTTTCACTTCTATCAAAGTTCATTAATCGGTAACTCCGTAAGGAAATTAATTACCAATATATCACATTTTAACTTCAATACCTAAGAATCTTCTATCGTTACAGCTGCATTAATGTGCATGTCGTTTATATTGAGCTATTGACCCATTGTCACTAAAGAATGTCACAGACCTCGAGATACATAACGAACAATGGTTTATGTTAATGGAAGCTCTTATGCATACCTGGTCCCTCTTAAATTAAATATTCTATTTCTCTTAGGTGCTATCCCAAAATATCCTTTACTGTTACTAATAATAACTAGCTGAACCTGCGCTCTCTACACAGCGCATCATTCGCATATGAGTCCTTCTCATTCCTCACAACATATGTACATGTCCCTTTACAGACACAAGTGAAAGACGTCTTGATGTAAAAAAAAAAAAAAAAAAAAAAAAAAAAAAAAAAAAAAAGCAAGGGGTATTATAAAGAGGAGATTTTTTCGATTATTTTTTCTCAATATCTTTCACCGTTTGCAAAATTTAAGCCTACTTCCGGTTGGAGTTTCTAAGTCATGTATGACCAGTGTTCTCTTTCTTCTTGCATGCACTATGTAATAAGCAAATACATTACACATACAATTAATTATGTCAGTTATATATGATGTTCATTGGGGAAAACACTCCAAAAATAAAGATTCATCTGAGACTGGAGAAATGGTTATCCTTCCTTTTTCAGTATTATTTGGCCATGAAACAAACGCCTGAGTCATATACAACCCCTATATACAATAATGTGGTGTTGGAATGTATAATGCGTAGGATATGATGCTTTAGTTTTTTTTTTTTTTTTTTTTTTAAATTTCAACACGTCCAGTGTACCCGTAAATTGTATTAAAGAGATAATGGCCATGTTTTTAAATATTCAATTAGAACTGGACAGTCTATGCAAAATTTGCAATAGATCAGTGAAACGTCATCTTTCTAGAGCCTGTAGTTTTCGAGATCTCATTGTCGAAAGGATTGGCCACAAACATATAAACGTCCAAAAACATAGTTTAAAACAACTCCAACGATGGCAGCACAATTCATTTGCATTGAATTTGGAAACGGCTTATTAAAATACAAAGTTTTTGAACAATAGCTTTAAAACATAAACTTTATTTTTTTTAAAAAAAAGATGTATTTAAATAATAATTTATTTAAAGTACACATACTTTAAAATATTGTCTCTGTTAAACGTGAAATTACAAATAACCGTAAGTCAAAGTTTTGAAATCCAAAGTTAGAGGTTAGAGTTCATTCAGGTGTTTTTATAGCATTTTAATAGATAATAATAATAATAATGATTCGAACTAATTTAATCTTTCTCTGCACTCAGAAGACTACCACAAATCACATGCTTAAATTTGCAGATACAGCATCTTTCTTGTGGCTATACGGTTAGCACACACATCTTCACGCGGAAGACTCGGGTTCGATTTCAGACGGGAGCTTATGCGGTTCAGATCTAGCGTTAAGCTATAGGTTTACATCTTATAAAGTTTTAGTGCTGAAAACATACATTAAACTCGAAGAAAAATGTAATTATTTATTATGCTTTTAAAATTTCAAGTGAAAATGAAATGAAATCTTTGCGTCCCATGGTTATGCCGGTTATGCTAAAGGAGACTGTGATTATGAGAAATGAAGAAAGAGAGAGGAAGCGGGATGGAACCCCGAGGAAACCTACGTACACGGTGTTTGTCCACCACAAAGTTCACATGGCACCAGCTGGGATCGAACCAGGGACCCCATGCACCAGAGGTAAACACTATCATTGAGCCACTGCGGCCACTGTAGGCTAAAGGAGACGGATAATTAAAGTGAATGATTACAAAATAATTGGTGGAATGAGAATATGGGAGAAAATGACAAAACCTAGACAAAACCCATTGATAGATGCTATCTTAAAATTCGAGTAATTCTGTACTCGAACTCGAAATGCTATTCGAATAAACAATTTTTGAAGCGAATTATCTATATATATAAAAGAGAACGTACAAATCCTTTGTCCGCTCATCACGCTAATACGGCTGAACCAATTTCTTTTATTTTTGGGGGGTTATTAGGATTTGGACCCTAGATGGTTTTTATCATATCACTTTAATTTTCAATTACCAGTGTCTTGAGATAATTGACCATTCAGGTGTCCATTACGTACAAATCCTTTGTTAGTTCATCATAGGTATAAAAATAAACGTATGTATATGCAACCCGCATGACCGTGTCACTCGGCGGGTTAACATAAATGACAGGCGTTATAATGGTTTTTATCATATCACTTGAAAGCGAAAAAGTAAAAATTATCTAAGTAACAAAGTTTATTGCGTTCGGGGGTGACCGCAGCGAAGCGGGGCGGGTTAACATAAATGACAGGCGATATAATGTTAACATTTACTGCAATCTTCTATGGTTTTTATCATATCACTTGAAAGCGAAAAAGTAAAAATTATCTAAGTAACAAAGTTTATTGCGTTCCGGGGTGACCGCAGCGAAGCGGGGTGAACGCTGCTAGTGTTTAAACAAATGAAAACTTCGAATAACGGGTATTAGAATTATTTTAACGGCATACCTTTACGGTCAAGTCGATTTGTGAAAAATACAGATAAGGGTGTTATCGTTATGCTACTCAGGAAAGACAGATAGATATAAACAGTGCTTGAGAAATTACAGGTAAAAGAGGAAAAATATATGAACGAGAAGTCCAACTATCCTCCTTTTTATGCATAAACTTTTTAATTAAAGAGTTTATCCACAATGACTTTTTATACGCTTACGAACAAAGCATTACATTCCTCTTCTACGCATTTTTTTAAAAATCTAATACTAGAACAATACGCCGGAAAAAGAATTCTCTTCCAGTTTGATCCTAACGAAGAACGCTGAAGTTTCCTGCAACGAAGGAAATTTGCTTTTGTAGCTAAGCTCTTTGCCATCTCCCCCTCAAACGAACGAGGTTTAAGCTGGGACGCAAACACGAGGCTCATCTCGCCAGCTCTGCCAAGACTTTAATTATCGAGAATTGGATCCCGGGAGGTGAATGTTTGTCCAGGGATCAAAGCAGTTCTCGTGGGAATCCACTGACGTCACAAATCGACATTTGCTCTTCTTCTCATTTAGTAAAGCTACAGAAGACTGCACAAGTTCATCACATTGATGGTAATATACTTTATAAAATGTTTTGCTAAAAAGAATATTACAAGTTCTCCTATTTACACACCCACACACATTTTGAAGTGCATTTTCTTCAATAAGAAAATCTTTTCTTTAGGAGTTGGGTAAGAACTTACACTGCAAAATTCTAAGTCAATCTATATCAGAACTGAATTTCTTTTCTCCTCTTAGCCTTTTACACACACACGTGTATATACAGGAAAGAATAAGTCGGTAGTCTGAATATAAAGATCCGATTCCAGCATTTATTGACCATTGCAGTTATTGTACTTATTTTTTTAACGTAATTCTTACGCTGGCATTCTCACTACTAGAAAATACCTTTTTATGTTTATAAAGGATAATTATTATCAATTCAAAATTTATTAAAGGTTCTGCACGAATCTCTTTACTACTAAACAGATACATATATTGTAATGGGTAAGGGCAAGTAGTCATCCTATCCCAGTTCTACTGTTTCTGTGGCTTTGATAACTAAATTGGGTAAAGCGGTCTGTCTTCGAGGTGCCTGTCTTGGGAATACTTTCAATCTCGGTACGTGAGGTCACAGATTCGATTACGAACAAAATTATCTTTTCTTATTCATCATCGTAAAGCAAAAGAGAAAACTACCGTATTCGAATTACTGACTAATAATCTGCGTACACTAACCTTCCTGCTAGGCTCGAATGGTTAAAAATTCCGAACTATTACTAAAGTAAATTAACTACTATTTTATTATTATTATTATTATTATTATTATTATTATTATTATTATCATATCATCATCATCATCATCATCCTCCTCCTAATGGCCACAGGTTTGATTCTGTGTCCTGACGCAATTGACACGCTATTTGAATTACGAGGTATCACGCTCTATAGAAATGCAAAAAATGGCAGTGAGAATGAAGTCTGAAGTACTGGCTTCATACCAACCAACAAAAAGCCGTGTGGCTTGCCATAGTTCTTTGTGGATTCTAATGTCAGAAGGAGTTTAAACGAAATCATTACATATTGTAAAGTCATTAACGGAACTGATTTGTGAATTAAAAATCATTCAAACAGTAAAAAACACATACCAGCGTTATTAGTAAATTATCATTTCCAGTTTTTTCTTTTTTTCCATTACCTTCTTTTCTTGTTCAGAAATTAGCACTACTAATTGCTAATTGTTCACTACATAAAAACCAAAATAAACAGCGGCATTTTCTTCTTGTTTCTTGTTCACAGCGCTGTAACTTCGATTTTTTCTGGGGGGGACAAGTATTAATACACGTATTTGGGCCCCCTACAAAAAGTTTTTTTCTAATTCTTGGGCCCCATCTTTTTCTTACTCTTTAGACATGGACCCCATGGACTCTGTGGGCCTGTTTCATACATGACAAATTAAGGGGACAATATTAACAAATCCCAAAGCCATACGAATAAACATTATTTCTAGGGCTCGTAATAGTAGACATTTTTTACTCAAATGAGCGCACGACACATTTTTGTTTTATTTACCTTGTGTGTGCTGTTTTGTTTACGTATTGTAGTGAACCTGTTTGATGCTTCATTTATAATTTCATGTTCGTATTGTATATGGAGTACGAAAATTTTGTCTTAAAATGGGCCTCGAATGACATGGAGCTTCCCTGGGGGTAGTTTGCCCCTCTTGCCTCCCCACAAGTTACGGCCCTGCTTGTTGACCCCGAAATACATGTCTCCCTTTAACGTCTTGCAGCACAGAACTCTATATTTTTATTTATGGAACTGGTTATTTTTCTTAGTGAATGCGTAAGGATATAAAATGCTAAAAAACATTTAAAGTGAATTCTGGAAGAATGACTGAGAATGGGACTTACAAATTCTACCTAGCAAAGATAAGAACACATCCATGAACTGAGTGAAGTCATTTACTTACGAGAAACAGTTGAGGTGTCTCGTCTCATATCGTCACAAAAATTGTTTCGCCTCCTGGGCAGCTTTAATCGGATCTATTTATTATCAAGCAGAATGTGTGATTCAGAGATACAAAACAAGCGGAGGATATATTTTCATTTCTTTCTGAGAGGATGAAATAGACCTAGATAATATCGATTACATATCCCATCTATCACCCTGTACTTTTGTCGCCATCTATCTACTCATTCTTGAACCTGTAAATTCTGCCTCTAATAGCGGATCACAACTGTCTTTCATCAGATGTGAAACTTTATAACGCAACATTTACCATTCTAACTGAACACTTGTGATTTGGATGAAGATAAAAACAACTTGTGTATTTCTCAGAGAAGTGAATACTACTCAAGACTGATATGCCACTTTTATTGTCCATTACTTTGTCTCCGACCTCTCCTTCTCAAATCATGCAGAAAATATTTCTCATCAAACAAAACATGGTTATAACCATAACAAGATCATGGAATTTTCTAGAAATATTATTGTCTTTTGTAGTTATCTTGTGCAAGCTACTCGATATACATAAATAGGATATTAAATCTTAAGACTGGTACAAGAAAAAATGAAAACGAAGATTTCCAAGAAAATGAATGTCATATATACAATATTTTAACAGTATAGGCACAAATAATGCGAGCAGGATTCCAACTTTCGAATCTTAATTCCCAAGATTTTTTTTTTTTTTTTTTACTGAACCTAATTTTTAGGTTGAAATGGGGTTCATTTAATCACAAATCCATTTTAAGGCATTTATCACAGATAATGAGATCAGAATCAAATCCTGAGGTGTAATTACATGAAGGGACCAAAGGAAGAAAATTTCAATTAGGTTAGTACTCATCGCGTCTACCTCAACCTCACTCGCCCTCTCAATGTCTATACGGGTTTTCGAGGTCGAATGACGCCGTGCGGCCAGAATTGTTTTGAAATTGAGGATGAGTGAGGTCTAGATGGACTGATTAGTCAGAGTTTAGCATCCTTCTTAGTATCAAGGCGATATGAAACCGATCAACAGCCACAAAATTCAAATCACATGTACTCCAACAGCGAATCGAATTCCGGTCTCTCGCAGCGAGGAACGTACGCTAACCATATAACGACCATGAGGGACCTCTGCGTGAGGTTTAGAGAAAATGTTCCATCTGAGAAGAACTATCTCGTAGACAAACGCACTTCAAAGAGTAAACATCAAAAATGTTCGGTATTACCACGTCCAGTAGTTCCACCATCTTATAACTTCTCCATCATTGATTTCAGGACCTCACGAATTCAAGAACCTAACCAAAGCATCATCATTTCTTCCGTTTAAGTCCTGTACAACTACACTTATCGTTACTAAACGACCAACTTTCCCTCTCCCTTCTAAAAGTCAGACATCTCTTCCATGTTCTTATTCTCGCTACTTCAACTGGCCCGAAACAATAAGTAGAGCAAGTCTCTTCACAAATACAGAAGAAAAGAAAATGCAGTAAGAAGCAACTAACATCATGACAATGAATGACATTACATAGAAAGAAAGAAAACGAAGGAAGAGAAAAGGAAAAAAAAAACTTTTACTACAGAAACTAAGACGGGAACAACAAAAGGAGACCTCCCGCAGTTAGGACGTCTTCATTGCTTTCTCGCCCGTATAAAATGTGCATCAGAACTATTGGGACCGTTTTTTTTTTTTTAATTTTTATTTCTTTTATTATACATATTTCATCATGGGTTTGCGAGCACACGTGTGGGAGATAAGAGATATTTCTTTTTTATTCATTTTTTAAGAATCTGCCTCAGCATCTGTTCGACACTTTTGTGCCGAGATGAAATTTTCCGCGTGCACACACACACACACACACACACACACACACATACATACACACACATTATATATATATATATAGACATACACACATACATGCAGACACATCAACTAAGATCTCACTCTTTTCTTCAGAAAGCCTGGTCTGCTGCATTGCAAACACCACGTAAAACCATCTCAAGCCCTTACCCCATGTGGGGAGACGCCTCTTATGTCCCCCTACCCACCAAGCAACGTATAAGGCTTGGTTCTCCTTGCAACATTTTTGGTGGGGTTTAAGAGGAACCGTTGCTATGGTTACGCTCTCTTGAGGAGTTCCCCAAGGTTCGTTGCTAGGGCAACCAGAGCCAGTGGACAAATCATGGGGCTGGGCTGGTCCTTGAGATGAGTGGCAGAAGGTCAAGAGTACTTGTGGACGAGGCTTTTTTTTTCTCGGAAAATGAACAGAACAGTTGACTCCAGACATGTGGGGGCAAAGGGAGACCCCTGTGTCCGTCGAAACCTCCCTCGCCTTTCATCCAGAATTCCGTTGTTCCCTCCTCAAACAATCTCCTTATTCCTGACAATATTCTCAGGTGAGCGCGCACATTCCATCGTCATGTAGACTTCAGACGAATCTTTACTACTACCTATAGATTCCTCAGAAAAAAAAAGAAGAAGAAATACCGGATTTCAAATTTATCTTTTTCTACGATGCGGAAACGTATATTTCCTGAATGCACTGAATCTTAAAGGCAGCCGTTAAAAGAGCCCCTTATTGTGTACGAAACGCAGATTGTTGTTTGATTGAGACTATACCCAATAGGTATTCCGTGGGTCATTCATTTTAATTGTGAGACTTCAGTATTAATAACGGATGCTTAAAAAAAAATAGTGACAATTAGAATTTTCAGATTGTAATTGATCTAAACTTATTTTATAACAGTGTTTTAGGGGTGGTACCGAGATGAGACTGCATACAGTCTCGGTCGACAAACAGCAGTCTCAGTCTCGTCTCAATCAACAGATGCCTGTCTCGATTTCAGTGTCTAAGATCAAGACCTGATCTCGTCACGATAGTCTCGAAAAAAAATGTGTGCAATTAAAACAATATAAAGTATCTGATTTCCTCTTTATTTTTTCCACTTCACTCTTTGACTAGTGAAGCATTGTAGGTCGCGTACTTCTCCATAGCTAAATTTCTTATGGTCGTACTTTCTGTGCATGTATTCGTGGTTCAATCCCCAGTGAAGGTTATTTGTGAAGTTCATCCCCAGTTAATCAAACCTTGGATAAAACCCAACTAATGATTCAAATCCTACTTGAAGCAACAAATCTTGACTCGTAGAGTTTTGGTAATGAAAAGGGATAGTAATTCCTACCCATTGAATGAGTGTTATTCAATACCAGATGCCAGGTAACACAGTAGATAGCATCAAAGCTGCATTTAATCGAACTGCAGGACTTTTTTTTTTTTTTTTGCGAAGTTTCAATTATCTTCATCTGTGCTGCTCTGTTCACCACAGAAAGTCACGTTCATTAGCTTAACAAGTATTACTACTGGAATAATAAATTATACAATATGTTTTACTTCATGTTTTATTAACGTTAAGGGATTATTAAGGGATAAAATGTTTTATTAACGTTTTATCTTTACGAATTTAATTAACACTTTATTAATATGGTGCTACAAACTTTCTGCAACACGTGTCTTAACAAAAATATCGCTGTGACTAAGTATTTACACACACTGTTGCCAGAACTAATGATTAAAAAGTAGCGAGGTTGTGTCCCAAAAGTAGCAGATTTTAAGTATTTGTAGTCCAAATATTTAAAAAAAATGTCACGTCTGGGTTGACAATGGTCAAGCGGCGATCGTGGTTTCCGACTGTTGACGATGGTGTTATGGGAAACTGAATACTACGTCAACTGCAGTAGAACTGCAGTGTGCAATGAACTGGGCAGGTGGTGATAATATAAATGGGCAACTTTTCTGGTTTATAAGGAGACATCTTTCCTTAAGTTAGTTTTGTGGGTTCTAAAATACACTTTACAACGTTTACAATATGCTTATTCACGGTTATTTCTCACTTATTTTATTCATTTACTAAATTCTTTACCTGGACCCATGAATTTTCGAAGATTTATTGTAACTCCACTTACACATTATGTTAATATGGACAATACAGTAACACAAATAAATTTGCGATATGCATTTTACACAGCTCTCCATAATTATTAGGTCCAGGCACTAAATGAGACAGCATCACGGTCAGTGATATTGCAATAGCGCAAACTTAGCAAAAGCCTAGTATTGTAAGATCTGAAGATTAAAAAGTACTAAAACAAGAACTGAATTTATATCGAACATGTTAGTTTTAGTAAAACTATTGTTCATTGTAAATAGAATATTTAACAAACAACACTTTTATTTTATATAAATGAACGAATAATTCGTGATTTCATATATAAAAACAAAAGGTAGCCCATTCTTAAAGAGTTACAGCCTGCAGATAATTAAAAGTAGCCCAAAAAAATAGCGTGTCTCCGAATTTGATATGTTGGAGCAAAGGGCACTTCAAAATTCGCGCAATTCGCTATTGTAGCCCTATCTAGCAAATGGCAATACTGTTTACACGTTAATTATATTTTGTTCGGTATTGATCGATCAGCATTCCTTTTCACATGGCACAGAAAAAAAAGACAGGAATGTCTTTTTTCTTTAATCTGTGGAAAACACATCTAAAGTTTAGTTATATTTATTCATTTTAAAATGTGTTGGACGAAATGTCTTGTAGTTCTGATTTGATTCATATAACACACGAGTTTTTATTTAAATCAGTATTAACATTTTCTTTTGGTGATAAGACTACCGATATTTTAATTAAACAGACATTCTAATATTTTGATTAGCTGATTTGAACTTTAACGTCCGTTTCAAGCTCACAAGCTATATGAGACATGGCTATTTCAATGATGCAGGGTGGATCAGGTGACGTGGTATCCAAACCACAAAAGCTCTCACTGGAAATTAAGTCAGAGATGTTTCTCTATTGCTCCGAAGGTTTCTACGCTAATCCAACTCTCAAAGAGGAGCTCTCAGGGAGGAACTCATACTAACGTTCTATTTGGGATTGAGGAAATTTGCCATTTAACTGAAATGTAAAGAACATGTTTATTACTACTAATAATAATATTAATTCATATTCTTCTTGAATAACAACATAAGGTATCATGTGTTGTTAAAATTTAAATTTATATCAGGAGCTATAAGAAAAAAATCAGTAGCTATAGCCTAATTCTACTCGAAATAAAAAGCAACACACTATGCGATGTATCGTTTGAATATGTGTTGGCCTACTTAAAAAGCCTGCAGAGGTTTAAACTTTTTTCTTATTTCTTTTATTAAAAGAAACTATTTTAAATACTGGATTAAATATACACTAATATGTGGGGTCAAAAGAAATATATTAAACCAGAGTAGGTTGATTATATAGTATACAATATGTACTTCATCTGTTACAATTCAATAAAATGTTCACCTTCTGCGACAGTAGTAACTCTTTGATAAAACAAGTAGCAATGTCACGTGTACATCATTTGAAGGAGTTTGGTTTGTATGACATGACATTTTCTCAATTAATAATGAAACTGGAAGTGATAAAAGATTTCTATCACTTTTGATTTTACTAGATAGAGTAGAGTGGAGATTAAATATATTTTTGGATGCTTAATTGATTGCAGAAAACAGTTTCTCGCCATCTATAAAAAAGGAAGTGGTTGATTTCTGTAACTTTTGGTTTCAACAGAGTGTTAAGAGAGAAGATTGTCTTATTGAAATGTTAAGTCAATTCCAAATGAAACAGATTCTCGTTATCTTTTATTGTTTTCGCTCTATCTAGATCAATATTGAAACCGGAAGTCGTACTGCTTTTCTATCATTTCCGATTCTAATAGAGAGTTAAAGATGAAGATATAAATGTACTCTTGATACGCTTAATCGATGACAGAAAACCGTTCCTCGCTATGTGTTTTTCTTTAGCTGTATGCGGATCAATGTTAAAACCCGAAATGGTTGATATCGGCTACATCTGGTTTAAACAGAGTTATTAAGAGAGAAGATGACACCTATTCTTAGGTGACTAATAAACAAAAAAGTTCAGTGCTCTCTCATAGATTTTGATCTATGTAGATCAATACTGAAACGAAGTTGTAGTGAATTTTTTATCACTTTCGGTTTAAGAAGAGAGTTAAGGATGAAGATGAAGGGTATTCTTAAGGTACTTAATCGGTTTAAGGAAACCGGTTCTCGCTATAAATTACCGTTTTTGCTCTATTGTGATCAACGTTAAAATTGGAAATTGTTGATTGCTACTACTTTCAGTTTGAATACTACCATCAAAGTTCTTAACTTCCTAACTTCAGACCCTTCATATCTTGGCCAAAATTGATGGTGATCCATCCATCAATAGTTCTTAATATTTGTTATCTTCCGGATGGACCGACCCACGGACATACGGGCTAAATATGTAAAGTAGTTTTGGTAAAGCAAACTGCTTAATTACAGCCGCAATGGATAAGGTGTCTGCCTACCAACAGGATGGTCTGATTTTGATAATTGATGAGGTGGGATTTACAATGTTTTACCAACTTACCCTAGTTCAAGTGCAGTTCTGGGGTTCAGCCAAAATCTCTCAAGTGGGTAGCGGGAAACCTGGAGGCGAAGGCGGTCAGAACGTGGTGCTGGCCATTGGCCACATCACTTTCTCTGAATAACGAGGTCATGAAAGTGTAAACTCGTATCTTTACACTACCCGCGGTCATTTGGCTTTGCCCGAATGGAGAGCGTATCTATACCTTGTAACTTAATAAATGTAACGTTCTTCATCACGTATGTTCTGAAATATAACTACTGAATTTATAACGTTCTTCATTGTATATATTATCTTGGGTAAAGATGCCGCGCTGAGTGAAGACGCCCCTACTCGATTTGCTCAAGGCCTGTGACTTGTGGTCATAGCACTTGCCATGCGTGTGAAAGGATACACAGTCTTGAGTAAATATATGTGGAAGTTGCATCGGAGAAAGCTGCTGCTTTTGTTGAGGCCTGTTCACAAACCTAAGTTACTCTTATTTCAGTGTCTGTAATTTTAGAGAGTGAAAGGTAGTAATGCTCTTAACGGTAGTTAATTTGTTTCAAAAATGGGGAAGTTG
The DNA here is from genome assembly GCF_964235325.1 of Thermobia domestica. NCBI lineage: Eukaryota > Metazoa > Arthropoda > Insecta > Zygentoma > Lepismatidae > Thermobia > Thermobia domestica. The sequence goes on from NC_137464.1 coordinate 93,408,080, forward strand.
CCCCAGTGAAATCGAAGCAAAGATGCCCCACTAAAGTTTAAGATTTCAGTTCGGGACAACCAGTTCATGACGTGTTGCAAGAATTTGTACGTTCGTTATGTTTTAAACAATGTTTGGTTTGAATATGAAACATTAATTGTTCTGTAATAACCTGTAATTAAGCAATTCAGAAGCAAACGGGCAAATCCCATTTGGAGCAAGGGCTTGGTATCCTGACTGGGTTGCTGCTTTCAATGATGTAATATTCTATTTATAACCCTTTTTTTCTTTTCGATCCTTACGTGATCAATATTGGACTGAATGAACTTCACATAATATATCTTCCTGGGACCTGAAGGCAAATTTTGCTAGCTGGAGCTTGTAGTGCCCTTTCTTACACCGTTCTGGTACGGCGCAGGCAATCCTACAATAAGTGTTACGGTTAACATGAAAGAATCGGACTTCCGAGTGCTGATTCGTTGCCAACGTAGGACAGGCTAACAAGGAAAGGAAACAGGAAACTAGAATTGAATAAAGTACATCAGGAATAAATAGACAATGAGTTCCATAAGATGAGAATAGAAATTAAATACAACTGTAGAATGTTCACTTGTTTTATTACTGTTACTGTATATAGCAAACAAACAGCTGTCGTCTCATCATATCGATTAGAATCAAGACGGTTATGCCAGTGTGATTATGATAGTGTACACATCCATATATATCCAAATTCATCCGCATTAACATGTGAGTTATGTACGTAATAGCTTCCTGGTTCATCCATCAATACACATAATTAACATTTATTTACTAATATCTTCGTATTCCAATGCATATTTAGTCCTTTTAAATCGTCGTGTTTCATCATATATATGTATATCAATAACATTTATATTACTTGTAGTGACTCAGTTTTGCAATAGCAGAAGGATGATCATTTAATCACAGGAAGGTAAACTAAATCATTGGACATGGCATACACAATAATAATAAAACGACTACACTATCGTATTTGTACAGGCATCCGAATTGTTATTTGTAATTAACTTCTAAGATGTTCTATTCATCCTGGTGTGAAAGATATTATTTATAACCAGGAGAGAAGACATTCCAGTTACGGAATCCTCACGGATTCCAGACTATTTAAACTACTACAACAAATTCATGTTTTCTTCTCTTGATCAACACTACTATTTCTATTTCAATCACTAATAATATAAACAGCAGAAAATCTCAATTCAACAGAGGAAAAAATACAACTGGCTATAATTTTGCGGCCATTAACGCCAGTACACCGGTGGCGCAGATTAATTATAATCCAACATTAACTTATACAACGAAATAACAAAAATAATAGCATAAATACAATATTAACAATAACTAATAAACTTTTGGTAATGGTAAAGATAAACAATAAGGGCGTATTAAAAGAAAAATAATCTTATTCTGTAATGGAGACCAAACAGGTCCATTACAAGCTACCGTTGACTATAAATTCATTGCTCAACACTGATGCTAAAAAACCTCCCCAGGTCCGAATATCATCCTACCTAGCCTTGAATGAATTGTAGGTAACTTGACAAAATTTCAACAAAATATTTGTAAGTGGCAGCACGTTATCGAGATGGCAGAACATAAGCTTGAAAAATGTGCTCGTGCAAGTCGAGCTAAGTTGGTAGTTATAGATGTGTTTTTAATTTCTTTTGAAAGACAAAATATTAATAACATTTATTAGATGGTTACTAGAAATAAGTGACATCTAGGTGAGATGCATTTCAGAACTGGGGAGGCTTCTTAGCACCAGTGTTGAGCAATGCATTCATAGGCAACTGTAGCTCCAGCTACCAAAATTCGTCTTCAGGTCTGAGGAGGATATGGCACTAGTTGACTCGCAAGCTGAATCAAAAGAATGTGCATGGATTGAGTTTTAAGCCGTTTATACGAGCTGAATATGTATGAGGGTTGTTCAAAATACTAAAAAAATGTATCTTTGGGGTCCTGTGACACATTTGATTTGTCACAACCTCCTTCATCTGGTTGAATTATTGTGAAAAGATAACACTCTGGGTGAATCAATTATCCCTTCATTGCAAAACGAAGAGCATTTCCACAAATTCATCACATCATTATAGGTGTACCAGTATTGTAGCTAGCAAGTTGTTATAAGGAAATGCATTATTTTTTCAGGGAGCAGGTTTTTACATGTTAAAGAAAGCCATCCTCCCCTCTGGTCTAGTGACTAGTACGTGTCCGTTTGGTACACGAAGTCCCGGGTTCGATTCCCGGTGAGAACGTCTTGGAAAATTTGAGCGATTACGGTGGTTTGGGTTTAAACTGTAGATTCACTGCATGTCACTGCATTAATTGTGGTCGCAAGAATCCAAGTTTGAAAAATGAACAAATGATGATAATATGTACGTTCCTCGATTCTTTTTTTTCCCTTTTATTTTTATCTATTGTTTACAAACGGATTTAGAAAATATGCATGAAGAATATTTGTCATTTTGTTGAAAATTTTCTTTCTAATTAGTAGAGCAACCCACATTATGCTTTATTTTTTGTTTAATTATGCTTCATTGTTTTCCAAATTATGTTTTATTATGCTTTATTGTTAATTTCAATCAATGTTTCACATTAATCGTGTATAATGTATAATATTTACTATATATTAAATATTCTAAATATCTTGATGTGTTTATTATTTCATGCACCCAGTTTATTTCATATTTAATCAACTTTCTACTTAATATACTGTAAAGAGATATGCTTTACTGGAGTCACTTTTTTTTTTGTCACTTGTGTACTCCTGTGAGGTGCACATATACAGAAAGGGAAACTAAAAGATGCCACAAAAAGTACAGTAAGTGCCCAAGATCAAGAGGTACACATAGTGGAGTTCTTATGTACTATTCACTGTTGGTGGAAAGTTTTCTTCTTTTATTTTTTTTCTTTTCTCCACATCAAAGGATCACACCGAAATAAAAATAAGCTTTTCATTGTTGCACTGTTACGTTCTCAACGATTTTGCATTGTAAATACTGGTTTAAAAAAATATTAATACAGTATGTTAAAGTTGCAGTTAAACAGAATTTTCCAAGAATTGTGCTATATATTTTAAATTATGCCTTATTTTCTAAAATTATGCTTTATTATGCTTTTAAAATTAGTTTCTTCTGGAGCTTTACACAACCACAACTATGTTCAAGGTACCAACCGTATGTGTAAATTATTGTTATGCTTTTTATGGCTTTGGATTGCCCAACTAATTATGCAGATAGTTACTAGAAGTTAAAGTTAATAATATCAGTAGTACGAAAGCATAATTGCCTGTTCTATGATGTTTATGAACACGCTTTGAAAAATTGTGAAAGTGGGGCATCTTTCCTCAACAAGCATGCCGACGATGCCCCACTGGAAGGTTTTTGTAAATGATTTATTTTAAGTTCTTAAACTTACTGAAATACAATTGAAGGGTACGGGGAAAAAACAAGGAATGTCCATGTATGTGCTTTTTCGGGTGCTTTGTCCTATCTGTTGGTGACTCTTGGTACTATTTGACTGTCTATGGCATGCATGCGTAGATGTAGAAATGTTCATTTAAAAAGTGGCAAAAGATTTCATAACCCTATTTTTTGTACGCAGTTTTCAATATTAAAACGCCGTTTTCTCGAAAATGCAGTTTTGTGACATTCCTTGTTTTTTCCCCTTACCCTTCAATTGTCTTTCGAGATATTACAAACAAGACATCAACCTTCTAGTTGATCATAAATTCAACAACCTCATCTCAATTGCAGGAGTGGAAAATGGGTGATAATGAAAAATTGGGGCATCTTTACCCAAGTTACTCTGTCCTGAACTGTAACTACTGAGCTAAAGACGGATATTAAATACATTGTAGAGTAAAGATTATGAATACTTTTTATAATTTCTCTGATGTACAATGAAGTAATAATTATTTAACCTTTTTATATAAATACTAGCAAATACTCGTTCTTTACACGGGAAGAATACGTTCATTTTGGACATAAAGGGCAATGGAGGCTGAGTTTGAATTTAAACGGCATCGTAAGTGTTACTATACGTCTCAACGACTCCAAGAAAACTATATAATCGACACTATTATACGTCATTTTTGATCATTTTTATATCTCTCCCCCTCCCGAAGTTGCGGGGCAGAATTTGGATATAAACAGCATTGGAAGTGTCATTGTTCATCTCAGCGAGCCCGAAAACTATGAATTCTACACTAGTATCGGTCTTGTTCAATCATTTAAAAATATCTCCCCTTCCCCTAAGTTGCACCGTCAAAGTGAAATGATAAAAAATCTCCCATGCACGAAATTTATGTATGTTGAAAATTTGATCGAGATCGGTGAAGTGGTTCAAGTTATTAAGTTTAATATATATCCTCTCCCCTAAATTCTACCTCCAAAGTGAAAAGATAAAAACCATCCGAGGACCGAACCTCATCAATGTCGAAAATTTGATCGAGATCGGTCAAGTGGTTCAAGAGGTACGAAGTCACAAGCATAGTGACTCAAATTTATATATTTAATTTTTGGATCCTTTTGCGACCTATTTTTTAAAAACATATTATACAGCTTGTTATAAGTTTTTAATACAAAGTGTAGGCATTTTGATAATTCTAATCAATTCTCTAGTTTAGTCTGATGCTCTTTCTAATTTTAATGATCTGGACCTACTTATTCCGAAATAGCTACTCCTACTGTATTCTAATCTGAAAATTTTACTTCAGTTTGATATGGAAAAATAAAATGAAATCTTTCAGTATATGTCCAACGATTATGCCCTTTAGGCTAAGGGAGATGGATGATTTAAGATAAGTGAATAATATGGAAGAATTGGTGGAATGAGAATGTGAAAGGAAACGGGAGTGTCCTGAGAAAATGGACACGATGTTGTCCACCACAAACGTACTTGACCCGGGATCGAACCAGGAACGCTACACACCAGAGGTACGTGCCTCTAGTTTGATATGGAAGTGGGTACCTTTTCTTATACGAACGGCTGCAGTAAAAGCACAAAAAATCTTTAAATATGTCTTTCCCTGGAGAATCCCTGAAAGGTGTGATGAAATATTAAGTTGGGAATTGAGACTTTGTGTGTTTCTTTTACAAAATTAAGTTTCGGAATATGTTGGCAACATGCTCTTTAAGTACATTCAAAATGTTGGAAAGACAGTAAAATATATTGAATACCAACTCAAAACTGTGCCCTTTAAAATACCTGTGATATACCAAGTGATCAAAACTGACAAATGCTTTTCTTCTTCCCTCTTTCTCTTTATATACGCTTATGAATGAATTCAAGAACATTCGCTCCACTATCAAAACATTTCAGTATATATATATATATATATATATATATATATATATATATATATATATATATATATATATATAGTGGTGGATCCAACGGTGCTATAGCCCCCTTGACGCTCAGGTTTACACTGGATAAAACGGCAAACTGTGGTTTAGCCCCTCCCTTGATCATACCCTGGATCCGCCACTGCATATATATATATATATTATACCGACATTAGAAACGAGATCAGAATCACAAACGTCTATCTCGATCTCGGTGTTATCTCGAGCAAGTCGCGATAAGTTGAGTTTCAGTCTCGTCTCGATTTATAAACCCCGTTTCGATCTCGGTCTCGGTAACTTCCCGACAATGCTTACAAACAATGTTTACGATTTCACAAGAAAATAAAATAATTTTACAGAAATGTTTAACGGTCTGGCAATCACTAAAAAGGCTACTACTAACATTTAAAAACGGAATACACTATACCAGAGATGCAAATAAGCAACAACATTTTACTAGCCCAAGAAAAAAGCTACTGGCCCACGTCCTACAATAGAAAGCATTTACTTACCTTCGGTATGATATTAAATACTCGCTTGCACCGATAAACTACTCGCCTCGGGCGAGTGGTTATTTGCATCCCTGCACTATACACACATATATGAAAAATTAATATGCAAAGATAACTAAGTCGGTACATTTTTGCATAACGAACTAAGAAACAATACTATAGTAAGTGAGGCGTCTTAAGGAACTTCTTAAAAAAAAAAAAAAAAAAACTACGTCACTTTGCAGCTAATAATTGAGTCTTATTTGGTAGCTATATTTATTGCATTTCAATAATATGGGTTTTAGATCAAGTAGAATACCTACAACATTCATTACTAAAATATTTCCTTATATTAGTCGTTTTATCTCCGATACTCTCACGCACAAAAAAGCACGATCATCATTCTCAGCCTATCTCTAATGCTCCTTATAGACACTAAATATTAGACATTAATTGCTAACTGAAAATTTCTAAACTTTTCTGATAATTATGTAATCCTGTAATTCTGCATGGTCTGTACATCTACCGTCATAGTCCTGTAATCTAGCTGTCTTGGATGCGAAATAGTGTGGTGGCAAGAGACCTATTCTGTAAGGGTTGATCTACGTGATAGTCTTGTCCATCCGCTGCCTGCAACAAGACTGGTTGAGGTTCGAAGCTCATTTTTTATAACCTCGAAATTGTACACGGATGCAAAATACAAAAACTTTAAAAAATATCTTCACTGGATTCAAGTTTCAGTTTGTGGGTCAATGAAGTCTGACCACAATGACTGCGTTATTGTTAAAGTTAAGAACTACCGCTAAATCTCCATAAGAAACGATCTATATATTAAATGTTACGTTTATACGTTTGTCTCCAAAGAAAAGTTTGTCTTTGTCTCCAATCTTTTCAACAATGAGATCTCAAAAACCACAAGCGTTAGGAGCTTGCCGTTTTGCTGGTCGATTCCAAATTTTGTGTATTGTCCAGTTCTAATTGATTAAAAAAAACATGGCCGTTTTTTCTTTATCACATGTTTTAGGAGTATACTGGAAATGTTCAAATTTTAAAAATCATATTCTACGAGTTATACTTTCCAACACAACATAGTTGTATATAGGTGTAGTATATGTCCCAGGTGTTTGTTTCATGGCCAAATGATATTGAAAAACGAAGGATAACCATTTCTCTAGCCTAACAAGGTACATTCGCGAAGTGTCCCCTCGGGATTCATGTAAAACTGATTTAAATGCAAAGTTCTCCGCGGCCCAAAGTGTATTGCACTAATTTTAGCGGCCCATACGGGTAATTTGCATATTTATGAGCCTTCATATACCCGGAATTCAATCATACACTACTATACCGCTCGGACACAAAATTGCTTTTAGTTTCTTTAGATGTAGCTGAATATGAATGTGGGCATATGCAAAAGAAATTGGATCAAGTACTGCTTCTCTGACACGTGTTATCCACACCGGCAGCCATCTCGGATCCGCCATATTGGATTCAACTTTCGGTTTTTCAAATGGGAATAGGTGCATGTGATACATCAAATTCATATAAAATTTTCTCGGAAATTTATTGGTGAAGTGAGTTTTACGGTAGCTTGTACCATTTGCGAAATATTACATGTTAAATTCCTCTAGGCACTTCGCGAATAGACATTGCAGAGTAATATCAGTTACACTTACGGTTTCGATGTTGACAAATCAAAACAATTTCTAACTGGAAAAGTACTGTAGGTATAAACAAACTCTCTACAACATTGGTGTCATAATCTTACATTTGTGAGTGATTGTTATTACTTCCATGTTATACTATAACAAGGAAGTATTGTATTATGAACAAAATGCCTAATGTAAGTCTAGATACGACCAGATTTCGGTGAAGATCTACCATATTACGTCTGTGTGTCTGTATGTACGTACGTTCAGAAAAATTTCGTCAACAATAAATCACGTAAATGATCACACATTTATACGGGGCCCTGCACAACTTTTTAATGGCTGAATTTGTGAAGTGCCTCACATTTAACATGCAATATCTCGCAAATGGTACAAGCTACCGTAAAACTCACTTCACCAATGAATTTTCGAGAAAATTTTATATGAATTTGATGTATCACATACACCTATTCCTATTTGAAAAACCTAAAGTTGAATCCAATATGGCGGATCCAAGATGGCTGTCGGTGTGGATAACACGTGTCAGAGAAGCAATACTTGATCCAATTTCTTTTGCATATGCCCACATTCATGTTCAGTTACATCTAAAGAAACTAAAAGCAATTTTGTGACCAAGCGTTATAGTAGTGTATTAATTCCGGATATATATGAAGGCCCATAAATATACAAATTACCCGTATGGGCCGCTAAAATTAGTACAATACACTTTGGGCCACGGAAAACTTTGCATTTAAATCAATTTTAGACGAATCCTGAGAGGACACTTCGCGAATGTACCTTGTAAGATGAATCTTTATTGTTTAAAGGGTTTTGTTTAATGAACACCGTATATCACTGACGCTATAATTAATTGTGCGTGAAATGTATTTACTTATTACATACTGCATGCAAGAAGAAAGAAAACAGTGATCATATATGAATTAGAAACTAACCGGCTGTAGGCTCAATCTTGCAAACAGTGCGAGATATTGAAAAAAACAATAACTGAAAAATCTTCCCTTTATGGTACTCCTTGCCGATTTTTATCAAGACCGTCTTTTACTTGTATCTTACGGGAGAGATAGCTTGTGAGTGCGAGTGGAGTGCTGTCAGGCGTAGCGTTTTCCTTCCGTGGTTAAGATCTTTTGAAACGAAAAATTTATCTATTTTCAATGGTGTGATCGGATAAATGATAACTGAAATAATTTCAGTACATATTTAGATATGGAAACAGCTGTTTGTTGCATTTTTATGACGGGGACTACAATGAACTAAATCATTTTTTTTTTTTTAAATTGAAGAAACAGGGAAATAATCCCAATATGAATACGTATCAAGTCTTCTTTTAGATTTCTAAACTATAGAGAACGACATAGTGAGAAAGTGATTATATGAATTGAGCGCCTCAAGATCAGATTTCATCATATCTACCCTGGATTTGTATTGTTTCGATGTCTGCGTAATTTTACAATCAGAAACAATTATTTCTAATAAAATAGAACTAAGGGAAAGTTAAAAAGTATGGAATAAATAAGAGGAAGAAAAGCAAACTATTCTGAGGTGAAAAATCATCAGGAAATTATAAATGAAATCACAACTAATTTAGATAATCCTAATGTATGTTTGATCTTAAAAAAATCCTAAAGGAAGGGGGCAACTATTATTAGTAATACATGCCGTCAAATTTGGAAAAGTAATGAGATAGTTATAGACAAGTTTGCGGACTAAACTTTGTACAGGTTTGTCAGGAGGTATTCAGTGCACACATTTTACAAACTCACGAAGATACAGAATTGTAGTTTTTTAAACTACATACAACAAAGAATATTAAAAATTAAGAACAACAGAAAATACATAGTAACACTGAAGTAATGCTAGAATTTTTGACAGGTATACGCTCGAACGTTTTCAGAAATAGTGTATACCCACTACCATATAGGCTAGTTCTTTCGTAAATTTAAGCTGAGTACACCAGGACTATGACAATATTAGGCAGGTATACGCCGTATATTTCCGCATACATCTAATTACAGGGTCACGCTAACAGATTCCACTGCCTGCGTTTTCGCTTGCCTATATGACGAAGTCCTCGAACAATTGCATAAATACGAGGCCCATGCCGAAAGTTTTTAGCTCTGACCACAAGAAGCATCGAACTGAAACATAACATTTAGTTTTTCAAAGTACTCTCCACGGACACGAATACATTTTTGCATCCTTTCAAACCACTTAGAAAACTGTATATTCCATACACTTTCCTCTATATTGTCCACAGACTCCAAATAAGCACCAATCGCATCATCATCCGATGAAAAGCGACGTCCACGCAAGTGTTCCTTCACTTTAGGAAAAAAAAAATCGCACAAGGCCAAGTCCGGCGAATAGGATGGATGTGGCAGCACTCTGACTCCTTCCTAGTTTAAAAAGTCTACAGTTCTTGCAGCACTGTGGGTACTTGCATTGTCATGACGTAACAGAAGATGGTCGAGTTTTGATCTTGGATGTTGGGCCTTCCACTTCTTGAACACAGTGGGAAGACAAACTGTTGGGTACCACTCAGCATTCACCGTACGCCGATTGTCAAGTATAACAGTCGCAACATGTCCCTTCCGTGAGAAAACAAGACGCAACCATTTTCTTTCCAACACTCCGAGGTCTCTTCACTTTGGTTGGGGGATCTTCATTCTCGAAGCACCACACTTGCGACTGCTGTTTGGTAAGCGGATCATAATGATAAATCCACGTTTCGTCACCCGTGACGATGTTGTAAACATCACGACTTGCCTCTTGGTTGAATTTATTCAACATAAATTCACACCATTCCACCCTATCCTCTTTTTCCCTTTCCGTGAGTAAATGAGGGACCCAACGAGAACACCTTTTTCTGAGACCCAAGTCTTCATGTATAATTGTCTGCGCTGCTGTTGACCCAATGTTGAGAATCGCTTCGATCTCCAGGAAAGATACATGTGGATCATCTTTCATCACAACTTCGATGTTTTCGGAAGTCACTGCAGCGTTTGGCCGTCCGGAACGAGGTTCGTCTTCAAGTGATGTACATCCCCTTTTAAATTCTCGAAACCAATTTCCAACAGTGGTTCGCGAAGGAGCAGATTTCCCAAAAGTATTTCCCAAAATTTCAAGGCACTGCTCTGCGGCTAAGCCCTTCTTGTAATCGTAGAAAATCCTAGCGCGAAAGTCACGTCTTGACAGCTCCATCGCTAACTAGACAATTGGTCACGCGCGCTTCCTTATCTCTCTTATCTCTGACCATGCTATCACAGAATTATTGTTGCCATTGATTGCTGAAAGTCACAAAATATCAGTGTTTCGAATGCAATAAACAAAATGTTGCTGTGATGTTAGATTATTGCGCTGCTAAAAACTTTCGGCATGGCCCTCGTATGGTATGGAGTTTGGGGTGGCTATTAAGACAAAAAGTTGAATGTAGATAGAACTTTGAATTCACGAATTGATAGCACGATTTTAACATATAGTGTACAGCCGAAAGCTCGAGTGGAACCAGGGCTGGCCCTGGGCAATTTGTCGCCCCGTGCAATAGCATCATTTACCGCTTCCCTTTCTCCACAAAGAACAAATCCTAGAAGTATGCTACTCTCATTGTGAACAACGAAGGGGAGGGAAAGTGCAGCAGTACTCAGAAAGGCCTAAACACTATAAAAACAATCTCGTTGTGTTTGTTTCTTCTCTGAAAGATACACACACCTGCAGACGTTCTTTTTTCCAGAATTTAATATCGAACTTCAATCATAATATATCAGTTTGCAATTCCAGTGCAACTAGTTCTATTATCTTAATTTCTTGATTTTTCCTTCTACATCTGTTATTTTTTTAAAATCTTGTTTCCACCTTCAATGATAAGGAATTTGCTCGTGACAAAGACAAGATTAGTTTTCATATCAAAACTGTGGTAACTAACTGAATGGAACAGGTGTTCGCTACTGCTTGAGAACTCAGATCTTGTATTTAACAAGAATCAAGGAATCTATACTGGGATTTGTTTGATAATTTACTTTAGCACTGTCCATGTGACCTTAAACTAATGCGAACTAAACATAATTTATGAATGTAGTATTTAAATAGATTCAATTAGTAAATTTAACTACCATCATCATGACATCTGTTTCCAACAAACAATGTTTATTTTAAATAATATAGTTATTACAGATTTTGGCGCCCCATGCAAATGCACTTCTTGTACATATGGTACAGCCGGCCCTGAGTGGAAGAACTAGTTTGCGTTTATGCACGGGATTTTTGTTAAATATACTAAGCCCTAGTAAATCGTAAATCTAGATGATTTTTTTTTTTTTTTTTGAAACGAGTGATGATCTGGATGACAAATAAGATTATTCTGATATTGTTAAATGCTCTCCGAACACTTTCTCCCTTGATTGCCAAAGGAGCAGAGGGACAAGTAGTAAGTTCCTGCATTAAAAGACATCACAGAAGATGAAGCTGACGTTTTCACTTAATATATCACGGAAAATCAATACTGTGAGACGGCGAAAAGTTAAAAGCAAGAAAGCTCTCGGGTTATTGCAATTAGATGAGTTGATATGTAAAATGGAGAAACTTCGTTCGCTTCCACGTAGATAGAAAACTGGGTTTGATCACCACGATCCACTAATCTTCGACTTATGTATCTTCTGTCTTTCATCCAATTTAGCGTTGCTCGGACACGCTATTTTCTTCATCCCTTAGTTACACACTACGAACACTAAGAACTGCTTGGCTTGGAGTGTACGTCTATACCTTTAGTTCAAACCGCACGACACTCAGAAAAGCACTCCAACTCACTTGTGTGTGCTTCTCAGCGTTCCTTCATGGGTCTTGAAGCGCTCTTTACGTTTCCAAGAGCTCCGAATGCTTTTACGAATATTCCTGAAAACACTCAAGAAGTCCATCAATATACGGAGGAAGTACTTTTCCTTAAATCACAACTCGAATAGTAACTTTTCTTTCTTTTTTATTTTTACAAGACTAATCAATTCAAAACGTAGACACAAAGGATAGCACGTTATTTTCTGTTTGGCTGTCTCTCTTCTTTCTTCTTCCAGTCTTTCTCTCTTTCAAAAGAGAATATTTTTTTTATATCTATGTTTTATTCACACTCATCAAACAAACAACAAAATTAAATTTCGACAAGTGGAGTGACATTTAATCTGGAGAGTTTAGCGCTGGTACACCTTTCAAGTGTTGAATTATACTTGATATAAAATTGAATTTTTAGCCTCTTCAGTATTAATAGGTAGTCTGTACAATTTTGCGGCACATAAAATTCTAATAATAATAATAATAATAATAATAATAATAATAATAATAATAATAATAATAATATCATAAATGATATAGAAGGTAATACAGGATTATCTTATATAACACAAGTTCCAACAAAGCGGGGTTTTTCTCTAATATGGCTTTTATTATTACACATATTTACGAACTGGCAACAGATTGGTAAACTCATTAAAAAAAAATATATAAAAATGAAAGAAGTAAATTGCACATAAATGATAATTACTGTATAAGGACAGTCGAATATTGACTTATGATACGACATTATTAACAACTGAATAATGTAGTTCTGACAGAGTGCTCACTTCTGGTATGAGAAGTCTCTGGATCGATCCCAGGCCAGGCGAGTTTGTTTCACACAACATCGTGTCAGCGCTTTGTCTCGTTTCCTCCTCCACTCTTGTTCTATCATTTCCTTTCATAATCATTAATCTTCATTAATCATACGTCTCCTTTGGCTTACAGGGCATAATCGTAGCATGTAAAACTGGAAGATTTCATTTTCATTTACAATAGAAGAAATACTGTTAAGTACAGAGCGAGTCAAGACTTGAATACCCTCTTCTTTTCAAACCTGAAGAGGAAAATGTGCAACCTATTGATAAGAGATGGTAGTAGAGTAATGGGCCGCAACTTGTAGGGTACATGGGGACCATGGCGGCCATCTTGAATGGAAGTTCGAAATTTCGGTTTGAAAATCCTCTAAACAGCACAATGCTGTACACGTCCTATGTGATCGTCATCCTGTCTAATAAATAACTGTAGTCGACTTATCCACTTCCGACTGCACACGAGTGCTAAAAGTTTTCCTGTAGCTACCTTATATCATGGCGTTTTTCAGCATACACTATCCACTTCAGATTGTCTTTGTTAGGTTAGGTGATTTGGGTGGTCGTTAAACGGGATCATAACAACCATTCCACTTCTTGGGAGTAGTGCATCAAGCCAATGACGCACAATTCATGGTTGGGAGGGGCTCCTATTGTGTTGAAAAAGTAAGAAGCAAAGTTACCATCTTGGTTCAGGAGGGAAGGAAACATCTTGCTGCGGAGTGTCAGGTACTGTTGCACCGTTAAGGTAGTGTCGATGTCTTACTGTCTTTTACGCTAGCGTGTCGATAGCAAGTCCCCATTCTAAAGAGTAACTTCATTCACTTATGCTGTGGGTCCAGGTAAATGGCAATGTTGCATTGTCATTTACCACTGGGTGCGTAAGGAGTGTACAGCCCAAACGGCTCATCCGATTTTAAAAAAAATCTTTCACTTTAGACTGAAAACATATTTGGAAACGGTTTCCCCTCTTACATTTTGATGCAACTCTAATAACATAGTTACCCTATGTCAGCGGACTTTTGTGACACAGTTACCGTATATCAGGGAAATTTTGGGACACCCTATATATATATATATATATATATATATATATATGGGGCTACGGCGGCTCAGTGGTAAAGTGTTGTTCATCTCTGGTGCATGGGGTCCAGGTTCAAACCCTGCTCCCGCTAAGAACTTTGTGGTGGACAAACACTGTGTGCATGGGTTTCCTCGGGGTTCTCCCGTTTCCTCCCATTTTCTTCATTCCACCATTTCATTGCTCATCATCACCGTCTCCTTTAGCCTAGCCGGCATAACCGTGGGACGTAAAACTCAAAAGTTTCATTTCCTATATATATATATATATATATATATATATATATATATATATATATATATATATACAGGGTGGAAGGTAACTCGACCGAAAAACTTTGGGACGTGGTTCCTTATATGAAATGAAACCAAAAATTCTAATAAACATGGGTCGAAAAACTTCTCCTTTCAGAGTTATGAACTGCCGAAAATTCGAAAAATCACGTTTCAAAACGCCAAGGCTTAGAAACTATAGGACCTATCTCAAGCGGTTTAAGGAATTACAAAGGAACCAGTATACGCTCTATCTAAATATCCATGTATTACCATCTTCCGTTATCGGCGAAACGAACTGTAAAAATGAAGTTGAGGTATAGGGATACCCTTTAAGTACTAATGACGCGTTCGTTTCCAAGGTACCAGTGACTTCTGAAACATGGATATTTAGACAGAGCGGATACTAGTTCCTGTGTAATTCCTTAAACCGCTTGGGATAGGTCCTATAGTTTCTAAGCCAGGGCGTTTTAAAACGTGATTTTTCGTATATTCGGCGCTTCATAACCCTCAAAGGAGATGTTTTCGACCCATGTTTATTAGAACTTTTTATTTCATTTCATGTACGGAATCATCTCTCAAAGTTTTTCGGTGTTGTTACCTTCCACTATATATATATATATATATATATATATATATATATATATATATATATATATATATATATATATATATATATATATATATATATATATATATATAGGGTGTTTCAAAAACAACACCAACAACGTTTGGGAGCTGATTCCTGACACCAAAATAAGAGAAAGTATAGACCAATCTGGGTGCACAAATGCTTCCTTTCGGCGTTATAGGCTGCCGAAAACATGAAAAAAAAAGAACTTTAAAGGTCCATAGCACCAAAACTATGGGACTTACCGCAGTCGGGTTAAGACTTCATTTAGGAACTAATATGTGCCCTATCCAAAAATGCATGTTTCAGAATCCTAAGGTACCCACGCAACAATTTTTGTAAGGAACTTTGGACACGGGCATATAATTGGAAGTACTCACCAACTACCTCTTTAAAAACTGTTACGGAAGTAACGCAGAATTATGAAACAGATATCTGAATAGAGCACATACTAGTTCCTAAGTGAAATCGTGACCCGACTACGATAGGTCCCATAGTTTGGAACTATGGACCTTTCAAATTTATTTTTTTCATATTTTTGGCAGCGTAACTTCGAAAGGAAACATTTCTGCACCCAGGTTGGTCTATACTTTTGTCTTATCTTGGTGTCAGGAATCACCTCCCAAACGTTGTCGGTGTTATTTTGAAACACCCTATACATACATACATACATTTAATTATATATATATATATATATATATATATATATATATATATATATATATATATATATATATATATATATATATATTCTCTCCTAAACCTCAAGTTGCAGAGCTGAATTTGGATTTAAACCGCATCAGAAGTGTCACTGTTCATCTCAATGACCCGAAAACTACGGATTCGACACTAATATTGGTCATTTTTGATTACTTTTGAAACATATTCTCCATCGGAAGTTGCATCGTCAAAGTGAAATGAATAAAAACCATCCCAGGCCCGAATCTCATCTATATATGTTGAAAATTTGGTCGATATCGGTCACGTGGTTCAAGAATTATGAAGTCACTTTCAATTTTATACTGTATACTAGATTAAGAGGAAAAAGAGAAACTGGTTTGGACATTGGCTAAGAAGGAATTGTATCATGAGGGACATACTAGAGGGTATGCTGGCAGGAAGGAGAGGGAGGGAGCGAAGGAAGCTACAATTAATGGACGATATCAAAATAGAAATTCGAACCTGAGGACGAAGATGTTAGTGTCGGACCGTAGAGCACACAAGCTTCTCAGTTGCGGCAAGTGACCTGCCAATAATGGCAGAATACCTAAGATGATGATGTTTTCATATAGTCACGAGCAGCCACTGCTTTAATTTGACAATGTTAAACTCATGAAATGATATTTCGAAGATAAATTTAATACAAAAATTGATGAAATCTCAAGTTTTTAAGCAAATGATTGCGTTAGTTTTCATTTAACAGCCGATTAGGTCTTACATCTAACTCACGTCCGTAATATAACTTCTATTTTATTATAATAAAATATCTCTAATCAGTGTTGGGCAAAATCAATTGAAATCAACTGCAATTGATCAATCAATTGAAAGTAATTGCTCTGAAATTAATTACAATTGATTTCAATTTGAAATTGACAATTAATTTCAATTGCAGTTGAATTCAATCAAAATCTCCAATTAAATTTTCGTCAATTGTTAATTGTCAATCACAAAGGGTGCAATTGAAACATTTAATTGTTAATTGCAATTGAAATCAGCAATTAAAACTGAAGATAAGAAGATGTGTATATATTGTGTTGTCCACTTGTTACTGTTTTACATATTTCAAATAAGGCACTTATAAGAAATGCTGGATAACTACCATCCCTTCGCTCCCCTGGGAAGAAAGCCGTGAAACTAAGCATTTTTTAAATATATTATGTTTATGATTCTATCCCCCTCTTTAAAACTCAACTCGACTCGAAGCAGACATCTTTGAGCTCGACTCAAGAACTCAGCTCGAAAAATTTCCCCCAACTCGACTCGAATTCGGACCGAGTTTCGAGTCGAGTCAAGTCAAAACGAGCCAATTCGAGCTAAATAGTTTGTGTAGTTCCAAGTACTACTCTCTTTAAGTATCCTACATAGACAATATAATTATAAATGATACTACTACTACTACTATAATTAGTTATTATTATAACACTGTATACACATGGAATATAGGCGATTTGTATTTGAATACTAAAAATTAGTTAACTGTCGATGTCGATCGTCAAGAAATCTTCAGTAGGCAAGGACATCGGTCACGAGGTTCTAGGTTTGAGTTCAGGAGGAGCAAGTATTCGGACTCGAGCCAAAAATTGTTAAAAGTTATAGGACTCCAGCCAAACATGTTCAAAAGTGCTCGACCCGGGTTTAGGGTTGTCAACGACTCAAGCGGCTAGCTCACCGCTCATTCACTTATCGAGCCGAACCGAGAAGTAAGCCGAGCCGACAGCTCACCCAACCGAGCCAGCTCGAGCCGAACCGAACCGAGCTGATTGCTTACACCAACCAAGCCGGTTCGAGCCATCGGCTTAGTTGAGATAACTCGAACCCAGCCTATGGACTCGTTTCAACGGAGCTGGTTAGAGCCATTGGCTCCACTCGAGCCGAGTCGATGACTCGTTCCTACCGAGCCGGCTCAAGCCATCGGCTAAATTGAGCCCAGTCGATGGATCATCCCAATCAAGTCAGCTCAAGCTATTCGCTCAGTTGAACCGAGCAGAACCGGTTGACATCACTATCCCGGTTGGGCTTCTGCTTTGGCTAAAAAACTGGACCGTGCAGTTCTCAGCCTTGATGGTAAGAACTACAGTATATACTTATATTGGTGCTCACGGCGTCATTAACTTGTTCTGCCACCAATGAATTTCGAGGTACTTTGTTTTGCATCTTTTATGCGTGTTTTGTGTCGCTTTGTGCGCCTATTCCCACATTTTGTACGTCATGGGAAGAGGGTTAAAAATGAGTCCCCAAGGTTGGACGAAAATGACCCACTGTTCCTCCACCAACGAATTTCGAGGTCGCTTCTTTTGCATCGTTCAGTGCCAGTTTCTTGCCGTTTTGAGCGCGAATTTTCACGTTTTGTGCGTCAACGGAAGTGGGTCAAAATGGGCTTCCAAGATGGGACGAAAATGACTAAGAGTTCCGGCACTATCGAATTTTGAGGTCGTTAATTTCACATCGCGTATCATTTTGTGCGCCTATTTCGACGTTTTGTGCGTCATTGGAAAAGGGTCAAAATGGGCCTCGAAGGTGGGACGAAAATGACTGACTGCTCCGCCACTATAGAATTTCTAGGTCGTTTCGTTTGCATTGTATAGTGCCTTTTTAAAAAAGTTTCCTGCGCCTACTTCCTCGTCTTGTGCGTCACAGGAAGTTAGTTAAACGGGCCTTCAAAGTGGAAGTTAAATGACTCACTGCTTCGCCACAACCGAATTTCGAGGTCGTTTCTTTCGCATCGTTTAGTGCGCGTTTGTACGTTTTGTGTGTCACCGGAAGTGGGTTAAAATGGACCTACGAATGTAACGAAACAAGTTAATGCTGTTCCGCCACTAACGAATTTGGAGAACGTTTCCTTCACATCGTTTAGTGTGTATTTTGTACCGTTCTGTTCGTCTACTTCCACGTTTTGACCATCACCAGAAATGCGTCAAAATGGTCCGTCAAGGTATGAGGAAAAAGAGCCATTGTTCCGCCACTATCGAATTTGGAGGTCGTTTTTTTCGCATCGTATAGTGCCTGATTTTTTTTTTTTTTACCGTTTTGTGCGCTTATTTCCACTTTAGTGCGACAACGAAAATGGGTCAAAATGGACTACACATATAGCGGAATAAATTAATGCTGCTCCCTCACCATCAAATGTCGAGGTCGTTTCCTTCCGTCACCATCGAATGTCGAGGTCGTTTCCTTTGCATTTTTTGTGTGTGATTTGTGTCGTTTTGTGCATCAGTGGAAGTGGGTCAAAATGGACCTTGAAAGTGAAATGAATATGTCTTTTTCTGACATATTTGTAGGTTCTCTTTGGCCCACTTTCGGTGGCGCACAAAACGTGAAAATATGCGCAGAAACGGTACAAAACATGCACTAAACAATGCGAAAGAAGCGACCAAGAAATTCCATACTGGTGGGCAGTGGGTCATTTTTCTTCCCACATTGAATGCCCATTTTGGCCCACTACGATTGATTCACAAAACGTGGAAATAGGCTTACAAAACGGTAGAAAACACGCTCAAGACGATGTGAAGTAAACGACCTCGAAATCATTCCTGACGGAGTGGCATTAACTTGCTCTGTCATATTTGTAGGATAACATTGACCAATTTCCAGTGACGCACAAAAGGTGGAAATAGACGCACAAAACGACACAACTATGGCATTAAAAGTTGCGAAAGAAACGACCTCGAAATTCGATAGTGGCGCAACAGTGGGTCATTTTTGTCCCACCTTGGAGGCCTATTTTGACCCTCTTCCAGTGACTCACAAAACGTCGAAATAGGCGCACAAAACGGCACAAAACAAGCATGAAAGGATGTGAAATTAACGACCTCGAAATTCGAAAGTGGCGGAACTCTTGGTCATTTTCATCCCATCTTGAAAGCCAATTTTGACCCACTTCCGGTGACGCACAAAAAGGCACTAGGCGATTTAAAGGAAATGACCTCGAAATTCGTGACCAAGGTATACGTGACCAAAATTAGGTAACTCTCGGTCAACTTGTCTGGTCCCCAGGCAGGTCCCGGTAAACGTCTCCCTGAGACCCCTAGTTCGAAATTAAAAAAAAAAAAAAAAAAAACTTTGTCTTGGTCTGGGGCTTAGACCAAGCTACCCGTGGCCAAATGTTGAAACCTTTCGGTCTATTCGTCTGGTCCACAGGCCGCACAAAGATAGACAGACAGGCACAAACAAACATCTTATTTTATTTATATTAGAAAGGTCAGATCCACCGTTATAGTAATAGAGCGGTGCTTGAGCGATTGATCGTAAAAATTCAAACTCCGATGAGTAATTTCATAGGATTGTTTTATTATAAGTTTAAACTCTTTAGTCAGTAAAGAGGGTGTGAATCATGGGTCAGAGTTGATGACAATGGATTTTGGTGGGTTTGTGGGTTACAATGGGTGAGAGTGGTTCATGATGGGTGGTGGGTCAATTGGTCGTGGCTAAAGTTTTCATTGCCCCACACTCTCTCTGAACTACAGTGTTGAAAATTAACCAGTGAAAATCAATTGCAATTGATCAATCAATTGAAAGTAATTGCTGTGGAAATCAATTGCAATTGAATTAATTGCCAATTAATTTCAATTGCAATTGAAATTAATTGGCAATTAATTCAATAGCAATTACTTTCCAGTGCAATTACTTTCAATCGATTGATTAATTGCAATTGATTCTCCATTATTAATGGCCAACTGCAATTAACAATCAAATTTACACGATGTTAATTCAATTGAAATTTGCCCAACACTGTCTTTAATGAGTGGAGGTTCCAAGTTTGATCCGAGCTCGCGCGAAGTAGGCTTTGCAGTGGATAAACGCCGTGTGTGGTAGTTTTCTCGGGATTCTCCAGTTTCGTCCTACTTTATTCCATCATTTCGTTCACTACCATCATCATTCCCGTCTCGCTTAGTTTTGGAGCATAACGTGGAATTAAACGAAATTGTAATTAATAACTGTACTTTCCTCATATGAAACAAAGTCTCATCACATACATAATGCAAAAATTACACATCACTTAAATACTACTTAGAAAATGCACATATAAGCTTTTCTCACATTGTTCATTGCAATACATTCGTAATTTGTTATTGGACTTCACACGTCTAAAATTAAATTTAATACAACCTAAAAAGAAAACAGCGCCTACTATTAGCTGTCTGCAACCAAGTTATTTACAAAACCACATAGGAATTGAAAATTATGTAATAATAACATTCATAGCGAAGTTTCCTTTATTTTGATCGCTTTTTCTCTTTTGATTTATCCATGGCTTCATAAATCTTCCATACACATGCAATGAAAGGCGTCAAAAACTTTGTGCTTCACGTGGCTGGTATTGTGTATCGTTTCCGCTTGATTGCTACTTGGAAACTTGTTCCATCTACTACACGGATTTTCTGCTAAGGTTACTTCTCAAGTACGGTTCGTTTTTTATTTACTGCACCAGGAAGTAAGCCATCCAGTTGCCGGACAGAATTGCTGGTTATCACACAGCAATTTCATTGAATATGTGGAAAAGATTATTTCCACTTTTCTACACTTTACGCTTGTTAAGTTCTTACATACAATTATTACTTTTTTTCTTTCTTACGAGATTGTACACAACTCTGTCTACTATGAACATGAAAAGGTGAATGCGTTAAGTAGCAGATTATATTGTTATCAAGACACTGAACTATAATCGCAGGCAGTAGTGGCAGAAAAGCCACCACTAATCCCGCAGTGCTGGGAAAGAAGAATAAAGTTTACAGAGGATACAGAAGGAACAACATTAAGAGGGCTCTCGACGCCGAAATTAAATTGCCCGCAAATTTTAAACTTTTTCGTAAATATCTCAGAAATGTATAAAGCAGAGAAAAATTGCAAGTTATTGTTCTTTTAACAATATGATTTTTCAAATGATAGCGTAGTTACAACTTCTTTGAATGTTTTCCGTTGTTTGAAAGCTAGGAAATCAACTTTTTAGCGCGAAAAAAGAATTCGTTCCTAGCTTTTTACATAATCAAAACATTCAGAGGAGTTGTAACTACGCTATCATTTGGAAAATCACATTGTTAAAAGAACAGCAACTTGCAATTTTTCTACTCTTTATAAGTTTATGAAATATTTAGGGAAACGTTTAAAATTTGCGGCAATTTAATTTCGGCGTCGAGAACCCTCTTAACGCGGGGATTTCACAAAACAAATGAGCATATCATGTAACTCACAACTGAACAGTCTGAGTTTGTATATATCAGAAAAAGGCAGTCTAAAATGATATGCGACATGACACTTTTTCCATTTGAAAAAACTAACCCAAATCCACGATGGCGGATTTCAAGATGGCAGATGCTGTCGCCATAGCTCCTATAAGTTGTGCCCCCACCTATTGGCACCATACCAAATAATATTATGATTCCTCACACCGTTCGACTCTTATAGGGATGTGTCCAGACCTTTGCTTCACCCTGTGTAACGTCCTTCGTTTGCAACACTAAATAATAAATGTATTTTGAATTTTCATTTAACACGTAAATTTGAAATGTATAATAATCTGACGTAGTGACATTAAAAAAAATAAACTGGGCTAGCAGCAGAAAATATATTGGTGCTGCTGCTAATACGTGCGATGGTGTCCCCCTCCTTAGTTACTTTGTGAAACTTTTCACTTTACTTCTCCTTTTGGTTTCTCCGTTATCATAGCTGCACATTGTAAATGCTTCACCCTGTATATAATGTGTGGTTAAGAGGTAATTGTATAATGATAAGATGATTTCTAGTGGAAAAATAATATAAAGGTTTGTGATACAGTTGAGCAGGGATTAACTGGATTTTATTATTTGGTTAGGAATTAATTCGTGCGGTTGGTACGCACACATTGAAGCTGTAGTACAAACACAAAATACATAAATACCTTAAGAAAAATATTGTCCATCGCTAGCCACCACTTTCACCCATCTCTCAGGCAATGTACGGATTCCGTGGCGAAAGAAGTCCTCATCCTTGGAAGCGATCCAGTCAGAGACCCATGTTTCGATATCTTCTGAA
Source organism: Thermobia domestica (assembly GCF_964235325.1). Taxonomy (NCBI): domain Eukaryota; kingdom Metazoa; phylum Arthropoda; class Insecta; order Zygentoma; family Lepismatidae; genus Thermobia; species Thermobia domestica. The sequence continues at coordinate 93,430,943 of NC_137464.1, forward strand.
GAAGTAAACCGCTGTCCAATCAAATCGTTGTTCATGCAATCGAACAAGTAGTAGTCCGAAGGAGCAACGTCTGGTGAATACGGCGGGTGGGGGTAAAACTTCCCATCCGACATTTTCTAAATAGGTTTTGACCGGTTTTGCGACATGTGGGCGAGCGTTATCATGTTGAACAATAAGTTTATCATGTCTGTTCTCCCATTCTGGTCGTGTTCTGGCCAGAGCTTGCTTCAAACGCATTAATTGTCGTCGATAACGTTCTCCATTCATAGTTTCACCCGGTTGCAGCAGCTCATAGTACACCACACCTTTCATATCCCACCATATGCACAGCATAACCTTTGCACAGTGAATATCTCGTTTTGGTTGTGATGGACCTGGTTCACCTGGTTTCACCCAGGCCTTTTTTCGTTTAGGGTTCTCGTAATGGATCCACTTCTCATCACCCGTAATAATTCGATGCAGAAACCCCTTTCTGCTCTGTCGTTGAAGCAGCAATTCGCAAATGGTTTTTCGTCTTTCAACGTCTCTGTCTTTCAATTCATGTGGAACCCAATGTGACATCTTTTGAATCATTCCCATGGCTTTCAAGCGTTTGGAGACTGTTGTTTGATCAACGCCTAATGCTGCTGCAAGTTGTTCCTGCGTTTGACACGAATCCTGCTCGAGCAATGCTGTCAATTCTTCGTCTTGAAATTTTTTTGGCTGTCCAGCTCGCTCTTGGTCTGCCAAGCCGAAATCACCACTTCTAAACCGTGCAAACCACTTCTGACACGTTCGCTCAGCTAGAGCATGGTCACCATACACTTCCACCAAAATACGATGACTTTCAGTCGCACTTTTCTGCATGTTAAAGTAATGCAGCAGGACACCCCGCAAAAACACTTTATCAGGCACAAATTGCGCCATGTTCACTTAACTACAAACTGGTGTTGTTGACGCTTTAATCCACTGCCCTATACTACGAACGATACGCGATGACAGGGGTTTGCAACACATGTGTGGATACACGAAACTGTGGGACGCTCCGTTCGTTGCGCCATCTCTTGTCCACCCGCACGAATTAATTCCTAGACCAAACAATTGTATGTGAAATAATATGGAGGCGTTTTGAAGCTATATAGATAAGAGGAATTCAAGAGAGGAAGACAAATAAAAGTAATCAACATGGAGAATATTTGTAACTTTTTCAATGCTAGGAGACTTAAAAACTGATCATAACGGAATAGTCCGGCGGTTAGGTCTAAGAACCAAACTTTTTGTGAACTCTGCGTGACTAAAAGGTCACATTTTGTACAAATGTTCTTCAGACTACACCCAACCATTTGCGAAGGGGAGTTAGGCTTAAATTCTTGGTGGGTGACTTTTCCAGGCATGGTTGCATACCTGTAGGAGTGAATTACTATTTGCTGCATTTGATTCAGTAATTTGACGTTCCCAAGCATCCGCTACGACACAAAATGTGTAAAAATGGTACGAGTTAGTTATTAACTGAATCTACAAACAATATCAGCATTGTTCGGTTTAAAGAGAGCAGTCTCTACGGCGGATTGCTCTTCAAACTTCAGTCCTAAAAAATATGAAAGCTGCCGTGAAACGCAGCCGCAATTCCGATTCTGGGATACTATTTTGACACTGGAGTTGGACTGTGCTCACGTTTGTTCAAGCTATAGGTGAAGCAAACTTCGACTTGTACGTAAAATCTATTATCAACATATTTCCATGGTACTTTGCATTGGGCCACGTACACTACGCTCGGTGGCTTACAGTCAGTTCATATTTGTGATCTGCTCACTTGATACTTTGCATCCCGACGTGATGGCAGCTTCCAAACGAGGTGCCTTTGTTGCACGAAAAAGTCGTCGATCTTTTTCAGCGAGGGCTCTCGACCAAGCTCAAGAACAAATTAATGCCACGCTCAAAGCTGGTGGGGAGATTATTGGACTGACGGAATGTCATGAAACATTACGGAGATTTATTTAGTATCCCCAGAAATATGTCAATACATTGAACACATGGAATTCACTTTTAAATGCGATGATGATGATACTAAACATCATCAAACACCTAAAATATTTACTGAAAATTTTCAGAAACATGTTCATCCGTTAATAATGCTGGCAATCCTTTTCTGGAAACAACAGGAGAGCTTTACCAGATCGACAACAAAATAATAGCACAATCTAAAGCCGCTGACACCCTCGAAATGATGGAAAGAGAAGGACAATTGCAATTCATAAGATTAGTTGAAGACAGGCTGAAGAACAAAATAAAGAAAATTACTGATCCGTTGAAATACAAGAGGTTTTCCATATTCAAGAACCAACAGAAGAGACGAACATGTCTTGCTAAAATGTGCACCAGCCTTACAAATGACTATGTATTGTTTAGTCGTCTCTATATTGCGTACCAATATAGGTCAGGCGATTTGGACGAATTCTTTAAGCACTGGAAAGAACTGCACCCTCCGTTACTGACAGTAGGAGATTCTATACATCTGAGTCACAAATCTAGTTTGCTCAAATGCCTTGAACCTCTCCAAAAGGAAGACATTTTTCAAGAACCTGAAGTACACGTGAAGCCTCGAAGAGCAGCCAAAACTTCTGAAGACTATACCGACGGTAATATCGTTGAATACTTCCAAAAACAGCTTGGAAGTATCGCGTCTCACCTAACGCTCCAATTCCGAAGAACTTTCTTAAGTTTCTGCGATCAAATGACAATAACCGACAACCTTTTCGCTTAATCATCCCAAAGTTGATGGAGATCGGACAAATGAACAAAGAAGTTTATACCACCAAAGGGGAGTTTGCACTGACTGCGGCTACCAGATCGAACATTAATTCTTTAAGCCCCTATAACCACGAGGAAGCGGACACAAGGATGATGCTTCATTTTGCAGACGCTGTCTCTTGTGGATATCGAAAGGTGCTCATTTGAACTGTGGACACAGATGTTGTGGTTTCGGCTATCAGCGTTTTTAACAAACTGCCACTGGAGGACATGTTCGTTGCCTTTGGAGTTGGACAAAGCTTTCGGTAAGTTCGCAATGTCATTTAATGACGGATTTGATGTTATAAAGGTTGTTTTGCGAAGGATAGAATCGGTGAAACCATATTCAGCTCGTATTGAACTCGGTATTAGCTGTCGGTATACACATTTCACACTATCCACAGGGATAATTTCTTATTCACTGTATAATTAAGATTAGGTGTGGAGTACCATAACTGCTACAAATAGATTATAGACGAATAATCGCTTGACCTTCCAAGAAAATATATATAATGTCTATAAATAGGACTACTCATGCTGTTGTTCCCGGCGCGCCAGCACTTCAGTCAGTGCGAGAAAGTATTTGCTTAGTCACTCTCACACACCTTCGTGAAATATCCTTTTATTTACTGCTAATCGAGTAACACTATGCTGTGCTTACTGAAGCACTGTAAACGTCTAAGGCATGTACTATTTCTTTATTCCAGATATACATAAACGTGAGAGAGATTTCAGTCACTGGGGCTATCAAAGGCGGAAACACTTCCGATGTTCCATGCATTTACGAGATGTGATATCACATCATCATTTTACGGAAGAGGCAAGAAAACGGTGGGATATTTGGAACGCAGTACTAGAAGTTACTGAAGCTTTTACTGCACTGGCCAGCGGGAATATAAATGTGGCGATTCCATTATTAGAAAAGTACGTTGTGCTACTATATGATAAGTCACCGACTATAGATTCTGTAAACGAAGCAAGGAAGCATTTATTTACAAACAAAAGAATGATGAGTGAATCAATCCCACCTACACAAAACGTGCGGATTCAACACGTCTGTACAGCATCTTATCAGTCTATGATTTGGGCTCAATGTTTGAAACCACTTCATGACTTTCCCCAACCAACTTCGTGGAGCTGAAAAAAAAAATGAAGGCAAATTAAGCCCGCATTGAACCACGATCCTCAATGTTGCAGAGACCTGTTTGGAGTTGGTTAAATGCTATTGCAAGAGCATATGCTCCGAGAATCGATGCAAATGCCGGAACTTTTCATTGATTTGTACACCACTTTGTTACTGCGAAGGAGACTGCATATGAACTGTTTCGAGTAGACTTCTTTGGCATCTGTTTTTCCTTTTAACAATTACTTTATAGTGTAAATAACGTTGACAGCGTAGTGTTGTTAATGACAGTTAACTATGGATTGCTCTTGTAAAGCAAAAATGATGGTATTTTACTTATATTTGTGCTCATTTTAAAGGTACTCTTATGCTATAATTAAACAACTCTTGAAACCTGACACGAGTGACCATTATTTTCAGTTTAATTGATTTCTGATTATCTACTCAGGTATAAAATTTGACAAAACATGTGAAGGATCGAACACTTTTAGGGCTGAAATTTGAAGAGCTATCCTCGAATGAAGGCAATACGCCATAAAGACTACTCTCTTTTAACCGAACAGTACCGACATTGTTTGTAGATTTAGTTAATGATTGACGCGTACCATTTTGACACATTTTGTGTCATAGGAGATATGTCTGAGTGGCAAATACCAAATCAAACACTGCAAATACTAATCCACTCCTGTAGATAGGCAACCATGCTTGGCAAAGCCAGCCGCCAAGAATTTCAACTTGGCTCCCCTTCTTAAATTGTTGACTAAATCCCAAAGAATATGTGTGAAATGTGATCTTTTAGTCATAAAATGCAGAGTTGAACCCCTTAACCACCGAACTAGAAAGCTCGTTCCAATATTTTATTTCTGCAGCAGTGTTTGTATAGAGCAGTGATTCTCAACCTAATTCCTATCACGACCCCCATTATATCACATCCGCCTCATAATTTCTGGTTATACTAAGTTTGTGTGTGATATTTTATATACCTACTGCGGAGATCTCACGATATCCATCTATTTCTATAATAGTAGAATTCGTTTCTTGTATATAGTGGATACAGTAACTTTCCTAAAAGTGAATGGATTAAAACTAAATTTGGTCAGTTCATTCACATTACAAATACCTAATCCGATCCGTTATACCGTTTCAAAATGGAAGCCGTTTGAAATTTTTAAAATTTTATTGACTCCCTTAAATTTGGGTCATATGATAAAATGATTTCTAATTTTGGTTAGAAAAGCTTGGACAGTTGTTAAAAAAAGTTAGAGTGCTTTTATTTTCGAGAGGCCGTCACTTTGAGTAATATCCGGTATTAGATTCAAATTATACTTCTCTCTTCCGCTTATCTTCGCGACCCCCTTGAAGCCCTCTCGCGACCCGCAGGTTGAGAAACCCTGGTATAGAGAATGGGTTGCTACTGTAACATCTGAAACCTGAAGGAGGATGGTCTATATTGATTTTGAGAAACTTAAACTTCACCTATCCAGTATTCGGAAATTAATTATGCAACATTAATAATCAACTTTTACAATATGAAATTAGTTCATTTGTTAAAAGTTATATACGCAGTTTTATGAGCTGCTGCTGCATACAGTTTTACTGATTACTGAATGTGTAGCAATGTCAGCCATTTGACTATACATCCTTGCCTTCATACTTAATGATACTTATTTTGTATGATAACAATTGGGACTCATGATGTAGCCCACTGTACTTCTTTCGTCACTGGTTCTGACGATCTCAACAACTCTTCACGTGAATTTCAATCACATTATCAACATGTATGTACTCTTTGTATGAGAAGTTTTGTCGTCTAGTAATCCTCAGCACCCAAAAAGTCTTTAGTAACAGTAAAAAAAGAACATACGGATCCAGAAAGACAAAGCGTAAAATATTAGTACAAAAACCGTGTCCATTTTCCGAAACAAAGTGCTACTACCCTCCGGCTATCAGAAGATGACAATAATAACTTTTATCTGGCTACCACCGCTGCTCTGACATTAACGCTCCGTTTCGTCGAAGCACGTAACCATGCACAAAAAGCTTTTGGGCATGTTTTTGACACATAACTGATCCTCACGATCTGTAGGTGTCAAGTCCGGAGACACCCAATTATACACAAACGCGGGGCTGTTTGCTAAAGCGAGGATACTGCTGCATTCACAAGCGGTGGCTTGCCCGATTAGATTCTGAACGGCTTACACAATGGGGGGATTACCAGCTCCATTTGTCTATCGTATCGTTGTCAAGCGCACGCCTTCCCAGCTAGTTCATTGAAGAGAAGAATATCAATTTAATATCCAGCTCGTTCAGCAAGCGCTCTTTCAGTTTTCAAATTACGAGATTGAAGTTCATCTACTATTTGTCGTCTTTTTTTTCCCTACTCATTCTTTTTCAATGCAGATGCGAAAGACAAACTTTCTTTTTTCATATGAATGTTTCAGATCTGAGTAGATCCAATGGGACTTCGCACCCTTCTAAAAATTCATAATCCGAAACACATTCAAAGCGAGACGTTTTCAATATGATGTTACAATATAAACTTCCTTTCATTTAATACCAGAATAATACCTCTTAACACGAGAAAATTATAAACAAACTGGTAAGCTAAAATTTTAATGCAAAGAGCCCTGAGTAGTGACTTCAACATTAAAAAGTTTTCCCACATTTACTGATGTTTCTAATATACAGTATATTGACGAAAGTATTACGGAAGATTCTCTGACAATATCCGCCCTTTCAGTTTTAACTGAATAATTATAAAACTAAAGTGACAATGTATTTTTGCAAGAATCTATACATTAAAATGCTACGTTTATATGTTTGTATAAAAGTTTATATATTTGTCTCCAATCTTTTCGATAATAAGATCTCGGGAACCATAGGCTCTAGAAAGATGCCATTTTCACTGATCGATTGCAAATTTTGTGTAATTATCTAGTTCTAATTGAATACTTACAAGACATGGTTTGTTATTTCTTTATTACATTTTTAGGGGTACACTGGAAGTGTTGAAATTTTGTAAAAGTAAAGCACCATATCTTACGAGTTATACATTCCAATACAACGTATTTGTATACAAGGGTTGACTATCTCTCAGGCGTTTGTTTCATGGCCAAAAATAATAATGAAAAACGTAGGATAATCATTTCTCCAGGTTAAGATGCATCTTTATTATTTGGAGTGTTTTGCCCAGTGAAGATCATATATATCAGTGACATAATTAATTGTGTATGTAATGTATTTGCTTATTACATACTGCATGGAAAAAGAAAACACTGATCATACATGAATTAGAAACTCCAACCGGAAGTAGGCTCAAATTTTGCAAACGGTGCGAGACATTGAAAAAATAATCGAAAAATCTATCCTTTATGGTATCCCTTGCCGATTTTTATCAAGATGCCTTTCACTTGTCTGTAAAGAGATATGTACAGATGTTGTGAGAAATGACAAGGAGATTCATCCTCATATGCGAATGATGCGCAGTGTAGAGCGCAGGTTTAGCTAGTAAAACATAAAAGTATTGTTTAGTTGACTTCATATTCTACGTTAAAACGAAATGTAACCGTTTAAGTTAGATGACAGATATTTTCACAAACAAGTCCAAAGCATTCAAATCTGAGTGAATACATGCGCAAAGCAAAAAAGGACTTCCTTCGGCTCAGAGACAATAATCACTGGCTGAGTTTGAAATTATATTAACGCAAATAATTTGGAAATCAATTAGTCAAAAATTATATACAATTCAATTAGTTGGCCGTAACTTGGAACCTACAGAATTGGATTAATATAAGGGGCCGGGTAATAACTGTTCACAACCTAAATAATACAATATTACTATCGTTTAACGGATAAAATGTTTAAAGATGAGATGTATAAATCAATGGATACCTCTAATTTAGCTGAACAAAATGACATGGGTGACAGTAAGTCCCCATGCGTAGTTATGGAGAAAACGTACAAAAACTATTTTTAAACCTAAAAAAAAATGATACTATGCGACAATCATGTCATCTTTTAAGACTAACTGATATTGAAGTAAAATTTCATCAAGATTATTATTACGACACTAGCAAGATGACAGGATACAGTATGGTTAATGATATTTAGCCCAAAATTATGATTAATTCTTACATTTTTATTTTTTTTAACTATATTTTGAAAAGATGAGGGATACATTAATCCATAGACGACATCAAGCTGAACAAAACAGAATATTCGAGGGTAAATTCTAATGCGTAGTTTTTGAGAAAATTAAGACAAACTATTTTTTATGTCGCTAAAAAGAATATCGTTCACTGTCAATAATCGATAGTTTCATTCTATTGGGACAATGTAATTTTTAAAAATTTATGTGTACAAAAACTATGAAGGAGATTGTATCTACTGTTATTTGTACGCATTCTCCTAATATTGATATACAATTCAAACAATGCCACACATACTACTTGTAATACTACTACTATTAATAATAATAATAATAATAATAATAATAATAATAATAATAATAATAATAATAATAATAATAATATTAATAATAATAATAATAATAATAATAATAATATATTGGTGTCGAATGTTTTCTCTTGCACTGCACTTATATTTGAGTAATTAACAAAGTTGGATTTTTCTTTCTTTTTCCAAAATCATAGTTTAAAAGCTAATGTATAATGAAGTACTTATAGCTTTATTATATTTTATTACCACATTTTATACTCGAAAGTAAAATCATTTATTAGAAAGTTATAATGACATCAAAGTAAATACTTCACCATTTTCAAGTATTACTAATAGTTTTAGGTTAAAATCAATCATTTTTGGAAGTTAAATCACATTCACATTTTTAAAATTTCTAAATCAGCGTGTATACACAGGAATACTTATAAAGGTTTCATAAATTTTCATCCAGTTATAATTTTTAAGCAAAGAACGTTATCGATTACTCTGTTACGATACCTTATTTTGGAGAAGTACTTTGCAGATATTCTCTGATCGTAAATATATATTACAAAAGGGAATTTCAAAAACTACTCTGAGAATACACTGCTAACTAAGTACCAAAGCTTTTCTCTTTCATAGTCATTGAATTTCCCCCTTCTGAAGGACTCATACATTGAATACCTCCTAAGGCTAGCGAACGAAAATAACTAATCAATTCACCTGAGTAATTCCTTGAGGGATGGTCAACACCGCCAGCGGCTGTGTGGAGGACTCTTCTTTGATCGTGTCCAAAGAGACCCGGGGTCAAAAAGTGCAAACGACAGACCACGATGACCACAATACCACTAAGGGTTTCAGCACAGAAATTACTTTTTAAGCCTAAATGAACAGGTAAATTAAATCTTTCCTTTTCAGGTACGTATGTTCGTGTTTTGTCAGAGATCTCTTTTACTCGTTTAATTTATTTCTGTACAAAATATAAGCGAAAATGCTTAAAATCAAAGAGATCTAGCACCATCAACACATGCATTAAACAACACAAAAGTTTTTTCATACTGATCCCTGACGTATGAAGAGCAAATTTCTGTGGCGTATACAATTATAAAGGATGCTTGATAACTCATTCCATAATGACCATTACTTTTTTTTTAATTTATTAACCTTTTTTGTTCACTATTTCTTGAGATTCGTATGTAGGAATGAATATGTTTTATTATTTGGAATTAAAACATAGCGTCTGTGCTGAACGTGAAAGTCAAATTGGCAGTCCGTTATAAAGTTTGGAAATCTGTGACATAAATACAAACAAGTAATTTACTAAAAGTTAAAATGCATGCAATACTTGTAGTCAAAACGGTTTAAAATAGCTGCCGTAAGCAATTAATAACGAAACAATTGAACAAATTGATGTAAATAATCTCCCAAGTACTTAAGAATATTCCATAATACTTTCTGCAGTCGGCACTAACCAAAGCATCTATTCGTGTAAGACATTCATGTTGTTAAATCTATGAAATTTTCATTTTAGACTTCCAAACAGTATCTTCCCACTTCGCCTATCAGCTCACATTCACAGATAAAAATCACATCGGCCATTTTAGGCGAAATGCTAATTCATATTTGGCTTAATTCTCATTCTGTTGCTTATCTACCGTATCAAGGAAGAAATATTTCCTATTCAGAAGATCTTACAAGGTCTCCACTTGGCACTGAAATTTCAAACAAGAGCTCCGTCCTCTGTTACGTTCAGCTCAGATATATGTGACACGCTGGTTTGAAGATTCATAATATGGTGATTATATTTCCCAGCTAAAAATAATACCTAGCTATGTTCAAAACCCCTGCCACTCTTATTTCATAATACTTTTTTTATGTTCTATGATGTTATTCCCCAAATTTTAACACAGAGTTAAAATGTTTCACATTTATTTACTAAGTGCACTATCACCTGTAATTTACGCTTTTCTAAACGTGTGGCGGATTGGTAATAACACGATATGAAATACTTCAATTTGAAATAAACGTGTATGAATGAAATAATCAATCACTGTAACTGACAGGTTTGTTTTAAACAAGTCCTGAAAAAACCGTGACAAGTTTGTTTCAGTGAAAAAGCCGTGATTTTGAAGTGCAACAACGTATTTTATTGATGACCATAGTAAGAGAAATTTACATGGTATGATACGTGAAAGACTAAAGTTTAATGTAACACATGTTTGAAGTGTCCACTCTGGCGATTGAACAGTTCCCTGACCCTGATGCGAATGTTATCAAAACCCTTACCAAGGGTGACGTGACTAACTGCTGCGTACACTGCTCAATATTTGCTCTTAATTCACTTGAATATCGGGGTTTAAGCTTGAATAAATACCTCCTGCTTGAGGTAATCCCATAAAAAATCACAAGGTTTAATATCTGGGCTGCATGGAGGCCACACTAAGCCTGTTCCCTGGAATCATTGCCGACGAAGTGGACACCTTTTACGACGGAGACTAGGATGAAGTAATGCTCAAGCATTTCCAAATAATTTTCTGATGTGACATAGTCATCAAAGAAGAAAGGTTCAATTATGCCATGTTTTGTTACAGCACACCAAACCAAAACCTTTTCCGGATACAGAGGTGGTAGACTCACCTTGGATTTTCTGTTGCCCAAATTCTTACATTTTGTTTGTTTACTTCACCTAAAGACAAAGGTAAGCTTCGTCTGTTCACCACAAGTTTTCAATAATGTCTAGGGCATCAGCAATTAACGCACTGAACTGATTTGCAAAATGCAGACGCCTTCTTTTTGCAATGTCTGTTAATTTTTGAAGCATCTACATTTTGTAGGGGAACATTTGCAGATCTTTTCGCAGAATACGCCAACATGATGTAACTGATATTGCGTTTTCTGCCGACAAAGGTCGCAGAGATTTTTAGTCAGGCTATTCACAACAGATGCTCGCACTACTGCAATACGCTGTTCTGTACGCACAGTTGATCTGGATCCCCCCCTCTTCGAAGTCCTGTAACATTATTAGTCTTATTGAACTGATCAACATAACGCCATATGGATTTGGTGGATGGTGCCCAGCACAATTATTCTCTAGTCGGAATCGTCGTTGGACACCAACAAGGGAGCGTGATTCAATGAATCAAGGCACCAATGAGATCTTCTGCTGCAACGTGAGTCTACGGTCCGCCATTATTATATTGGACTATGCAACATAAAAAAAAATCATTGTAAAACAAATTTTATTCTTTTTCGCTGTTTATTTACATATAAATATTACTATACTATTATTCAAATAAATTTTGTAGCCGCTAGAAATCATGGCTTTTTGAGTGAAACACCCTGTATATATCGCCTTATGCAGAGTCATTTTGATGTATGATTAGCGTCATACTAAAGGCCTGACTACTGCAGGAAACGTATGTTAGTCGAACTCTTTAGTATGGCACTAATAACACAGGGCTGCAAATGAAAACCATCTGAAAGCTGTTTTCGTTTTGATAGGTGAATTAAAAGTTCTTGACTCGCTGATTCCAGAAATGAAGTCCGTTTTTTCTAGGCGGATATATATAAACCAGGCGCGGATCTAAGGGGGGCTATAGCCCTCCCCTTGACCCTCAGGTATACACTGGATAAAATGGGCCTTCAATTCTGCTTTACACTGCATAAAGTAGCAAACTATGATTTAGTCCCTCCCTTGATCATATCCTAAATCCGCCACTGTATACAACCCCATATCTGATGAAAATGTAAGACAAACAAATACTTTTCAATTGTTTTTCAAACGCATTTTTGTGTAAGCTTTGGCGAGTTTCTTATGCTTTTCTTCCGCCATTTGTTTGTTTATGCTCCAGCAATAGTCCGTGATCAAGCTAACACTCCACCTACCCTGTTATCTATGCTCCATATCTCTCATATCCTAGTATAATCTCTCATCTTGCTTCTCACTCACTTGATCAAGATTTTCTGGAATGTAATCCAGATGTCAATGCAAGGCATGTAATACTCATATCAAGAATGTCAAGTTCTTGAAATTTCAACAACATAGTTTCTACAATGTTTTTATAATCTGGACGTTTGTAGTTACCGAGAAAATTCTGTTACACCTTTGAATGCCACCCAGGCATCTCTCACAGCTGGATTCATTGTTGCTTTAAAATCTCTGTTTTCCATAAGTTGTCTTATATCGAGGCTAATAAATATGCCTTCTTTCACTTTTCTATAGGACAAGGATGGAAATGTATTATATATAAACTTGAAATATTGTTCCTGTTTGTCAAGTGCTTTCACAAATTGTTTAATGAGTTCCAACTTAATGTCAAGATGTGGAAGTATTATTCTGTCCTAATGAACTACACGTTTATGTGCAATATTTTTAGATTCTGGATTCCAAAGTAACATCCAAAATCTTGAAATTACTACACATTTCCCACCTATGTTCTTGACATTTCATTTTCTTTAGAATTAATTTCATCGTTTCTTTCATTGAAATCGAATGGGCAATAGGTACAGAGGGGTACTTATTTTCATTGTGAAAAGGACACATTTTAAACTTGTTTTATTAGAATCAACAGTCTCCAGCTAATGGAAAGTAGAAGAAAACTTATTAAACAAATCCCACACATCACAACAGTATACAAGAGATAATTGTACAAAGTAGGGTGAAAATTGTCTTTGTCTATCTGTATTGGGCAAATGTCATTCCAGATGCCAGAAGGTTTCTTTTGTGAAGCTTAGAACAAAGAACTTCTGCTGACTCCTTCGACAGATTTAAGTCCGAAATCAAATCATTAAGATCATTTAGTGAAAAAGTATAGGCTGAGATTAACCAATAGGCGGTTCAAAGTTGTCATCTTCAATGTCACTTTTCTGACGGCGAACTAGAATCACTAACACACTGTAGCAGTGATGAAGGTTTTCAGATAGGAATGTCTGGACCATGACCCACAGACCCTATAACTAATTAAATATTTGGGTAAACTACCTCCTTCTTATTTCTAGCATTGAGGCTAACAGTTTCACAACAGCAGAAGTAACAATCGTCAGTATGATTCTTCGGTCCCTACAAACCATAGGAATTCCAAACGAGATAGACACCTGTTTTTCCTTATTCCAATTTCTCAAAGATTCAACAAAAGAACGGTGCACTTTATGTGGAGCCTATGGTTTTGATTGATCACCAAGTTTTATATGAAAATAAGCGTAATATGTTTTTTAAACAAATTCCGAAGAGCATTGTCGTTGTCTCTTTGGAACAAATTCATCGCAAATATAACAAAACACATTCGGGCTATATTTACAAACCACGACGTACCATTTCTTCTTTGTTTACAGCACAGGATCACAGAAAAAGCAAATCCAACTAAAATCCCAATGGTACGCAAGTTGATTTGTTCATACATTAAAAAAAAAAAAAAAAAATCAAAGTATAATCTACAAAAGAATTTATACGAGAGATTGTCTGGGACATTGACATGCACGTTATACAATTTAATTTGTACATAAATAAATACCAATTAAACGTACTAAATGTATAACTAATTTTCTTTCCTCATACCTACATCAGCTGCATAGTTGCTTACAGACGCACTGTTGCAATCTAGTGAGCGCTTGATGAACTACCGAGCAAACATACTATTAGGTTCGAGCGTAGTAATTCTAGGGTGATAGGAAACAACTAATGCCAGACTGAATGAGTGACCTCAAAACATTGTAATCCACGTGAAATTTTCAATACAATACCCGTGAGGACCAGTGCAATGGATCAAAACGACTCTGCATAAGACCTATAACTTTTACGTATAAATAGGCCTATAGGTATAGAAACACCACCACATCTACTGTATTTCCTCTTTAATAAGATCGCCATACGACAAATAAGAATTTTGCCAAATGCAAATTCGCACTTCCCAAAATGACGATCTGCTTATCTATGGATGACAACTGATAAAGTGTTGGGCGAAATGACGAGTAAATCAACATCTACAAATAAAGTTGGACTACCTACTGGCATGGTATCTAATGAAATTTCAACAATGAACTCACCACTCTGGCCGTTTCCACTTGCAATTGTGAAACGGTCCAAGAGAGAAACCTTAAAACCAGAGATTCTGACAAGCTCTCCTTGTAAAAAGAGAAAGAGGACAGTGAAGAGCTTGCGTCAAAAAAATAAAACCGGGAAACAAATTCTGGGGAAAATTATTAAGAAGTCATCTGCACCCAAACGTGAATATTACTGCCCAGTATGTTCGAAAAAATACGTCGATCCTCCGTTCACAGATTGGATTGAGTGTGATTGCGAACAGTGGTTTCATGGTGGATGTACAAATTACAAAGATGTTGGTCCTTTTATCTGTACATTTTGTAGTGATGAGTGACAGGCTGGTAGTCAGCCCAAAAATGTAGGGGGAGGCGGTAGAAGTTGGGGGAGGGTCCGATACAACTACATTACAGTTCATCAGCATATTATAGTTCATTTGCAAGCCTATCGTGAAAATTTTAGGGGAGCCGGCCCCCTAGACCCCCTTGGATACGAGCCTGATATATGTTACTGGTGTACTAGTGACAATGATTCGAAACTCTTCAATATTTTCCTTCCATTTATTATTTTTATCCACTCTATATCACTTCACGATTAGCCAAATAGTTTTTCGTTAAAATGATTATTAGTGAACGAAGAATATGAGGTAACAGTTTTGTTTTAAATTCTCAAGATTGGAAGAATAATCTGCATATAGATTACGAGTAGATTAATCCTTTTCAGGTTGGTATTTTTGAACTACAAATACTACGTTAACCTACCCTCTTTACTTGCATCGCTGAGATATCTAAGTGTAATATTTGTATTCGTTAGTTGTTTTGTAGGTTGAAAACATTTGATGTAGGTGGTCTATTTATAGTTTTAGATTTCAATATTATATTGTTTATATGTAAGAGAAGCTTGAATGGTGTATTAGTTTGCCCCATGAAATGAAAAAAAAAAAAATGAAATATTTTAGTTTAACGTCCATCGAGGATGCCCTTTAGGGTAAGGGAGACGGACGATTAAAGCAAATGGATGATGGTGGAAAAACTGGAGGAATGAGAATGTGGGAGGAAACGCGATACCCCCCGAGAAAATCCACGGACACAATGTTGTCCACTACAAACTTACTTGGCCGAGGATCGATCAAGTGACTTAACGAACTAGAGGTAAGCGCTCCACCACTGAGATCTCGCCCCATTCCTCGTCAACCACTGAGGTGTATATCACTTCGTTTATTTGTACTAGAAATATCAATCTTAATGCCGGTACATCAACCTGCGACTTCCAATAAACAGTACTTTAACCAAGTGATAAAAACGAACAACTATGTCATCTCGTCCATTTTGATCTAGATAATTTCAAAGGAAAATTATTAACACACAGAGTAAAGCAAATTGCTCTCAATGCACTTCTAGGTAGTATATTTTTTTTTTTCGTTAGCTATTCAGGACACAAACGATGTGCGTTTGTAATGAGTATTGGATAACATGATGTTACGTGGTTGCTACAGTAAACTCGAGTCATAATCACTATCAAAGATACTTTGTTTCATTATGTTTAGATTGGACTGATGTAAAGTATAAGGTAATCAAAGCAATTCCACTTAATTCTGTCACTTTCTCTTGATTTAAAAAATGAAATAAAATAAAAGTTAATATGAAATTAAAACATGAACAAGCTCATTTGTGAGATGAATTACAAAGCAACACCCAGCATTAAATTCATTACTGACAAAAGATCTCCCGTACAAACTTTATTAGTAAAGTTCCAAGAATACTTACATATATTTTTACCACAAAACATTTGAAAATGAAAATGGAATTTTATTTTAACGTTCCATAATTACGCCCTTTAGGCTAAAGGAGACGAATGATTAATGGAAGCGAATGACTATGAAATTATTTTTTGTGCTCTTCCACTAAAATCGAATCCGGGACCACATGTATCAAAAGCGCACGCTCTAGCTGCTAGACCATCGGGAAAGGTTAAATGATGATTTACCTAAGGAAACTGTTAAATTAATTTCATTCTGAATTAGTGTAAAATCTGTAAACACGTTTATTATTATTATTATTATTATTATTATTATTATTATTATTATTATTAACTAACTGTAACAAGGCTTCGAAAATTGATCCGGATTTACAAGGTTTTGAATGAAATTTTGAAACTATTAACTTGCATACTGTGAGTGGAGCTGAACACTAAATATTTGTGACTGAGTGACATCCAATATGATTGAAAATCAAAATGGAATGAAACTGTTTCATAGTACGTATATAAATGTGGAAATCTTCATCAGATAGATTTCGTGTTTGTGGGTCACTGTTCATGGATTATGATGATTAACAGAGTAAAACAAGTGGGAAATTGAACTTACATGCACAAAAATGCATATTTTACTGCAAAGCCTCTTGATATTAAGCAGTCTGACGTGTCACTGACTTTGAAATTATATCGTCGGCGGCAATTCAAAACCTGCTATGTGCATTTTGCAGGAGAAGCGAAAAACAGTATCCTGGTTAGCTTTTTGGCTTTATAAAAGTGATGTTATAAGTAATATTTGATGCTGCACGTAACTGGTACCTTCTCAAGTTACTTGAGAAGGTACCAGTTACGTGCAGCATCAAATATTACTTATAACATCACTTTTATAAAGCCAAAAAGCTAACCAGGATACTGTTTTTCGCTTCTCCTGCAAAATGCACATAGCAGGTTTTGAATTGCCGCCGACGATATACAGTGCTTATCTACATGTAAGATTACACTCATGTCCAAAATGATTGTCACATATCTATAACTGTCTTCTTGTCAGAATATAACTTGATAATGATTTTGCAGGGTACTTTTAATTCCCTTTTCCCGTATACATAAAAAAGCTATTCGTCCAAAATTTATCTGCCTCTCCGCTTGTCCTGAAGAAGTTTAAGCTGGCGCGGTCACTGGTGAGCACTGGTAGCATCATTTTAAGTTTTGCTTGGAGTAGAGTTACGAGACACACTCGTTTACTCGGCTATGATCTCTTATCCGGGCCCTAAAAATAGTCAAAATTGAAAAATGTCCTATTTCTGGGAAGTACATATGTATGTAAAAATTGTTAATGTTAATATTGTTGCAATGCTCAATTTCGAAGTAAATTCAACATATCCTGCTGTAAGCGCAAATGAAACTTAATATTTCCGTAATCGATAAATATTTTCTCGGCAAATTATATTACAAATATTTATTGAATAGGCTAATATATATATATATATATATATATATATATATATATATATATATATACACGGGGTTACAAAAACATCTAAAAACACTTCATACAGGACACATAAGTTTGGCCCTCCACCGTACAACACGTGTTGCGGTTGCCGATCGTTTTTTGTTTTCAATGTGTCATGTGGACCTTCCTCTTCCGTCAGCAGTAACCAGTTCACCTGTGAGTGTCGTGGTGTGAAAGTGGTGCGGTAAAATGGGCGACCTGACAGACTTTTAAAGAGGTATGATCATTCGTGCCCGTCTGGTTGGAGCTTCAGTGCCAACAGTGGCGAACATTGTGGGGTTATGGCAAGGCACTATGTCCAATATCACGAGGGCATACACAATTTATGGGAAAACGACGTTTGTAAAGCACAGCAGTGGTCGAAAGACCACCCTGTCAGAGACCGAAGGGCATTAAAACGGATTGTAGCAGCTAAAAGGAAGATCACTGCAATGAAAATTACGTCTGAACTCAATTCCGGCCTACGGAACCCGGTTTCAACGAAAACAGTGCGACGGGAACTTCATAAAATGAAAATTCATGTCAGGGCCGCTATCGCCAAAACCCTGGTCACAGCAGTGAATGCGAAGAGGCGTATCCAGTGGTGCAAAGACCCCAAGGCGTGGACTCATGAGCAGTGGAAACACGTAATGTGGTCCGATGAATCGACCTTTACATTGTTTCCAACAACCGGTCGTGTTTACGTATGGATAACACCGTCGCAGGCCTACGATAGAGATTGCCTGCTCACAACTGTAAAGCATGGGGGTGGTTCTATTACAGTATGGGTAGTGATATCGTGGTTTTTCGCAGGTCCCATCATAGCCCTGCATGGAATGATGAATGCTAAGGCGTATGAGGCCATTTTGGGGGACCAGGTTCTACCCATGGCTTAAATATTGTTCGCTGATGGTGATGGCATCTACCAAGATGATTTGGCACCCTGTCACGCTGCAAACACGGAGAAATTATGGTTTGAGGAGCATGACCAGGAGATATCACACCTCCTTTGGGCCCCACAATCACCAGATGATCTGAACATCATTGAGCCATTGTGGTCTGAGTTAGAAAGGCGTGTTCGGTCTCGTTACCCTCCACCAGCATCCCTTAAGGAACTGGAGCATGTTTTGGAGGAATAATGGTACAAAGTTCCACACACCACGATTCAGGAGCTGTATACGCCCATTCCACGTCGGATTCAAGCTGTTTTGGTCGCAAAAGAAGGCCCCACTAGGTATGATTTTCACACGTTTGCAAACATTTTAGTTTTTTTTTTTTGTCCAATCCCTGTATATAAATTATGAAATCTGAAAATGCTTTTTTAAATAAAAAAGTTCTCTTCGATATAAGTAGAGTTTCATATTTTTCATTGGTATATTAATGTACTACTGATTAATATAAATATGGGCCGCGGTGGCTCAGTGGTAGAGCGTTCACCTCTAATGCATGGGGTCCTTGGTTCGATCCCAGCTCGCGCCAAGTGAACTTTGTGGTGGACAAACACCGTGAGTGTGGGTTTTCTCGGGGTTCTCCCGTTTCTTCCCACTTTCTTCATTCCACCATTTGAGTCATTTTTTTTATCATGACCGTCTTCTTTAGCCTAGCCGGCATAATCGTGGGACGTAAAACTTAAAGATTTAATTTCATTTCATTTTTAATATGAATATATACATACATATATTAAACTTACGGAGGGTACAATGAACGCGTTTCTCTTTCATAGAATAAATGTCAAAGCATTAATAAAATGAAGGACTGAATTGGTTGCAATGTCTCTTCTTTTCTGATATTTCTGTTCGTTTAGTGTAGTTTTCCTTCGGCTGCATGGGCGACCGTATTGATTGTTGGAGAGGCCACTTGAGTCGTCCGTACCCGTGCCAGTACCAGGTGGTTCCATATACACACAGCAGCTGGCACTAGCTACGCAGACGCGTACATCCATTTCGTCCACTATGTCACTAACGTTTTATTTTCTATCAATTTATAACTATCTATAATGCTAATGATAAACTATATAAAGGGTGTTCGCCTGTTCCTATGAACTACACAACTGTTAACAATCAATTAAATAATAATATTTGTGTGCGAAATTTTCTAGGGGTTGCAAAATATTACTTGGTAATTGTTACTCAAGTATTGTTTATAGTTCGCTATGTAGTGTCAGAACGTACGGTGTTATAATAAAAGCTCGGGATTTATACGAAAGTAAAATGATGAAAAATAACATGCAAACTGACAAAATACAAAATAAATAAAAATCAATGAATATGTACCATAGAAAGTATGTAACTCGGAAGTATCGAATTCTGCTCAGGGCATAAATGTTATGTATCGTTTCTTATCATTTATTTAATTGTCATCATTAATTTCTTACAGTCTCTTTAATAAAGGCAAAAAATGTGGGACGTACAACTAACTAAAAGATACAATACAATTAGGAACGGAATAGTGTGGCCCACGAGACGTGTCATCTCGTCTCGTCTCCAAAACTTTTCGTCTCGTTTTGCAATTTTATTTGCAAAATTTTTGTACTTTTTCTTACTTTCATCTATAAGTCGTCAGATTCATTCCGCCTTATGAAAGGTCCACGACTGATACTATATAACATCATATTCATTATTGGAGTATACTGTGTTATCATTACTTAGAGTCTGGACTCTAAACGTTGATAAATAATCATTTTCTCAATTTATAGTTTTCATTTATTGAATCACATAACCCTAAAACCGTATCTGAGATCTAACACTTTAGTGAACCAGTACTGCACACGAAGAGTCGAGAAATTTCTTGTCTCGTCTCGAATCAGGAAATGTATTTCTCGTCTCGTTTTCGAGTACTCTCGTGGGCAACACTAAAATTGAACGAGTACTTTACGTAAAACGCAGTTACATGTTAGTTTACAGTTAACTTACAATTACACAGCAAACTATTTTTACTAAAATTACAAAGAATCACAGAAAACTGTCCACGTCAACAACTATAAAATTGCAATCCAGTGTAGGAGGAAAAAATTCGGTTCACATTAAAATAACATCGAACAACTGAAGCGAGCTTCTACCAGTTGACTCAACTGGCATTGGTGTGTCCGTTCCCCGATAATTTAAGTGAATTGAATCGATTATAATGAAACTCAACATGTGCTTTCCTCTTACTTATGAAATAAACCTGTTGTTGCGAGTTGGAATCCGCCAAAAGTATGGGGGTAAATGTAGAAAAAAATTAACCGCATGTTACGTGACTGGACATACGCACAATGTGATAAAATAAATTTATATTATTACTTTCGTAAAACTTACTCGATTCTGACGCAATATGGTGTGTATTTTCTTTGAAGTTTCCTGAACATCCCATTGGTTGAAGCTGAAATCGGTCAAGGAATTTCCCCACACATGTAAAGTAATATAACGGAGAACATCTTCAAGACTTCTTAGTTACTTCACTGCTTGTAGTTGACATCAATTAAAATGAGGTAGATTTAAGCACAATAAAAAAAAAAGTAAATGATTTGGGTAAGCGAATATTATGTGGGTAAGATTAAATCCTCATCGTAATTTTGGAGAAAATGGATTTTTTTTTTTTTGTAAACCTAAAAACTGATGCTGTACAATAAACATGTAGGATCACATACTCACTAAACAGTAAATCTTACCATTCACTGTTTAAAAGAAATGGCTGCTGTCGTTATTTCAAAATATTTTGCACTGCTTTAACTATTTTATGTGGGTTCATTTACACTCCGTCAATTAACTTACATCACTGTGTGTTTAGACTATAGGCATACTCTTTTTTCCAATGCATTTTTGAAGTTATAAAGTGATCACTGACTTAACCAATCATGCACATATGAATAGTTACCCCAGTGACAACAGTCGAGGAAAGTCACATTGGTAAAAGATTACATTTTATCGCTACAGGCTAAGTGAAGAGAAATTATTAACGCACAAATTCTTGTCTACAGTTTTCTGAAGCTGTATGAAGCTTTATGCCCTTAACTTGTAGCGATAAAATCTATATTCTTACCGATGTGACTTCTCTTAAGAGCGGCAATTGATTTATCCACATATAAAGGCAAAAGTAACTCTCTAGAAATCTTTCTACAGTAGATATTTTGGGTTATGACTGTGGGAATGATGGAAATTTATCAAACTTCGAAATGTTTCCTTGGAAAATAATGTAGCATCACGTAAGAACTTAGGATAGATAGACTAGTCATAGATACATAAACAAATGAATTTCGCGCACAAGAGAACTTTATGTAGTAGTGACAAAAAAGCTTAACACCAAAATGATGTAGCCAAGGACTTAACGCGCTAAAAACGTGATACAGTGGATTGTCTAATAAAACATTTCACACGCTTGATCTTTAAAAAAAAAAAAGTACGATGCCAAAAATTGAGCTTATAAAAAAAGGCTCAACAATGGCACTCAATTTATTTACATTTCATTAACTTGGGAGTACAGAAGGCTGTTTGATTTATATCGGACCGAATTAGAAAGGGCACTGCCATCGGGACAATGAAACGTCTGCTATCGTAAGCAGTAGTATCTAAAGTCGTACGTGGGTGAATGTCGTCAAATAGCGCCCAAATTAAGCCGTTATTGGAAAAAGTTATACCCTTTGCCCTTTTCCTAGATACGCATAGTGTAAAGTGTCGGGAGAAAAGGTTCACACTAGATGACTATTGTGAAATTTATTGTAGCCCAATACATAAATCAGGGCCCTATGGCGACGACACAGTCGCTCATAAAAAGCACCAGACAGAGGGATTCAAGGAAAGTGGACTCGCAGTGTTCTAAGGATCTCTGATTGGCATGAAAGGGTATCTAACGTGTGATAGGTCAGCGATTCAATTTAGCACCTTCAATTGTCAACACAGTTATTTGTAAAGTACTTCGATTGAAGTGCGTCCGTAAGATCCGTGCACATCACCTGACACCGTACCACATTGCAGAGCGAAAACGAACTGCAGGAAAGCACCCAGCGTGCTCCAAATTGTAGACACCTGTCATAATGGATGAAACATAAATTCATCTCACTGTAAATTTTACACGTCATACATGTATAATTCTGCTAGTGAGGTCCTTGGCAAGTGACCATCGGGCTCATGCGTTAAGACGACTCTGGCTGAAGTAACATAACTACGATGTCAAGGGGCGCTGCAACTTTGTTTGCCACTGTTCGGAAAGTTTCACGTGCATATATATATATATATATATATATATATATATATATATATATATATATATATATATATATATAGGCGGATCCAAGGGGGCTATAGCCCCCCCCTTGACGCTCAGGTATACACAGGATAAAATGGACTTCAATCCTGTTTTACACTGGATAAAGCGGCAAACTATGATTTAACCCCTCCCTTGATCATATCCTGGATCCGCCACTGTATATATAAAGTTTCTCGCACGCGTTCATGTTTGTTACAAGATTTAGTTACGCAGGGGAGTTGCTGATACGCAAGGTTGATAAAAACGTTAAAGTGAATAGAAAACACATTCAGGAATCTATTATGACACCTATGTTTGGATTGACATCCCAGAATTGTACTATAAAAATGTGAATCACGCGAGGACCCATATAGACAAGCTTCGAGTTATATAGCCAGAACATCCCTGTTTTTATCAGGAAATGAAATGGGATTTAGAAATTCACGTTTCAAGACATTCCCGCGAAGAGCTCTAATGCTAGTTTAATGGATATCAATTCAATTTGATAAATGAAGATGACCAGCAGCATTTAGGCCTACAAGATGGGGATAATCACATCCATTTGTTACTGCGAGCCGCAGAAGATGTAAAAGATATGGTGCAAATGGACATTCACTGGAAAATAAGTATAACATTCTGTACTACTCCTAAAGTGTTTGTAAAACAGAGGTTTCTTGTCAATATATTAAATAATAATGACACGCTGGTAAATGCATCACATTAGTTTAAAAATGATCAACTTGATGTATATCGGCATCGTATCTTAGCTGTAATGACATGTAAGAACAATGAAATTCCTTAGCTACAGATATACCTGTCAATCTGGAATATTTTTTTTCATATTTAGAAGTATTCTTCACTTAAATATTAAATTAAGAGAATAATTGAACAAATTGATTACAAAACCAACTGACAAAATTTAATAGTTAAACAAATTCTGTGAACAATATGGTCCTTGTTTCTCTAAATAAAGAAAACTGGAAGCAAGAAATGCTTATAAGCACTTTACCTAATATTAAGAACGATTGAGTGCTATTTTCCCCAGAAGTCGAAAGCAAAGCAATAAAGTGGCTTTGAAAGCTTACAAGAGTTTGAGATTGGAATCACACGTTTTTCTATAACTAAAACTAGCATCAACCAAGGGAAAAAGTAAAAAAGAGGAGGAAAACGATGGGGGTTTCATCTCGTTCCCATTTTTGCAGCTAAACAGCGTATCCAGGAGCCATCTCACGGGAAATCCAACTGCGCTGTATTATCGGCGCAATCGTTATAGAGATTAGCAGTGACAGCCTCTGTTCTTTAACTCTCTCTCTGATGAAAACGCCTCTTGGCTCAGAGAAAATACTCGGCCTCTCACTTAGCGTAAACCAAGCACCCTCATGGAACGAAGAAGTACGAAGCGGAGAGCATGATCAAGTACTCTGCATTTTGTCAGAAGCTATGGGGAAAATTCTGCTTTTCTGTGTGTGCAATATCGTTTCGAACTGGAGAGGGACAGCAAATAAAAATTTTCAAATGAGAACTTCTTACGGGCGGGGGAGGAGAAGGGGTGGAAGAGTGGAAAAGAAAAAGAGCACCAGACATTAGAGCAGGGAAAGAAAAGAAAAATGGAGCGGGAAACACTGAAAGAATAAATTTAAAAAATGCCCTTCTCTCCCTTCAACGGTC
The DNA here is from genome assembly GCF_964235325.1 of Thermobia domestica. Lineage (NCBI taxonomy): Eukaryota > Metazoa > Arthropoda > Insecta > Zygentoma > Lepismatidae > Thermobia > Thermobia domestica. The sequence goes on from NC_137464.1 coordinate 93,455,444, forward strand.
GATGACAAGCTCTGAAAAATTCTTCACAAGACTGATGAACTTGAAAACTCAAGAAATTACAAGAATGCAATTGACGCAAAGATAACAATTTGAGAAGTAATGTATTACAAAAAAAAAATTAACATTATGCAAGGCAAACAATCTTCGTGAACTAAGGCAATTCTCTCTATTGATCATGCTTCTGGATCAATGATGTTTAATTCATTGGGGTTCCATCGAATGATAATGTTTATCCGGCTTCTAAAATTATCTTTGCATTAATTACACTACTGCATCCTCGTATATCTCCTTTGCTTAACTCGTGGCTTACCAAAAAAACAATTAATCCGATGAAGCTTGGCTATCGAATAGGTCATCGGTATGCATTCGGTTTTACATGCATTTATACCGTATATTATATTATATTATATATATATATACCAACACCATGTTTAAATAAGAGATGTTTTATTACCACCTTTAAATAAGACTACAAAGCTCCTTGGCTACACAATTCATTACTACAGCCGGCCAGTTGGCACACGTTCAATGTGGTCAACATATCGCCTCTCAGTCATATTTTTTATTTATTTTGCTTTGTATATGGAAACACATTTGTTCTTCATTCTCGTAAATTTCCAACTGTCAATTTGAAAAAAACATGAAGCCTGCTCGATACAGCGGGGATTTCCATGAAAATGAATGAAATATTTTAATTTAACGTCCCACAATTATGCCCATTAGGCAAAAGGAGACGAGAGATTAATGAAAGTGAATGATCATGAAAGAATTAGTGGAGGGGAGGGGGAGTTAGGGTTCAGCAGCTAGGCTATATGAGATGTGGACATAGCTTAACAAATCTGAAAAAAAAAATCTGGTAAATACTACTAGCAAATAAGCCCGCAAAAAATAATACCGAAAATGTCCAAAATTCCCCTATACATAAGTATATTTTGATAAAAAATCCCTGAGACATCCCTAATTACCCTAGGGCCATGTGTCGCACATCATTCTCTTCAGAATAGAACTGCCTTTCAGGCGGTACCATTCACTTGTCTCCATCATGTATCTGGTAAAAATATCCCTTTTTTCAACTTTTTGACCCTCTGGATCCCCCTCCCTGTTTTAACGGAGAAATCTGAAAAAAAATCTGGTAAATACTACTCGGTGGACTGAATGTTTGTGCAAAATTTCAATCTTCTACGTGCAAAAATAAGCCCGCCAAAAATACTTTACATACCCCCCCCAAAAAAATATTACAGGAAAATATATATTTTAGAATTATGACGTCATCACCTCCAATGTCTCGACGCAGGAAGGTGTGAAACCATACGTAATGTCTTCTACAATGCCTCTGGACTTGAAGAAAGAAAAAAAAGGACGAAAAAGCTCAAATAGGAGAGTTATAACGCAATGTACCGTGAAACACCCGTATGGTACAAATTGTACCATGAAATCCCCAAAGGGTTAAAGCTTTGGAAATATCCACAGTATTAATAAAACAAAACTGACCAAAGCACCAAATATATATTAACAATGTAACAGCTTCGGCAATGTACCATCGTCTTCATTAGACACGTTATGAAATCAGGCAGGAATTGATCTTTCATAACGTATCTGATGAAGGCGATGTTTACATTGTCGAAATTTACACAAGTATTATTAATATATATTTGGTGCTTTTATTAGTTTTATTTATTAATACTGACAATATATATATATATATATATATATTAATCCGTATAATAACAGGATCATAAAAATTCGAAAACGAAGTAAATTACCACAGTATACAGACTTCGCTGAATAACGGTCTTGGCAAACTTTGCGGACCCCAACAAAACTCAAAAAATGGAAAAAGCATTATAACTGCTATGTCGATTTTCTCAAACTAAAACGAAAATACTGAGTTGTGTTGACACAAATTGTTACGGAAGTCCGTACACAATCCTATAATAATAATAAAAACTAAAATGCTATTATTATAATCAGACAAGAAAGCTAAATATTAATTTATTTTCTAGTGTTTCTTTAGGGTTAATAAGTGAGGCTATGACAATTTAACGCCAACTCCTAAATATTATGCAACATAATACACTAATATATTGCATGGTTGCCTATAAGTAAGTATTTACCTTCTACATCATTAGCAGAATTCTATCCTCACAGACAAACAAGTTGCCGCAAGTTGAGGGCTTCAAGGCATTACAGCCCTCCGAAGATTCAATCGTTTGGACGTAAAAAAGAGAGCTTCCACACTACAGTTATCCACAGGTCCCTTCGTTTAAAAGTTAAAAAAAAAAAAGACGTTCTATGTACTACGAACTTCCGGATCCCTTCATTTCGATGTAAGAAAGAGAGATTCCATGCTACGGTCCTTCGTACATCTCTACGATTACAGTAAAAGAAAAATAGCTTCCATGCAAGACGTAAAAGAGATCTGCTACTATGGTACTATGGCTCTCTGTAGAAGCTTTAATGCAATATGGTTCTCCGTAGATCTTGTTCTGACATAAAACAAAGAGAGGCCGCAAGTATTATGGTTCTTCGATCTCTTCCATTTGACGCAAACGAAACAGAGCTATAATGTGCTATGGTTCTCTGTAGATCTCTTCGTTTTGACGTAAAAGAAAAATTGAGATTCCAAGTACTATGGTTCTGCGTAGATTCCTTCAGTTTGATGTAAAGAGAGAGAGAGCTTCCATGCAGTACGTCCTCCGCAGATCCCATATTTTTATAACAGTAACACATTCACCAGAGACAGGACAGCCAAGCTGAGGCAGAGGGGTACAGGTGGATAACAAGAGAGAACCTTGAGTACAGTGACCGATGTCTCAATCACAACGCTGGAGACCTTTGTTTAGCACGTGCTTGAGTGAATATGTGGCATGAAAGTTGGTTGCATTGGTCACAGTATTATACCTCGGTTCGCCTTTGGTTAATGTGCGGCCGGCCTCAGATTTAAGAAAGAGTTGACACGTACTATGTGAACCCCAACATATCTCTTCATTTGATTGGATTTAATTTGAGTTTAGCGATCTCCTTCAACTACAAGGCTATGTGACACATGGACCTACAGCCTGATTGAATCAAACCAGAGATTGCGTGGGTTAATGAAAATCTGACCCATGACCCACTCTGATCCACTGTGATCTAACAAAACTCATCGTCATCAACTCTGACTCATGATTCCACGCCCTCATCTACACTGACTAAAGAGTTTAAAATTGTAATAAAACACGGCTGTGAAATTACAGTATTACTAATCGGAGTCAATCGCTCAAGCATCCCTCTGTTACAATACCGGTGGATCTGACCTTTAAGATATAAAATGGTAAAGTGTTTGCCATGAGTCAAATTATAATGTACTTCAACATAATTTTCATAATTAATTATTTCCTTGTTGAATTACAGATATTTTTTAGTGGAAAATAGGATGAAATTTGAAAGTCTCAGATTAAGGTAAGTATATCAACGTAAAAAGGGGAGTGTAAAAATTTTTATATATTAAGCATACGATACAAACTTAAAATTTCCATGTAATTCTGCTTACAGTACAGATTTTATGTCTAATTTTCTCACACCTTTATGGCTTTATTGCCTTGTCTCCGAACGCTCCATATAATATACACAATTTTCAACAATTATTACAATAGAAAGCACTTGATGTAAGATGCGAAGCACTGTAGTTTTTGTCTCTTAATTCTATTTCAAATGTGGCTGACCCGAACCACCTAATCCATTTAATTGGAAGATGATATTTCAGATGCGCACACGAAACTGAAGTTTTCGTCAACAAATTCTTAAAACTAACTAATCTGTTACGAGTAATACAAAAATATTCCAGGATTCGATTCAGGATGTTTGTTGAAAAACACTAAGGATAACTCAGAAAGAAAAAAAAAAAAAATAAACTTATCATTAGATAAAAATACTAACTTCCTAGCATCTAACGGTAGATAATCTCGAAAAATATTTCTGCGAATCAATAGAATTAACATGCAGTGGATCCAGGAGGTTACGAACTTAATCCGTTCCGAAACGCTGTTCATAAACCAAAATATCTGTAAACCGTAATTATTTTTCCCATTGAAATTAATGTAATAGAAATAATCCGTTCTAGCCACAAAAAACATGGTACTGCATATAGGGGAGACTGTTGTACCTTGAGCATAGTGTACCTTGAAACCTTCCCTGCTTCTCCCAAGTGCTTCAACTTAGGCAACCCTGCGTCCACCCGCGTGCAAGGTCGTTGTTAGCAAAGTCGCCAGTTTGAACAACAGTGTGTTTAAGTGAGGTGGACTCGTGTTATACGTGAAAATGTACTTACATACTTCCGAACATTATTTTTGCGTTCCAAGAAAAAGGTGGAAAACTTCGTGTATTCATGACAACTGAATTTGGATTAATTCGCATTGAAGATGATGTTATTCGGTAAGTATAAGCACATCTTGTTTTTAATTGCAATTTATGGTAGGGAGGGGAATGGTTATTTTTTGTGACTAGCACACCTCATGTACCTTGGAATAAAAAGCAACGTGTACCTTGCAAAGGAGCAAAGGTAGACACAAAAGAAATAAAATCGACCATACAACGATGAAGGAGGCCTTGGATACAGTTCACACAGCAGATCAGAACAAGACAATGTCATATAAAGAAGCTACGAAAATGTATAATATAAGCTTGCCTACCTTATCAAGAGAAGCAAAGAAGCTGCAGAGCAAAAAATTATCAATATATGGTGAACTACGCCGTGAAACAAGTATTCAGTGAGTCTGAAGGTAGTTGCTTTGGTGAACTATATACAAAATACCGGTATGTCCAGAATGCAATACGGTTTAACGAAGCAAAACATAAGGAAGTTAGCATATGCGTATGCAATAGAAAGATGAATGGCAAATATACTAATTTGACATTGTTTGAAAAAATCCAAATCAAACAACTAGCATCCCTTCATTTATTGGTAATTTATCTTATTCGTTGGTTACCGTTATCTTATTCACAGTAGGCCTATATTTTGCTCATTATAAATTCATTATCTGTAGTAGTTTTATGCTCTATGTTTCTTTCTTTCACTTCTTTTTGTTTAAACATGTTTAGATTGATCACGTAATATACAACTGCATAAACTACTGTAGGCCTATTTCATTTCAAAGTACTCCAATATTTACCATGTTCCAATTTCAAGATACACGATAGCTTTTCTCAAGTACAAGAGCATGTTGTATCTTGAAACATTTTGAGTCATTGCGTTAATTAATTAATATTTTTCTTTATAAATATTCTACATACATAATACAATATGGGTATTAAGGATGAAGCACTCAGCATGGCACATTAAAGAATAGACTGGTACAAGCTGTTGTTATCGTCTGAGAACTCTCTACCTTACTGAAGAATAGGAAAAAACTGATTGATCATGGTCCCAGGAAACACTGCCAGGACAGCAAAATTAGGCTACCACCAAACTTTTCACGGTACCTAATAGAATGGAAATGTTAACACTGAATATGACTTTACTGATTATTTTAACAATAATAGATTTTAAAAGTATTTTTCTAATGAGGACAAGATGGGAGAGGTGAAAAAAAAAAAAGCTTTCTCTCGGTCCCATTGGGCTTTTCACTCTTCAACATTCAAGTGGGATACCACTTACAACAATTTCAAAAATGCATATGTAAGTTGAGTTTAGAAAAATGATTATGGTGTCAATGAGTCTGTAACAAATCATGGCAAATAGGCTCCGAGCTTTTGACTTAGGGTCTACTATTATTTAAAATTAACTGTAGCATATATAAACAAAAATATGTTTTATATTCTGCACATCTCTTCTACGATCAGTGATGAAGACATATAACAGAAATTCTGAAACATACTGAATTAATACAGAAGGAAGCTTCCGTCAAGCATAACACCCACTTGTGCGTATTTACATCAATGAAATTCGCAGCACTTAAGAATGCATTGTTGCATGGAGAAGTTGTAATTCACGCTTTCATCGAAGAGAGAAAAAGTAGCAAATGAATAAAAGAAATAAAAACATATCCAATCTTATAATGAGGATAGGGACATAATATAACAGAAGAGATGTAATTTCTTTGAAACATTTCAAGCTATATAGCATCACGTCAACGGTCATTAGTATTTGATTGTACAAGAGAATAATAAAAAAGTAGGAAATTGTACAAGGCAGAAGATCTCGGCCTTCAGACGAGGCAATCTTGTGAATAGCACATAAAACCACCCCAACGAGAACACTCAAGTACTTGCGATTACAGTAGACGAACCACAGTATTTCAAAGTTAAAACCTGTACAAGCGAGAGAGGGGAAGAAACGGCGGAGCAGAAAGCTTCTAAAAGCCATTAGACTTGAAACCCACAGAGGAGAGAAGCGAATGAAGGTCTTGTTAAACAACCCCCACAGAAAAGATCGCGAGTTGTTAACATCCTCCCTTACTCCATCGATATTTTTAGTGCACTCCACACGTTCTTATATGTATATCTCCCCCTTCACTTCTCTATAACCTCCTTTGGAACCACTACATTTTTACCCTAGCAAAAAAACCCGGATGCATCTGAATGAACGATGGGAGAGGAAATTATACGTATGTATTGCATTTTAAAAAACCGTAAACTCCTCCCCTGTTCTCTCAGAAATGAAGCATAGGGAACAGTTCCGATGCCTTTCAATATCAGTGTATTCCAGCGCAGCATAGCTTCCAAATTTAATTGTCGTCTGTTGGCTTCAACTCGATAGGCACTTGTGTATTAATTGCCAAGGCAAGCCATGCTGCTGAATTGGAGAGTTCATTCACATACCAACACAGCAATGCCGAAAGGGAGTATGCCATGAAAGCACTGAATATCATCTCGCTTCTCATCTCTCTCGCACGCACGCTTTACTTCTGTATATATACCATAATCACTCACTCACTGTTTGGTATATCATATCACATCGTTGTAGACTGACTGACTACCTTCCTTTTGATCAACTTCTACTTTGTTCTACGAGAACTTATTATCCAGACAATCGTAAGAAACTCCTTCAATATTCTTTATAGGCAGCTTTCGGGTAACAGGAACAGATAGATGCGTTAATATTAAACTATATAATTTGCTATACATGTTTGAAAACAAAGCTTTGAGGACAGTAAATCTCTCTTATTAAAGCATTTCTGTATGCTTTATTCGAAACAAACGGAACTGAATATTCACTAAACTCCTTCCGTATGTGATAATTTATTACATATATTGAATAGATGCAAAGCATTTTTAAAAACAAAATCATAAATATTTTAAGTGTCTCTATTAAATTAGTGATATATAAACTTAATACAGGGTGGCGCAGTTAAAAGAAGCCCAAATCCCCTTTGAATGTGAATGCAATATTTTGACTTCGGAAATTGTGTAAACAACTACTATAATGGACAGTTCATGCAATTATCGATTATTTCTTCAATAATCGATAATATACAACAATCAACATACGACAATTATCGATTGTTGGCATTCTAGAATAACATCAAGGATGGTTTGTTAGAGCCTTTCCATTACAACATGAGTGATGAAGCATGGTTTCATCTTTCCGGTCATGGCAACGGAGAACACCACATGGTTTGTCAGCAGCCACCCCATGATCAATAAATTGGGTGTTTGGTGCGGTGTAACAAGAACATGCATCATTGGACCGATATTTTTTGACACTACCCTCAACACGGATTGCACATACGGAAATTTTTGATGCATTTTGTGCTCAACTCACTGAATATGAAAGGCAATATTGCTTCTTCCAGCAAGATGGGGCAATATCCCACACTTCTAAATAAGGTATTCCTGGAACAAGTCCATGCTGTCTTCTCTGAGGAACGTACCGTCAGCAAAGATTTGTGACTACCACGTTAGCTGGATCTAACATGTGATTTCTTCCTGTGGGGACACCTGAAGAGAAACTAATGGTTTATGAAACTAATCCACACACAATACAGGAACTGAAAGACAACATTAGCGATGATGTTGCCACCAACGATATCCGAACTTTACTCCGGGTGTATATGAATATGCTTACACGTGCAGAGCTGTGTATTGATGTCGCAGGGGGTCACTTGCAACATCTATAAATCTATTTTTCTCTCTATTTTTCGTTGTAAATGAATGGTAAGTCCATTTCAGCTCTCCGTTTCTGTAATTTCACATAATTTCCTTTATTCTTACATAGGCTACTTTTACCAGTCCACTATGTAGAACCATCTAAAAAACAATAAGAATAAGAGTAGCTCTGATGCGACGTTAAGTTACAGAGATCGTGAATGATAGCAAGTGAAGTATTATACCATTTCGTGAGCCGTACATTGCCCAATAAGAAGACAAAAGTCGACACCGGATTAGTGCTACCAAAACAGACCACACATGTTCAATTATGATCAGGTTCAGGGATTTTGAGGTCTAGGGAGGAGGCATTTAACTTCATCCCGATATTCCTCAAATCACGCCGCAACAGCTCCAACTGTGATTGGTCACATTAGCATCTTGCAATGTGACGTTATTGCTCGGAAACAATAAGTGGATCATAGGATGGATACGGTAAACTAAAATGGCGACATAATCACAGATATTGACGCGACTGGTAAGCGTCAGCAAAGAACCCACTAAACACCAGGACACAACACCGCCACCATGTTTCATGGTTGGGGGTGAGCAACACTGTAGATCATACGCTACTTTGAGCTTTCTCCACCATACATAAACATCGTCCGTGCTTTAAAATATGGTGAAAAATGAATCATCTGACTATAGCACACATTTTCATCGATGGTCCACATCGTAGACTCGCGGCACCATCGTCGTCATGCTATAAGTGTGGTGGTTCCTTATCAGCGGTTTCACCCTTGTAATCGTTCCCGTATGACTCATGTCATGTAACTTGCAGCGAACTGTGATTGTCGACATAGACTATCGGAAGTGCTGCTTCAGTTCCTCCGTCACTTGCTCCACAGTCGCACGACGGTTCTGTGTAACAATTCGCTGTAATGCTCGGCGGGACCTGTTACTGACGCTTTTCTTCCGACCACTGTTGCTCTTCGTCGATGTGGTTTCGCCATGAATTTTGTAGGTCATCATTACGTTGGACAATGTCCCCTATCATATTAGGGGAAACATATTTTGTAGTATTACAACTGTTTCGTATTTCAGGAATTGAATCTACTTGTTGAATTTACTTCTTTTACAACTTTACCAGGATCTATTTCAATCCCGAGCAAGAGCTGGTGTTTGGAAATTCTTTTTTAAAAATCAAAGCCGTACTGAATCAAAATAGTTTTTTTTTTTTTTTTTAATAGAAGTTATTGTGTATAATTGTTATGCTACCATTCTATGCATGCACGAATATTTAACTCGAGGCAGATTTCACCCTCTAATCACGAATTCCAACCCTAAGCAGTAAGCTTATTCACGACACCTCAAGCAAAACAGCATACGCCAAGATTCATTTAAAACCAGGGGTAAAGGTGACGGGGAATACGGGAGGACGCCGTACACCCACTTCCACAAAATATCTGTGGCGTCCCCCCACTTTCTAAAAAAAATACAATGGGCAAAAGTAGGTATGGAGGACGGCGTAACGTCATGCGTCCCCCTACCTTTTCAGATTTACTTTTACCCCTGTTTATACAGATACATTTTTATAAAAGAACAAACAAACAAATGTGCCGTAAGACTCGATTTAAGGAATTTTAAAGAAAATCACATGTAACTTACAAACGTAATGATTTAGAACACTGTATTTTAAACATATAATAGCTAGATATATGTGGAAAACATTCGAGCAAGTTTATTAGTAAACATTCAGTACGACCATAGTTATTGAAATATAAACTTTGGTGCAAAGTAACCCCATAGTTGGGGTTACTTTGTAGAACATACAAAAGAGTATGTTCAACACACGAATATAATGTTTCTGTGCAATGTTTTCCCTTCAATATTTATACATTTTACTTTCTACACAAAACTGCATACAGTTTACAAATGTTGATATTAGAATGAGGGTACTGGTATCGATACTTAACATGAATTACCAACATTTGTAAAGGAAATTATGTATTTTCTGGTAACTTACCTTCACAGGAACCACATTCTAATAGTTTAGCATATGTTTCACAAAAATGCCAACTGATGAAAAAAAAAAAAAAAAAAACGTGAACTGATTTGCCTTGGTTATTCCTTATGTCCAAGAACATCATCCCAACCGTAATTAGTGGAAGATTTACGGGGTTTGGGATTTTCAGGCTAAAGTCCACCCAAATTGGATAATTTCTTTTTTTAAAAAAATCTAATGTTAGTCATTCCTATACGTATAAGCTTCAAGCCTCCCCCCTCAAAAGTCTAGTTATTTCTAAAATTTCTAAAAAAAAAATCTTAAAAAATAAAAAAAACGAATCCTTTATGAGTGAAGCCCCTCTCAAAATATTTTTCTGGATCCGCCACCGTTCATAATTTATTTTCCAACAAGAAAGTCATTCCGGCATCTACCTAAAAAGAAAATTTACCTAAATTTAGAATGCAGGAGGTTTTAGTAGTAATACTTTCCTATCTAAGAGGAATTTTGGACCTGTGCAAAGTAACCCGATTAGAGGTTGAAACCGCCTTCTTCCAGTTTTACTTTTTTATGACTTTAAAACGTTTCACATTCAATTTCAACTACTGCATCAAAGTCCCATTATACACAATAGTATTCTACGAAAATAACTTAATTTTGACGGAAATTCTTATAGGTGATATCTTTCAAATTTTGGCTGTCTTTACAGTGACTGCTTTCTACACCTCTACAACAACAAACCCTCCGGGTAATTAGAACCGATGATAACCCCCAACAATATAGCCAAAATACAGTTAGATGTTCTATCTTACGGTGGCAGCTGAAGCTTTCTCTTTACAGTTCATGGTTTTACCGACAACGGACTGTGAAATTCTCTTTATATTTTGTGCAAAGTAACCCCTGATGTGCAAAGTAAACCCCGTCTTACGGTATGCTGATCTTACTTCAATTAGGCAGACGTCTGTAACATTGTCAAAGACTGTGTACTAGATTCCATAAAGAAAAATAATAATGGACGTATCATACAGTTGAATGTAACTTTTCAACCGCAAGGCTACATGCAACATAGACTAACAGTTAACTATTACTCTACCGCGTTACTACAACGCCAATGGGAATCAAACCCGTAGCTCTCACACCAAAAGTAGCAATGCTAAACATAGTGATACGGTGGTTCACTGAAAATTATGAATAAAGTTTCAACATTAAGAGACAGAGATGTTCTTTTAGGCTCTTTCTCATTTTTGTTATATAACAACTGTGAAGACAAGAACAGAGTCCGAATGCCTTTTTAGTCCAGTCAAATTACATCAAAAACGGGCCAAACCTAGACATTTAGAATAAAAAGATGGGACCTTCTGGAATTTGTTCGTGATCTCTTTCTCATCAGCCTCCAGAAAATTAAAAAAAAAAAAAAAAAGTTGCGGGTTTTCCGCCATTTTGAATAAATAGTCTGCCTTCTTGGATTTCTCACATGCACTTAGTTTATGCCACATAACTTCTAAACTAATTAACGTAGAAGGATCATTCTTTCTTTATTACACTTATAATATTATAGGCAATGCAACAAGTTATTATCACTTTTCTCCGAGTAACCATTTTTGCATAACTGTAGGATAAAGTGAAAAATTGGGATCTGTTTTAGGGGACATATTCTATTGATTGCCTCATACAATTTCACAGAGTAGAAATATGAAAAGAGTGCTCGAATAAAAGTTGTTGGAAATTTCATAAGCTTTAAAATGATGTGTATATATTGTCACTATATACAATGTCAGAGATGCGCAATGAAGCTTCAAACGTCATCGGACTGCGCACAATTTCTGTAGAAACATATGAATGAATCATTTAACATGAAGAAAAAGATATTTAGTGATTTCAGACATCGTCTTTAACTTTCATTGCAATTTCTAGTAAGTATCAACAGGTTTGGAAGTCCGGCTAGTTTAATAAATAGTGCGTAAAGAGTGGCGTCGTTGGGGGTGCGCAAGAACCCTGAAAGTATAATTTTGCACTATCTTTCTGCATGTAAGCCTATGTGTCCATTGAAATTAGTGTTTGAGATAAACTTCTCAAAAAGAAGATGAAGTCTATTGAAATATGTCTGACTGATGTTATCCCGCAAAAAGTCCAGTTGCGGGTTTTTCGCCTTTTTGAATAAATAGCTCTAGTCCAGTGCAATTACGACAAAAATTGATCCAACTTTTTTTTTTTTTTTTTTTTTTTTTTTTTAAAGATTGAACCTGTTAGAATATAGGGGTCTATATTGATATTATACTAAAACAATCGCAAAAGTCTAGTTGTTGGTTTTCCATAATTTTTGCAGCCAATTATATGAGCAATATGTGAGTGTTTATCGCAAAACACTATGGTAAATAATGTATTATATTTGATGGTTATGTTGGTGAACCTACCTAAAGGATATAAAACATTGGACATGAACAAAGAAACCACGAGTACACGTAATCGCTAAGGGTAACATAAACGTTGTTCGTTTATCTCAACAGGAATTTCTTTCTAACACAAACAAATAATCCGAATTGATATCACTTCTGACGAAATATCTCGAGAAATTTGGTTGTACCGTACATCAATCACCTGGAGATGCAGACATATTAGTTGTATTAATCGCAACAAATCTTGCAAAATTTGGCTCGACAGTAATAACGGAGAAGATTCAGATATTTTGGTTCTGATGGTAGCACTCGCAACAGCTGAAACTTACATGTTTATTCCTGGCTCGAAGCCACCACATAAGATGTACATCAGTACCAAACTTCAGAGAGCATTGGGAGATATGGTGAACTGCATTTTATTTCTGCATGCCTTCACTGGTTCTGATACAACTTCTGCTCTACACAGTAAAGGGAAAAAACTTACATACTTATTAGGAAAAAATGAAGAACTGCATCGAGAAATGGATGTTTTCAACAACCCAATATCATCTGCTGATGATGCCTTCCATTTCAATTCAGGCAGAGCATGTACCATCACCATCTCAGATATTGTTGAAACTTTTTTTTTTTTTTTATAACAACTAGACATGTTTTTAAGAGACCCATATTTTTTTGTTTTGTCGACGAAAAAAATTTCCCGCCAAGTAATGTGTCATCGAAGACGGGGAGTACAATTTATGAATTCTAGAAGATATGGAAAATTCCCAACTTCGGAGCCCCACCATTCAACTATGTAGACAGGTAGAGTTATAATTCTTGTTGTGGTATGTAGATAGGGATATAAATCAACTATATTTTATTATAGTTTTTGTTTGCGCATGAGTTTCTTTTTGTACGTAACTTAACAAATGAACGTTAGTTTATCTTAAAAGTCGAAGTTTGCGAATTTTTTTCGAGCACTTCCGGTTCGAATTTTTAAAATTCTGTTTTCACGGTTGGTAAGACCTAGTTACTCGCTGTCAGAAAAAAAATGTATCGCTTCTGTGTACAACCGTTTTGTCGTAAAAAAATCGAGAAATAGTAAAATTTTCAAACACAGCAAATTACAGCAGACTTGTATTGTTAAACACCGGATAATATGCAATGTACCATCCAAAATTTGCACGGAGGAATGATACGGTCTGGAATTCTTTTAATCCATGACAAAGCCAAGGTATGTACTTGTATATCAATCTCAATAATTTCTTCTACCATTTTCTTGTTTGTTTGCTTAATTGCTTTCTTTTAAACAGTGCTTTATACAAGAAGGCCAACTATCTGTTAGAATATGTCATTTACGTACAGGAAAGGGTAGCACTGATTTTCAAAGGATTATATGATGGGACTTGCGGCGTGGTCCCACAACTTAGTTCTCTTGGACTAGATAATGTGGAGGAGAGGGGCCTGTTCTGCGCTAGATTACTGCATGGTGGTCTATATATCCGTCAATCACACCGGATTAAAGTTCCAGCATGGCTAAGTGACTACGTAAACAGATTTCATCCTTTATGACTTCGAAAGTGGACAAGCACATAAAATGAATCAAGTTAATAATGATGAATTTGTGCAATGCACTGTCAACATTTGTTAGGAAAATACGCTTAAGCTTCAATAATCACTATAAATAAAGCAGTGAAGCTAACAGAACTACCCTATATAATCACACTAAATTCTTATTAATTCGTTTTACGTTACGCTATACAGTATACGGTACAGGATATATAGTAGAGTAGTAAAAGGATTTATAATGCACTGTGTATTAGGACAAAGTAAGAACCATACTCAGGGGCCAGGCAAATTGAAAATTAAATAAATAAATAAATAAATAAATAAAATAACGATTCAACTACGGTAATTTAAGGACATATATTTATATTCTATATGTGAATCTTTGTTCTATTCTACGTACTCTGATTCCGGTTTCATGTGTTCACGCTAACCCAGTTAGCGTTTGAGTTACGGACATTTGAAAGTAACACTATTGCCGTGTCGCGACAAAACGCTGTAACTTGAGTTACATTGTTTTGTCGCTATAGCATTTTTTAATTTCCCCCACTGATACTTATGTTCACCAGGCCCAGCATTGAGCTGAGTCAAATACTTTTGAAAATATACCAAAGAGAATTTCGATGTAAGTAGGAAATTAGCCGCTCTGTAGCGACTTTACGGCTCTTTTTCTCAAAACTGCTCCGCCAAAGTTACAGCGTTTTGTCGCGACAGGGCAGACTAAGAACTCTATGCTTTTCCTAAAAATCGGCTTGGTACCAACGAAGTTATCTTGTACAATCGGCGGCAAAAAACCTGCAACATGAGGATGTAAGTTTATTGTGAAACTACGCCTAACAGCACAGGGAATTAACATAACGTCTATGTAGAACGAATCACGCCAGGATAAAATTCGGCCTCCTCCCGTGCACACTTATTTTGGAGCAAAAGACTTCGTCATTTCACAATAAACTTATATGCTCATGTTGCAGGTTTTTTGCCGCGGATTGTACAATGACCTTGATGACCAAAGGGTTAAAGAAAACATTTTCGCAATTAAAGTTTTGATTTAGGTTATTATGTTGGTCAACTACGCTTCCTGTCAAGTATGGAGTCTTCAAAAAATAATTTCCTAGAGGGCTGGGCGAAACATACTTGCAGACCGCTATTCGGCTTCCACTGGTCTAGAATAATGAACACTTAAAGCCCCATATGAAATCGAGCTGGAAGTGACGCAAACAACTCACATACTCTTGAGCTCAAATTAAATAAATGAAATACGAGTAATAAACATACGAAATAAAACCACGAAATTTATAATGTGTATTTTGTTAATGTTTCTAGCTGAAATAACTTTAAAACTAGGGTTCAAATCTACAGATGGAACGAGAGGCATTTCTCCCTCTTCTCAAGTAATTTCCCTGGCTCTTTTAAAGAGAAATACTCCCCAATTTCATATACAAGATGGATCATTTACCTTGATATGTCCTTGCAACTACATAAAGACAATGAAATTGTGTAGCATGCAAGTATCGGCAGGGGTACAATATTTGACATATTCCGTGATACCATTAGGTTAATAGTGTTGCTAACTCAGCATAAAGTTGTATTTTTTTCAATTGGCACTACGTCATCTTATTACATATTTCAAGTCTACATGCTGAACAAAAACTTACTATACCATGTATGTTATTTAGTGTTGTAAACTAAGAACTCTATAGTATGACAAACATCCAAATTTTGATGGGCTCCATAGCAATAATGTGGCAAGTGAGACGGACAGGGCAATGCACATTCGAAATGTCTAATACTATGATCATGATATGACGGATTTCCAATCAATAGGAAGACAGATGCCAGAACCCTTTATTTCAAGAAAAGCTTGGTGAAGTACCTCATTCAACTGCATAAATGGCTTCCAATAGGTATGGAGATCATAATGTCGTTTACAGCAACTTGTTATCTCAAACCGTTCTGGAGATACGGTAAATACTGGTAAAATTTGGAAGAATGCTTAAATTTCGTAATTTCGAGGACATATTCTAATTACAGTTGTCAAAAATTATTGCTGCAATGTTATAGAACCAAAGTAAATCAAAAATTGTTCCCACAAATACACCATTTTAAGAAATATATATATATATAAAATAACCATTTTAAAAGTACACGTAACGTCACAACAGTTTGAGATATCAAATTGCTATAAATTGTATTACGACCTTTACATCTATTGAAAACTACCTCCGTAATTGGAAGTAATACTTATCTAAATACCTTTTGGAAATAAAGCCCTTTGAAACGCGAGCAGACACCTGAGTTTCTTTGCTGTCTCGTTTGAGGAAAGAGCCATTTCTGGATACGGAGTTGACATGTAATGAGACGCGGGTCTTGTACGAAGCTCCACGGCGCCGTCATCATTGGTTAGCACTCCATGAGTCGGTTCCAAAACAGCCGAAACTAGTACTGCACCAAAAGGTACTCCTGTGTATTTGGTGAACTGCTCGCGGTATCGTCCATAGGGAACTGCTACCAGCTGGTCAGAGCATCAATTCAACTGTGTACTGTCAGCAGTTGAGCCATGTTCAAGAAAAACTCAAAACTCTGGATCGCAAAGGGGGTTCTCCTGTTACAGGACAACGCTACACCCCACGTGGCTAGGATGACCGGGACACCATTCTACACGTTGGATGGGAAACACTATTGCATCCGCCATACTCCACGGACATTGGTCGTCCGTTATCACCTGTTTCATTCCTTGGGGTGGACAATCACCTTAGAGAAGGCCAGTTCAAATCCCTAGTAGAGGCTTAAAATGTCCTTAATCCCTTCTTCGCTTCACGGTCCACTAAGTTCTAACGTGATGGAATCCATAGCCTTCCAGAACGTTGACAGAAGGTCGTCGATGCTGATTTGAACTATTTTTTTTTTTATCTTCCAGGTACGTCTTAGGTGACATACTGATGTTCGACGGGGTGGGTGAAAAAGCGACAGAACTTTCTTGGTTACCTTTCTACATTATGCTGAGTTGGTTATACTGTTAATCTACTTGTATTGCAGAGTATGCCAAACAATGTCCTCTTGTCGATATTTGTATGGTACGAAATTTCAACTGTTTAGCATTTATTAGTTTAGAAGTCAGAAGGGCTTATCAAGATATATATATAGTCCACCCAGTATATCACTGTATAAGGGATTTTTTTGAAATCTGGAAAAGTTCCCCTCCCATCGAAAACAGCTTGATTCGAATCTTACTTAAATGATAGTAATACTAATAGTAATCTTAACAAATCTTAGCGACCTGCATTATTACGTTTTTCATCGATAACGATTTGCTGCTGCATACATAGTTGTATAGCTACGTAAGTTCACACACTATCTTACCTTAGAAATTTAGTATTCAACAACTGAAAGAAAAAAAGAAAAAAAGAAATGAATTCATTTTAACAGAAAGTGATTAGTGATATCTAGGACTAACGAGGTCGAGTAATGAACCCTGGAGCGTGCTCAAGTCCCGGCTGATGCCTGCCCTCTAACGTGCTGAATGATGCTGCGGAAGCACTGTCTAATTGCAACGTCCTCTGAAACAAACTCGCCACGTGAGTCACCGCACACTTCAATTCTGAAGGGCTCCTGATGAATTCTGACCACGCTCCACTGTTCTACAATTCACCCTTCCCCGTCAGACCTTTTTTCATACCTCGTTTCAACGATGGAAAACTATTCACAGAGGCTTTTGCTCTTCTGCAGAATATAAGCAAGTCATTAGCAGAATACTCCGACAAAGTCTATTTCGCCTTTCAAGTACTTTTAATAAATTTCTTTTCAAAATTATACAACTTACATTTCGTCCTCAAATATTACACTTCCAAACTGTAACTTCCTTGAGGTTGGCGGAAACAGAATTTTCACACATATTTCTCAGGATGCACAAGCAGTAACACATGCCGGGAAAAGGAAGGTGAAATAATGCAGTGCAGTATTAGGTGTTAAAGTAAATAGGTATACATATAGTGTTTTGCTGCTGTTACTGCATAGAAACGATTTTGAGCTGTATCTCATGGTAGTGAATTAAATCAGGCATGTCAAACTCAGTATCTCAAATAGGCCAAATAGTCATCGGTAAGACTGGGATTTCTATGACGTCGTATTTTTATCCCGGCAATTTTTAATGTCTAATTAAATATACGCTTATTTCTGACTGGTGTGAGCAACAAAATAGGTTTTGTTGGTCTTATATGTGCATATTTGAAGCATAATTTACGACCAGTTTTAGGAAAATTTCCCTTATTGCTCAGAATTATATTTGCTAGTATTGACAACGAAGTTTTGTGAAATTTCTTTCTTAGAAATATTTGACCTTGTGTAAGAGGATTTCACGGAATGTTGTACAGTATAAGGGGGCCAAAATGGTTGATCCGGCGCAGCATCAATCATTTTGCGAAGAGAAATCACCACCTCAGCTTCTGCCTGTCTCTCTCTCTTTTCCCTCCACTGCAAACATACCTGAAGTCAATTTCTTTGTTGTATATTGGTGGAAAATATTTCTATTTACATTTAGGGGAGACTTTGAATAAATGGGAAACGGAAGTAATAGACCCCTACTGCCAAAATACTTGTAACCCACATTGAGTACGATCGGGGATATGTCACAGACAGAACCTTACCATAAACCATCCCCTGAAATCATCACTACTACTTACGATCAGCTACATCTTTTTCTTATTTTACACTGATGCTTTTCGAGTATGAGGTATACTTGACAAACACTGCGGGGAATTTTTGTCATAGAACCTGGCATCACTGAGTATAGTTTCTCTACCTAAATCAAGTGCACTAATAGTGTGAAGTTGCGTGGTTTTTACTAGTACTATCATTTCAGCATTTTTGGAGAAGAAAAAAAAAACTCTGATATATGTAGAATTTCACTATTCCATTATATTATACTACTAACTGAACCTGCGCTCTCTACAGAGCGCATCATTCACATATGAGCATGAATTTCCTTGTAATTCCTTACAATCTGTGCATGTCCCCTTACAGACACAAGTGAAAGACGTTCTAATCAAAATGGGCAAGGGATACTATAAAGGAGAGATTTTATCGATTATTTTCTTCAATATCTTGCACCATTTGCAAAATTTGAGCCTACTTCCGGTTGGAGTTTTTAATTCATGTATGATTAGTATTTTTTTCTTTCTTCCTGCATGAAGTATGTAGTAAGTAAATACATTGCACACAGAATTACTTATAATGTCAGTGATATATGGTATTGATTGGGCAAAGCACTCCTAACAATAAAGATTCAACTCAGACTGCAGAAATAGTTATCCTTCGTTTTTCATTGTCATTAGGCCATGAAACAAACGCCTGAGAGATATACAACCTCTATATACAAATATGTGGTGTTGAAATATGTAACTCGTAGGATATGATGCTTTACTTTTTTTTAAAATTTCAACATTTCCAATGTACCCCTAAAAATGGAATAAAGAAATAACGGCAATGTTTTTTTTTTTTTTTTTTTTTTTTTTTAAATATTCAATTAGAACTGAACGATATACACAACATTTGCAATCAATCAGTGAAAACGGTATCTTTCTAGAGCCTATGGTTCCCGAGAACTCACTGTCGAAAGGATTGCTACAAACATATAAACGTCCACAAACATATACACTTTTCTAGCATTTTAATATAGCCTATACACTAATTGAACCTGCGCTCTCTACACAGGGCATTATTCACATGTAAGCATGAATCTCCTTGTCATTCCTCACAACATATGTACACTCATGTCCAAAATTATTGTCGCATGTCTATAAATATGTTGTTGTAGTAATATAATTTGATAACGAATTCGCCCGGTATTTCTTATAATATTAGTATGTGTATAACAAGCAAAGACATGCATGTGGCCAATTTCATGTCAAAAGAGCACATATGAGCATAATATCCTTGTCATTCCTCAGAACGTATGTACATGTCCCTTTACAGACACAAGTGAAAGACGTCTTGATTAAAAAAAAAAAAAATCGGCGAGGCGTATCATAAAGGGGAGATTTTATCAATTATTTCTTACTCAATATCTCACACCGTTTACAAGATTGAGCGTACTTCCAGTTGGAGTTTCTAATTCATGTATGACCATTGTTTTCTTTCTTCTTGCATGCAGTATACATTACATACAATTAATTATAATGGCAGTTATATATGGTGTTCATTGGGCAAAATACTCCAAAAATAAAGATTCATCTTACACTGGAGAAATGATTATCCTTACTTTTTCATTATTTGGCCATGAAACAAACGCTTGAGACATATACAACCCCTTGGTGTTGGAATGTATGATGGGTAGGATATGGTGCTTTAGTTTCTTTAATTTCAACATTTGCAATGTACCCGTAAAAATGTAATAAAGAAATAGTGGTCATGTTTTTTAAATATGCAATTAGAACTGGACAATCTACAAAAAATTTGCAATCGATCAGTGAAAATGGCATCTTCCTAGAGCCTGTAGTTTCCGAGATCTCATTGTCGAAAAGATTGGCCACAAACATATAAAGTTGCAGAAACATCTATCTATTAAAATGCTACAATGGCAATTAAAAGCGCCCGATTTCCAATCTATAACTATGGCTTTCAAATCTTTCATTTACGGTTGTGAGTGTAAGACAAACATTTTAAGTACGAGTACTTTAAATAAATCAGTTAACTAGATCTTTTTCATAAAATTTATGATATAAAACTGTTGTTCAAAGCCTTTGTATTTTAATAAGCCTTCTCTAAAATCAATGCACATGAATTGTGCTTCCACCTTGCGAGTTCCTTTAAACTATATGTTGTGGAAATTTATATGTTTGTGGCCAATCCTTTCTATAATGAGATCTCGGAAACTACAGGCTCTAGAAAGATGGTGTTTTCACTGATCGATTGGAAATTTTGCGTAGATTGTCCAGTTCTAATTGAATATTTTAAAAACATGGCCGTTATTTCTTTATTACATTTTTTAGGGTACCCATGGAAGCGTTGAAATTAAAAAAAAAAAACTAAATTACCATATCCTACGCGTTATACATTCCAACACCACGCTGTTGTATATAGGGGTTGCATGTGTCTCAGGCGTTTATTTCATGGCCAAATAATAATGAAAAAGGAACGATAACCATTTCTCAAGTTTAACCAGTAAGATGAATCTTTATTTTTGGAGTGATTTGCCCAATGAACACCATATATAACTGCGATTATAATTAATTGCGTATGTAATGTATTTGCTTATTACATACTGCATGGAAGAAGAAAAAAACACTAGTCATGCATGAATTAGAAACTCCAACCGGAAGTAGGCTCAAATCTTGCAAACGGTGCGAAATATTGAGGTCCCCTTTATGATACGCCTTGCCGATTTCTTTTAAATCAAGACTTTTTTCACTTGTGTCTGTAAAGGGACATGTACAGATGTGAGGAATGAAAAGGATATTTAAAAGTTTACTTCATTACCTTTCGAATGAGATATAATTTGTATTTTTACATCAACTACAGGGTGTGCTATACGTAATTAACTGAAACTGAGCAGGTTTCAGAGGCTGAAGAGGTGCTCCCTTCTATCTCGGAAACCAAGAGGATTAGACCATTTGTTCATGTGAACTTTTTGGTTTAGTATGACCCCCCAAAATATCTGTACTTCCTCAGCGGACACCCTATATATACAGGGTGGGCCATTTTAATTAATCCACGGAAATATATGAAAAATGATAAAACATAGAAGACATTTTTGAAGTACACGTTATATATTGCTAAGGGGGAAAACCAATTCCGCCAAAAGTACCCCTCCCCGCCCCCCGTAAATGGGGTAACTTTGAAATGTCAAATGGGAACATGGGTCGAGTAATACCTCGTTCGAAAGGTCTTGGAAAACTAAGTAACGCTGTACCAAAAGATGTTTCATATTGTGCACCAGTTTCAAAATGGCCGCCATAAAATGGTTCGGAAACTCCAGTACCCGTAGTATGAAAACCATGGAAGGTAAATGAATGGAACAAAATTGAAATACGTAAATATCATAGGGCATATCGAATGATGTAATCCCTATGATCCCAGTGGCCTCCCTGAAGGGGTCTTGTGGGCTAACTTCAAAATTTCAATGTCCGACCGGACAACGGTTCGGGCGTACGCTTGACCTACCCAATGCTGTTTGGAAGGCAGACTTCATGCATAGAGAATTGGTGCACCAAGTTAACGCGGATGGCCACAGTTACATTTTGATTAACTATTAGCATTCATGTTATATTGTGAGCTTGAGGGACGAAACGGTGTGTACGTATATCCCCGAAATGCTTTCTGAATAACCAGCACGCATTGCATAAAAGTTTCTGTTTTTTTAGTCACTACAGCGTCATCCTTACAAACAAATGTTTCAACCACACCATACCTATTTGTAAGGTTAGCCTTAATTTACGAATTAAAGTAGAGTTCTCGTTTGAACTTTCACTTTACTTTCCACCCCACTCACATACAGAGCGCAGGGAGAGATTATTTTGCAGGACTTGGATTTCTCTTTATACATTATGGCAATTTTACTCTAATATTTTTATCTCTGTTGTATTATTCTCGAGCCTTGGAACGCCTCCGTGGTTTTCCTATTTAATTTTCGTTATTTTCATTTATGTCTAACCGTATTCATACTATGGGCACTAGACGTTTTCTTAGACACAGTCACCATGTCTTTGCGATAATTTTGAAAACGGTGTCTCATGTCGAAAATTTGTCTATGTAACGTGATGTTACTCGCTTCAAGCTGCTATTTGAAATTTTCAAGTTGGCCCCGGATACCTTTCAGTTGGCCCTTGGAGTCACCCCGACAACACCTCTCGATGTGCCTTACGTCAGTTAGCTACTCCAGTTTTTCTTTTGTTGATTTATCTCCAATCGCTTTCATACTACGGGTACTAAACCCTTTCTCTGACACGGATACTATGTTTCGGCTTCCTTTTGAGAACACTGCCATTTCACATCAATCGTTTTCTGCTGCAATATGTTAGATTTTGCTAGATTTATCGAACGAGGTACCACTCGACTCATGTTACTATTTGAAATTTTGAAGTTAGCCCCCAAGACCCCTTTAGGGAGGCTACTGGGATCACAGGGACCACACCGTTCGATATGCCCTATGATATTTACGTATTTCAATTTTGTTTCATTCATTTACCTTCCATGGTTTTCACACTACGGGTACTGGAGTTTCCGAACCATATTATGGCGGCCATTTTGAAACCGGTGCACAATATGGAACATCTTTTGGTACAGCGTTACTTAGTTTTCCAAGACCTTTCGAACGAGGTATTACTCGACCCATGTTCCCATTTGACATTTCAAAGTTACCCCCATTTACGGGGGGCGGGGAGGGGTACTTTTGGCGGAATTGGTTTTCCCCCTTAGCAATATATAACGTGTACTTCAAAAAATTATTCTATGTTTTATCATTTTTTCAGATATTTCCGTGGATTAATTAAAATGGCCCACCCTGTATATGTTTGTGTGTTCATTTATTTATTTATCCGGTGTACAAATCCACACTTATAATTTGGTATATTTCAAAGTAATTTTATCACAGATAATAGTCTGGAAGTCCGTACGCTACATAGAACTTTTTGGTTCGTACCCTAATGGGGAAAGAGGGAGCTTAATATATTTATGTAAAAAAAAATAAGAGTAACACGAATTCTTCATGCTAGAACGATAAAATGAAATGAAATGAAATATTTGAGTTTACGTCCCACGCTTATGCCAGTTAGGCTAAAGGAGACGGTGATTACGAGAAAAGAATGAAATGGCGGAATGAAGTAGGAGGAAACGGGAGAACCCCGAGAAAACCCACGCACAACGGTGTTAGAATGATAAAATTCGATACATAAACTCATTTTTAAATGCAAGTTGACATATGATATATGACTTACAATCAGTAAAAAATGCTGTAGGGGTAAGACTCTAGGAGGTGGAAATGGGCGACGTAAAACTTATTGGAAACGACCTATATTAGTGTCAATTCCAAAGTTTTCAGGGTTACTAGTCTGATTGGTGACTGTTCCAATGACATTTAAGCTCAAGTCTGGTTAAGAATATGTATGTCAGTTGGCGCGGGAAGTGTCATGGTAATTTATTTTACTCATTCTTGATTTCTGAAGGGGCAGCGCCAAAGGCGTATCTTGTTGTTTACTCTACTCGATTCCCTATATTCTGGCAGGATTAATATCGAAGGCGTTTATCATGTTAGTTGGATCGGGCATTGCTTTTCTATATTTATTGTTTTCAGTTCTTTATTTTTATTCTTCCTGTGTGAAGCCAGGTACTTTTGCTAGTATATATCAGTTTGGTTAGATGCAGTTCGGCTTCCTTTGTGTGAAATGTACTTTATGAAGATGAAGAAGATATTCGGAGTTTGACCTATGTTAAATAGGAATAAACAAAAATACATGAAATGTATTTCTTAGTACTTCTGTATCGTTTGAGATCATTTCGGTGGTGGCAACTCTAACAAACTAAAGAGAAAGATGGCAACAGAAGATGTTGCCACATTAGTCAAACACATACTTACAAAAAGACTGGGAGGTATTTTGACTCTCATTTCTTTAAAGGAGGATGTCAACACATGCCATTATCTTAGAAACAAGCAATTAATGCGCATTTGCACATTTGAAGGCAAATAACTTAAGAACTGTTAAGTTTTTAGAAGGTTTTCCATAAAAGTCTACAGTGCTTTGTTTTCATTCCTAAAACTTAAAAGAAGAAAAGGAAACGCAATCAGTTAAGCGTTAAATGAAAAGAAGTGACCATAGAAACGCAAATGAAGGCAATCCCGACAAGGTAAAGTGGACGTGTAGTTGTTTGGTTGTAAGATAAGACATGCAATTAGAGTGTCACGTCAAGATAAGAGGAGACTCTTCAGGTGAATCTGGGCGAGATTCTTTTGGAGTGGCTACTAGACACGGAAGCTCTCGTTCAATCGCACATGCTGCACCTCGGCAAGATGCTGAAGGGTGCTCATCGCCTATCATCCACGCACATGAGTGCTTCCTATGTCTCCCCACCAAGTAATGTATAGTGTGTTTAGGTACGGAAAAGGATGCTTCTCGCTATATGGAGAGTTACTTCAGCGAAGCCCAGCTGAGAGCAAGATATATATATATATTGAATTGTCTATTTAAAGAGCACTTTCATACCAAGTGCATTTGCATGCAGGTGCCCCATTTGTAATGTCTATTTTCTTAACGCCCTGAAACACATTGGCAATTTGTGATTTCTTTTTTCTTCTCCCTTAAATGCTTCAAACACATCAAACAATCAACAGTTATTTTCATGTTTTCATTCTGGAGGGGAAAAAAAGTATTACACTAGAGAGGCTTTTCTACTTATTTACATTTTACGGAATATATCTGAAATGTACACATTCCGCATTTCACTTGCTGACCATTAAACACAGTATGACAAAACTACGACACACAAGTGCTCACAGCGAATGAAATTGTATTACGCACATACTGATGCTTGAAGTCGTTCAACATAATATTATGCATAGCGATTCACTAAAACGAGTAATTTGTTTAAAATAGAGTTTTACTCTTATTTCATTATTTGGCTTAGTTTTACTGTTAACTTTTAAAAGTAATGTTAAAATGAAGTGGTTTCTCCACAGTTTTGCAAATGTAAACAACACATGCAAGAAAAACACAATATGCTCTATCTGATTCCTCAACAAATAAGTATGCCATTGAGTAGGCAGCTAAAATCACACATACTCAATTAATTGAAGCCCAAGGTAGTCGATAATTTCGTGGGTGAGATATTAAATTGCAAGATCGGTAACTAGTAATGGAACGCATCAGAAGTTCGCAACCCGGAATCAATCAGACCCACGAGCCGAAGGTAACGAAACATCGACATACATACGGAAAAAGTGTGCTGCTAACGTAATTCTAACAAATATAATTATCCCCTTTCTCCTCTTTCCACGTTAAATCTATCATTTTCTTTCTCTCTTGTGAATGTCTGTCAAAGCAAGATCACTATCTTAAGATTAAAATTTTCGCTGTACATTATCATTCTACTGAAAAATTAAGTTATTAATTGTTCTCTACTAACTATATATCCTAGTCCGTTATGCAATCCAGCACGTACAGTATAACACGCAGATCTTCGTGATATCATCATCTTATATCAATAATAATAATAATAATAATAATAATAATAATAATAATAATAATAATAATAATAATAATAATAATAATAATAATAATAATAATAATCACAGAAAATAAAAACGAAGGTATTAGAAAATGCACAAAAAAAGAGAGAAAAGTAACTTTCTTGATGAGGTAAACCAAAGAAATAGGACTGACTTGTGAGACTAGCATTTGGCGCGACTGATCATAATGGATTACAGTGAACCACTTGAGCGCCTAATGCTTTTATAATGTTAATCCTACTTCTCCATTTTATTTTACCAAAAACATTTTCTTTCTTTCTTTTTTCTTTTTTTGTGCATTTTGTAAAAGAAGCTTTCATTTTAATATTATGTAAAATGTCAAAGTTTATCAAACGAGCCTGTAAAATATGTCATGTAGAATATAACAGCTGCTGCTTATAACGTTCAGTGTTTTGTTAAATTTTTAGTATAGTTTATATTCAAAACCAATTAATGTGGGATATACGAGTAAACATAAAAATATTTTTGAAATATTCAACACATGGTAACTTGATAAAGAAATGTCACACCGGAATTCAAACAAATAAATATTCGAGCTCGAGTAGTGAACAGTATTAATCCACAATAAAACTATGCAGTAATGCTGCAGAGCTGTTATTATATAGGGTGGCCCAAAAGTACGTATACAGTCCCGTCCCGTATTTTACATCATTTCTTATTGTTATCAAACAAGTAGACTTAGTTTATTATTTATTATTAATGCCTTTTTACTTATAACTTAAGCCCGGAACAGTAGCAGCAAATAAGTTCATAAACTAGAATATTATACTAGATCAATGCAGGGGTGTATAACTACTTTTGGGCCACCTTGCAATTTCCGCGTCACTCAGATTCCATGTGACCTGTTTAGTCTCTAGAAACAAACTACAAAAAATAACCAATTTTATATTGAATTTCTAGCGATACTTTTTAATTTTGGGTGCTCCCTAGTATAGTGGTTAGAGTGTTAGACTCACGTCCGTGAGTTCTCGGCTTCGATTCCCAGCCAGTGCACCCAAGTATTCGGCAAACTGGGAACAACGTAAATCAAGATGTGACGGTCACTAGGACCAGAAAGTTCCTGATATGCCTATTAGAGCCAGGGCGTCGCAATGCACTAACTACGCGATGATCTCTAGGTTGGATGTAGTTCAATCGGTCGCTAACAGATGGTTTTGGAACAGCTGAGGCCCGCGAAGGGCTGTTACGTCAGTGGTTAGTATTATAAATCTTTTCGAAATTTTGCACTTAAAATAAAATTTAACGTATTGTTGTTTCACGTCTTAGGATGAAGAATACTAAAATAAACGAAAATGAATGATAATGAATACTGTTGAACTTAAGACGGGATTCCAAGTAAAAGTCATGTCATTTGCCTTACAGTGTAACGAACTAACCGTAAAACACGAAGTACATTTAAAATTTGAAGAACACAGCGATTTCTGCTTGGAATCATACTGCAGGGTCATCACTACTTTTAGATTCTAAATTATGCTGCTTCATTATTTTTACATTTCCAAATAATGCTGTATGAGAATTCCCAATATGTATGGGAATTCTAGATCGTCTGTTTGTCGACAGGTACCAGAACAAAAAACTAAGAAAAAGTGAGGAATGTTACACACCTTAATGTTGCTCATGCGACGAGACCAGACATACGGTTTACTCATCTCGTATCCTAAATTTATCTATTTGGCTTCTGAAAGTTCAAGTAGTGCAAAAGGCAGTTTTAGTAGTATCTCCATTATATTTAGTAACAGGAAATACTATACACGGATATGTGTTCAAGAATCAACCTTAACAGGAAAAAAGAATAAAGATGAGTAGCTTCCCTAATCAATACTCATATCCAAATGAACATATAACGTCTTGATAGTATGCAAGTAAGTAATTTTTGAAATGCTAAGATACTGACTGAACATTGGCCTCTTACAGGTGTAAGTAATCTAATGAAATTAATATTACAGAATCAAATATTAGACAAAAGCATTTCCTTTAAAAACATGTAGAAAATAAATAAGGAATCTATATAAAATCGACGTTCCAAGAATATAGACCGGCTTCTGTCTGGCCTTATTCCTCTCCATTTTCAGTTTCAAAACTGGAATGACCACAGTTTGGTAATGTATCATAGTTTTAAGATGTGAAACAAATCCGACTTTATTATTATTATTATTATTATTATTATTATTATTATTATTATTATTATTATTATTATTACTTGGTTCACTCTTAGGGACGAAGTACGTTTCGGGAATACAAAAATCAGCGCATTTACATGTTTCGCAGCCCTTATATACTGAAAAAGAGAATTTCGGATTCTGGCTGTTCGTGCCTAGAGATGACTTTTTTTTTTTTTTTTTTGAAACTGTTTAATGGGAGTTACAGATTTTGTTCCTATCCGGAAAAATACGAGTAATTGACTAGAGGGTACTGGATTGCGATTTTCTTGAAAATTAGTCACGAGATTTTGTTTAGATTTCGTAAATGACTATTTAAACTCTTCACACGAATACTAATCAAGAAATTCAGAAAACGAAATTAGATTTAAAAAGTACATAATCCAGAGTTAACTGTAGCCAAGTAACTTACCCCCCAAACATTGTTTTATAATGACAACTGTTCAACACTGTAGCAATTTCCCTTTGATATAATAATAGGCAAATTGCTTCTACAAAACGTTCTATAAATAATGTAACATACATATGAAATGCGAATGCCAATACCTCACTTATTGACGATCCATCAATATTACTAAAATGTGTCATATCTGGTTCACTATTTTTCAGACAGGCAGATACAGACATTCTATTCACTTACAATAGTTGTATAAAATAGTGACAGACTACTCTTGCCAACCTCTCATTTAGCTACCCACATTCCAAAAAATGAACCGATTTCTGCTCTTGAGCTTAATAATAATAATAATAATAATAATAATAATAATAATAATAATAATAATAATAATAATAATAATAATAATACTCAAGACTAAAGACTACAGTTGTAATCTACGGTAAGAATATTCAAGTTCAACTAAAATTATGTCATGACTAACTTTATATATATAAAAAAAAAAAAAAAGTCTTACAGGTTTGCTTGCGTCTCTACAAGCAACTACCGAGATTCAAGTTTAAGCTAGCTACTTTTTTTTAAAAAAAAAAAGGAAAACAAAGAAAAACAAGAAAAACGACCTCTTTTCCGCAATGAGAAAGACACTTAAGATGGATAACAAATTAAGGTAAGACAAGACACCAGAAAAGTAAAGAGAGTAAGTTGACTTTAAATATAGTGGTATCCTACTATCTCTATAATAAACGTCCATTTATACGTAACACAAAAGGTTTGTTGTGGAAACAGGTTGTTTGCGCCATGATAAAAGTACAAGTCAAGTGCTCATTCAACAATCACGGGAGTATAAAGAAAAGTGTCGAGCAAACAGGCAACCGCAAGTTCTTGTTGAGTCCACGAAAGGATGACACAACAGACGAACAAGCAATGAATTCACTTCAGACTAAGATGTTTTGATAGATATGGGTAAATACGTTGTCTGCATTAAGTCTCCTCTTTTCATTTTTGTTTTAAACAATGTTTTCTTGTGCAATTTTGCCAAAAGTCTACTTTAAATTTAAGTTAATACGTAAATAAAATAAAAATGACATTTTATTTAAACACTTAATAATTTGTATGTCGGTTACTGTATATTTCATGTAATAGCCTACAATTCATAACCCAATAACACACAGACCAATTGCCATGCGTACAACCTGACATACCGAACAAGGATGAGTCGGTTCGAAATTCAGAGTATTAATACAGACGTTCACACGACTTATGTTTCATGAGGCAAATACTTTCAACAGAAAAGCGAACTATTTTCCATCCTAGTTAGCTCTTTCCCTTCTATCACGATACTGTGTACGACAGATTTTTTGAAACAAGTCCACAACTGCTTTATCATCGCATATTCCTCTTATGTTCCTTGTATGTTTGATATCTAAAGTTGACTATTTTCTATTAAAGATAGTCTAGATCAGTGGTCGCCAAACTTATGAAGCTTCTGAGCTACCGTACCGTTTTTAAATCCTACTGAGAGCTACCAACCAAAAGAACTACAAACTTTTTTTTTAATCTAACATTTTTTTTTAGTGGAGGAATCAAAGTTAGCCAACCGAAGCGTTAACGCGATCTACCGAAAATGTCCCCGCGAGATACTGGTCTAGATTAATGGTTCCCAATTCAGGTTTGCGGATCTCTCTTTAATTTTACGGCAAGATACTGATCTTATATCTGTAAGTACTGGTATCTGTGTAGTAGTAGTAGTAGTTGAGAAGTAGGTAGCAATACTCACCTTTATTTTAATCACTTAGTTACATTTGTTGTTACACTTAATCACTTAATTACACAAATCAATTAATTACAAACCTTAATTTGTTGTAAGTATACAACATCCAGTACATACGTACATGGTATTATGTATATCTTTTATAAATTAGAGGATGCAAATAATACCATGAACCCCACAAATCTGTTCCACGAGCCCCTAAGGTTCCATGCACCACCAACTGGAAACACTGGTTTGGATTATGCACATTGTCTATACAGTACGTATTTTCTTTTCTAGAAATTGAAAACGCAAAGGGAAGCAAAAGGGTTGAGCGCGTAATACAGTTCGAAGTGAGAAATAGATAGTCCACATAAATCAGGGTATGCGAGTCATGCAATCTTTTAGATCCGGTTTTGCAATATACGATTAAGTCTATGTTAGGATGGAAAGTATTAGGGAAATGAAGAACATCTTATCCCATTACATGTTGTGGATATTCTGTGAAAACGGGTAAAAGCTGTGTTTTTGAGATAAATGTCTATATGGAAATAACGTATTTGTAGCTGATAAACAGTGTTTTAATGAGGTTGTGACTAAACCTCAGAGGTTGATAAAAGTTCTGCTCCATAAAATATTGTGCATTGTCCTTTTGGAACAAACATGGTATGGGACATATGGTATGGTACCAAGTAGTTGATCTGACTGCCAATTAATATTTTTGTTTTTTACTGCATCTGTAACTCTCCCTCATGCTTAACACGATATACTCAATAGACTTTAATATTTCTATAGTCTACTTACATTTTTGCTTATTCCTTGAATTAAACAAACATACAAATCAACACTATTTTGTTTTATTTTCTTTTCCTTCTTTGTTAAAAATGAAACACGTGATGGCTTTGAAGTCATTCAATTCGAGTATTTTTCTTGAGCTCTAAATTTGGCTGTGAAATTTAGGAGGACCAGCCAGTCGCACACATTAAAATGGGCAATGCATCAGCCTCCAAAACCGTTATTCCTGGATTTCTGAAGTGAAATTCTCCACCTCTAGTAGCTCAAATTTCCTTACGAAGCTAATGGAACATAAAAAGGCACCCTCTTGGGAACACAGATACACAAAAGTCATTTGAGTATGGAGGACTGCATCTTTAAACTCAACAATAACATCGAATTCGGTGTGCCCCAGATGACCTGCAACCCACCTTACAGTACTGATTTTTGGTTTGGAAGGATGAAATACCTAGGTAGTTTCAAAACTCAGCGCAAGGCTTTATGTTTGCTTAAAAAATAAGCTACTATTTATACCGCATAATCTATCCGTATATTATTTGATACGCATATATGTATAGTCATTTGAAGTAACTTGTTTATAATCCCTTATTTGAGTTAATTATAAGATTATTTAAGTTTCCTGAGTGTTATCTTCTCATCGGCGCCTCTAGTATCCGTATATTTTCTTTCTGGTATTGTGTTGTTTACTGTGAGTACAATTATCCAAAGACTCCTTTTTGTCATTTCGTCAGACAGCGTTTCGCTCCAGAGATGGAGTGAGTCAAGTTTTCTGAGTGGGTCAGTGGGTCGTGAGTCAACAGCATGTGACCCACTGTGACCCACCACCCGCCGTGACCCACCGACTTAGTATGATCTACCGACCCTCTCTGCTCACTGCATTGTAGACAAGTATCTTCTGAAGACTGGTAAATTTGTCTTCGTTTTACTTTCAAGACCTTCATTTCCCTTCCTTTTCCACTTGTTTCTGTCTACTTACCTGAGGTGAGTATATCTAACCAAGTGAAAAAAGAACTTCAGGCATTTTTAGTTATTGATATTTCTAATTGTAATAATAGCAATAGGACTTTTATTACTACTTGGCTTTCGAGACCTGTGAGTTTTCAGAGGAGCTAACTATTGGAAAAAATACATTTTTGAATCACTGTAATATATACATTATTACGTATATAAAAAATTGAATGTAAATATATGTGCCTGATCATCACGGTCAAATTGCAAAGTCAAATGAAATTACTTTTGGTATATAGTTAGGCCTTAATCCAAACTGGAATGTTATATTGCTTTCATTATAATGTATATTATCCTAAGGAGGTAGTCAGGATCCGAATTTTTACAGGAAAAAATGAGTATCTCGCAAGCCGTTAAACTTACGGAGCTGAAATTCAGTGTATTAACCCTTTATTAAAATAAATAGAATGTGTCCTAGCATTTGTTAAAATTCTCCTTTATGTGGGGGGAAGGGCACTTTCTATATATGGAAAATTGGTAGTGAGTTGGTTTGTAAATGTGATCGAAAACGATCGAGTTATTTAAGAAGGAAAAATATCAGAAACAAAAAATACAGTGCTTGGCTTCATATATACATTGCTTTCTACTATAATAATTGCTGAAGCTTATGCTTATTATATGAAGCGCTTATAGCACAGGGCAATCAACCCATAAAGTTGTGAGAAAAATAGGCATAAAATTTGTACTGTAAGCTTAATTACACGAAATTTTAACTTTGGATTGTACGCATAATTATATTATTTTACACTTCTTTCCCCCCTTTACGTAGGTCTACTTACCTTGATTTGGAACTTTCAAATTTTATCCTTTTTTCCACTGAAAAGTATCGATAGTTCAACAAGGAAATAATTATACTATGATAATTTAATTGAAATTCATCGTAATTTGGCACATGACAAACAGTAGTGTGGTAATTGAAGGGGAAGGAGGAGAGAAATTCCCATTCACCTCTGAACACTTTCCAGGAACCTCGTTCCCTTTCGCTTTCTAGACGGGAAAGGAAACTTGGTAATGGCATCAAACCTTCATGGGTAATTACAAAAATTAAATTTATAAACAAATAAGAAATCATCAGTTTATCAGGCTTTAACTGATAATTTATTCACAAGATTCCCTATCGAAGGCGTGGCAGATGAAGCTTCTGTTCTCCATGAGTCGACATTGCCAACTGACATGGTCGATATGGATAAGATGTTGTATGGTGACATAGAGATGATATTTCTTGCTGAGTATTTCAAAACTGACCAAGAAAAATCGTTATCAGACTTAAGTCTAACAAGCAGATTGTCGATGAGGAGTTGCAGAAATCGGGTAGAAGTATTATCAATTTCCACGACAGAGTGCGAATGGGGATTTCCCCTTATAAATTTACAGATGACTGATATTAGAAATAGACTAAGTGCTCAAACATTGTCTAACTTGTTCATCAATGTTAATGGCCCACCGCTAGACAAGCTCAAAGTAGACGAGCTAGTTATTTCTTGGCTGAAGGATGGACATCATTCCGCTGCGGATGATTTACCACGAAAAAGTCCTGAAGGCCAACAGGAAATAAACCCGATTTCAATTTGTTTTAAGGTGGAAAATTACGAGTTATGGAAAATGTATACTTGTATTACTAATGGCTTATTTGTGTTATTCAACTTTGTACCTAATTTTTAATAAGTCTCTTCTTTGCTTTAGGTAAACTACTTTGAATAAATACTCATAATAATTGCAATTATGCATATTTGTAACTTAAATTTAATGTGGTGTTTTAGTGATTACTCAAATTACAATTATGAGCATACTTTATGAAGATGCTCTCACATAGGGTACCCGAGCACCGTTATACACTATGAAAAACTGATTCTTCAAGTCTTTTGTGAGAAGAATACTGAGAACTGAGAAAACATAACTTTTTCCATATTGTACAGGGGTATTTTCCAGAGATGTTCACCCTCGCGAGGGTGGCCCTCTCGAGGGCATCCTCACTCTCAAGTTCCCTCGCCCACAGTGACGCGAGGGCGAGGGAGCGCGAGGGTGAGGACAAGTACTGGCCGCGAGGGCGAGGACAAGCTTCGATGGCGAGGGTGAGGGTGCGCGAAGGCGAGGACGAGTTTTGGCCACGAGGGCGAGGGTGCGCAAGGGCGAAGACAAGCTTCGATGGCGAGGGTGAGGGTGCGCGAGGGCGAGGAAAAGCTTCGACGAAGAGGGTGAGGGTGCGCGAGGGCGAGGACAAGTTTTGGCCGCGAGGGTGCGCGAGGGCGAGGAAAAGCTTCGACGAAGAGGGTGAGGGTGCGCGAGGGCGAGGACAAGTTTCGGCAGCGAGGGCGAGGACAAGTTTCGGCAGCGAGGGCGAGGACAAGCTTGGATGGCGAGGGTGAGGGTGCGCGAGGGCGAGGAAAAGCTTCGACGAAGAGGGCGAGGGTGCGCGAGGGCGAGGACAAGTTTCGGCAGTGAGGGCGATGGTGCGCGAGGGCGAGGACAAGCTTCGATGGTGAGGGTGCGCGAGGGCGAGGAAAAGCGAAGGCGCGAGGGCGAAGAATCCAATAACAAACTTTTTAAATGAATTAAATGTAGACACTGTAAATTGATCACACTTAGTGTAATCCACTTCATCAAAGTCAATTATTAGTTGATCAATAATTTTAATTGATCTTAAATTAGGATTATCTTATAAAGCACTACTGTTAATGGTTTAATTGAATTGTCAATTTTGTAAATAAAATCTCATTCTAAGATAATTACGTTAAGTGTAGATCGCAACTATCTAGGCCAGCCCACAAACCGTTTTTAATTGAAATCCTATCCGTTTTCCAAGTACCTGGTTACAAAACTATTAAGTCAATACTGAAAACTAAAAACGAAAATATTTATTGCAATTAAACGATTAACACGATTGGTATTATTGGACGGGAACACGTTGGCTCAGTGCTACAGCCAATCTCTGGTTTCAGGGGTCACTCGTTCGATCCCAGGCCAAGTGAGTTTGTGGAGAACGATAGCGTATACTTGGGTTTTCTCGGGATTTTCCCGTTTCCTCCCGTTTTCTCATTCTACCTATTCTTTCATCATCATTCACTTGCAATTCCATCAGTCTCTTTTAGCCATCGATGGCATAACCGTTGGATGTTAAACTAAAGATTTATTTATTTTTATTTTTTTTATTTATTTATTTATTATTATTATTATTTTTTAAGATTGGTATCTTTGAAAGCGTTTTTAATATAGTGTAAGAATATGCAGCGCACAGTCTTGAAAGGGAGACTGTTTTGGGCGTCCAGTAGGCTTCTTTCTGTGATCTGTTACCCTTCATTATCGACGTTTTTATTATTATTTTTTTTTCGCTAAGTAGGATATTAAAATAGAATGATTTGGTTCTATATCGCAAGTTTTAAAGCTCCCTGACAACTGATATTTAGTCAGCAAAGCATAGGAAAACTTAGAAATAAAGAAGCAAAACTACCTGAAGTATTCGGCTATGGTTCATCTAATCATGGGCGTCGTAACGAGGGGCTTGGGTGGTCGCGTTCCTCCCAGATTTTCGTCACACGTATGTAAGCAAACTAAGAAAATAAAAGCATATATTCAGGGGTGTAGTCGAGAGTATACGAACGTGTATTGCTCAATCTTAGTCATTTGCGCATACTTTCTGCTTCAAGGCGTGTAGTACTATATTCAAAACTAGCATATATAACCTGTGAAATTTGTAAGACTAGCATATACTCTGTGAAAATTTTAAGACTATGGTGTACGCCGTGTGAAATTTTAGGTCTTGAGCAGGAAGTTTTTGATAGTCTATTATTGCAACACAGCCCCTGCCCGCTGCAGCCCCTAGTTATTCGCCTCTACTTTCTAAACATTTTCTATATATTTTACATCACTGGAGTTGGTGGCCCCGCATCGTGGAGGTTGTGGGGACATTATCTAAGCCTTTGGTCAAGTGACCTTACATTTGGACCTGTCAAGTGACCTTACATTTACATAGATTACTATTGAGATAAGTGGGTAAAACTGCATTCAGGTTTACACCTATAATTTCATGATTCTTAGTGTTCATCCTCCCGAAGGGGAACTTTCGAAGATGTCCTCAATTCTATCTATAGAGAAACGTTCTCACACAACAGAATAAACATAATTTCAAACCGTTCATGATCTATATTTAGAAAAAAATAGCACTCTACTAACGTAATTTGCTGTTTTGGAAAGTTTTACTTATGAATATCTGGGAATCAGTCGATCTGTCTGTATTCTGACGTATTAGAGTTAATGTCCCTTTATAATTCATCACCGATGCCGATGCTAAATGGTACGTGAATCTATAGTTTATGGTAGGATCCGAACCACCATAATGCGTTCAAACTTTACTCAAGGGAATCGAACCTGAGACTTGCTGCAAAGCAGACATGCTTGCTAGACACTATACTAACTTCCTTGGTATATTTCAATATCATTAACTTTCAGTAATCACCGGTAATCGACCTATAACTAGAGTCGAAGTCTAAGAGGGAGTTATTGAAAATGTTTAATTATCCTAATTTTTATGTAAATATTTCACTTTAGAATATTAGCGTTTAAATACTCCTCTCCCCCATACAACCATTACACACGCTAATACTATGTAACAAGCAGTAACGACTACATATTATCAGGTGCAACATTTAATCAATCAACATATAACATATAAAGCTTATAAAATTTTAATTAGTCAGCTGGATTACATCTTATGAAAAAAGTTGAATAATTTCCACCTTATATGTTAGTTGTTTGACATAACGTAAACATGAAGGTAAGCTTAGATCTTTGTTCGAAATTCACATTGAAATGATATTCGCAAAGAATCTTCAGTGAGCTGAATCTCTTTCGTTCCAGGTTGGCTACAAGACTGCGGTAAACGTAGGACGTAAAAATGAAGATTTTATTCCCCAGTCAGAATTTTTAAACTATCCTATCTCTTCAAGTCAATAATTGTCTGTTTTGCATTATTACTTTTCAACCACAGAGCAAAATAACTCAGTCACTCTACTCCTGTTTTAATGATGTATGGCAGCGTGTAACAAATTGTTGCGAGGTCCTGAGCAAGAAAAGTTTGTGATCGCCCTTTCAGTTTTTAATTGCTAATTATAATAAAATTTCTGGAAATCAATTAATCTACACATTCAATTATTTGTGCTAAAGAAAATAAAGGTTTGTTCTCTTACTTTCCCGTTCCACCATTTCTTTCATCATCATTCACTTGCAATTTCATCCATCTCCTTTAGCAGTTACATAACTCTGGGGCGCTAAACTAAAGATTTCATCTTTTCTTTCATTACTACAATCTTAAAAGTCTGCACGTATTAAAGTTTGCACGACATTATTAATTGTTGAATTGGTGGATTTATAAAAGTCAGTGCTAAATCATTTTAGGCTCGATAATCTTTCCAAGGCCCCTGGAGGCACTAAGCTCTGAGCGTGCCATTTAGGGAGGAACGGTGGCTCAGCGATAGAGAAATTACCTTTGTTCGAAGGGTCGCATGTTCGATTCCCGTCCAAGTAAGTTCGTGGTGGAGGACATCGTGTTCGTGGGTTTTCTGGGGATTCTCCAGTTTCCTACCACATTCTCATTCAACTATTTCTTTCATCATTCACTTCTGTCTCCTTTAGCATTTATCTTGCATAATCGTGGGATCTTAAACTAAAGATTTCATTTTTCATTTGCCTTTACGTATTTGTAGTGTAAGGAATCCTTGAGACAACGTTTGAAAGATATCATTTCATAATTGTGGGAATTACTGAAAATAAACTTTCCAACAATGATAGCTGCCAAAAATGAACCAAGACCAAAGTGATAAAGTACACAAATTGGCCCCTAGGGTAGTTTCTTAAGACAAAGTTTTATATTTATGGCAATTATTGAAAAAAATTAAAAATTTTAACATTGTTAAGGTAGGACAAATGTATCTCTATTAGTGGTGAATATTAACAATATTTGAGCATCGAAATTAACCTTACAAGCACATTGACACATTTCAGTTTATATTTTAAGATACCAATTAACTTAGATTCACATTCAAATCAATGAAGTCATTCATGTTATAGGTTAGAGTGGGTATATATTTCCGAGTGATAATTCAACAATAGTGTTCTGAAGTATTTTATTTGTTTGCTGACGGAGTTTCAAAATTAAGCTCTTTAGATCTTTCCCTTTGAATTTGTTCAAATTCCTCAGTTACGCTACATACATCAGGGATGGCCAACGTGTTGACTGTCAAATTCTGACAGATAGTCCGCGGCAGTCACTCTACCGCCACTCATCAAACCTTGATTTCACCCTCACCCTCATGAGAGCCGCCCTTGTGTGGCTGAATACTTATGCTTGCATCGTAGTTCAAGGAAAATTTTGAAGTAAAGGCATTGGATACTGTTGATAAATGATGTACACGTCACTATCGACCGAGATCTCTATTGTAACAGTTGTTCCATTTTAGGTGTTCCACAGTAAGTTATACGATGATATGTTTAGTTTCCTTTCTTTAGGACGTATGTTAAGCAAGGGCGGATCCAGGACGGACTTCTGGTGGGGGTGGTGGGTTGTAATACTGCTACTTAGAGCTACTTTTAAGAGCTCTAAACTCTGGGTTGCGTTTTATTTGTATATATAAAATAAAGAAGTTTCCTCTTCTGGGGGGAGCGATCGCCCCGATCGCCCCCCCCCGGATCCGCCACTGACGATAAGGAAATAATTCAACAAATATGTTGAATAATTGATGCTCTGATCCTCACGAAGGAGGCCCTCTCGAGGCCTCCTCACCCTCAATTACTCTCGCCCTCAATGATATGAGGGCGAGGGTGCGCGAGGGCGAGGAAAAGTTTTGAGCACGAAGGCGAGGGCGAGCGAGGATAATGGACAACTCCTATCGCGAGGGCGAGGATGCGCGAGGTCGAGGGTGCGCAAGGGCGAGGACAAGCTTCGATGGCGAGGGTGAGGGTGCGCGAGGGCGAGGAAAAGCTTCGACGGCGAGGGCGAGGACAAGTTTCGGCAGCGAGGGCGAGGGTGCGCGAGGACGAGGACAAGCTTCGATGGCGAGGGCGATGACAAGCTTCGATGGCGAGGGTGAGGGTGCGCGAGGGCGAGGACAAGTTTTGGCCGCGAGGGCGAGGACAAGCTTCGACGGCGAGGGCGAGGGTACGCGAGGGCGAGGACAAGTTTCGACAGCGAGAGTAAGGGCGCGCGAGGGCGATGGACAATTCCATTCGCGAGGGCGAGGGCCAACTGCTATTGCGAGGGCGAGGGTGAGTGAGGTCGAAGTAAAATGAACATCTATGGTATTTTCTGCGAAGTTTTTTTTTTTTTTTTAATGCGTTCAGAAATTAACGCTTGCAAGAATACTCTCTTAGTACAAATATATTTTAGACACACACTAACTCCCCCCCCCATCTCGAACTGTTTCAATTTCCTCACTGACAAACACTTTATCATTTTATATCGTAAAGGTCAGATCCACCGTTACTGTAACAGGGTGGTGCTTGAGTGATTGACTAGAAATTCAAACTCCGATTAGTGACAATTTCACAGTCTTGTTTTATTACAAGTGTAAACTCTTTAGTCAGTACAGAAGAGGCCGTGGATCGTGTTCAGAGTTGATGACGATGGATTCTGGTGAGTCAGAGTAGGTCACCAGGCTATGAAAAGATATAATCATTTCTAGATTTCAGTCAAGGTACGATTTTAAGTTAATATAATGCACTATGGTCAATTAGCCGCTGCGCTAGGTTAAAATAAGAAGAAGATGGTAATATGTTCCATTAGTCAGTCACTTTTTACTATTACTGAGGCACTTTGATTGGATTTAAATGGCATTGGAAGTTTCACTGTCCATTTCATCAACCCCGAGAACTACGGATTCGACACTAATATCAGTCATTTTCGATCATTTTTATATATCTCTCCCTCCCCTACGTCACACCATCAAAGTGAAATGATGAAAGCCATCTTAGGCCCGAACCTCATCTATGTTGAAAATTTGATCAAGATCGATCAGGTCGTTTAAGAGTTATTAAGTCACAAGCATAGTCACTTTCATTTTTATTTATTTATATAGATAGATAGATATAAATTATCAGATTTCTTCAACGAATTCGAGACACAATAGGATTTTACATTACTAACATAATGCATGAAAAGAATATGTAAATCAGGAGATTGTCTCCGGGAAACGAGGACGTCTGATAACCTTAATATACAGAAAAAATCCGTTCTCTGACTGAATAATTATAGTCTATCAATGAAAAAAAAAAAAAAAAAAAACATTTGTTAACGATCACCTACAAACTCGAAACTAACCAACAGTATATCTGTAGAGTCACTACACTTTTAAGTACTTTTTTTTTCTCTGCTTGCTGTAAAATCCCTTTTTAACAAAACATTTTGTGTTTAGTTACCTCAACACTTCTCTGTCATATGTTTTCTACGTAGATACACTTGATCCTATACACGATAACATTTTATGGCGAGCAAAAAAGAAAAAACGGGTGCTACAATTTCACTCCACCCTCGTATTCGACGGAATTGTTTTTCTAGTAGAAAATTCCACAGGTTAACCCAAAACTCCACGAATGTAATGTGAAACTTGAACAAGAAACATCCGCACATACATAGAAAAGGGTAACGAGAGAGAGAGAAAAAATAGGAGAAGGGGGAATCAAACGAAAGACAGGTAAGAGTTACACATTTCATGGAGGCAAAGAGCAACAAGCCCTTATACTCGACAGAACATCAAGTAAAAATATGGAAACCAGTAGAGTAAACGTGACGCCAGAAATGTCTATTCTATATCAGGATACATCACATTCTCTACTTTTTTCATGTACTCTCACATACACACAAATACTGAATAGTTCCAGTCAACTGTACATTTGCATGTATGGCTGTTATGACTCTTATCCAGTCCACAGTATATAAATTTGTCAAAGGAGAAAACAAATAAAGAAAAAAAAAGAACTGAGGTAAAAGCACGGAATTTGTCAACAAGTGATATTCCGCTTTCCACATTTTGAAGAGCACCTCTCTAAAAAAATGTACGCTCAAATCAATTTCCTGCTACTAGCCACTTTAACATGTTACATCAAACTACAATGCATTCGTTACAGAAAGAAAGAAACCAAAAAAGACTGACGAACATCACATTTTCTTTCATTTGCCACACAAAAAGTAGTTAAATCAAGGATTAAATAATATTAGCAATTTTATGCAATTTTGGTAATATTTAATTAAGTAATAAAGATTGGTGCAGTATAAAGATATCGTGAGGTTGAAATTGAAAATTGTAAATAGATATTTACATTTTCTATTTAATTTATTTAATATAATTTAATTATTTGTGGAAAATTACCTATGGAAGTTCTCCCGTTATTTTTCGGTGACAAACTTACAACGCTGTCGGCTTACAACGAGTGGGCATGTTTGGCGCAGTATCGCTAATAGTCATATGCATTGGAACACGTTAGCCGGTTAAGAACTTGTTATCCCTTCATCACCTTGGTATTTATATTCCTAACGATGCGGAGACAGCTGTTTATGCAACTCGAATTTATTTTTCTTCTACTCACGGTGCTACTAACGCGGTGGTGAAATTGGATTTTCGTAATGTCTTCAATGACCTTTGCCAGGATACTATGTTTGCCGCAGTGCTAAATGATTTTTCTATTTATCCGTATGTTTATTAATGCCACGTTCAAATTGGTGATCTGTGTTTCGGCGAAAACACCATTTTTTCTCAGAGAGGTGTACAGTCACGAACATTAATAAATGGAGGCTGAAGCCATTATTTCTTATGGCTCCCACCTCCATTTATTAATGTTCGTGACTGTACAAGAGAGCCAGCACTTTTGGTGAACCCAAAGTGGTTCTTGCATCCTTAATACAAATAAATGAGAAGGCATCTGTTTTTGTCTTAGGTATTATTTTTTTCTAAATACGAGGCTGGTTGTCTTGATTTAGATCAAACCACATTCGACGAAATCTTTAGAAAATTTAATCAGGCTGCTCCAGGCATACGCCCTCTTAACAATTCAGAATGCTTCTCTTCTAGGTGCTGGTCTCACCTCAGAAGCACTTACTCACGTGCTATTGAATAAATATCTAATTTAGAATTATTCTTGTCTCGACTTTCCTCAATTTCAGCCCATTCAGCCTTTTTTTCTTTTACGGATGCCTTTGTTTATCCCTTGCTTAACCATTTTTTACGATGCTTTTCATCTTGACATGAGACTTCACTGCTGGAAAATATGATCATCTTAATCAATTCTGAGCTGTTGTTTACATGACGACTCTTGGATGCAAGCAAGTTTACCTGCTGGCATGGGGATCTTGGTATTGGATGGCAAGCTGTGGATATGGCGATTCCTACATTCTTCGCGTCTTACCACGGAGCTTTTCATTTAATTGAGGTTGTTTTTGCACAGGGTTATGGTTTGGACTCAGATGGGGAAGTTCAAGAAGGGCAAGTTTAACAGATACAGACCTCCTACACATTAAAAGGTCAAAAGGTGTTACCAGAAATCTCGATATACACCAATTGCATCTCATTTTCGTAATCATTTGTTACAATCTGTTGTTCTTTGGAAGATGAAGCCAGGCTCCTTGCTGCTTCATCAACCGAAGCGAGTACATGATTGACTGCGATACTTTCTCGTCTTTAGGCTTTCATTTATTAAATGAAAGCTTTCGATTTGCTGTTGCTTTACGTTTAGATTTAGCTGTTTGTGGGCCTCATCGCAGTCCAGCTTGTGGGGATCAGGTTAAACGACGTGGACTGAATGGCCTTTCATGCATGAAGAGCGCTGGTAAATACGCCCGACACTCCTCTGTTAATGAT
Source organism: Thermobia domestica (assembly GCF_964235325.1). Taxonomy (NCBI): domain Eukaryota; kingdom Metazoa; phylum Arthropoda; class Insecta; order Zygentoma; family Lepismatidae; genus Thermobia; species Thermobia domestica. The sequence goes on from NC_137464.1 coordinate 93,498,636, forward strand.
ATAATACGAGCCCTTAACACTGCTGGAATTCCTTCAATACGGGAACCTTCTAAGTGCTGTCCTTCGGACGGAAAGTCACCCGATGGTATGACATTGGTTCCATGGATGAAAGGTAAATGGTTATTGTGGGACCTTACGTGCACTGACACATATGCTCTATCTGTAATGAACGCTGGAGCTGTTGTTAATTGCAGAGGGACTTTGAACATTATTTTTTTTTTCATGCTAAGTATCGATTTTCCTGAAGTTTCATTTATTGTTCTTTCTTTTTTCCTTTTTTTTTTTTTTTTACGAATACGGTGTTTAGAAAAGAAAGTTATCCATTAAACGTAAGTAAAACTAGATCGAAAATACAGAACAAGAGAACTTGATTTAGAACTAAAAAAACTGTGATAAAGGCACTAGTATAATACCGAAATTATAACACAATTTAATAATCTATTTATTCAACTATAGTGCTTTCTTTCGAGTTCAATTTATCTGAATAAGAATGAACACAAAAGTAAAATACGGATTTTCAAATGGAATTTAAAAAGTACTTACAGTGTCATACAACACTTAACATTTAACTAGCGATAAGTTCAACACATTACAACTACCAAAACGTTCCATATCATCCCATAATAAACTTTTAAAAACAAAATAGTTTAGCCCGTTATTGACCTGAAGGGCAGTTTTTTTGTCTTTAAAGGAGTTTCTATATGTAGAAGAAATTCAATAGTTCTCCGTTACTACAAAGTGACGAAGCACTACTGCAGAAACATCTCTTTGAAGGTGCTTTGGAAACTCGTGGGCAGATGGAGATGGTCTTGGAAGCATGATTAAGTATTCTCGACAGGTATTCAGTAAGATGCTTTCAAACTACATATAATAAAAAAAATACTCTAAACGCGAACAATTATTCTACATATTAACAACGTTATTGTATAATGTTTATCAAAGGGTGAATGTGTATAAGAGGTGAATATACCTTTCTTCAGTGCGACAAAGCGACTTAATTTGATCTATGAAGGAAATCTCATTTTCAGGGAAAGGGACATACTAACGATTTTCTTGATTGGAATGGAGTACCTCTACATTTTCGAATGCAAGAAAGCAATTCAGTTAGTACTGCCTTCTGCTTATTGAGCAAATCTCGTTTTCTGGACAATAATCTTTACGAGATAACAGAAGTCCTCAGCGACTAACTGATTAACGCCTAGCCCTAACTGCTTAAGGGAGAAACTTCAAATTGGACAGTACATTGGATACATGACATGAGATACCACTGAGAAGGATTTCCGAAAATTCGGGATACAAGGAAGATAGCAATTATTATATAATAGTGTGATGCTCATATCTTGGAATCCTTTAAGGTGAGATACCTGAAATTTGACATTTGGGCTTTTCATTTAAAATTATTAAACACGCGTTTCAGCGTTTTCTAATATTTGATCTAGAAGGGGCGGAGGGACGAAGTGCTCGAATTTCATGAGAGACATCGAGACCAGATTAATTCTACATAAAACATGAAGCAGAGGGAAAGTAAAACGTACTGACCACACTAAACAATGAAGTCTTTGAGGTTTACGTCCCATGGTTATGCCGGCTACGCTAAAGGAGACGGTGATGATGAGTAATGAATGAAATGGTGGAATAAAAAAGTGGGAGGAAACGGGATAATCCCGAGGAAACCCACGCACACGATGTCTACCCACCACGAAGCTTACTTGGTGCGAGCTGGGATCGAACCAGGAACCCCATGCACCAGAGGTGAACGCTCTACTACTGACACACCGCGGCCCCGCTGATCAGACTAAGATATGGGAGAATATATGAATTACAAAACAAGAAAAAAAAAAATAGTTCCAATTTAGATTTAGAATTTTCGAAGAACACTTGCATCTGCTTATCACAACCAGCAGCGCAACGGCCGACCTTTCGTAAGACCCGTACGATTTATGAAACTTAAGATTAATATAAGAATTATCACCATCTTGAAGAAAATACTATGTTTACACACTCTCCCAATCAAGAATTTTGAATTACTACTAGTGACTGATGAATATTTATTAACTATATATTCTTACTATAAAAAATAATATATGTGAAACATTTTGCAAGTTAGTGAAAATCAGTATTTTTATTTTAGCGTTTGAGAATTTTATTTAGTAAAATTTACTTATCTTCGCCACTTGTTCTCAGGAAATGTTTACATTCTACTCAGGCCCGTATTTATATATTGTGCGCCCCTGTGCTCTACATAATTTGCCGCTCCCCTCTTCGCACACACTTATATCTCAAACAAGGAAACAAGCTGTGATTTTTCAAACACCAGCTCTTGTTGAGTAGCAGTTTAGGCATTACAAGTTGCAAAAGTTACTACGTAAATTTAAATGGTCTAATTTTTTCAATGATGACTATGATGTGGTGTTCTCGAAAGTAGGTCTTTGACCTGAAGGTCCCTGGGCAAGGTGAACCCATGGTAGTTTGCCAATGCCTTTCATGGGGCGATGATGATGTACTAAGGACGGGACCTATAGCTTAATTTGGGATCCGAACCACTTGTGTCCCCACCGGGAATCGAACCCGGGACTCCTTGATTACAAGGCAACGAGCTTAACAATTCATCCATTGGAGGGACATTCTCTCAATACTGGCACGTAATTTAATCAGATAAGCTAGCTAATTAGTAACTGCTGTAATTAGAATGAATTAAACACATTATTCTCTCGCGCTTGCGCGGATTATGTAAAAAAAAAAATCCAAAATTTTGCCGCCCTCTAAATTCCGCCGCCCTATGCTCGAGCACAGAATAGCACTTACCTAAATACCTGATTCTACTTAGTCTAGCCATAAATACTGTTACACAAGTACCAGAGTCTGCTACACGCTTTGTTGTAAGTAGAAAGAATGAACCTGGCGGTGAAAAGTACGATCATGGATTGAGAGTGCTGCTGTGGAAAATGATACAGTATAACCCGTATATGCAGGATAGAAAGGAGTGAATACGAAAATAGGGTAGCAGTGATAGCCCCTACACAAAACTGAAAACCAGCGAGTGAAATTTTTAACACACTGAAAAAAAAAAAAAAAGCTTTGTATCAGTCGCATGTTTGTAAACCGCACCATCCAGCGGTTCCTTAATACTGGGTCTGTTCAGGATCCCCCAAGAGCTGGCCGACCATGAAGTGTAAGGACTCCAAAAGCTGTGAAAGCAGTGACGGCGCGTGTGAGAAATCCCGTACGGAAGCAGACAGTGAGATGAACATCTTCAAGCGCATGATGTCCAGGCTACTCAGGGACGATCTTGGTATTCGAGCCTACAAACGGTCAACGGGACACTTTCTGACACCGCATCTGATGGTGCAAAAGAAGCGGGACAGTAAACGTCTGCTTCAGCGGTACTCACAAAATCAGCACAGATAGATTCTGTTCACTGATGAGGAGTTGTTCACTATCGAAGAGTGTTTCAATCGCCAAAATGATAATGCGTCATCAGCTCAGGAAGCCAGGGACAAAGTTCCGAAAATCCAGAGAGCCCATTATCCCGCGTCCGTCATGATGTGGTGGGAAGTAAGCTATGCCGGCACCACACGTCTTCATTTATGTGAAAAAGGAGCGAAAACTAGTGCCCGGGTATACCCAAACACTTTGCTGGGACCTACAGTGAAAAATTTGACCACCACCCTCTTCAGAACACCCACTTGGACTTTCCAGCAAGACTCCGTTCCCGCTCACAAGGTAAAATCAACCCAGGAGTGGCTGACGCACCATGTGCCTGACTTTATATCCACTGAGGACTGGCCCTCTAGCAGCCTGACCTTAATCCCCTGGATTGCAAACTGTGGACAGTGCTTGAGGATACTGCCTGCAAGAAGCGTCATCCCACAGTTGCCAGTTCGAAGCGCTTATTACTGGCTGCAGTGGCGTCAATTCCCCTTGAGACAGTGCGTGCTGCCATATACACTGGCCCGCCAGACTCCGAGCCTGTGTGCATGCTAATGGCGGACATTTTGAAATATGATTGGCGCAAACTGTTGTCAGACCATGTACACTTCACATTCTGTATGCATATTAAATTCCACTTTCTCTTATTGCTGATGAGTTTTTTTTCTTTGTAACAGTATTCATGGCTAGACTAGGATGACTGCTTTATAAATTTTAAAAAATCAGAAAATAAATCCTTACTAAATTACGGGATATTTTCGCATTTGGTATATTTTTTAAAAAATTTAAAAAACGAGAGAAAGTAAAATAAAATCTGGTGATCAAGTCGGCCAAATAATTGGAAAGATACCCGGAAATCAACTAGAAAGCTAACCAGAAATGATTAGACGGTTTTAAATAAGGTAGATGGGTCTAAAATTTCAACATTTGTTACCAATGATGATTTCAGCGATTATCTCGGGGAGGGAGGCTCAACGTGGATTACCAATATTTTCGCAGTACTATTTTCATCCCTTTGTATTGAAATTTTTACTGAGGAATAGGAGGGGCGGGGACGAATCTTAAATCATCACTGTTAGTTGTGCGCAAGTTAATGTTGTAAGCTCTCGTTTTGCAGTATTTTACATTATATACATACATACTTTCATTTTAACGAGACGCTGAGAAAACTGTTACACATCAAAACAAGTTTCAAGTGTAACTTTTCTTTATTTGGTAAACCAATTCTTGTAGTGTATACTGTACAAACTTGTAATATTTTCCACTTTGATACAGAGTAGTCAAGTTCAGAATACTTCTTAAGAATAATTACCTTACATATCAATGTAAGAAAAAGAATATTTAATGAAGTTATTAAAGAAACTGACTGTATGCATTGTGTGTTTAAGTCCATTAGTCTACTACACTCAAGTACGACATACCTAAAGTTCCCATATGTGAAAAATAACAAAAAAGGGAAAAGATGTTTCATTTCAATAATACAACTGCGGAAGACTGAACATGGAAAAACTTTTTTTCTTAAATAGTGAAAGAAGAAAGTGTCTGTCATTTTGCTGATGGCGGAAGCATACTTGAGAAACACGGTCAGGTGCGTAAGTGGAGACGAGTGTTGAAGGATGTAGGCCAGGCACCTGAATCCAGCCCGTGCGGTGGCTTGCTCAAATATTAGCGACTGCCGTGCAAGGCCTCTTGTCATCCAGTCAGCTTAAGCAAATACCATCCAAGCTATGTGAAGACTTCTTTCTTTTTTTCATTTTTTTCCATCATCATTTTTGTTTTTGTTCTTTTCCTTCATACCTTTCTTTTTGGGTGGGCGACCGCTCCCATCTATATCTATACTCAGTAAAGAATATACATATATGTACGTATGTGTACCTGCTGCATCATCATCTCCTCGTCCAGAAAAATTACACAGTCGTGTGGGATGAATAAATATGCCGATGTTGCAATCATCATGAGATGGCATATGCGCAGAAAGTCACTTCTGTTTATGTCTTGAACGCTGGATAAATTTAATTAGCCATACTACATACACATCGGACAGCGGACACTAAACGGCCTTTATCAATATATATATATATATATATATATATATATATATATAGGGTGACTGCACCAATAAATGACCGTCACCAGTGAATGACCTGTGTCATAAAATAATGCCCACAATAAGAGTTAGAATAAAGTGGGCCAATAGGAAATGAGCTTCCATGTATCTGTAGTGTTTTGTTTTGTATCTAGACTGTGATTTGTTTGTCAGTGACACGTGACAGAGAATTCAAGATGGCAACTTGGATAGCACTCGTATGACTACAGTGGAAGAGGCAAAAACGCTTACATTGGCAATAAGGTAAGAATACCCTACATAGTTCCTATTTTGTAAAAGATAAGGACTGTAAGAAAACTTTGCATGCATACAATGCTTCCAGTAACATATTAAAAGAATAATGTAGAAAAATACGTTGAGTTTTTGTTCTGCATGCCGCTTAAACGTCACATAGGGGTGGTGGTCATTTACTAGTTTCAAATATGTTCACGTTCACTAGTGAATGACCATAGAGGTCATTCACTGGTGTTAAGTTAAAATGTGCGATTTTCCTATGTCATAGGCACAAAATTATCGACCAAACATGTATCACGTACAAGACGTTGCAATTTACCTTGTACTGAAAGTTGATCCAGGTATGACCGGGCTGTGGTCATTCACTAGATACTACCGGTCATTCACTAGATTTTAATGTGCACTCTTTGAAGAACTGCAGTGTTTCTTAAGTATTACTATTTGTAGTTTACAGGTAGTTTTAATTGAAGTGCTGGCTAGAAACCATTACAATGTTAATACTTGTTATTGAACATTTATAAGGAGTCTTAGATTATTATTATTATTTTGTAGTGTAATTATTATATCACTCCATATCCCATTCTTCTAAAAATATTCGGAAATGTATATGCTATCAAATGTTTCTTTAAGCAGCCCTTCAATTGTATCTTAAAGTTATCTTGAAGCTACTGTTCTAATCGACTATAATTGAGATGTGTTCTTTTGTTTATTAAATAACTACGTCCTTAGTCTAAGAATGCATTGAAAAAATTGTCAGAGAAAAATTAAAGAATAATCATGATGCAAGCACTTAATGTAATACTGTAATGTGTTGAAACAAGAAACGAAATGCAGTCTCGACAGGAGTACGACATGATCAATCCCTACAATTAAGGGGGGGAGGAACTAAAGCATTCTAGATAAGCCTAAAGTTTTAAGACAAGTAAATTTCCTTATGGCAACTAACATATTTAAGAGACTATTCTGTTCCTTTCACTAAATTAATTACGTGCTTAACACCACTGCTGGTTCATTTTCTTATTAAGATGCCTTTTTAAATATGAAAATATTACGCCAGTACAAGTTCACTAACAAGAATTTTTCTTTTACATTTCAGGAATCAAGCAAATAGCTATTCATGATGGAAATTTGCACCAGAGACGAAAAGAAAAGTTCCAAAAGAAAATATGAAAGATTCAAGTATTCCCAAGATGATTTGTGTTCAGCAATAGATGATGTTAGAAGCGGAAGACTAAGTGCAAACAAAGCAGCAAAAGTGCACAATATACCGAAGGGAACGCTAATAAACAAACTACATGGAAAAGCCCCAATGGAACGAAAAATGGGTCCCCAGACAACACTGACAGTGGATGAAGAAAATCGTCTTGAAAACTGGATTTTAGGCAAAGCAAAGTTAGGCTTCCCTATGCATACTGACGAAGTGAAGGATGCAGTTCAGAAAGTCATGAAGGAGACACAACGATCAAATCCATTTGTTAACGACAGGCCAGGCAAGAAATGGATGGAACTGTTCCTGAAAAGACACCCAAACATCACCAAACGAAACGCGGAAATAATATCACAGGCCCGGGCACAAGTCACAGAAGAACGTATCCGACAATGGTTTAGTGAATTAGAAGTGTACTTACGGGAAGAAAATGCATTAGATCTCTTGGAAGATGGCAGCCGCATATTTAACGCGGATGAAACAGGTATTCGCACCTGTCCTAAAACAGGCAAAGTTCTTGGACCAAAACAGTACAATAACTTTTATGAAATTGCACCAGGTCCCGAAAAACAATGCATAACAGTTTTGTGCAACTTTTCTGCAGATGGCAAATCTGTCGATCCGCTGATCGTGTATCCTTATCAACGAATTCCACGTGATATAGTAGAATCAATTCCAGATACCGTTTCCGTTGGTCGTAGTGAGTCTGGTTGGATGACAGCTGCTACGTTTTATGAATATGTAGCAAATGTGTTTCATCCTTGGCTGGTTAAGAACAATATTAAATTTCCAGTCCTCTTATTTCTCGATGGACACAAATCTCATATTAACGAAGAGCTTTACAAGTTTTGTATAGAAAGGCGCATTTTTCTATTTTGCCTGTTGCCCAATGCAACACACATAATTCAGCCCTGTGATGTAGCAATTTTTCGGCCTCTTAAAGTTGAATGGAGGAAAGTAGTGCGGCATTACAAACAAGACACCACGCGTCCTGTGACAAAGGTAAATTTTGCACCACTATTCCATAGTGCTTATCAAGCAGCGATAAAAAAAGAGGTAATTCATAAGGCATTTGCAGTGTGTGGACTCTATCCTTATAATCCCAGTGCAGTCGACTATTCTAAGTGTATCTCCAATAGGCAAGAAGAAATACAAACAGCAGGTATGGAAGTGGGAGATGAAATCACAAGTGGTAATCTATTGACCGCTGAGAATTATACAGTTGCTCTTAAAGTTATAGAAAATGAGTTGCCAGTCGAAGTTATTGAGACTTTCCGGTTGTCGACAGTGGTCCGTTATGACATGAAGCCTTTACACGATCTTTGGGTAAGAATCAAAGATAAAACTGTTCCTGAAAAACGTAATTCTCTTGTTAACAACTTGATTACCTGTCAACAAACTGGTGCATCACAAGAAGATTCCATAGTTCACGAAAGAATACATGAACTTTCTACGACGTGCTCTGACAATATTTCAGTAGCTGATGAAAGACCTAACCAGTTCATCTTTCCAAGTTCATCAAATACAAAGAATACTGAGGTAATAAATGCCTATAGTTCTGCTGGTCCTCGAGGAAGCACACCAGAAGACGTTTGGAAAACTCATTTACGCTGGCCGAAGGACGTAAATTCAAGAAATCAGAATAAGAAAAGACGATCTGGCACATTCCCATTTGCAGTAACATCCAAGAAATGGAAAGAATATCATGATCTGAAGGCCCAGGAGAAAGAGGAAAGGAACAGAAAATCAACTTGTAAGAAGAAAGAGATGAAGAAGCGTCCCAGGAAGAAGAAAATACCTTCAGAGGAAAATGAAACAGAGACAGACTCTGATCAGATGTCTTTAGCATCAGATTCTGACGACATTGACCTAGCTCAAGAAATGTCTTTATTTCATACTCACAATAATGAAAATAATGAACACTGTGTTACACACAATGTGGGTGATTATGTAATAGTGTGTTATGATGGTGAATACTTCCCAGGTATAGTGATTCGCAAGTACGAAGATGAGTCAGAAGTTAGAGTAATGCATAAATATGAAGATAATAAATGGAAATGGCCTGAGAAAGGAGATCAAATATGGTACAAGCATTGCGACATAAAGGAACGTATTGCTGTTCCTCAAATTTCTTGTACCAAAGGACTGTATGGACTTTACTACAGTGTTCCCGAAATGATAAAGTACAAGTAGTCCTAATACTCCATTAATTTTGTCTTTTAGGTTTCTTTCAATTATTAGTAGGTATTATTTTCCTCTTGAATTTGCCAGCGGTCATTTACTGGTTCTAGTGTAGTCATTAACTGAAGCTTGACGGTCATTTACTAGTGTTTTTCACCTTCAAATAAAAATATCAATTTAATTTCCACTTATAGTACATATATCAGTTTTGAAGCGCCATAATATGTTAAAAGACATTCCAACTAGTATGTTTGTACCATTAACTTACGTCTATTTGCTTCATTCGAACGTCTACAAATAAATTTGTAACTTCAAATTCTTAACTGGTCATTTACTGGTGCAGTCACCCTATATATATATATATATATATATATATATATATATATATATATATATATATTATAGGAGCGCAAACGGTAATATTTATTATATACATTACTATGTCGAAATTTGAACAGCTTTCGAATCTCACAAAAAAATGGACCACTACAAATGCAAAAACAGTTGAATACATAATATGCTTAACTCCGAACAAGAAATCTTTTTTCTAATTTTCAATAAACTGTAAATTTCAACGCGAACATTTAGATAGGGTGAAAAATGGAAAAATATGTTCAACACGAACAGACTGGGTGATCTAGAACAAACCACTGTCTGTCAGATTCTCTTCAACTATACGTTTGACCTTCGTATATTTTTACTTTCGAGCGACGAAAGGAGAGGAGAAAGTTTGGTACGGTATCGTAAAAAAATCGAATTCGAGATTTCAACGGATATACACGTTCATGGCCCGTGCATACGAGTTTCCGGAAAAGTTACTTTTTTGACATATATATCTGTCTGTCTGTCCGTTCGTCCCGTTGTGACACATCTAGAGGCCATATTGTTAAACATATCTCAATCAAATTTGAAACTTACGATTTTTAGTGATCCCCAAGGGTTTTCTTTTTTAATCTTCTTTCTACCCCTACAAAGAGGGTAATTTGCTACAGGGTAAAAAAAGGGGCTTTAAACAATTTTGTTAATATTTCATAAATCAATTTTCCAAAAAGAACCCTATCATGTGGTAGAAAAAATCGAGATAGGGTAGTTTATTCTTGGGTTGAGTTTACCTTCATTTTTTTTCAAAAACGACTCAGGCGATTTTCTTTATACTTCATAAGTAAATATTTCATTTATAATCCGAAAATACGGCATAACTCACTTCTGAGAAAATGTACGAGGGGTAGTTCATTCTTGGCGGTGAGTTTTTCTTCGGATGATTTTCTCAATAACGACTCAGGCCATTTTGTTCATATTACATAAATAACTATTTCATTAAATACTCTATAATATTGTGTAAATTTTCTTTCAAAAAAATCACAATGGGTAGTTTACTCCTGGGATGAGTTGTTTTTTTAATTACTTTCTCAAAAACAACACGGGGAAATTTTGGTTATTTTTCATAAATAAATATTTCATTAGTATTCTTATAATGTATAAATCACTTCCATGAAAATGTTCACAAGGGATAGCTTGCTTTTTTTTATTTGTCAAAAACTACTCATGGGATTTTAATATTGTTTTATAAACAAACATTTCATTAATAATTCTAACATATGGCATAAATTATTTCTCATGGAAAAATCGACAAGGAGTAGTTTACTCTTTGGGATGAATTTCCATCCGGTGAAGTTATCCGAAAACACATCAGAATTTTGTTCGTATTTTACAACAACAACAACAACAACAACAACAACAACAAAAAATATATTAATAACTGCAGCACAATATAATTTACGAGGGTCATTTCATAAATAATGTACACTAATTTTTTTGTGATTTACACGTTTATTGTTTGAAGAGAATTTCTTTACAGGTCTCCAATATAATCTTCCTGCTTGGCAACGACAGAATCCCAACGTCTGAGTAGCTTCTGTATTCCATCAAGGACGCCATCTCTATGAAGCTGTCGAATGATTCAGGTAACGGCAGCAGAAAGCTCTTCTAGACAAGGAAACAGACATCCGCGCATACGTTGTTCAACTCTGGAAACATATCGTAGTCCGATGGACTTATGTTCGGAATGTAGGGAGCATGAGAAGACATTTTCCAGCCGTATTTGCGAAATTTGAACGCACAGCATTGGCGGTGTGGGGGTCGAGCGTTGTCCTGGAGAATTAGTGGACCCGCCGTAAGTAATTCCGGTCGGGTTTTGTGCATTTTTCTGCTTATTTTTAGCAGGAATTCACAAGTATACGCTGCTGTAATACTTCTTCCACATGGAACTCTTATGATAATGTCTTGGTGGTCGTAAGCAAAATAATTATTTGTTTAAATGATTTTGAAATCGGCGACACTTTTTTGGTCTTGAAGAAGATGGAGCTCTCCACTCGTTGGATTGTGATTTGAACTCCAACTCAAAGTCTCTGATCCACGTTTCATTAATAACAATAATGCGACACAGTAATTCTTCACCTTTAACGCTGAATCTGTTTTAGCAACGTCCAGACGTGTTTGCTTGTCCAGCATTCAAGAAGTGGGGGATCTGTCAGGCAGAAATTTTTCTCTTCTATAAATCATTTTTCAGAATTCGATATACTGATGCAGATGGAATCACTGTGATAGGAAAGTTCCTCACATGTTACACGGCCATCTTGTTCAAGTGCATCTCCCACAAGTTGCATACTTCTTTCATCCGTTGATGATTTCGGCCTTCCTGGTTTTGCATCATCTATGCCCACACGACCACTACGGAAACGAGCAGCCTAACAATAACCTGTGCTACAGTCCAATGTTGTCTCACCACAAAGTTCACATAAGGCACTGTGAATTTCTGTGGGTTTTTTACCAGATAAAGTTTCAATGTTTATGTACGACCCCTGATCTACAATAGTCACGTTACCTGAGACACCTGCTGCCCATATCACTTGTACTTGTCACACCCATATCGTGTTCATTAGAGAGCGCACGAGCACATGTCCTGCTGCCTCAAGACTTTAGCTTCAACTGATGAAATATTTACCTCGATTCCAACATCCACTCCGCACTGTTGCCATACTGTGCATTATTTATGAAATGACCCTCATAGTTTAAGAAATTGAAGCGAGAAAGTTTGGTACGGTGGCCCGTGCCTTTTATTTCTTTTTACAATTGTTTTATTAGTTACTCTTCTGTTTGTTTTCTTGTTAGATTCCAATCTTGCAATTAATTATATACACTTCCATAATAACTACAACTCTGAAATTTCGTATAGATACATAAAACTGATGACAATAAACTATCTTTATATAATTTTTACTCTCGCTTGTTGTTTTCCTATACAATTAATTTATTAATATTTCTCCCCCATTCCGTTATACAACCAAAAATGTTCTTTAGTTAACATGCACAGTATAACATCCAGATCTTCGCTGATTGGTTTAATGAAGTTTATAGTCCCTTCAGCACCAAGGCTAAATGAGACACTGATCTAAAAGTAACGCGGGTTCCGTACTACATAAGCTTCCACCGGGAACCGGAATGAAATGACATGAAATATTTTGAGTTTTCCGTCCCAGATTACGCCGGCTAGGCTAAAGGAGACGGTGATCATGAGAAATGAATGAAATGGTGGAATGAAGAAAGTAGGGGGAAACGGGAGAACCCCGAGAAAACCCAGAACACGGTGTCTGTCCACCACAAAGTTCACTTGGCGCGAGTTGGGATCGAACCAGGGATCCCTTGCACCAGCGAACGCTCTACCACTGAGCCACTGCGGCCCCTCCACCGGGAACCGAACCCGTGTCTCTTGCACTGCTGGCGCGTACGCTAACCATATAGCTTCAAGGGAGTTCAGGAGATCTTGATGACTTATGTTTCACATTGTAAAACTACAGTAGATTTCAAGAATTGATTTAATGTGAAAACATATTGAAAACAATACTTTTATAATTACAAATTATTAAAAAAAAAAAAAAAAAAAAACTATATTAATTGGCTTCAACAAAAGCGTTAATTCAGACCCTCGATATACGAGAGGAAAAAGAATGTTTCCACAACCATTTAATTACCCATGCGTTTATCTTCAGTTATGTAAGCTTGCAACACCAAAACGTAATACTGGTTGCGTACAGGCAAGGCGTCAGAAAACCAAAAATGTGGATACATTTACATCCCTCTAGAAAATCTCCCCTCTGAGCTGAAAATGAAAAATAAAAAGGTTCTGGTCGTTCTACGTCTCTTCTTTCTATGAGAAATCGTGTGCACAGACACATATTATTCAATAATAATAATAATAATAATAATAATAATAATAATAATAATAATAATAATAATAATGATGATGATTTTTCCTAAATACATACGGAAGAACAATAATCCGACTGTAACAGAAATTTCATGTTTCTATTGTTAACCATTTTAAGCAAACGAGTTCGTTATAGCGACTTGTAACACATAAAGTAAATTACTGTTCACCGAAATTACTTCATACTATACAGCGAAACTGAACCGAATTAGTAAATGTATCAATTACAACTATTATTATGACAGTAATTTGCTTATCGAGTCATATTACACACAATACTACAACAAATAAAGCTTCCAAACCAAGTAACTACTGTACCGTTACGATTTGGTAAATGAAGAATTTTGTTCTATTCTATCCAAAATGAAGCTCGGAAAGCACAAACATGCTTTGCCGTTAGCAAATTGAGCAATCCCGGTGAGGACACTCGGTCGCAAAGTCATACTACCCATCTTGAGTGAGGGTTTCTATCCTGAGTTTTCTTCATTTACATCAAGTACACGCCGGCATGGCACCTAGCATACCGCTTCCTTCCTCACTTCCTCCTATAGTATGATCACCGAGGGCGTTAACCCTCATACACGACGGGTTAAAATGGCCATATATATATGCTGAAAGCCCATTCCAATACATAAGGTTTTACCTAATTTCGTGTAATCATCATTTGTTCCGAAAACAATAAAGGAAATAAGTTCACTTCTATGGCAAAAACACTCAAAAATTTCTTTTAAATCTATGATTTGATGTTAAAAAGTATCGAGTCATTTCTCTTGTTTCTCACATTATATATGCTCGTGTACTTGAGAAGAATTTTGCTGCAGGGAGTTTTAACACCCAATTTCTAATTTTGACGTATTTTTAAGGATGTTTACTTTTAATTGACTTATCAGAAGTACATATATATTTCTTTTTCATTAGGAACCAAACGGAAAACTCAGAAGTATATGAAGTACTTTGAACACTTCCATTATTTTTGGTTTACATCGAAATCTCACTAACTTCTTTCTCTTTGATATATATATATATATATATATATATATATATATATTTATATATTGTGGGGAGTGAGTGTGTGTGTGTGTATATGTATGATATGCATAACGTACAGTACATATCCAGAAGCAAAATTGAAAAATTAAAAAGAAAAAATACATTTTTTTTCTGCACACAACAGTTTCTTGTAGTAGTTGTAGAAGAAGACTCTTGAAGCACTGCGCAACAAACCTCTTAGCCTGAAATGAAGAGAGCAATCCTCGCCCACAAAACAAATACTCCCAGAAAAGGCAACTACGTCAGCCGTTGGAGGCATGCAAAGTGTAAGCAAACAAAACTAGCCTCCGAATTTGCTAACCACTTTTCTCAACGTTTATCAAGCAAAACACGAAGCATATTACGTGATGGACATTACGGAACATTTCTTAGTGTACAAAGCAACCCATTAGCGAAGAAGTTCACTGTATGAATATGGCTGCATACTTCAAAAGACACCTACTCTTAATGGTTGTTAATATTGTGTACGCTCAGACTACTGTTTTATTAACAACGTAATTGAAATTATGGTCTACTATAAACACTGAGTAATTGTATAAATATCAATATATCTACTTCCTTACACAATTAACGGTTCTGAGGCCAGATGTTCTCCTTTCCTTAGGCTATATTATAGCACAGAATTGGACTTCTTCGTGTGTTTCTACCCATAAGTTGTTTTTGTGATTTGTTTTGTTTGTTTTTCGTTTACTGTTTAAGAAGTTTCACGACCATAAGGCATCTACAGACATGATCAGAATATTTTTCTATAAAAGCAAAGCCTGGGAAGCATACTTCTTCTGATATTCAACCAGCATAATCATAGTAAAAAAATAGCCTGAATTAGATTATTATTTATTATTACTTTATAAACAGATGGGTTGACACCTTTTAAATTAGTTACGTTTCAAGCGAAAAAGAAAACGGATTACCAGCCTATGTACAGAAATGTGTTAGAAATGTAAACATATTTAGTTGTAAATATCAAAATATGATTCATTTTTGTCACTGAAATATGGACAAGAATTATTATGCTCTGTTCTTATAAAGAGTGCAAGGCTGACATGACGCACTGGATAAACCTAACCCTGTTTGAGTTTGTTGTTAGTAGTGCTGCTGCATTTTCTCTCTTCCTATATGCTGTAATCCTGTATGGAGGTATACAGTGAAATTGCGCAGCGAACTATTATTATTATTATTATTATTATTATTATTATTATTATTATTATTATTATTATTATTATATACTAGTACTTGGAATACTGTACTAGTATTTGGAATTAAGGTCCCCAGTACTTCTAAAAAGACATTGAAGTGGTTTAGAGCTTGTTTCTTTCATGGTTACGACGGAAATACAAATTTTTATCAGAGAAATCCCATGATGAAATTAGACACCTACTCAGTTTACTTAAAGTATCTGAACGAAGAACTTTATTTGATATTAAAGTACTTCATAATGTCTTGATGGGCAAATTGCCATTAACAGAGAGGCTATTAATGTTGGTGTCCCTAACAGGTCAATAAGAAATTTTAATATTTTCAAATATAATCCTATTCTTAGTGACACTCCAATATACGAGGATCATTCAATAAGAGACAAAGTCTATATTTTTAACACTAATCATTTTTTTTTTTTTTTTTTTGTTTTGTTTTGTGGCAACCTTGGGATATGCTCTGATCTGTTGTTTCGTAATTTTATGTCAACATAACTTCAAAAATATCAATTCATCATGGCAAGTCCTCTAGAAGATTGCACCTTAGAAGAACAGCGCTCAGTCATTAGGTTTTTAGTCGCAGAAGGTGTAAAACCAAGTGAAATTTTTTCTTGAATGTAGAGACAGTACGGTAACAATTGTATGAACCGTGCGAATGTGTACAAGTGGGTTGATCGGTTTAAAAGTGGCCGAACAAGTGTAGGTGATGAACCCTGATGTGGACGCCCAGTGGAAGTTTCTGGTTCTTCGTTGGAATCGAGGATTGACGGACTTATTCGTGATAACAGAAGAATTACTGTTGAAATGATAGCTGAGGAAGTTCAAGTAAGTGTTGGAACTGTTCACAATATCATTAGGAACATATTAACGTACAGTAAAACGTGTGCCAGATGGATTCCCAGACAGCTTACTGACGCTCATAAAGAATCAAGGCCTTTTGTCAAGCCTTAACGCAACGAAGTTAGATTAAAGGAGACGCTTTTTTTGAAAGAATAGTGACTTGCGACGAGGCCTGGATCCATCACTACGACCCTGAGACCAAAAGGTAGAGTATGGAGTGGAAACACACTAGCTCTTCAGTTCGCAAAAAATTCAAGGTTCAACCTTCCGCTGGTAAAGTGCTGCTGACCATCTTTTGGGACTCACAGGGTCCAATCTATTGCGATTTCTTTGAAGATCAGCAAACTATCAATAGCCTATACTATTCTGAGATGCTAGAACACAAAGTTAAACCAGCTATCAGGAGCAAACGCCGTGGACTCTTTGTCAAAAGGAGTCATTCTTCAGCACGATAACGCCCGCCCTCATACAGCCCAGTTGACCCGAGATAAGCTTCAAGAATTGGGTTGGGAGGTCTTATCTCATCCTGCCTACAGCCCAGACCTCGCCCCATCTGATTTTTACCTGTTTGGACCACTCAAAGACGCCCTACGTGGAAAAAGATTTGCTAACAATGAGGAAGTTAAGGCAGAGGTGCAAAGGTGGCTTCGGGGTAAATCGAAAAGATTTCTTCGCCAAGGGAATTAGGAAGCTGCAAGAAAGATGGGACAAATGCATAACTGTAAAGGGTGATTATATTGAAAAATAGCCTTAGTTTTGAAAGATTGAAATAAATCTTTATTGAGCTATAGCAATTTCTCTCTTTACTTATTGAATGCCCCTCGTATAAATGTCTGTCAAATGCCAATAATTACTTACATATTACTGATATCTTTACTCCTGATTTTCCCTCTATTCAGAGGACGTTTATAAGCTTCCATTTATCATAAACTTTTATATTTACTTATTTTTTTTATTTATTGCATGTTTTGGTTTATATTGGTTCCTACTTATTTTACTTTTGTCCATGCATGGCTGTTTTTTTTTTTTTTTTTTTTTTTTTTTTGGTAATTGATTATATATTTCAGTAATGTTTTACTTAATGTATGTTATGTTACTTTAATATATGGTTTTATTTTAATATTACTGTATGCCTGTTTTTTGTTTGCATTATTATTCTTATACTATTCTTGGGAATTGTAATTAGACTGTCTGTAGTTTCCTGATATCAATAAATTTTATTATTATTATTATTATTATTATTATTATTATTATTATTGACAAATGAAGATATCAATCCATTTTGGATGCATACGAGACATAAAAAGCAGTTAATGCGTGTCTTTTTTAATCTAATTTATATGATTGGTGCAAGTCATTCAAAGAGGATCGGAAAAGAATTGAAAATGAACATCGGCCATGAACTTCCACCAATGAATCTTACGGAGACTGCTGTTAATGTTCTTATGACAGAAAAATCAAAGAATTTCTGTTAGAAAAATTGCTGGTAAACTTAAGAGGGTGCAAAGGGTGGATACAAGTAGTATTGATTAACTGCTTCGTTTTAACACAAACCATAAAAAAAAAAAAAAAAAAAAAATTCATTATATATGTCTCACTGTCAGGCCTATGAAGTTCTTTTTGAAAAACAAAAGAAAAAAAAGAAGGTAGTGTAGCTGAACGTAAACGACAGACAATACAGATGAACTAATGGAAGGTTCATGAGCATATTAAAGTTACAAAATTATATGGGCGCATAAGAGGATCATTCAAATTAACAAAAACTGGCTACTTAAAAATGAATCCTCCCTTGGGAAACCTAAATTTAGGTTTCCCAAGGGAGGATTCATTTTTAAGTAGCCAATTTTTTGTTAATACTAAAGTTATAATTTTTTATATTAATAACGGAACATTCCATAAGAAAATCGACTGTTAATTTAATAACTCACATCTTTAATCTACCTTAAAACTTACCCTGGTACAGCTCCATTAATCTCTTCATGCACAAAGGCACTAGGTAATTGGATGGAAATATTTATTACTCCTTGAATAAAAAAAGGGGACGGTTTTTGAATGACAACAGCAGAGTAATTCTTAACACTGCCAAAAGATACAGTTGTTCTTTTTTCTTTCCTATTTTGTCGTAAGTGCATGTTATATGCTGGCTTACTCTGGACTTTTTAATTTAATCATAGCCCACCAAGAAATAATTCATGCAAGAAGAGGTTAATGTATCTGACGTTTATATTGAACTATTCAGTCAGTTAAAAAAGAAAAAGAAAAAAATATAAACCCTATATATAGAGAGAATGAATTGTCTATGGCTCATGTTAAATCGAGGCTGTTTAATTCATACTAGCTGTATCATGTCTGCTTCCTCTACATGGATTTACCGCCTTTCGAAGCCTTAAAACACAAGAGAGAATATTAATGATAGTTACACAACTTCTACAGCGATATAGAAGAAAACCTTTTACTCCTTCTCGTCATCACTTATAAGAAAAGATGGGTGCAGTAATTACTTAAAAAAAATAATAATAATAAAAAACTTCTAGGACGAAATTCAATTCCAATGAGGAGGTTAATCACGTTGTGGAAGAATAGCTCAACATAAAGATTCAGTACTACTTCTCTCCTGTGATTAAGAAGCTTCCTCAGCGCTGGAAGAAGTGTATTATAGTGACAGGGGAGAATACACATAAGTCATTCTAGTATGTTCAATAATACACACTTTCAAATTAATATTTGAATAATCCACATAGAATTAAAGTTTGGATTTGTCGGATGCTTCTTTATCACTTCTTTCGATACACGTCCAAAAATATTAACAGACAGATAGTCTACTCAAATGAAGACATATTTTGAATACACAACTTTCAATTAAAAGGTTCATGATTTTTCAACATTCTATAATTTTTCCTCTGTAAACACTTTATTACGCCATTATTAAGAAAGTATGATGATAAAATATTTATTGTACTGCACAGAATGTGTGTGGTTGTATAGCGTCCTAAGATCTGTTTAACTCCTTGGAAGATAAAATTCCGCGTCGAGGTTATAAAACTTGATCGAACCATATTATATACATAGAATCGATTTCATGACCACCTGTACAGAGAGCACGCGTATTAACCACTTACTACTGGGTTGTCTTTTACTCATTATTTGTTGGCCAGTATTCAGCACCTGACTGCCTACGTTTTTCACCTGATGTTCTTCAATATAGTTAATGCTTGTCTCCTTAAATCCTTGATCACAATATATCACGTTCAAAATGATACTATGCATCATTAATCGGATACACGCAATAAAATCTACCTAATGAGTTTTTTTTTTTTTTTTAATTTCAGACAATGATTAATATTACATTATGTATGCATTGGATTAACCAGTACTGAGTCAACATTCAAATTTTCTAGAACAAATACATTTATACATTTGCTCACTTCTGCATATGTTCGTTTTATTTTTATGCCAGTGGTTCCCAACAGGTTTGTCATGCAGTCCCATAAGATGTGTCGAGAAATGTAAAAATCACTAAGCATTTCATAATTCGTTAAAATCAATTTTGAGGCAGACTGTATCAGTCAATGCCTCCAGCTACACAACAATGCTCAATATTATAGTCACTTACTTCATAGAAACGTATACTCTTACACTGCTATAATTTACATTAATAATAATTAGAAATAGTGTGTTGTCAGTCAAAAAAGGTTGGGGAACCACTGTTCTATGCACACACTGAATTCAAGCAGTTGCTGTTGAAGTAGTAAGCTGATGAACGCTATCAAATACAACGTACCAAACTTCCAGGTTCTGTTTTAAACCCTAAACGAGAACCAAAGACAGAGCGAGGGCTTATGGTAGCTAAACTCGTTTCAAGTACTTCAGACACAAAGCAATGTTTCAGCAAAAACATACTATCAACTCCATTAAACGCCAATGTAATGTGCCGTTTATCGACAATTAACAATTTGTTATGTATCAAAGCCGATTGAATACAGCTTCAGGGGCTATTTTCTGCCAGTCCATCAATGCATTGAAGCTTACGGTTGCAGAATTAATGAAGGCGCTGTATCAAGTTGAGCGATCGGGAAAACTAGTTGCGCTGGGGAGGTTATTCCAATGCACACCGATAATCCCTATCAACAATCAGCGTGTCGTCCGACCCGCCTGGAAAAGCGATTTTCCGGGAGAGATCTCGCTCAAGTGGTTTGGCCATCTGTCACAACGCGTTAAAAGAACCATACGAGCGGCAATAAACTCTCAAAACTTTACAAACTGTTTCCACGGTG
Source organism: Thermobia domestica (assembly GCF_964235325.1). Taxonomy (NCBI): domain Eukaryota; kingdom Metazoa; phylum Arthropoda; class Insecta; order Zygentoma; family Lepismatidae; genus Thermobia; species Thermobia domestica. The sequence continues at coordinate 93,519,418 of NC_137464.1, forward strand.
AAACTGTCACAGCTAAATCACCAGAACATTAAGCCTAATCGTTCACACTCTCGAAGAAAAATATTCTATTGAAAAACAATTCAAGTATTTCCTACTTTTATTTTTTTTACTTACTACGAACTAATTATATATATAGTTCTTTTCACCACAATCACTGAACCTTGTCACTGCTGAGTATGTATATGGAACTTTTCAAAGCCGTGATGTGATTTTTCGTAAATTGTTAAAGAGCAATTTATCCTTGCAATTCAAAGGAGAGCCTCTCCATTTTATAATATATTTTATTAATTAAATCCTGAACAAACGTTACACACTAATAGGTATTTGTTTATTACAGAAGTAGATATCTCCAAATCTCACACCCCTCGTAACACCGTAAACTATTTAGAACTTTTAAAATGTGTGTCTCAAGGAGGGAGAGGCGTACAAAGTTTACAACTATATCAGGAGTCCCTCAAGTTAGACAAGCCAAACGGCTGTGTTCCGGCTTGCGTACCATTCCGCCCGTACGAAAAAGGGTATTGCTGATACGAAATCTTTAAGTTTTACGTCCCATATTCATGCCGGCTAGGCTAAAGAAGACGGTGATGATAAATGAATGGAATGGTAAAATGAAGAAAGCAGGAGGGAGCGGGAGAATCCCGAGAAAACCCACGCACACGGTGTTTGTCCACCACAAAGCTCACTGGGCGCGAGCTGGGATCGAACCAAGGACGATTCCATGCACCAAAGGTGAGCGTTCTACCGCCCCCCATGCCAGCGACATTTCTGATATCATTTATAATGTATATGAGTGAGAAGGAATCCCAATTTCTTATGATTGACTGTAAACATAGGTCAACTACTTTTCAGCATTTTTGCGAAAATATTAAAAAAAAAAAAAAAAAACTAACTAACTCTATGGCCTATGGAACCCGGAGGTTCAGTGCCGCGTTCACAAAAGCTCTCCACTGACTTCTATCCTTAGCTAATTGCATCCAGTTTCTACTTTGTATTCCTATCTCTGCGAGATCCATCTTAATATTATCCTCCCATCTGCGCCTAGGTCTTCCTAATGGTCGTTTTCCTATGGGTCTACCAGTTAAGACTTTGAAAGCGTTTCTACTTTCTTCCATTCTAGCTACATGACCTGCCCACCTAAGCCTCCTAGACTTGACGGCCCCTTTGCGAAAATATTATAAATAAATATAAAAATTATAGGATACTTTCCTCTTTTCGCGAAAAATGTAGAGCGACTTACACTTGAGACACGACCTGAACACTGCCTTTCGTGTGGGAGACCCGTGTTCGGTTCCTGGCGGGAGCTCGTGTTTCGGATCCCACGTTAAGCTGCAGGTTCACGTCTCATACAGCCTTGCTGCTGAGGGAGGGTATTGACAAGTAACAATAATCAAAAACGATCGATATTAGCGCCCAATGCACAGTTTTTGGGGTCGCTGAGATGAACAGTAACGGTATAGTTTACGTCTAAATTCATCCCCCATGCATATCCCAAGGAAGGATATGATTAAAATACTTTCTATCAACCTATTTTCCTCGTGCGAAGAACAGACATTTCATCTAGTTAATCATACATGAGGTTAGTCTGAAAGAACCAGCGGCGAATCCAGGGAGGGCGGTCAGGGCGATTGTCCCTCTAGAAGAGGAAACTTTCTTATTTTAGAGTTTGGAGCTCTTAAAAGTAGCTCTAAGTAGCAGTATTACAACCCACCGCTTCCCCCAGAAATCTGTCCTGGATCCGCCCCTGGAAAAAACTCCAGGAAATGCATAAAACCAAAATTCGCCTTCTAATAGTCAACTCTGTTCTTGCAACTTCCCCTACATTGAACATAATGAACAACTTCTACTTCAAGTTCAAAATATTTTCAACTTGTAGTTGAGTCCGTACTTCAGGAGAGCCAAAATAATAAAGTTATTTACCACTAGTTCATCACGGCTCGTATTAAAACAAGATTTCAGAAGAATACTAATAAAACATACAATTTACTTAATGTAACTTGATCTGTATTAAGGAAATTCGTAAGCTGTATCTGCTAGAAACCGTATTAGAACGTGTATCATAATTCCAGCTAGGGTTCTTGGACTCCATGAAATAACGAAGTAGAAAGAAGCATAACAGATTTAAAACCTTATCTATTTTTGTAAAATTAGAATGCATCACATTAATACATAGTTGCACCTTTCCTCTGTTACGAACGCTTGAAATACATATAGTGTAGCAATTATAATGTATATAGATAAACTATTTTGTGTGCTTGAATTTGCAAAATATCAGTTCGTAGTGAAGATGCAACGAAGCTTTTGTACAGAGTACAACAAATAGGCATGTCTACATAAATCACCTATGCAGGCCAGCGTTTGACATGAACAGTGACCTGGACACATTGTAAGCCCCGTCCCCACCATGACCTTTCATCCCTTACAGTAACAATAAATAACAATGGGATGTTAGTTTTGGTTAGGGAAGGATTTATCTTTTAACTATTCTTTCATTATCGATCACATAAAGACGTGTTCAGGATCGATAACAATATCGTTAATAAATTAATTAAATATATAAACTAGTGATATTGTCATTGTTGAACCCTGTGAAAGTTTTTTTTTTTTCTTTCTTTCATGTATAGTTACTCTGAAACATTATTTCGAAGTTTGAGGGAATATGCTCCCTTGCCCCTAAGTGATATCAATGATAAGCAAAAATGTTCCCAATGGGAAACCTGGAAGAAAGATTACGCAAGTTTCTTTCTTCCTTCTTTTTTAAGGGAAGTTATCGTTAAAATGCTTTCATACGATGTGATGAATGCACTGTGATAATCTGAATAATTCATTCCCAAACAACAGCAATGAGTCTGAAATTTTAAACGAAACACATACACTATGTTTCACAATATTTTAACGAAATTTTCGCAAAACACATTCTTTTTTTAAATCGCGGAGGAATATAATGAACATGATATTAACCGATTTAGACACTTTTTAAAATTTATTTTTCGTCATCACTAACCATACCGCGGAAAAGTTGTGGTTAGTGATGACGAAAAATAAATAAAAAAAAAGTGTCTAAATCGGTTAATATCTTCCGATCGCGCAAAGAGTCTGAAAAATTTTAGAAAGCACGAAAAATTTTTGATGTTTTCGTACTTTTTATGAAAACAAAATACTCTCGTATTTTTAATGCTATAGTGATAAAACGTTACAACTAGTAATATTTAATAAGAAAAACACACATTTTATGTTTTTATGGAGTATCTTCCGATCGCGCACGTGTGAGAAACCTAATAAAATTCCCGTCATTGAGCGAAAATTCTTATATCTTTACAGGAAGCATGGGTTAGGAAAAATTAGTGCTTTGGATCGGAAGGAGACATCAAAGTTGAAACGTACACTTGCAAGAAGAAGCTATACTTTAAATAGAAATGACTCTGATTGTTTACTTGAAGAAGAGCCAAGTTGTTCAGCCGAAGTGTGTTCTGAAATTGAACCTGAATACAAACCAAATGACTGAGAAAAAGGAATCTCTATCTCCATAGCAGATGAGAATTAAACTAGAAACTACAGCATTAACCTGCGATCTATATGAAGTCAGTGACTGTGCAGGTTCTGCTATAGCACCCAGTGTGCTAGAAGACTTTGGTATAATAACCAAAACAGATACGTCTATGGTTGTTGAAGGTGTAAAATTAGAAGGGAAAGGAGCAGAATTAAAAGTGACTTGCAAAACAACAGTGAAAATGATTTAGATAAACTGCGTGGTCTTTATTTTGATGGAAGAGATGACACCTTGGTTATAGACAAGATTGAATCCAAACAATTTCATCGTACTATTAAGGTTTACCATTACTCGCTCATCAAAGAACCTGGTTCTGTATATATTGGGCATGTGTCGCCGAGCTCTGGATCTGCTAAAGACATTGTGTCTTGCCTTAATGAACAAGGAATTTCAGTGGAAGACTTGGATATCATCGGTTGTGATGGTACTAATACAAATACTGGCTGGAAAAATGGTGTTATTTGTCATCTTGAGATCCATATTGGGCGACCTCTGCAATGGCCTATTTGCCTACTCGATTTCAATGAATTACCTTTCCGTCATCTTTTTCAACATTTGGATAGAGGAACAGTTGGCCCCACAACATTTTCTGGACCAATTGGAAAGAATCTAAGCGGGTGTGAGAAACTGCCAGTGATAGATTTTCAACCAATAGATTGTGTAATTCCAGAAGTTGACAGAAATTCTTTGAGTAAAGACCAGAGATATCTTTTAGATATATGTCAGGCGGTAAAAAGTGGCATATGTCTAAGTGATTTATCAATTCGTGATCCCGGACCACTTTCACATTACAGATGGCTCACTTGTGCAAATACAGTACTCAGACTATACATAAGTGAAGCAAATCCTTCAAATGAGTTAAAAACCATAGTGACCTTCATTTTGAAATCTTACATGCCAGTGTGGTTTGAAATTAAAAACAGCAATACCTTCATAAGTGGACCCATTCATGTATATGGAACAACTAAAACATCTCGATACTTGCCCGACAATTTGAAGCAAGTTGTTTACCCCGTCATTGAAAGGAACTCGTTCTTTGCCTCGAGCTGACTGTGCAATATTTATTTCTTGTGATAAATTATTAAAAAAAATAGTCGTAACACGAAGATCGCACATGGAATATCCTCTATGTAAGCAGAATTACTTTGATGTGATAATGCTACGGGGAAGAGGGGCTTGAGCCGGGTCAGCTTCACCTGGCTACGCCACTGATGCACATGATACTTGTTTACTCATTTTCAAATGGCGCTGCCAGGAATTGAATCATTAAATCTACTATTCTGAGTTCTACTAATGACTTTCTTAGCCGTAGGCCTGTATCGAATTTTATTTATTTCTCAGATCCTAATAACAATCAGCTACACAACAGAACAAATAACAAATTGCCTATCGCAAGATTTCCATTTAAACTGGTAGCTTCCCAAAGTACACTTTTAATACATAAGGATTTACAGGCATAACAATAAACCTTTTGTATTTGTTTTGTCTGCCAATCATATTTTCATCGTCACTTTTACGTACATGGCAGCTTTCCGATCTTTTGCAACCCCCTGCTGACACGAACAAACAAAACAAGTCTATTAACATCCAAATTAAACAGTACACTAATTACTGCATTAAACTGAACGTATGGGAAGAAAAAGTGCAAGCTGAGTAGCCACGTGAATGACATGTGACCGCAACCCCTAACACGCGTCACGACCTCAATTATAGATCCTAGGACTCAGTTTATGTCAGGACAGCAGCATATCAAGTTTGCAAAGTCATCAGCTCATCATGTACACCTCGCTCCGTCCTAGTATGGGAACTGCTTTGTGCGTTCGTATTTATTTAAACATCCCCATTTTAAAAGACTCAATCCTAATAGGGTGTTTCTAGAACTATGAATAAAGGACTTAATAATATCGTACCAAACGCAATTCACTCATAACCATTTAAAAAAAAAAAATAAATTTCGATCTTTACAACACATTTTTTTTTTCTGAAAAAATGAATAAATAATAGGGTAACACAATATTAAGAGTGCTGAGGTTTATTCACCAACTCATGTTTTTGTGCTACAGTATGATCCTGATTTTTTCATCGTCTCTTTTCAGGGCTGAGACTGAAAGAGGACCTACGGCTCAGTTAGAGATAGTTTTTAAGGCTCTTTAAAAGCCTTGACTTTTACCGACAGTTGAAATTACATCAACAATTGTGGATTTTCTTTGGCCAATTGAGATCTTTAGAGCCAAGGTACTCAGAATTTCCTATGTGTGTGTTTGCTAGAATATGACCCTTTACAGTAAGGGAGTGGCAAAGTCTTTTTCAACAAGTCACAAAGTGAACCCAGATCTTCCACGTTGTGAAACTGAAAGTTCTAATTAAAACCATTTAATCACAGGGAAGTTTGTTATTCCTAGTTTCTAATCCTCACCATAGCAACGGAAGTCAAAATGGGAACTCTGTATAAATTGTAGAAGTCAGTGGGCACAAAACAGAATAGGAGACTTGATCAAACATACCTAGTAAAACTACATGTTGCCACCATGAAATAAAGCAAGGATAGGAATTGTGAAAAAAAGCTTTTAGGAAGAAGGAATGGTTATTCTGAAAGTCTTTCAATAAAGGTTTAAGGGAAAAAGAATTCCGTGTGAAGATTGCATTCTACGGAACGGAAATATGGACTTCATATACTGGTACAAACAACTAAAAACGACGACCTAGAATCTTTCAAAGTGCGAGTTCGGAAAATAATCAAGAAAACTGAGTAGAACAAAAATTCAACAAGGAAGTTCTAGTGAAAGATGGGGAGGGGGAATACTGGAAATAGTTTTAAAACAAGTGAGTTTCGTTTCACAGTGTGAAACTACAGTAGAATTTCAAAGTACGCGAATGATACTCAATATTTAAACCTGAAGAAGTTCATCTGTAACTTCTGGTTGGAATAGATGAATGAGATCAAAGATAAAACCTGTTCCTCGGACACTGGGTCCATATCAAAAAGTAATTACTCCTATCTGTTACTATTTTTGCTCTACGGAGATTAATATTGAAACAGCAAGTGCTAATTTATGCCTGGAACATTCCATGTGAAATCAACCAATGAAATGACAAAACCTGACCTGACCATCTTAGATTTGTGTATAAATTAGTGCATAGCTTTATTACAGTGGGAGAGGAAAAAATCCCAAATATTACCTCTCTCCTCCTGAAAGTGTCCCCATACAGGCTGTTCAAAAATGTCAAAAAAGGATATTTTTTTTCAGTTACAATGATTATTAAAAATTGTCATAAAATGGTTAATATAAGCACTAGAGACGTGAAACAAACACCATTAGAAAGCTTAAAGATTGCTCTACAAGTTGTATTGTATTGAAGAAACCTGTAAAATATTAAAAAAAAATAATAAATTGAATTTTGTATTTCGCATAGAAATGTCCCTGTGAATTTGTTCAAAATTGCCTAGATTGTCTCATGTGTGTACTCAAACACCACAAAGTTGTATTTTGGGCACTCAATGGGATCCGACTCAAAATTCAACATAAACCCAGCACTGCAAGATATTGACCATGTGAATATCTGGATTCAGATCGAAAACCATTTGCCTGTAACTATTTACCTGCAGCAACAAAGGAATTTATATTCAATTCCATTTGTTTCGTCATCAAAGGAAAGGAATTTATGTTCAACTTCATTTGTTTCTTGATATATTCATTTGAGTTTACACAATTATCCACCTTTCGAGTTATTTAGAGAGGTATTACGTTTCCGAACAGTACTCAATACAGGTCATTATTCTTGTTAGTCAGTATGGATGTTTCTAAATTTATATTGGCTACATTGATACATGCTATCTTCATTCCTTTGTTTCAGGATTGCTGTTACAGAAATTATTATGAAAGGGAAGGATATATTTCTTTCCCTTTCATAATATTTTTATAAAATGTGTTATGAAACACAATGATACTGTTCACAATCACTTCTCACACTTTCAGCGCAAATAATTAGTCAATAAATTATTTTTTCTATTTCAATTATGGACTTCCACATGTCTGTGACGGCAATCCTGAAACATAGGAATGAAAATAACTTGTATCAATGTAGCCAATATAAATTTAGAAACATCCATATTGACTAACAAGAATAATGACCTGTATTAAGTACTGTTCGGAAACGTAATACCTCTCTAAATAACTCGAAAGGTAGATAATTGTGTAAATTTAAATGAATATATCAAGAAACAAATGAAGTTGAACATAAATTCCTTTCCTTTGATGCTGCAGATAAATAGCTACAGGCAAATGTCTATCGATCTGAACCCAGATATTCACACGGTTAATATCGTGCAATGTTTAGTTTATGTTGAATTTTGAATCGGATTCCATTGAGTGCCCAAAATACAACTTTGTGGTGTTTTAGTACATATATGAGACTACAATCTAGACAATTTTGAACAAATTCACAGGGACATTTCTGTACGAAATTCAAAATTCAATTTTTTATTTGAATTTTTGAAGTGTTATTTTTTATTTTAAAAGGTTTTTTTTCAATATAGTACAACTTGTAGAGCAATCTTTAAGCTTTCCAATTGTGTTTGTTTCACGTCTCTAGTGCTAATATTAACCATTTTATGACAATTTTTAATAATCACTATAACTGAAAAAAGTGCCGTTTTTTGACATTTTTGAACACCCTGTATGGGAACACTTTCAGGAGGAGAGAGGTAATATTTGAGATTTTTTCATCTCCCATTGTAATAAGGCTGTGCACTAATTTTTACAAAAATTTGAGATCGTCATGTCTGATGACTTGTTGATTTGACATTGAATTTTCCGTCTATCATTTCCAATTGCAATAAAGGAATACAATCGGAGGTGAAACATATTCAGAGGTACTGAATCCATATCAAAAACAGCCTGCCGTTATTTATTTTCAATATACGCATTATGCGATCAGTGTCAGAACTGGAAATCGTAAATTTTCACCTCTTCCCTTTCGAACATATACGAGTATATAAAAGTCGAGACAAAAATCATTCTCGGGACGATGAATCTGTCAAGAAGCCGCTTTTCGATCTCTCTTACCATTCTTGCTCTATGCAAATAATTACTAAAACCGGAAGCACTAGTAAATGTCAACATCTTCCGGTTTTAGTAGAGTGTTATGAGTAGAAATATATTTCCTTGATACTCTGAACTAATTAAAAAAACACACTTGTCGCTATCTAGTACGGTTTCTACTCTATAGAAATCAATTTTGAAACCGGAAATGCTGGTATAACTCAAACCACTTCCGTTTTCTGTAGTGTGTTGCAAGTGATACGAGTGTTCAAACTCTGAACCGATTGCAAAATAAATAAATAAATAAATAAATAAAATAAGTCGATTATCGGTAACTGTCACCGTTTTCGTTCTACGACGATCAACACTGAACCGGAAATGACTGATTCCTACCACTTCCGGTTTGAATAAAGGGTTAACGGAAGAGATGAAAGCAATTCTTGCAACGCTGAATCGATTGCAAGAAAACTGCTTCTCTATATCTCATGCCATTTAAGCTTATACCTGTCGACAGATGGACGGACTGACTGATGGATATAACTTCTACAAGACTTCCGACACTTATACATAGCACTTCCATACTTTTAGACCTTGTGGAAGTCGAATAATCTCTTTTAAAAAGTTAAAAAAAACAACACTTTTTAAAATGCACGCAAAAGAGAAAATAAATTTTTAGTTGGATAAAATGGGATTACGACTACTTAAAAAAAAAAAGAACGGTCAACGCTCTAAATAATTCTCCATAACCCATTATAACAAATAGTGCTAAAGTCTTAGTCCAAGTTTTTCATTTTAACCTCCAAGCCAAAAATATTTTCGTGAAATTTGCAAAGCAATGTATTTTTCTAGGAGTTTTATAAAGGTTATTATTATTATTATTATTATTATTATTATTATTATTATTATTATTATTATTATTATTAATTTTGTTAAAAGACATTTTTGCAAGATTCTTATTGACTAAAATTCTGCGAAGTATGTTTTGCTCTCGTTTCTTTTCAGTTTCTTCTGCTTCTTTGGTTAACCATGACCCATTGTCGAAAGGATACTTCAGAAGACACACAAAGGACCTCAAAGGACACTCTTAATACCGCACACATGACCACAAGAAAGTATAGCGAGTACATGGTTGTTTTTATGGTAAGCTTTTCCACTATGAAAGGAGTAACAAATCACACATTTCGGCCCTGTTTACTTCAGAACAGTTTTTGCCACTTTTAAGAAAATCCTCTAAATGTGAAATGTATAGAAATTATGTACGAATACTCCATACAGAATACGTTCTACTTTACATGTTCGACTAAATGGACTTAAGACTGGATCTGATTACATGATGGATAATCTCTCATCTACCCACAACAGAAAGAGGAATCAGAATTATACCGAGTGAGTGAAAAATAACTATATAGTTTGAATACTCTATAAAAATTATAATATTACTGATTTCATGTTGAAAACAGTGCCATAATATAAAGTATTTATGAAGATTTCACACAGCCTGCTCCACTTATTTCAATTTATTGACCGCTGGAAACAGCACGCGCAATATAAACAAACATGGCAGACCACTGATCTATTTATGTGCGAGTTGAGATTGCTGCGCGTTTTGAAGTGTGGAAATCGATTGTTTTAGTATAGAAAGGATGGCGTACAAAAAATGGAGCGAATGCTGCAATTCGTCCAGAAATAATTAAGAACTCGCATACGAAGTTAATGACCAAATGCTCTGTAAAAAACTTAAAGGAAGTGGCCGCCCATTCAAATCATGGTCAGAGGAAAATGTAATACGAGTTCAAGAGATGTTTACCCGCAGCCAAAGAAACACGCCAGACAGCTCGTGAAAGTGAATTATCAAGGTATGCAATAGGTGTGGTTTCACATAAGTAATTCAATTTTCGCCTATGGAAATCCCATTATGTACAAGAGTGAAAATGCAATAACTGTGACCGAAGAATTGAATTCAGGGAATTAATGCTTTCTTGGCACGAAGATTGGCCAAATTGTCTGAAAACATCTTGAGGAGCGACAAGGCCACAGGTATTTTACGTTGGGGTTTTCTCAATCGCCAGTAAGTGTCATTACTGGACAACACATGATAATGATTCTCAAATGAATGCTGAAAGAATGCAAACTTGTCCCAGAGAATGGAAAGTTGTCCTTGCTTCAAGATTACGTGTGGCCTACAGTATCGGAATGGAAAAACATCATTCATGGAATGGTCATTTTCATGAAAGATGGTGCACCACTCAACTTTGCAGTAATTTTTCGCGAGTGTCTAGACCAGAATTTTCCTGAATGTTGGCTTGGATAGCGTGGATTTCACGAATAACCACCAAAAATTCCAAATTTCACTCCGTGTATTTTTTCTTGTGAGGCTACACTAAGAAGGATATGTACAATCCGCGGCAAAAAACCTGCAACATGAGAATATAAGTTTATTGTGAAATGACGAAGTCTTTTGCTCCAAAATAAGTGTGCACGGGAGGAGGCCGAGGTTTGTCCTGGCGTGATTCGTTCCACTTAGACGTTATGTTCATTCCCTGTGTTGTTAGGCGTAGTTTCACAATAAACTTACATCCTCATGTTGCAAGTTTTTTTTTGCCGCGGATTGTACAAGCCCAAACCTCTCACAATGTGAAGAACTAGAGGCACGGATTCGAGAGGTTATTGTCAGCATCCCAACTGATTTTCTTTAGCAAAGTACCAAGTGTATCACTGGCCATTTAAGGAATTTGGTTATCAACACAAGTGGCTATGTTGAGATATTCATTTGTTTTCTTATGTAATGAAGGACATGTACATGTGTTTCTAATAAAGAATCAATATTACAGACTTCACAAAAATGAAATCTTTTAGTTTAACGTCCAACGATTATGCCCTTTAGGCTAAGAGAGACGATGATTAAAAGCAAGTGAATGATAATGGAATTGATGGAATAAAAAAATGGGAGGAAATGGGAATACCCCGAGAAAACCCACGGACACAATGCTGTCAACTACAAACTTACATGATCGAAGATCTAGCCAGGGACTCCACGTACCAGAGATAAGTGTTCTACCACTGAGCCACCGTGTACTCTACGGACTTTAAAGAAGCTTTTTAATATCTAGTAATTTTTCACCCAGATCGATCTCACTATCCAAATAATAATAATAATAATAATAATAATAATAATAATAATAATAATAATAATAATAATAATAATAATAATAATAATAATAATAATAATAATAATATTTACTGTAAATTGTTTTATATTCTAGCAAAAATGATATAATGCCTTAGAAAGGGGAACTGGAAGTTTCTGAAATAAATACATCACCCAACAAGTCTTGTATTTTGAAGCAATAAATATGCATAAAATCCTTACTTACTAAATATCGCAGTGGCAGCTTAATCTAGATGTGACAGATTGCTGGTTCGATCCCACACTAAATGCACTGTGGCCGCGGATTTTCTTTGGATTCTCTTATTACTCTGACGTTCTTCACTGAACCATTATTCTTTTGCATTTATCTAAAATCTTAAATTTAACATTCCATGTCATGTCCTGTAGGGTATTGAGTCGGGTAATTAATTAAAGTAAATCATTATGAAAGAATACAGAAAATGAAGACAGTGTAAGAAAAACGGAAGCACCCGACAAAACCCACGAAATGCCCACCAAGCTACGTGAAATGGGATCGAACTGGGAACCTTTGCACAAGAGATTAGCGCTCTACTAATGAATCACCGTCCCTTTGTACTTCAAATTATCATCAATCTTCTTTGACACTCCAGGCAATCACAACAAGTCTATTAACACAAGGAACTCGAATATATGCCACAGATACAAAACTCTATACTTATTCTACTTGTACTTCTATAGAAAGATTCACAGGACTTGGTTTTGGTTCTTGACGTTTTGTTTTTTTCTGGGAGAGGTTTATCAATACAATGACTAACTTCCAACATAGCCTAAATGGAAGGCAGCAATAAAGTTTATTTTCAAAAATATTTTTAAATTTCCAATTTTGCTAATACTTTGTCCACGTCTGTACCTCACATGAATCTCCTTCATTAAAAAATATGTAATTCAAAAGAAATTTTAAAGTATGTTCTTAATATTAACTCGTAAATCGAAATTTGAAACACATGCAGAGTAGCGCAGAAGTAGTAATTATATATATTAGTAGTCGTAGAAGTAGTAATAAGTCTCCGAAAAACGCTCTTATTGTTTTCTTCCTACAATTCCAGAGTAATCAACTCGAATGTTAAACAGCCTCTTCCAAGCCAATTTAAGAATATTTAACTCCTAGGAACGCATATTTAGCACTGATACTACAATCAAATTCTTAACTAGAATTCTTGAAGAAAACTGCTTTGTAGATTTCAAGCATTACGATGAGAAACTAACTTCTTTTTCATATGTAAATAAAATAATATTTTGCAGACGAGAAAACAATTTGGGAAAAAACTCGGGAAAACAAAATATTTCATTCTCTTTTGATGTTCTTCTGCTGCTCATTTCTAGTCATATCTGCCTTGATCAATTATTACACTTAGTCGAGAAGAGTGAGATCCATCGGCGTTTCCCTTATTCAATAACTGAAAATTCTCCGTAGCACCACGGCGCGGCGGCATGTATAGGAAAACAATGCGGGCTTTTCCTATTATTATTTGCGAAAGTAAGACGAAAACAGTGCACCAAATCTATTACATGGCTACCTGTACAGATTAGTCCTACAAGTCTATGGAGCAACCTGGTTTATGTATTAACCTTTCGGAAGTAATTTGAGAGATATAGCGCTTGTTTTTATTATTATTATTATTTTTAAGAAATGTAACTAAATAACATCTACTTATCGACAAGTACTCAATGTGTTGCTATAAAACAATAAATAACTCAGAGCTTCATAAAACCACGCGTTGAATTTATTAGCCTACTGATTCATTACTAACTTGGAGAATTTACATTGGAAATTTTACTGCATGATCCTGCCATCTATTGGTCACATAAGTTACTACTGTTCCTTTAACGTAAATTAACATGTGATTCAGGTATCTGCCGAATATATTAAAATAGAGATGTCTACAATTTCCGTATTTTTCGATTAGGTAGACTATATTAAGTTAAAAGTGGATGGACATATTTTCTGTTTTGTCACAATTCAAATCAATACTTACTTTCATTACTAAACTTGCTCTGTGTCATTTACGTTCTTTCCAAAAATGAAAGAAACTAGTAAACTTCCCTGCAGCGGAAAAAATTGTCCTCCACAGCAAATCCTGATTATAAATACACATGCACTTACTTCCTGTAACAGGTTTGTTAAGACCAGGCCCGAAATTTGGTGGCCAGCAACTTGGGAACTATACGTCTCCACCTGATTAAATTCGAAATGTTGGTAAAGCATGCTTAATATGCATGTGAAATAACTTGGTGTACATTCATTTAGTTTTCAACATATTGACTATCACACCTAGGGCCAACATATTTCATAGACATAGTAAGCTCATGAAGATCTATCACTATGCCAAATTTGATTACGATCCGATTAATTCTATCAATACTTTTAGTAAAATTTACTGATTTCACTAAGTTCAAAACCAAAAAGAAAAAAGGACAATAATTTGGGAACTAAATATCTATAAAACATAATATTTTACACTATGCTCGAATGTGCACAATGCACGAGTTATTGACCCTCAATACCAAGCCTGTTCAACATCGGATGGTTTTTATTGATCGTGATTTGGTGAAATTTCTTCATTTCACTAACAATAAATAACATAAGCAACAATTTCAAAGCCCAAATTTGGTAGTCAATAATTTGAGAGTCAATGATTTGTACCATACTTCATGTACGTACTAAGCTACACGAGGTCTAGTATCTATATAATTTCCTCAAGGTCGGATTAGAATCATCGACAGCATGCCAAATGCCCTTTCACAAAGTCGAGCACCAAACTTGATGGTCAATAACTCAGTAACCAAAAGGTCTCAACAGTATACTTCATATGTGAAGTTTTATCACTATTCCAATTTTGGTCAAGATAGGATAAGTTCCATCAATCGCGTACAATATAGAAAAAAATATAGTAAGAACGAAATGAATTTCTACTAAAGTATATTGTGAAAATCAATAAATTTAACGTCAGACGTTCATGCCCTTTAAGCTACAGGAGACGGATTAAGTAGTGAAAGTGAACGATTATGAAAGAACTAGTGGAATAAGAATGTGGGAGAAAATCGGACAATCCCGAGAAAACCCATGGATACGATGTCTCCCATAAGCTTAATGGTATAGGATCGAACCAGGAACCCTACGTACCACACACGTGAGCACTTTACCACTGAGCCACCGGATTTAGACCAGTGAGGGGATTAATATTAAGTACACATCGCAATACAATATTATTATTATTATTATTATTAAATACACAATATCATTTACTCAAAGTAGTTCTATGAACCATTTATCAACAACCTTTAAGAATGTAATGATTAACGATTTCTTTTACTTAAAAAAATATATGTTTGTTACATTATTTCATGCAAAAGAATTTATTTATATGCCCAGCAGATAGTCGTTCCTGGAATGTGACCGACATTCCAAAATATCTGCTTTGTTATGTATTCTCTTTGTAATAATAGAGATTCCGAAAACCTGGTTTGGCTCCCATTATAGATAATTATTACCGCCCCTCATTAAGAGTAAAATCGCCAGTGTCTTATTCAAACAGAATTCTGTAGTATATGCAGCAGGGGGTTTCAAATTATATTTCACCTGTTTGTTATGTTTTCCTCGTGCCTATAGAGTAAGTTTCAAGAAAAAGAAATAGCGAGAGATGATATGAGTGCAGGTGGAAGTGCACAAGAGGGAACTAAATATAAAGACATCGCAAGTAATGGATCTGACATCTCCCACCTCCCTTCGCCATAACAGGAACCCTGCACGGAAAGAATCGCAGCAATTACCCACATCCTGGCCAGAACCCTCCTATAGCCACATGCTGAGAGATCCCACGGTCAACTCCGCCCAATCTTAGGTCAGCTTACAGACTGCTTGTGTAAGCTTACCGAAGTAATTCATCTTGGCCGAATCAAAATAACACTGCAACGATATAAGAAAAAAAAAAAAGAAAGAAAGAAAGAAAGAAAGAAAGAAAAAATACGCGAGTACACTTGTGCTTACGGGTGACGGACAACTGCGTTGTTCCACTGCGAGAAATGTAAACAGACAATCTCAAAATACGTTATCATGAAAAATTGGTTTGTTTCTGTTTTTGTTTGGAAATTGTTGTGTTCTTTCTTATATTGTATTTGGAGTCTATCGCAGCTCTTTGAATTATGCGAATTACTCTGACAGAAGCAGCAGTGAATTTACATTTGTAAAAATGAAACAAGAAATCAGCGTTCTAAGTATCAAGTGAAAAAAAGTTATCAAAGTATCTTTCAAAATTATTTCGCCACAGATCTTCGAACTGCATGGAAGTTACAGAAAGGAAACTAATAAACAATTTTACAAACAACTTAAGGTCACAAAGTTAACAAGTTTTCCTTAAAACTTTATATATATATATATATATATATATATATATATATATATATATATATATATATATATATATATATATCCATTATCAATGATTTTCACAAAGGAAACAATGAAAAATTTTTAAATTTATAATTATCAATTTTTCTCTACTAAATTGGCGACTAACGAATTTTATTTTATCTTTTAAAACTAATGTAACAGTTTAATATAATTTTAATATTCTAAATTTGTGTGTTGTATAAACATACTCTTTCTTGCGTTGGATATTGGAAATCTTCCTTCAGTTAAAAAGTTTTCATGCACTTTTTCTTTTACAATATCTTTAATAATTAATTCGTAAATACTATTTAAAAACAGTCAGCTAAATAATTTATCTACAAAAGAAAAAAATAGTATAACTAATGAAATTAAATCTATAGTTTAATTCCATGCAATGGCGACTCTTGGAAGGAAGTCACATCGCATCGGTAAAAATTAAACTTTACCGCCACAAAATAAGGGAAGAAAACCCACCTAATGACCAATTCTTCTATAAGTAAATTAGTACATTAGGCAAGATTTCTTTCCTTCGGTTGCAGCGACAAAATTCTAATTCTCATCGAAGTGATTTCCTTCAAGAGCTGCCACTAATTACACGGTTCTACCTTTTAGCTTATAGAACGCGGAAGATAAATGCATGTGACTGATGCTGGAAGAAGAGGTGGCATGAGATGACAAGCAAATAGAGAAACATGAACATAATATTTTCTCCACAATGAATTCACATGGTTCATTGCATCGACTGATATTATATAAAGCTAAGAAATAAACTTAGCAAGAACTTTGAATTTAAAAATAATAATATAAAAAGGAAATTTTATGACGAACGCTGTCTACAAATGAAAATTTAAAGACAGCATTTATAGGCACGCAATTAATATGCAAACAATGAAAAATAAATTAATCAGTTAAAAATTTTGTTAATTTTAAATTTAATTAATTCAATTTTGCAGTTTGTTTTAAATTTACAACCGATAAAGATTTTTAAATTTACAATCGTTAAAAAATATTATTTTCTTCTCAAAAAGCACGTGAAATTGATATGCTGCAAGAACTATTTTAAACCTTATTTCAAAAACTTCACAAGAGGTTCTACCACAGAATTGGATTAATGGAGGCAACCGAACTTGCCTTACGATCTTCATCATGGACTTCGTAACAATTAAGTGTATATATATGGCCTATGGAACCCGGAGGTTCAACGTCGCGTTCACAGAAGTTCTCCACTGACTTCTATCCTTAGCCAATTGGATCCAGTTTCTACTTTGTATTCCTATCTCTGCGAGATCAATCTTAATATTGTCCTCCCATCTGCGCCTAGGTCTTCCTAATGGTCGTTTTCCGATTGGTCTTCCAGTCAAGACTTTGAAAGCGTTTCTACTTTCTTCCATTCTAGCTACATGACCTGCCCACCTAAGCCTCCTAGACTTGATGACCCTAACAATGTTGGGTAAACCGTATAAATTATGTAGTTCCTTGTTGTGAAGTTTCCGCCATTCTCCATTCCTGTTCCACTTGGGTCCGAATATTCGTCTCAGGATCTTGTTCTCAAATACTTTCAGTCTATGTTCTTCCCTGAGAGTAAGCGACCATGTTTCGCAACCATACAGAACAACAGGCATGATTATCGTTTTATATATTTTAAGCTTCAAATTCCTTGACAGAATTCGCGACAACAAGAGATTTTGAACCGAATAATAACACGAATTCCCTGCTTTTAGTCGACATTTAATTTCTTCGTAAATATGATTTTCGTCTGTTAATATTGATCCTAAATATTTGAAAGTATCCACTTTATCAAAAGTATTATTTAATATTTTAACGCATCCACAATTTGCCGTGTTACGGTCCCGACGCACTTCCATGTATTTAGTTTTCTCTGCATTTACTTCTAAACCCATGTTCCTGCAAGCGTTTAATAAGATTTCTGCATTTCTTTCTATTGTTCTCTTATCATCCCGTATTAAATTTACATCATCAGCATATGCCATAACCTGATGAATACCAGGGCCGAGAGTTGAACGGTATTCACCAGGTTATGGCATATGCTGATGATGTAAATTTAATACGGGATGATAAGAGAACAATAGAAAGAAATGCAGAAATCTTGTTAAACGCTTGCAGGGACATGGGTTTATAAGTAAATGCAGAGAAAACCATTGGCGTCTCTGGCATGTAAAATTTGGTGAGGACATCAAAGAAAGTGATATAATGGTAGTACCTGGCCCAACCTTTTATTATATTCGATTAAATTTATCTTTCTGCTTACCTCCACGGATCCCCTGAGACATATCAAGAACGTTACAATCGTTTCACAGCCTAAATGTTATTCCAAATAAATATAATTATAATTATTTATATGTTATTCTGTCATTAGTAAATAAATTAAATTAGAATAGAATTAGAATATTTTATATTTCAAAATATTGGGGGGACGAGTCCCCCTCGTCCCCCGCCAGAGACGCCCGTGGAGAAAACTAAATACATGGAAGTGCGTCGGGACCGTAATAAGGCAAATTATGGAGGCGTTAAAATATTAAATAATACTTTTGATAAAGTGGATACTTTCAAATATTTAGGATCAATATTAACAGACGAAAATCATATTTACGAAGAAATTAAATGTCGACTAAAAGCAGGGAATTCGTGTTATTATTCGGTTCAAAATCTCTTGTTGTCGCGAATTCTGTCAAGGAATTTGAAGCTTAAAATATATAAAACGATAATCATGCCTGTTGTTCTGTATGGTTGCGAAACATGGTCGCTTACTCTCAGGGAAGAACATAGACTGAAAGTATTTGAGAACAAGATCCTGAGACGAATATTCGGACCCAAGTGGAACAGGAATGGAGAATGGCGGAAACTTCACAACAAGGAACTACATAATTTATACGGTTTACCCAACATTGTTAGGGTCATCAAGTCTAGGAGGCTTAGGTGGGCAGGTCATGTAGCTAGAATGGAAGAAAGTAGAAACGCTTTCAAAGTCTTGACTGGAAGACCAATCGGAAAACGACCATTAGGAAGACCTAGGCGCAGATGGGAGGACAATATTAAGATTGATCTCGCAGAGATAGGAATACAAAGTGGAAACTAGATCCTAATTGGCTAAGGATAGAAGTCAGTGGAGAACTTCTGTGAACGCGGCATTGAACCTCCGGGTTCCATAGGCCATAGAGTTATATATATATATATATATATATATATATATATATATATATATAGAGAGAGAGAGAGAGAGAGAGAGAGAGGGGGGGGGGGGAAGTAGTATACAGTGGATCAAAAGGCGTTTTTTATTTATTTATTGCACAAATTCAACTAGCGCATATCAGTTATTCTGTTTTCACATTACACACTTAGTAACGAAATGTCAACAACAATGGATGCTTCTCACTTGTGAAGTGAAAAATCTGTTTTCCTCGTGCTAAAGTAAAAAATTAAGTAACAGAAGTGAATGCTCTGACTTTGTGATTTATCTTGTAATTTAAATATCATGGACATGGGAAGCAGGTAAGAATGTATTTGTAATATAGCATTGTTTATTTTGTTCTTCTATTTTAATAGTTCCTTGTCGTGGGAAATTGTTTGGGTTGACACCAACAAGTACACAGTGAATCACATCGGTGTGGTACACAGGGACTGATCCACTCTGTACCTCATTGTGTTTATAGAAGTTCAAGTATTTGGCATACTCATTTAGAAACATATCATAATATTGGGATCTTACGGAACTTTTACTATCATGTTACATGTTACAGATGAATGGTTTGACCACGAGGAAATACACGCAAGGCAACATGAAAGACATTTAGATGTGAGAAGCAGTGAAATTAGTGGTAGAGCAGTGATATTCTATTAGCCGTGTTGGTAAATTGAAGAACATTGATTACAGAACTTTGAAAAACATGTCAAAAAATAAGAAAGTACCAGGTGACAATGCTAAAAATGAAGCCAAATTATTCTGTACGACAAATTTTCTTTTCAGAGTTGGAGCATTTATTTCCGAAATATATAAAAATGTGCCGACAAATTTTCTTTTCAGAGTTGGAGCATTTATTTCCGAAATATATAAAAATGTGCAACAAAATGTGTTAGTTTACCGTGGCCGTGAGGCATTTGGCGTATGAAATTGCTAAGAACAACAATATTTCGATACCTGTTTCGTGGGATAAAAGCAAAATTTCAGATCTAGAGTGAATCGTTATGAAGATCTTAGTATTAGAAATCCCGAAGATGTGTTGGAAAGCGTCAATCTTGGACTCTCAAGATTGTTGTCATTCAACAAACACAATATTTAGGCATTCTTTAGTAATTTATGTGACTTATCTACGAAATATCCCAAATTCTGTAGGTGTAGCCTTTCACGTATTTCTAGACATGAACTAGAACAGTTCAGGCATCCAAGAAAGTAATAGCAGAGAAAGAAGCCAAGCAATTAAATCTACAGGTATGCACGAGTGGAGAAAATGGGGTCCTCGTTATGACATGTGTGACTGTAAGCATCGGGTATATTTTTGCCACCAGCTATGGATATCCTAGGAAATATTTTGAACAGCATATGATCAATGAGGCATCGTCTAACCCACTTATTTTGAGAACTCCATCAGGATGGATGAATGAAGAATTGTTACCACATTCTAGCAACAAAATACAACCAGTTGGATGTGCCTGTTTTCGTACCATTGAAAGCACATTAAAATGCAGCTGTGGATACTTGATTGTTACAAAACCCAAGAGTACCCATGTCAATATACGAAGCAGCTCAATCTTGGGAATAGTATTTGCACGAGCAGTGATTCCAACCAACATCAAAGCAGGTTTTAGAAAGACAGGAATGTTTCCTTATGATCAAAATGTATTTACAGACAATGGTTCTTTTCTACGCTGTATGTACGCAAAAACAGATAGAAGACCAAATCAATGTACCT
The DNA here is from genome assembly GCF_964235325.1 of Thermobia domestica. NCBI lineage: Eukaryota > Metazoa > Arthropoda > Insecta > Zygentoma > Lepismatidae > Thermobia > Thermobia domestica. Next base: position 93,540,518 of record NC_137464.1, read on the forward strand.
TCCTCAAGCAACAATCATTTAATTCAAGAAGTAGAGAATGTAGATTCAAATTCGAAAGAAAATGCTTTCCAGAAAGAACTTAAACAGTGTTTTTGTGTCACCTAAAGAAACATCGTAGAAAGAAAGGCAGAAACCGTTTTTTCACAGACACTCGGAAAGAGCCAAACCTTTTGAAGGCAAAGCCAGTAAATAAAGGGAGTCCAAATTCAGCAGCAATCTGAAACAAAAAGGATAAAATAAAGACGTTCCGTCCCGAAGAAAGTGAAAGAAAATGATAGTTAAAAGGAGAATGACGATTTTCAGCCAATTGTATTATAAGATTCTTCAGATGATGATGATACTTTAGAAAACGAAATCTTTTAGTTTGTCACACAATTATGTCCCTCAGGCTAAGGAAGACGGTCGATGTTAGAGACAGAAACTACTACTTATGATGATTTGAAACAGAGTCAAAGAGAAGTTCAACCTGGTGATTACGTTCTTGTAAGATTTCTTTCACGGACACATTACATTGGTCAAATCACGACTAGGAAAACAATGAAAATGACTTTAGATTTCGTTTCTAAGAAGCGAGAAGATACCTGAAAGTTCCATCCAACCAAATAATCCAGATATTTCACCCATACACAATATTTGAATAGTAAGAGGGCTTCCAAAACCTCTTGACTAATAATTTGCACAATCAGACAAAATTGAACCAAGTACAGAAAGTTAAATTCACCATTCTTACAACAAATTGCTTATACTATTGTGCATAATTACTTAAACTTCTTATTTACTAATCCGGAACCAATGATTCTCTGTACAAGGTATCAATTTAATTGTCTAATTCGTTTGTTTTATAACAGTCGTTTGTATTATTTATTTTGGTAATCAATTCCTGAAATTAATAGTATGCTATTAAGATCTTGTAATACTTCAATTGTAACTTTTATTTTGAATTTTAAAATTTATTTTGTATTGTGAGTAACAGTACAGATTTTGACCATAATGCTTACAATTTTATGTAGATTTGGAGATTTTCAAATGATGGACCCCTTTATCAAACGTTTCTATTCATTATTTTCAATACATTGTTCCTTTGATCCACTGTGTATTACCTTCTCATATATATATATATATATATATATATATATATATATATAAAGCATGTACAGAAGGATTTCGGGAGAGGTCCAAACCTTTTTTGAGAGCGAAAAATCAATAGGATAAATTATATTAAAATTTGTAGAATTACCACTAAAATTTGACTAAACTTACATGAAAGTCAAATTTGGGAAACAGTCTGGATGCATCCCTCTTCGTAAGTCCCTGAGTATATATATATACACACGAGATAGATATTGTTTCTTGGAGCTGACGATAAGCAACAAGCTTTTTTGCTACAGTCGACAAAATGGGTGAATTTTAACATTGTAGGGATACTTAAATGCGGAATATCATCTTTAAAAAAACGAATGGTATCCGGTAATAAAGGGTAATTTGATAACCCTAACCTTAAGAAACCCAGCCATATTTGATTCAGCATCACTACGCATAAATGTCAGTTAGCAATTGAGTTTCAGGAAAACAAAAAAGGGGAAGTTTTTAAAACTAGAAATCGTTGATCTTCCGTTGAACTTCTGACTTTTACTTAACCGCATACGTGTGTTTATCTGTGCCGGAGGCTTTTCCGCCTCGCTCCGACACACACTACGACAATTTGATTAATTGGAGGACGTTGAGGGCCATTGCTTGGACTCCCCGGAACACAATCTCGTGCTGCCGGCAAGGAGAAAGGGAGGGGAAGGGAGTGAGACCTAGGAAAATTAGCCAAACAGCAGGAGCTGACAAGGATGTGACGCGCCGACAATAGGGGGTCGTCTCCCCTAATTACGGATGGCGGCCGCTGAACAAAAGGCCTCCCTCCTTCACGGTCAATACTCCTACCCAAGCACACGCCTCTCTCTCTCGAGCAAAATATAGAGAATGGGACATCTCCCGCCTTCCCCCCTCTCATCCCTCTCAAATAAAACTCAGATCCAAAATCTCCGTGTGTATCGCTCAACCAGTACAACATACATGTCAACAATCAAACAACAATCAAACCTAATTGTTTAAAGCCACTATTTGGTTGTCATGGCAACATCACGTGCGTCACGTACTTGACATTTTTTTCTTTTTTTCAAAATTAGAATGTCGTAATTAAAGCAACATTAAACCAAGAGAATGCGTCTGTGCATCCCCCCATACGCCTTTTTTTTTTTTTTTACAATTAAAAAAAAAAGTTCTACCAGGAACAAAAATACATTATATATATTACTAATAGTATGGTATTTGATCCTTCCAATAATTCGGACATTTAATTTTGTGAGACATTTAATTCTTTCATGTCATGCATTTTTCTCCCTATCCAATTAATTAAACAAAATCCTGGTTTACAAAGAGGAAAAATATTTTTTTGTAGATTTATATTTACAATAGCGGAAAGAACTGGTATCAAGTTTTATATATATTGAAATACTGTAGTTACTTCCATGCAGGGAAACAACAATTAATTACTTTTTTTAAAAAAATCGTAATTGTAAATTTTACTAGCCAAATAATACAATACAATAAATGATAAAATAAATGGTACTTATTCTAGGTTTGGAACTATGCAGAACTTAAATATATGTTTCATTTTGGACAGTGTTCGATTTGTAGGGGGGATGTGTGAGATTCTTCCCCTCTGAAAAAAATATCCCGGCTTCTGGTTTAACTAATGTCGTCTCAACCAGGGATAGTGGTATTCCCCTCTCTCTACATAGTTCTTTATCATGGAAAATATTTAAAATCACACTCTTAAGGCACATTGTCACGCTACAAGAACTTGTAGCTATTTTTTAAAAAAAAACAAACAAACTTGCAACCCGATTTTTCTATTTACTGTATAGATGTTACAACTTCCTGAAAGCAAGAAAGGTTTCTCCACCCATGCAGCACTGCACTCTAGTGCACAAACAATGAACCTCCTCATTAACAACATGTATTTTGGCGCACTTCTCCTCCCTGTCCAAAAGAATCCGTTGTTTCGGAAGCGGCGAAACTGTTTTTTCCTTTATGTCAGCGAGAGGGCGATAGCAGGTAGCAAGCAAGACGTCCCAGAAAGTTGCACATGGTTCAACTCCTTGCAAGATGGGGGAAAAATATTGTCCCTTTCAAGACTATGTTTACATGGTGAAATATGGTAGGGTTTCAAGAATTTTTTTATGACAGCTACAAGTTCTTGTAGCGTCATACTGTGCCTTTAGAGTATTCTGTTTTCTAAATTTGGATGACGCTTCTTCTGTCTCACTTCCCTTTTCTTCTTTTCCGTACATGAGGCTGTATTTGTTTGTGCTAGCTAGTCGCATAAAAATACCGTTTTGGGAAAGTTTTAAACGAATCTTGCAAGAAAACAAAACCAAAGATGCGTGTTGTTTCAAGGTCTGTAGTATATTTGTAGAGCCCCCTTCCTCTTTGTCAGCAAAGATTTGATGTTTCAGCTTACCACTGAAACTCGAAGCACCGGACATCAATATACCAATAATGCATTTCTTCTTCCGTCGATTCCCCGTGCATCACATTAAAGAAGGAAGAAATGTTTATTGCTCTTTGATCAACATATGTTTGAAATTTTGGATCCTACAGCCTCCCCAATTAATGGCAAGAATGAATACAAATCTGTGTTGTTATCTACAGTAGTTTTTTTTTTTTTTTTTTTTTTTTTTAATAACTAATAAAGGAAAGGAACTGGAAAATTTGATCTCAGAACACTGGAAACTTACACTGTCACTAGAACAGAATGGTTGTTGAGAAGGAATAAAGAAATGGGGAAAATTACAAGTAGAGAGGAAATTCAAGTTACTATACATTCGCGCTTGCGGGTAAATGCCATATTTGTTTTTCATCTGCGGCTGTTGCCGTGACAGATCCGTTTGGGATATCAAGTTTTATTCCTCGTCGAGCGTAGGAAAACATAGATGCTTTCCTCTATCTATCGTAGCCACATAGGTGTCGGCGTTAAATTGACAACAATACACTACTTCAGTTAATTTGGATTTTCAAACAATCGAAGAGTTATATAGGTTCCATTTGGCTTTAAAGAAAAAGAAAAGAAATAGGCAGGGCCAGGAGTTGTTCGCAGCAAGTTAGATGTGGATGAGCCCTCTAGTGTTCTCTCGTGTTGAGTTGATGGTAGCTGTGTGTTCGTTCTTGCGCGGAGTGCATTTTATACTGGTGTAAACCGAATACTTACTTATATCGATCAATATTCTGGTAGTTTCTTATTTTTTATTATTATTATTTTTTTTATGAAATCATAAATCTATGCGTGTCTATTATATTTTTGAACATTTGTGTTCGTGTAACTAATCTTAAACATTAAAGTGCGTGTCCGTAGTACCATTTACGTACAGCCGTCATAATGAAGAAACAACGAACTATATTGTCATTTTATGCTCCAAGTACGAAACAACAAGAACAGAGACCGCCAAATACAACAGCGAATGAATGCACTTCATCGGGTAAGGTAAAACTTTCTGATGAAGTGAATACCGATATAGAAGTCCCACCAACCGAAAAACGTGCTAAATGTGATGCTAATAGCGTCGTTTTCACAGAGTCCGGAAACGAGAGTAGTGCAAATGTCAGTGGTTGTGTTGAATTATCTCGTTTTAACAACTGGAAGAAGAGCAGACCATGGTTGGCAATAAACAAAATGAAATTATTTATTTGTTTTATGTGCAGTGAAATTCGATCTCTCAACGTACATAGTATGGAACGCGTACGTATCGACAATGCGTTTATAGACGGTGTTTCTGGAATTAATCCCAAGAAACTTAATGACAAAACTGGTGATCATGGAAGATGCAAGTCCCACCTCAAGTGCATAGAAATAATGGATAATCGGAAAAAACAGCACATTGAGGAATCCATACAAAAAAGCACGAGTCTATGGCAACTCCAAAATGAAGAAAAAATTAGAATAGCAGCAGCACTGATGCGTACTGCATATATGCTTGCTAAAGAAAATCTGTCTTCCTTGACGCATTCTTCTTTGATTGAACTTCAGAGATTAAATGGGGTTCCGTGGGAAATATGTTATACTCCGATCATGCGTGCAAAAACATGATAATGTTTATTGCCGAGGAGATGCAAAAAAGTCTTGCTCAGTTTATTGTGGAGTCAGGAGAAAATTTTGGTATTTTAATTGATGAGAGCACAACATCATCTAATAAATCTTGTATGATAATTCATTTTCGTGTAGTTTTTGAAGGTGTTGCGTGTAACTATTTTTTTGAAATTGTCGAATTTGACAACACTACAGTAGAAGCTTTATTAGGAAGCTTGTTGGAGATTTTATCTAACCATGGCATAACGGAAAACGTTCAGAAGAATCACCTTGTTGGCTTAGCAACAGATGGCGCGGCAGTAATGCAGAGTTGTTACAATGAAGTTGCAACAAAATTGCGTGAACTGTTGAACAACGACTTAATTGTGATTCACTGTATGAATTATAAACTTGAGCTTACAGTTCAAGATGAGATTAAATCTGTCTCTGATGTGTATCATATGCAAGCATTTATGATGCTTTATACTCAGTGTTTTCTCATAGCCCAAGAAACCAGAGACTATTTAAACAATTATCAGACGAACTGTCAACAAATATTCTGAAATTGGGTCGTGTGTTTGAAGCGTTGGAATGCATCTTCATTCAATTCTGTGCGATCACTGTGGGAAAGTTACATTGTATTGGGCAGTCTTTTGACCAAATGTAGTACCCGTCCGGTGCGTGAGGGATTGAAATTCGAGGGTTTAGTAGAGAAGCTAACCAGCTGGCTATTCACCAGAGAATTTATATTAATCTATGATGTTCCTGAAATTTTGAAAGGTCTTTCGCTCTATTTGCAGAACAGAAGTGCATCTGCAGTTGAAGACAAACGAGAAATCGATTTGGTATATCAATCAATCTAAAGACTGTTGATCCCCCGAGATCAAGAAATGCTCTTAATGAATTAGAGCAAAAAAGACACATTCAAAGGAGTGTCCATCACTAAGCTTACTGCTAGTGATAAAACAAAATTTGACACTTTCCGATTGAAATTTCTTCAATCCCTTTTAGACAACATAAACTCCCGTTTTCCAAATAAAGACTTTTTCGTTGATGCTTCAGTGTTAAACATTGCTTCTTGGCCTGTTGATCAAAATGAACTAGTGTTCTTCGGAGACGATGCCATCCCTCGATTATCCAAATTGTTGAAACAGTCAACGAATGGTGTTTCCTTCGTACTGAAAGAATTTCGTTTGTACAGTCCGCAACAAAAAACCTGCAACATGAGCATGTAAGTTTGTGAAACGATAAACTCTTTTGCTCCAAAATAAGTATGCAGGGGAGGACGCCGAGGTTTCTCCTGACGTGATTCGTGCCACTTAGACGTTATGTTGATTCCCTGCGCTGTTAGGTGTAATTTCACAATAAACTTACAAGCTCATGTTGCAGGTTTTTTGCTGCGGACTGTACAAAAGCAATCATCCTTATATGCCTCCAGCTGTTCAAGAACTTAAGAAAGCTGTGGAAATAATACTGATATCAACTGCAGAATGTGAACGTGGTTTTAGTGCTATGAATCGAACATTTAATGATCTGAGGAATCGTATGCAGATTGTAACACTTAGCAAGCTCCTTTTTGTATCTATAAATGGTCCACCTTTGCGTTTCTTTGCAACAATGTGGATAAAATTGAAGTGTCATAGTGCTACAGACAATCCTACCGGGAAAGCAAGAAATGTCGAAGAATGTTCACATGCATCTCGCCTTTTCAACTAAAAGATAAGTAATGTTTTTCTGTAAAAAAGACAATTTTAGTTTGTTGTATGTACGTAATTTTTGTACTACTCTATCTTGACTACATTTTCTGTTATTGTTTTGTTACTTTTGATAATTGAATTATTTATTTCGCGATTTTGAATTTAAACATAAAATATTACTCTGATTAGAGGAGGCTCCAGGAAATATTTTTAGCCATCTCACAACTTTGAAGCCCCACTGCCCCTAATGTATATGCAAATGCACTACACATTGTGATCCACCTATTCCCCCCCACTGGTAAATTAACAAATCGAACCCTGATTTTGGACATAAAGAGCTAAATCTGGATTTAAACGGCATCGGAAATGTCACTGCATCTCAGCAATCCCAAAAACTATGGATTCGACATTAATAACAGTCATTTTCGATATATATATCCATCCCTCGCCAAAATCAAGGGGCTGAATTTGAATTTAAAAGGGATCGAAAGTGTCACTGTTCATCTCAGTGACCCCGAAAACCATGGATTCGACACTAATATAGGTCACTTCGATCATTTTTTTAATATCTCGCATCCTCCCCCTTCCTTCACTAAGTTACACCGTCAAAGTGAAATGACAAAAGCTATCCTAGGCTCGAATCTCATCTATGTGGCAAATTTGATAGAGATCGGTGGCGTGGTTCAAGAGGTATGAAATCACAAACATTGTCACATGTTACAGTTATGAATATATATCATTACCCTGATCAAACATTATCTGGAAGCAATTATATATTGCTGAAACTGCAATACAAACTAGTACGGCTCGGATTTCTACGAAATGACAAACGTTTATCCTGGCATCTTTTACATGTATGATTAAATAAATAAATAAATAAACACATTTCTGACCTTTGTAACATGAAAATGTAATTTTTGTAGGAGATATAAAAACATATTTTTTATTATATTTTTGACAAGCTTTACTCATTGCTCGGAAATATTTTTATCAGTACGTATTGATAATGAGATAAAGAGTCTTTCAGTTTTGTTGTTTATGGGGTCAGCAATGTGCTGTAATCGATGTTTCAGAGCTTTAAGATCTCTAAGTTTAACAATTGCTATTCTTAGGAATTCTAGGATCAATATTAACAGACAAAAACCATATTCATGAAGAAATTAAATATAGACTAAAAATTGGGAATTCGTATTGTTATGTAGTTCAAAATATTTTTCGTCGTGAGTTCTGTCGAGGAAATTAATACTTAAAAATATATAAAATGATAATTATGCCTGCTCTATATGGCTGCAAAACATGGTCGCTTACTCTGAGAGAACAGTGCAGGCTGAAAGTAACTGAGAACAAAATTCTGAGACGAATATTCAGACCCAAGAAGAAAATTCACAACGAGGAACTGCAGAATTTATACCGTTTTCCAAACATTGTTAGGGTCATCAAGTCTAGGAGGCTCAGGTGAACAGGTTATGTAGTCAGAATGGAAAAAAGTAGGAACACTTTTAAAAGTTTTTACTGGAAATCCAATCGTCCATTAGGAAACCCTAGGCGAAGATGGGAGGATGGATATCGCAGAAATAGGAGTACAAAGTAGAAACTGGATCCAGTTGGCTGAGAACAAAAGTCAATGGAGAGCATTTGTGAACGCGGAATTGAACCTCCGGGTTCCATAGAGTGTGAGTGAGTTAGTTACAAAGAGAGAAAGTTAATAAAAACTTTATTTACAATATAACAACACAGACAGACATATATATATATATATATATATATATATATATATATATATATATATATATATATATATATTTGTGTGTGTGTGAAATGGAGGAAATATTTCCATAACAAGAAATAAATTCTTTGGCGGGCATGAATCATGATTTTCAACCGCAAATTCGAACTCACTTCAACACTTGCTTGAAACTGAACAGAATCATTCGAAATAAAAGTCACTTGCATTAACGCAGTTCCCTAGCAGTATCGAGAACGTGTGCAACTAGAAACACGGTTATTTATCTCAGTAGAATAAAACTCCGCGATTCTGGAGCTGATGAAATCTTCAAAGGCATCTTGAACACTGACTTAGTTGTTGAAGACGTGTCCCTGCAAGAAGTATCCAAATGTTGAAGATCAGTAGTCGAGAAGTCTGGCATATTTGGTAGATCAGGAACTTTTGTATTCCAATAACGTAACTAGTGCAACATTACTGTCATGTAGCATTTCTCAATCTTTTCTGTTTAAAGATGTTGGGATTACGAACAGTTACAGTCAAAAGTCTGAGCACACTACTGATTTTTCAGAATTTTCCAGACAAAATACACTATCCATACAAACCCCTGTTTTGCAAAATAAACACCACTCTTCACATAATGAAACAAAAATACATTCAAATACATTCTGTTTCCATTGAGACAAATTTATTGAGAAAGTTTGCGTTCATGAAGTGCCGATCCTTAGCCTTGATAAGAGCTTTACAAATCCCAAGCATTTATTTGATACATTTATCCAACTTTTGACAGCCCACCGGCTTTGAAGAGCCTTTCACAGATATTCAGTATTCGTTGGCATGAGTCCACCGACTGCTATGTGAAGTTCACAAGAGCCCGATAGATAACAAATCGTGAGACTGCGCCGGATATACCATTTTTGTGACGAGGTGAGTCTGTTCTTTGTTTTCCAGATAATTACTGCATAACTCAGGGGAATGTTTGGGATTGTTATCCTGTTGTAGCACAAAGTTACACGCGTTCCTAATGGAATTGCATGCCTCACTTATCGTATGTTGTGATATATGTTCTTGTCAATTATTCTATTGATTTGATTAAATCACCAACTTGACACCCTGTAAAACATCCCCCTTGACACCCTGTAAAACATCTCCATGGCACTACTTTTCGGTGTTTTACTGCATGTATTACAGTCACGATGAAAGCACCTTTCGGAAGAGCAACGAACAAACATCTAGTGTTGGGAACAGAAAAGTTGAAATTTAGATTCGTCGGTACAAAGCATTCTCTTCTATTGTTCATCCGTCCAGTCTTCATGTTTTCATCCATGAGTAGCTTTTTGCAATGTTTCCTGCTCGAAGAAGTGCTTTCGTAACTGCAATCGTACCAAGACCATAAATCTGAAGGTTTCGGACCACCATCCCTTCTGATAATGACTGGGAACGGTTCTTCCGTAGTTTCGTTGCTGGCTCTGGTTCCTTTTTTTAATAATAAATTCGAGCCATTAAAATATACACATTCCGTCCCGTAGCTTTATTCCATTTATTTATACCTGGTTGTCCTGACAACGACGTTCCAAAGACTTATTATTTTTTGAAACATTTGAATATCTTTATACATTGACAATCATATTATTTAAAACATTTCTTTCTCTTCTTCTGATAGTAAAAATCAGCCAGCCTAGTACATATTTGGAATATCTTATGGCCCAAAATTATAAATATACAATGTACTGTTGTAACTTCCGGAGCGGTTAAACGTCTTTTCCGTTTGTATGTAGTTCTAATAAACTTGCCCTCACAAGAAGTTATTATTTCTGGATGACCAGCTTGTTTCCGTGCAATATTTACAGTAATTTGTGACTGTCTTTCAAGAGCCAGACGTATTCCCCACATTGATATCTGCAACCACTGAGCGATTTTCCGCAGAGAATACTCTCTTCTCCCAAAATAACCACATGAGCACGTGAATGGACACTTAGTTCACAATTTTTCTTCCGCACTTTATAATATTTTCACGTTCTTCACACTAATTTATTAATTCACGCGAGTGAAAGCAGCACCATCGCATGGCACACATTTGCACCCAACTTTATCCGTATACGATACGATTGAATAACTCACACACACACAACTGTTCGTGGCAATAAACACACAACTACCTATGAGTTCATACAAACACCAACAAATTTTGAAACGATGCATCAGCAAGCAAAGCATTACGTTCATTGTCTGATCGTTATTTATTTGCCTACTGCAAAATGATTTTCCTCAATAAATGTGTCTCAATGTAAACAGGATCATATATGTTCGTATTCTTATATGAACAACGTTGTTTATTTTATAAAACAATACCAATAAACAAGGTTTTGTATAGACACAATATATTTTAATTGGAAAATATTGAAAAATCAATAATGTGCTCAGACTTTTAACAATGACTGTATATTCGTACAAAATAAAATAACCAATATATACATTAACATATATTATAGATTCCCTTTGCTATTAAACAATAAAATAAAACTCTCTAGCGCTACAACCTACGAAGGGCTATGGACAACCAAATGTACAGAATCGATTGGATGATGTGTGCTCACCGCATCGCCTCTCATTACAACTAAATTCACTATCTCTTAACTGAAGCATTTTTTTCAATAATCTCGCTTGTTGAACACCGAAAATTCGGTTTCCACCAGGAAACAGGTGGACCAAGGACTATACATACCAAGGCACGTGAATTAATCATTCGCATTAACAACACACTTTACCAACTAACAAACTCTATGGCTTATGGAATCCGGAGGATCAATGCCGTATTCACAAAAACTCTCCATTGACTTTTGTCTTTAGCCAACTGAATCCAGTTTCTACTTTGTACTCCTATTTCTGCGAGATCCATCTTAATATCATCCTCCCATCTGCGCCTAAGTTTTTCCAATGGACATTTTCCAATTGGATTTCCAATAAAAACTTTTAAAGCGTTCCTACTTTCTTCCATTCTGGATACATGACCTGAGCACGTAAGCTTCCTAAACTTGATAACCCTAACAATGTTTGGTAAACCATATAAATTATGTAGTTCCTCGTTGTGAAGTTTCCGCCATTCCCCATTCCCGTTCCTCTTGGGTTCGAATATTCGTCTCAGGATTTTATTCTCAAGTACTTTCAATCTGTGTTCTTCCCTCAGAGTAAGTGAATATGCTTCGCAACCATACACACATTTTACTACTGAACATAATATCGAAATACACAGGGAATAGTCCTTATTTAAAGATATTAATGGACCTAGTTTAATAATAACGAAAAATTTATCTAGCATGTATCTATATTTTATAAATATATTTACTGAGATTAACTGTCGAAACTGTGCAGTAATTTATAAAATATAGGCATTTACTAGATTATTTTAACTTCTATCTTATTCATTATAGCTTTGGAAATATTCCAGAGTATTAATAAAACAAAACTGACTAAAGTACTAAATATACATATTCAGAACAAGTGTGCAAATTTGTTAGGGAAAGTATGTGGCAAGCACCTAATAGAAAATTTACATTCTGAATCTAATTAAAAATGTACGTTTTGTACAGATGGATGTAAAAAGTGAAGGGAAAACTTGATTATCTCTGGGAAATGTGGCCGTGTCCAATTATTTTTATTTATTTTTTTTTTCCTTATACCGATAAGCAAGTAAAACGTCCACTAAGAATAAACAAAATAAAGATAATATAGTATATTGTATATTCTATACACACTATTTTATTAACTCCGTGCTTACCGTATACAGATTACGGACCCAAGCCATAACGCTGATGATGCTATTTTTTTATTTCTTGTTTATTTTACCTACTTCCACAGCATGAGAATTATGCTTGAAGTTTTTGTGCCAATACATGCACCTCACTGAAGTGCTGCTAAAAAGTAAACGATACAAATGCTCCAGGCTCAAGATGAGTTGAGCTCATTTCAATTCACTTTAATTGTTCGTTCTCTGTTACACTATCGCAATATTTTTAAATTTAACAACTCTGAACTTTTGTGATACTCAGAAATTACGTATTTCTGTACGAAGCAAAAAAAATAAATAAAATAAAAATAAAAAAATATACTACTTACGCATATAGATACATGAAAAGTAACAACAAATACATTTTTTTTATGTAGAAGAAATGTAAATTTCGATCTTTTCACATGATACCTTATAATACAAAGTTCTTACGTACTTCTGCATTTACGAATAGCAATGTCCATCTACTCCTTAACTGCGGCTAATGATTTAACAACAAAAGCCAAGTGAAAGATAAAACAGGAATGCATACAAATATATATGTGCGATTTAAATAGAATGCAGGTACTTGCCTCCTCTCTGTCCATAGCCTGAATCTTGATATCCATACGATCCAAACGGGAGCGGCGGAGGCACATTACTGTATTCCCCTTTACCAGCAATCTGACGGCTACAAGTGTAAAAACGTAATTGTCTAAATTATTCTCGTCTTAGTTTAATCTCATTGGCTATAATCTATTGTTAATATTTATTACCGGTTTTATAAATAAAAGATGCAATTTATAGTAATAATGACACTAAGTTTTTCTCAATAGAAGGAAATCTGAATATAAATTTCAAAAAGAATGTTTAGAAATCCAGAGGTGCGAAAAGTCATGAAATGTTTACCTTCCAGTAATATGAGCTGGTAGATAGAGAGATCTTTCTGACGAAGGTATCTTACTAGTAAGTAGGCCTACCCAATTTCCTCCAGGGAGCACAGAGACAACTCAAAGGAAGGATATATATTCATTGACATATTCGTGAATTTATAACAAATAGTTGGCTATTGTGAATTTCCTTGAGTTTTCGACTTCCAAACTACGCTATGCATAAATATGAAGAATCGTATCAGAATGGCCATATCTGTTAATCGACAATCTACTCCCTTAACCTTTTATTCGAAACGGAAGTGTAACAAAATCAACCATTTCCGGTCTCAACGTTGATCAGCATAGAACAAAACTGCATACCATTATTTCCAATTTTTATTTTTCAGGCCTATACAAAAGAATTATTATTTCTTCCCCTAATCTTGATGTGACTTTACGTCTTCTTAAAATCACAAATATGGATTCCGATTGCAGTTCATTCTTGCCAACTTTTGTTTTCAAATTAGTAATAATTTGTGATTATGGTGTTACACTTAATTCGTGATTATGGAGTTATCTGATCTCTGAAGATAACTGTGTGACAGTGACAATCTAGTGTGCGGTTTTTACAACGAAAGCTTAGGAGGACCCTTATCAACACCTAAGGGAGCGTGAAATATGTGTAATTTACTTCCATAATCCCTTTTTCATTATAGTTTTCCTGACTCTTGCACCATTTTGTAAAGTTTTTTTTCTTTCTTTCTTTCTTCCTATAGATTGTATGTCCGCCCCGTAGCTCACTTGCTTTGTGGGTGGAACGTCGTTGCAAATATATAAAAGGTTTGTCTCTGATCATAATAGACTTTGAAAGTATTACATTCAAAATGTACAGGTGCATAATGATCCTGGTGTTATATTTGATGATAAATTTTCTTTCAGTGAACATACTGCTACTGTTACAAAAAACAAATCTATGTGAATGTTAGAAATGCTGTACAGATTCAAAGAAATTTAAAATTTGTTGGTGCTAACTACTTATTACTTGACTTCTTCTGCAGTAAAATACTGTTCGTCTATTGGATCTATACCTCATCCCACATGTTTTCAAGTCAGACATTGTCCTCAATGTAGTTTCACGCATTGTTCGTCAGAGTTCCAGAACTGCATAGGTCAAATAATGAAATTACCATGAAAACACTCAATATAGCATCGTATACTTCTCGTCGGATTTTGTTTCTACATAAAATAGCAAACAGAAAATTAAACTCCTACAACTCTACTTCCTACATTTAATTTCAGAGTACTCATTCGCACAACATGAAACATGGATCTATTTTATGTTTCGAAACCTAGATTTGCAATAGTCCAAAGATTGCTCTTGTACAGGTTTCCTACTTATTTCAACAGACTTTGACCTACAATAAATATCTTTAAATCTGAAAGACGTTTCCGATCTACATTGTGCAAAATTAAGTTGTAATGGACAAACATCGCGTGCGTGGATTTCCTCGGGGTTCTCCCGTTTCCTCCCACTTTTTTCATTCCACCATTTCACTCATTTCTCATTATCACCGTCTCCTTTAGCCTACCCGACATAATCGTGGGACGTAAAACTCAAAGATTTCATTTCATTTCATTAAGTTGTATTTTTTCTTGATATTGTTATTGTTTTGCGTTACTGCTTCGTAATGACTTTTTTTTCAAACTGTTGTTACATGTTGCAGTGTAAACTGGCCAGTGTGCAGTATTTATATAAGGAGGCCCATTTTCAGTCACAATAGTAGATGGGAAAACCCCCTATCAAGCCATGATGTAATTCACCCATCCATCATTACTAGTAAAGTGCATCCAAAGACGAAGCAATGATCTAGATTCTTCTTAAAGGTTACAGACACTTGAGCCAGTTGCCATGTAAATTTTTGAGCGTAGAATCAGTGACAAATATGCAGACCTCACAAGACGTCATAATTGTGTATTCCCGATATCCGAAATCATATTAGGCCACGAAATTTCTGACATAGTTAAATCTATAATTTTGTTCACTTCCATATGATTACTATGCAGTCATCTTAAATATATACTCTGAAGATGTCTGGAAAAAACAACGCAACCTTTCAGAAAACATCATTTGATTACCTACCTCATAAAACCTGTTTCTGGAATAATCTAGGTCCTCCTTTGTATTTAAGTAGGAGGGTAATTTTTTCGGCCATTCTTCTTTTAACCACTTCCTCATCTGTTGATACCATTTATTCTTTACTATTTCGTTAACTATTTGTTTCTTATTTAAAAGAAACGTATTTAGCTCACTCACGTAATCAGTCTCTTCACCAGGGTTCCCTTTTCCTGTACTAGATATAAACCTGGAAAAAATATCTACTACCACCTTCTTGGTGTACATAATTTCAAAGCCGTATTTATTTAACAACAGAAACCACCTCTTCGGACGAGGTGAAGCTGTCAAAGGTGGTTTTAACACAAAATGTCTCCGTAATTGCTTTGAATCGGTGAGCATTTTAAAGTTTCTACTTTGAAGAAACTTGTGCAATTTGTAGATGACAAATACTACCCCCAGTGCCTCGCGCTTAAATTGAGCACAATTTCTCTGCTGTAATTAGAGTTGCTAATACGCACGTCCTGTTCGCAGTTTGCCTTGTACATCGTTACAAAGAATGGCATTAATTCCATGAGACCTAGCGTCCGGCATAATCACAATACGGCAGATTTTATTGAGCCACCCTATATATATATACAGGGTGTATTAGTTCACCCGTCCCAGGCATTTTTCTCGGCTCGTAGTGCAGGTAGACTTTCAAATAAAAAATTGAATTATGAAATCGTATGTGAAGAATAAAATGGTGATGCTTCCATAGCGAGTGGTGTAGCGGGAATATTACTACGGGGGTCAACTCCAAAATTCCAAATGGAAAATGGTTTCAATTTCGATTTCTTTGGAAGCATTATTGAAAAAGAAACAACTTTTACAGGAAACACTTTTCGTTAAATTCTACAGTTTGGCATCTACATCTGTTATTTGTTATAGAATTGTTACTATCAAACCACCCGTACCAGGCGTTTTTCTCGGCTAGTAATGTACGAAGACACTTCAAACAAACCGATTTGGTGCAAGACAGACCATCACAGTGAAAGCAAGGAATGATATTACGTGTTGCACGTAAGTTAGGAAATTCGAAAATACTTTTCTCGATATGCATGGAAACGAGCTGAAATGCCATGTGAAACAGTTAGGTGATCACTTAGTGCCATTATCACGAAAAGAATACCTGAAGCTAGTTTGACTTAGACGAAGAACTGAAAATGAATCACAGGTTCAATAAAGATAAACAGAGTTGTGTAAAAGATGTTTACTACGAGTTTATGAAGTGACATCCCGATTTGTTTCTTAGAACTCCTGTGTCTACAAATATATTGAGAACAACTACTTTCAATAAGGAACAAGTTGCGAAGCTCTTTTCGAATTAGTGCACACTGATGGAGAAATATTCTTTTCCACCATCACAAACATTGAACGTGGATGAGACTGGTGTATCGTCGTATCATCCCAAAGTGATACGTGTAAAAGAGAAACGAGTTGTGGGCAAGTTGACGTCGGGCGAAAGAGGTCGAAACATAACGTTAATGTTCTACATGAGTGCTACTGGTCAGTTTGCACCACCCCTCTTCATTCTTCCGACTCAGAGAATGAGTGAGAGACAGATGGTTGATGCTTCATCCGAGAGCATTGCTGTAGCAGAAAGTACTGGTCGGATAACGTGTGATACTTTTTTAACTTGGTTGCAGCGCTTGTGAAATTCTGTCATCCTTTCCCTCAGAACTCAGTTCTGCTAACTGTTTATCAACATGGCTGCCATAAAGAAGTGAAAGTGATTCAATACGCGAGGGATCACAGTATTCAATGCCCAGTACTCCTCCACATACCACTTATAAAACTCAACCCATTGACGGGTGTTTTATGAAACCGTTTAAAGGCGCATCCAATTAAGCTTGTTCACTGTGGGTGCGCAAGACTGCTGGAGTAAAGATAACAGAATACGATGTAGCGCAACTTGTTTCAGAGGCATACCGAAAGATGTGTCACATGGATATTGCTCTTAACTGATTTTGCGTGCACCGGAATATATTCACTGAGCCTTCAGATATTCACAGACACCGACTATCTGTCCGCTAACGTGATTCATGTTGCAAGATGTTACACTAGGCTTAACTGTAAAGACCCACAATTTTCAACTTCGGCAGCGGTTGAGGAAAAGGGAGCTACTTCCCGTTCGTCGTCTGCAGCGAGCGGATCCACTTTTTCCACATATGACCGAGGAATCAGAACCTTCTCGTCCATCAACTAGTAAAGAGCTCTCCATTAGTGAACAGTTATCGTCATTACCGGAAAATCACAAGAGACGTTTAGCGTCACGAACCAGAAGAACTGGAAGGAGTGCGATACTAATATCTTCACCATATAAGACGCAAATTGAAAGAAAAGTGACTTCAGCACACGAACTACCAAAGGAAGGTCGCAAGAAGTTAATGAACCACCATACCGAAGAAGAGAAAATACGACCAGACGAACAGGAAAGCAGCACTGAATATATGCGGTGAAACGTTCAATGAAGGCTGGGTGTAGTGTGAATCCTGAGATGGCTAGGCTCATAAAACTGCACCCCTATCGAATCAAGATATCCATTGACACGTGTGATCACTGTCAAGACACATCAAGACACATGTGATCACTGTCAGCTTCGTGGGTAGGAGGTGTTGTTATTGTTCCTTCTAAATGCAGAATATAATATTTTTCCAATAAGATAGGTGCAGGTAAATACGCCATGTTCAGGGTGTTTGATTTTTTATGGCCTTAATTTTCATGAAACACAAAGAAAAGACATGTGCGTTGCAGAGTAGCATTTTCTGCGTGTAGAAGAAAATATGGCAATGATTCGACTCACTTCTATTTTGTACCCAAGGTAAAAGATAAAAGTGTTACAAAGTGACGTATTTACTAACACGTGCATTTAATTACGCAAAGTCTAGAATACTACTAGAAACCTGAAATAAATCTTGCAACTGCTTACATCATCTGCATTATACGAACTCAAATATTATTACACAAGATAGCTGAAGCAAAAAATAGAGTAACCAAAGTTAAGGTTGCTTTATTTCAAAAATGCAAATCCGGGACGCTACTAAATTACGAGAATCTTTGAAATTCTTAAAATGAAAAGAACTGTTATATACTAATTTACTTTCTTCCATTAGATAGAGTTGTTCAAGTATTACGTTATCACATTTTTAGTAATTTCACTAGACTTCCTTCCAAGTTAAACAAACGTAAGCAGATGATTTACTCCCTCCCCATGGTAAGCATTTTTCCCCCCTCAGGATCTGTTATGTTTCGTGGTTTTCAGTCTGTTTCAGGTCATTCAAGGTATAATGTTTCCTTTCACACGTTGTATACTCTTTTAACATATAGAGAGCTCCCTCGTGGCTAAGCGGTTAGCGTACGCGCCCTTGGCGTGGGAGACCCGGGTTCAATTCCCGGCGGGAGCTCATGTGGTTCGGATTCCACGTTAATCAGTAGATCCACGTCTCATATAGTCTCGCTGCTGAAAGGGACGCTAAACTAAAATCAACTCAACTCTTTTAACATATAGAACGGTTAATACATGGTAAATATGTTCTGGCGGAGTTTGTTATATTATATTCCCATGTAAGCAAACTATAATAGTCCCTTCTTTTCTTCTTCGCTGAAATCCGGGATATTTAATCGTCCCGAGAAATATTTTCGGGACGCAGATCTCGATTCCCTGATTATCTCGGATTTTCCGGGATGAATGGCAACCCTAACCAAAGTGCAAGATAAAGATAAAAAGATAAAATGTAAAAACTATAATCTCCATAGCTGAAATGAAGTTCCAAACTGAAACGTTTTAGTCCATAAGAAGATAAACAAACAGTGCCACTGTACTATGAAATGAATGAGGAAAAAAAAAACTGCACCTATATTACATGGAACATGTAAGACAAATGAAAACATCTTTGTCTTCTGCAGTCATTCCTGCACAAGCTCTGGCGTATTTTGCTGCACCATGCTTGGTATTGATTTAGTAGCCATGGAATCACAAATATTGAAATTACATTTACAAAACAGTGTTCCTAGACGGACACGAAATAAAGCGTATATTGCTGTAGACAATCGGCACTGTTCTGAGTTAGCACGGTACTAATAACGGATTCTTACCTCTAGTGAAATAATAACGTCCTCCCACGGAACCTTCCCGAAGCAAACAACATTGCACGTTGCGTCGTGGTGGTCTCAGCGCTGTCTCCCGGAGTATTCGTCAAATCGGACTTGTATAAGACCGTGGCACATATTACAGACGCATTCTAGCGGATTTCGTCGGAAAGGTTCCAGCACTGAACACTTGGCGTATTTAGCTGCACTAGCGTACATACCTGCAGTTACTTTATCTTACGTGTCCGGTGGTACCCACCAATATTCGAAACTTGTGAAATGTATCGATTTGTATTGTTACTTGTTTATTTCATTACTTTTGCATTTACGTCGATATCTTTGGTTTGTTAATAAAGTTCACATTCCAAATAAATATTTCAGGCTTATTTTGGAACAATTTTACATCTTATTACCAAGAGGCAGCTCAATGTGTTAAAATGTCCGGTTCTACTCCTTTTCCCCTAAGAATGTGAACTAATATTCGCATGTTTAACTTGCTAGATTTACTTTCGGAAAATACTTTGGACTCTTTAGTTAAGCACTGCTTTGTGCAAAATAAAAAGTTGGGCGCCATTAAATTCCCCACCTGAAATTAGGGAAGGCATTGCCCCCGTAAATCCCCCTTCCGTCTTGTTACGCCACTACGAGTTTTATAATTCCTGATGCAGGCCTGACCATGTTTTCAAATCTTTTGTGTCCGTTCATCACAGGCTGTCAGTATGGAACAGATAATTAGGCCCGAATAAAGGTCAATAATGCGATCAGAACTGAAGCATTCACTTGTTCCACTCTTGAATCAAATTTATAAAATATGGTTACTTCCTTTTCCATCAACTCTACCTGATTTGCTATATGTGTGCGATGTACATTGTTAAATCAGTGTACAAAAGCATTTTTTCTCGCTACAAGTGAATGCTGCAACAGATCAACGAAAGATACAAAAATCGTACCAAGACAAACTACACGAAATCAATAGGTTCCGTTCAAACTGTCACAGGTAAAATATGAACGTTATCAATATGGTTGTGTAACATGCGGAAAACAACATTTTAGATATCAATGTCCAGCTAGGGGTGCGCAATGTAGGAATTGCAACGAATGTAATCCTTTTGCACAGTATTGTCCAAAAGAAAGTCCGAATAGGTTCAAAAGAAGAATCAATGAATTATCTGATGAAGATATTCGGATGGAAGACAAGATCTTTATCCTTTCTGAATTACAACAAGCATTAGATGACATAGAAGCAAATACGAATGTAGAAGGTGAACTAAACTTTAATTTAATGAAGATTTTATGTTAAGCTCCATTCAGGTAGCCAATACAGAGAAGAAAATATGTCCACTGGTAATTAATCGAATTCAGTCAGAAAAAAGAAATTTAGAGGTAAAACACGAGAATATTGAACATGAAAATCGATACCAGAGGAATCAGGTCTGAAGACGCCACACCGGCAACCCGATAGAAGAAACTAAACATCTTAATATGAGTCCGGAGATAACTACGAGGTCAACAATAATAGAAGAAAAGGACAGAATAGGAATAATAGAAGAAGTAGAAAGTAAATATGGTAAACAGGTGAGCGTAGAAAATAAAGTAACGAAAAAGAAACATAGAAGGAAAACAATGTACAGAAAAGTACAGAGTACGGAGTATGTACAGAACAATAAAGATGTGTAAAGATAAAAGAGAAGGCGAAGAGATGGAAGAATTAGTCAAGGAAGAAAGAAAAAAAAGTAGAGGGTGAATTGAAAGAAAAAGGCACAAAAAGGAGGAATGATGGAAGGAAGTCTGAAGAATTAAAACAAACGGTTGATACACAAGTGAAGAAAGGGTCAAGAAGAAAAAAAATGAGAGAGCTGAAAAAGCAGACCAAGAAAAAAAGAAGCAGTTGTTAAAAAAAGAGAAAAAGGAGAAATTTTCGTATGATGGTTATTAGTGGCGAAAAAGACATTAATTGGTGCCACGCTGAATGTTTGTTGATTTCACTCCTATTATTGCGTGTGTTTGAGGGAACCAATAAGATATTTTCTAATGTCGAAGCTTTTGATATGTTAATGGTGTTGGGTGAATGTCGACAGAATCATAGCAAAGCGCGCGGCTGTATGGTGAACAGTTTCTCGATCGTGCTCTGCAGTCGAGAAAAGTATTTCGGCTCTTGGCACTTCGTGTGCAGAGGACTAGGCACGTCTCTCCTCACAACAAATGTCAGCAGATCAGGTGCCGTGTTCAGGATAAACTGTCTTCCGACATCCTTGTCGCAGTCCATATGGATCAGCAAACCTCGACAAGACGATTAACCAGGGATGCTGCTATTAGCCACATGACGGTTTGGAGGATTTTGCACAATAATGCGTTCCATTTTACCATGTTCATCTGCATCAGGAACTTCAAGAACAAGATTTCCATAACCGTCTGGGGTTTTGTCAGTGGATGAGCGCCAGTAACCCATGTTTCCACCAGAATATTCAATGGACGGATGAGGTGACCTTCAAGAATAATGGAGATGTTAATGGTCTCCATCTCTTCGAAAGTACATTAACAGGGGTAGAGGGGACGTAACTTTTTTATGAGATGTTCCTTGTGAGCTCTTGGAAGGAGTCCCATTAACAACTCATAACATGATTGCCCTGCTCATTTTGCAAGAGTTGCTAGATGAACTGTTGCTCGTTTATTCCCAAACAGATGGATCGGAAGAGGAGACCGCTTTCCTGGCCAGTTCGTTCTCCAAAATTGCCTCCGCTCGATTTTTTCTTTTGGGAGCTGGTCTACCAAAGGGACGACATGATGGCGAGGATCCGTAATGTGTGACATGGACCAAGTGCAAATGAAGTGTTAAGAGCAGTCAAAAATGTCCCGGTGCGCATTCGCATGTGTATCGCAGGTGCTGAACCATCCTTTGAACATTTATTGAGAGTTTTCTTTAGGTCCAAGTGTGATATATTGATAAGAATGTTCAAAACTTCCACTTCACGTTATTTATTTTATTTATTATTTTCAGTTTATTTATTTGTACTTTTCTTGAACAATTATTTGTGCAATGAATTTGAAATTTCTAGTTTTCTTTGGATGTTTTATTGCTGGGACTTTACCTCCAAAATTGTTTCATACGTAGTTTTACTTAAAACCAGAGTTTTTTTTTTTTTTCTGTTTTAAATTGGTTCTGAGCCCGGAATTTAAACAACGTATTGTCCTACATTATTGATCTCATTTGTTGGTACGTGCACGAGATATGTCGTAACATTTGATGTTTCGGAGTTTTCAACAGTACTATTTGATAGAACATGTGATATCTGGTGTTCTTTTGGAGTCATTGTCAACTATAAAACTGTTATTCTGTAGCTGCAATTCAAGAACAAGTAATACACGTCGATGCCAAATCGTAGAATTTAACGAAAAATGTTTCCTGTAAAAGTTGCTTCCAATAGTGCTTCCAAAAATATCGATATTGATACCACTTTCCATTTGAAATTTTGAAGTCGGCCCCCCGTAGAGATATTCCCACTACGCCACTGGATATCAAAGTATCACCATTTGATTCTTCACATAAGATTTGGTTATTCAATTTTTTGTTTGAAATGTCTACGTGCATTACGAGCAGAGGAAAGTGCGTGGGACGGGTGGTCTCATAATAGCAATTCTACAACAAATAACAGATGTAGATGCCAAACCGTAGAATTTAACGAAAAGTATTTCCTGTAAAAGTTGTTTCTTTTTCAATAGTGCTTCTAAAGAAATCAAAATTGATACATTTTCCATTTGAAATTTTTGGAGTTGACCCCCCGTAGTAGTATCCCCGCTACACCACTGGATATGGAAGCATCACCATTTGATTCTTCACATATGATTTTTTTTTTTTTTTTTGAAATGTCTACTTGCATTACGTGCTGAAAAAAATGCGTGGGACGGGTGGTGTAGCAATTCTACAACAAATAACAGACGTATATGTCAAACCGCAGAATTTAACGAAAATAGTTTCCTGTAGAAGTTGTTTCTTTTTTAACAGTGCTTCTAAAGAAATCGAAATTGATACAATTTTTCATTTGAAATTTTGGAGTTGACCCCCCTAGTAGTATTTCCGCTACACCACTGGTTATGGTGTTTCAAAACAACACCGACGACGTTTGGGAGGTGATTCCTGACACCAAGATAAGACAAAAAGTATAGACCAACCTGGGTGCACAAATGCTTCATTTCTGATATATAGGCTGCCGAAAACATGAAAATATGAACTTTAAAGATCTATTGCTCCAAAACTATGCGACCTATCGTAGTCGGGTCTACACTTCACTTGGGGACTAATACGTGTGCTATCCAGAAATATGTTTCAGAATCCTAAGGTACTCACGCAACAATTTTTATAGAGGGAGTTTGGTTACGGGCATATAATTTGAAGTACTCACCAACTACCTCTATAAAAACTGTTACAGAAGTACCGCAGAATTCAGAAACTTAGATGTCTGGATAGTGCGCATACTAGTTCCTAAGTGAAGTCTTGACCCAATTGCGGTAGATCCCATAGTTTTTGAGCTATGGATCTTTAAAGTTCAGTTTTTCATGTTTTCGGCAGCCTATACATCCGAAAGGAAGCATTTGTGCACCCAGGTTGGTCCATACCTTTTGTCTTACCTTGGTGTCAGGAATCACCCCCAAACGTTGTCGGTGTTCTTTTGAAGCACTATATATATATATATATATATATATATATATATATATATACAGTGGTCGAAGTGAGACGGTATGTGGTGGTATGCCATACCGCCTCTGGTTTTTCAGTGATGAAGGCATACCGTCTGTAGTTTTTCAATGATTAAAACATACCGTCACTGGAAAATAGATGCTTAATACGTTTAATAAATACATTTTTACACACAGTAATTGACGAATAGCTTCGCATGTAAAAGGATTTTATTTGTTATGTAGAAATAATTTTTAAGTTGTCAACACCGACATTTTAGTTATCTTTTTCCTAATTTTTTGTTTTTAAAATGAAGTGTCTTCAAACAAGTTCACCTATTATAGTTTATATTTTGATGTGCCGTATTGAATTGTTTTCTTTGTTATGTATGTGTGTGTGTTCTTGCTTTAATGCATATAAATACCGTGTTTTGAGCATGGGCGGATTTAGGAATTGTTTGCTTGGGGGTGGACCTTCCGGGGGTGCGGAATACGCCATAGTCGGGAAGGAATCTGGAGTTTTCCGCAGGAAATTGTTAATATCCTCATTCGGTTTTTGAGCATTTTCGTGTATCTATAATACACTTTTTTTTTTTTCAGAAAGTTGTTGGCAGGGGATCAGTTTCTCCATTCACTCTCCCCCCCCCCCCTTTCCGTTACTACAGAAAAGCTCTCGAATGTTTTTCAGTCATTACATAAATAGAAATGCAATCTTTTTGGCAATATACCCTCACTGCATTTCAACATGTAGATAGCCGGTGTGTCCAGTCAAAATCATAATAAAACATACCGCCTCTGCTTTTTTTCCACTTCGAACACTATATATATATATAATGCGTGTGTGTGTGTAAATTTTGCTCAACAATGTTGATTTTTTAATTTTGAACGTTTACATCCCAATATTTATCAAACTACCTAATCTCAAATTTGAAATGTAACCTCTATTCATTATATATATATTTTTTTTAGCTATACCTCACTCTCAAATGTGACGAAGTACTGTCACGCAACAACAGTTACTACACTAGAATTCCAAATCCACGTATTCCCTTGTACAAAATGAGCAATGAATTTATCATGCAGGAGTCCACAAAGAAAAACTCTATAGTTCGAAGGCAGCACATCATTTTGCATTATCATTCAATTCCCCATCCAAACTTCAAACAATATTAGCGTAACAAGTTATTTTATTTTTTATTTTTTTAATTAATACTTACTTCAACATTCTGTGGCCAGCATCTCCAAGGAACGCTTGGTCTCGTCTAGGTGTCATTCCAATTTGTGGTCTCCAGGATCTTGATTCTGCTTCAGATAAATCTTTTGGTTTCAAAACTCTTGGTGGGTCACTGGAAAGTAAACACAATAATCATTGAATTTCGGAGTGAAAAAATGCGATTAGGTTAAAAATCAAACCTGTGTCCTGTTAACTGTAACGGTGCGTTATCTACTACGCTACCAAAAATCTATTATCCTGACATCTGATAAATATCTTAATCTGTTTACGGATATATATATATATATATATAAGAAATGTTTAAAGAAATTCCTCATTAACAGCAGGCAAATGCCGGGATCCTAACATAATGGTCGCAGGCCGCTTCCTTTCTTCCCCATTCATTTCTTTCTCCCTACTTCCCCGAGCAGTGTGGTCGCCAAGGGACATCGTCCATCATACGTGACTGGCTAACATGGACGTATCTACTGAAAGCTCAAAAATACAATTCCTAATCCTGATTATTGTTCCTAATATAGGAAGAGTCCGAACAAAAGTACTGTACTTATAATAAGTTATACTCTAAAGCTTTTGGCAATACAAGTAGGGGAATATTCATACTCGCTGTATTCTTTATGTTTTGCAGGTCGCAAGTACATCTGGAATGTGAAAATGGACAAAATTCAATTAAGTGCAAAATATTTTAAGATGAAAGGCCTAACACTGACAAGGATGTACGCTGCTATGGTTAGTGTTGGGTGATAGTGTCCTCTCTGACTAAAGGTCTGCACGGACCGGAATTTTTAACCCGGGCCGGCCCGAGCCCGGTGCGAGCTCGTGTGATAATCAAATGAGCCCGAAATAAGCCCAAATTACAGAAACTTAATAATTAACGCAAAATTGTATTTTTATTTACAGCAACTAGAGGTTTAATTTTGCGGTTGTGCTTTAAAAGTTCTCCAGAAAGAACAGTCCAGTAAATATCGTTGTACAGTATATTTACAAAATTAAGCCCGAAAAGGCCTGAGAAATATCATTGTATATTAAACAGTTTACGGCCCGAGCCCGGCCCGGGCTCGAAGAGACAATTTAATTGCCAGATACGTAACGTTTGACGAGACATGGGTACACCATTTTGAACCTAAGATAAACAGCAAAGAATGCAGTGACGGTACTACAGATCTCTCCGCTGGTAAAATTACGGCCACTCTTTTGGGATGTCAAGGGGATTCTTCTCATTGATTATCTTGAACACGGACACACTATTACGCACAGTTAATTTCCTAATCAAGGAAAAACGAAACGGAATGTTACACAGGAAAGTTCCTTGAATCAGGATAATGCCCTCCCTATATACACAGAAGTTTCCACACAATGGTAACAACTGAGGCTTGCACATCCTTCCTATCATACTCACCCAATTTCACTCCCAGCGATTTTTTTAAGGTAAACAGCATATTCGCGGAAAGAAGTTTGAATATGAGGTTGTTACATATGCTGTGAAACAATGGCTTGCTGACCAATCGTCTTTTTAAAAAAAAAAAAAAAAAAAAAAAACAATGTGTAACAGCTCAAGAAACGTGGACGAAGGTTATTGCATAGGCAAAGTGCATTTTTGTAATGGATAATTTCATGAAAAAATACATTTCTTCCAATACATATAATTTTGTATTAAATCTGCTGGTAAAACCACAAAAGCCTTTTTTTTTTAACAGTGTAAAATTTATATTTTACATAATATTAAAATATAATTATTTACTAATATACATTATTGTGATCAGCTTTGCAACAGCATTTTCAAACCTTCGCCGAGATTACAGAAAAAAGATCTCCTTCAGTTCCTTACCACAGGGTATCGTTCCCAAAACTGATGCAACGTTCCCTCTTTGTACTGACATAATGATGCGTTATAGTAGAAAAGAGATTGCTCTAGCGTCTCCTGACGATAAATAAATGTGGTGACCGACTTCTTTTATAAAGTTAAGGCCTTCGGGACCCCATCAACCACCTGATTCGATAGCTATAGCGACAAAATTATATTTGTCGAGTAATATGCTGTACTTGCGTTTTTATGTTTCCCGGCAAGCAGCTACGTTGCCAGCTTGTGCTGAGGAAGAATGTACATTTGAAGGGGCGAAGGTGTCGGAACAAGTAAAATCCCATAGAAGTGCTTTCCCTTTCTTCCACGGTATTAGGATCATACCATCTGGCCTCTTGCCGTCTGCACGACTGCATCCCAACGGTTCACATATAGAGGGAACGCCTGCTGAAATTAGTGCCCTCATGATAATGTCATCGACGCTGGAGTGGCGTGAATGCCCGCACTATTGGCAGAGGAGAGTCCATAAAGGCCCTTCTTGTTTACGACACTTCTACAGGCAGGATATCTGTGTTACTCGCAAACATCTGCTCCCAAGCGCAGTGTACTGGCAATTCGAAAACTGTCATTGGGGAGATGTAATCCTAAAGAAGGTGATGGGATAGCATGGAGCCAAGCACCTGCTTCTGGAGATGATGTAGCTAGGAGTATAGTCTTATCTTCTGGGTTATCGGATGACTGAATTAAGAGCTGAAAAGTGATGATTTATAAGAGGATCGTCCCAAGAGGATTGTAGTCCTCTCTTATCAAGATTAGGGAGATCTGATCATACTATAGATGACCATTTAGCAATGCTATCGTTGACATTCGAATCCGATACTAGGCTAAGATCTTGTTGGAGAATGGTCTCGATCAATGGCTTAGCGCCATAGAATGAAGACAGAAAGGATGAAATAGCCAGGTCCATGGCGCCCTGAATGCCGAGACCTCCGTGGTTAACAGGGAGGGACGCCTGCAACCAAGAGTTATTGTTGAGTGAGCAATTCAGGATAGATTCTAGACCGGTTTTTAAGGTGTTGTCATACCATTCCAGAAGATCAGCATCCCGCCAAGATGGAACACAGCGAAGAAAGTATAGCAGCCTTGGCATGGACAATGAGGCGCGTAGTAGGTAAAAGGCAGTGTGCTGAAATCAAGGAAAGACGTGTAAAGAAGAATTCTAATTTAGAAATTTTGTTTTTTAATATTTTTCGTCTTGCCTCATTAGATAATGCTGCTCCTAATAAGCTGGCGTCATCTATCGAAATTCTTTGAATCCCAGGCGCGGCTTCGTCAAACAGCTTGAAGAGGTTATTAGACTGTTCATTGGAAACTCCGAGAAAGCTGACCTCACATTTGGAGAAATTCATTTGCAATCCGATTTCCTTAGCCTGTCTACGGGTCATTTCTAATGTCTCTAGTACTGTATCCTTGTCTCCAGCTACACTCCCGTCATCCAAATACCATACGTTCAGTTCCGTATTGATACTGTTAACGATGGATTGTGAAGTTGTGCGAACAAACCAGGGCCAAGAGGGTCGCCTTGTTGTACGCCACGCTGAGAGAGGATTATTTCATCTCCTAAGTATAAGTTGCTCGGTTGCGAGTAGCACTGATGGACGTATCGATAAATTGATGGAAAACTGTTTTTTATCTGTATGAGCATAGAAATGAAATGAAATGAAATGAAATGAAATCTGTGAGTTTTACGTCCCACGATTATGCCGGTTAGGCTAAAGGAGACGGTGATGATGAGTGATGAATGAAATGGTGGAATGAAGAAAGTGGGAGGAAACGGGGGAAACCCCGAGAAAACCCACGCACACGGTGTTTGTCCACCACAAAGTTCACTTGGCAGGGGCTGGGATCGAACCCGGGATCCCAAGCACCAGAGGTGAACGCTCTACCCCTGAGCCACCGCGGCCCCTAGGTATGAGCATAGAGTCACGATTCAACTCATTAAATGCGTTTCTGAAGTCTATTTTCAGAAACACTTTCTCCTGCTGATGTGGAAAAGAGTAGTACATACGAGCAGCGTGGACTGCTGCTTCTGCTCCATGTGGGACGCAAACTCCCAGTTGGTGTAGGGATAGAAAATGTGTTAGAGGTTCTCTAATTCTATGGCAAACGATTTTGGCTGATAATCTCCTCCACACATTGCCTATTCCGATAGGACGAATGCCGCCACTTTGCTTCCTCAAAGCTATTAGTGATGCTCCACAGAAAATAGGTCTAATTTCCGTGGGCACATCACCGTAAATAATCAAGTGGAGAAAATCGCAGATGGCGTGTCAGGTGGTATTTAGTCTTTAGTTTCTTCCTATATCTGCGACAATAATTATTAAACACTCCTCGTATATATATTTGGTTGTATAATTGCCACAAAAGTGAATACCTACCAATATAATTCTTTTCTTCAGAACCCTGGAGTAAGTGTACCCAGTTAAATACAGTTTGTTATAGCTCAAAGAACATAAAACTTTTTCTTTTCTACGGAAATATTTTATGAAACAGAAACCAGGAAATCACGTTAAGTTTAATTAATGCTTAAATGCACCTCTAGTGATCTGATTGAGTACTATTTTTTTTTGTACTGTTATTTCGTTTAGTAAGGAGCTTTTATTACACGCAATTTTTATTTAATTCTCTGTTTCTCTTTTTAATTACTGTGAAACTATTCAAGTGGACAAGTTTAAGAACAAAATCACTGGGCACATCGAAGAAAGAAAGGGAAAAAAAATCTTGAATTTCCTGGCTATCATGTTGATATTCACTATCACTACTACTACTACTGACATATCAGTGACATGATCAGTTCTGAGTAGCAACTTGATCAAGGGACATAAGGTGACCAAATACTATCCGAAAATTTATTTGTGAGGGCGATTCGCAGGATATTAGAAACGATTTTATTCCTCGGACCTTATTCCACGCATAACAAAATTAAATATAGTTTTATTTATTTATTTTATTTTATTTTATAAGGATATGGATACTACGTTAAGTACATTTAAATGATAATGGAAGAACTGGTTGGTACAATCAAAATATACAAAAACCTTGAGAGAAAACCCAGATATAATACTGCCACTGCACAGAATAGCAACCTGCCTTTACAAAAACACTTCCAGAATCTAACTGCTTAGCTGAGAGTCGCCGAACATAGAAAAAAGTTAGTTTACAAAGTGAACATTAGACTAGGAGAACTAAGTATAATACCACTCCAGTCTAGCTATCAGTTTTAATGGGGTTTTGCCAACATGGTGCAACTTTCTTTTTCTCTGTTGCTTTCTTTCTCAAACAACTCAAATAAAAATTTCAACACAGATCGTACCGGAAAAACCTAACAATGATCATATAAATATATTATGGCTGTTCACTGTAAGGTTACCATATATTCAAAATTCTTTAACATCTTTTTTTCTTCTTTTCAACACTTGAGCCTACGTCAGAAGTTAAGTTTTGAAATATAGTAACAATTTGATATTCTCGCATTTGCCTAAATGTACACAAACTGCTTTGTTTCAGGTCACAATTCACTTTGAATTATTAACCTTCTCATAGCTTGACTGTACTCAATATTGAAACCCATAAAGTTGTATTAGTCATCATATTGTTTTTTCTTCCATTCCAATCTGATTCAATATTCTTTCCTTTCTGCCCTAAGATGTGGAGCGAGATGGGTAAAGATTTATGCGAAAAATTGAGTATCTTAAGAATCCATCAAGTTAGAAAGATGAAACTTGGTATATCATATTAACTTTTCATTAGAAGTAAACGGACAAATGTTCCAGCGTCTTTCAAAATTTCGGTTTTAATGAGGAAAAAGGGCATCTAAATATATATATAAAAAATATGTACGCATTTATGTATGTTACAGCACAACTCGAAAGCGAAGCAATTTTAAAAGAACTTCTTACACTTATAGCTCACTAGAGAGTAAGAAGGGGACACGTGTAAAATATAATCGAGAATGACTGATATTAGTGTCGAATCCATAGTTTTATGGGTCGTTGAGATGATTGGTGACACTTCCGATGACATTTAAGCTCAAGTTTAGGCAAGACACCCCTAACACCCGCAGAGGTTTGGGAGGGAGGGCATAGGTAAAAGTAATCGAAAACGATTTATATTAGTGTCGAATCCATAGTTTTTTGAAAATCTCTGAGATGACTGGTGATTATCGCGATGATATTTTAAATCCTAACAAAGATGGGGCATTTCAGTTAACATATATGGCTTCCCCAAAATCAAATACAGTATTTTTTTACATATTGGGGAAAGTGAATTTGTGACCACTCTGCATATATATATTTGGTATACAGTATTGCTTTACAAACGACACCTCACGCGGCAGTATTTACTAAGGTATAAACTACAGAAGTATGAACAACATAAGATTATATATAAAAAATCTTATATATACCGCATATAGTAATTTATACAGAAAAAAAGTTAAATCGTTGCTGTTGAATTAATAAATACAGAAGTCGTTATCAATGATTCTGCAACACTAGCTGCAATCATCAAATACTAAATCGAAGTCGCTAAGATCACTATCTGTAATTACCACGAACCCCAAATCACTTACTTACCTTATCTATTCAACCTATAGCTGTACATAACATCAATACCTTAACGAATACTACAATACTTTTTCTAAAAATCGCAGGATGTAGTAACATGAATCTAGCTGCCTCCCGCAATTAGAAATTCACTGTAACGAGTAAATATGTTTTATATTTTTCTAATAGTCGGCGTACCTTGCGTTAAAAGTCCAGTCATTCGCCGCATACTTTGGTAACTCTTACTATTTAATACTCAACTATTTCGTACTGCAATGAGTGTCAAAGACGCAAAGCCCCAAACATTTTCATATGCTTTAATAGTTGTAATTTTCTATATTTATTACCTAACTGCGAACTGACGTTAAGCCGCATACTAATTAAGTAGTAGTGGTGGTAGGGTTACTGTATAGCAAAACTAATGCAAATATAGCTTATGCGACTTTGTTATATCGATAACTGTTTATATCTCTTTTTCTCAACCTCAATTCATTTTGACTGGAGATATGTGACAGTTCCTTCCTGATGCGTAAACAAGCCCATCGTACTTTGCACGTGGAACATATTGTAACATTTTATATTTGTATGCCGCTTACATTATAAGATTTTATACTTACACAGCTCCCTTTAATCTTCTGGCTGGAAATATGAAGCTGTCTGGGTATTTAGGATCCCTGAAGGAAACGCTATAAAAAGAAATATTAAATAAGTTACAAATTAATAATCTTACAATTATACTCCTATAGAAAAAAATATATATGATGTAAGTCATAGTAAACAGAAACAATGTACTACCAATTCTTTAGTTGGATGGGAGTATGTTCAAACAAATTACCTATAATCTCCCCACTTCAAATTTCAATTCCTCAATAGTTCTTGTGCTTCCGAAGTTTCGTGTCTTCGTTGAAGCCTTAATCATAGAACGTAAAAAATAAGAGCAAAGGTATGTACAACAAATAGAACATAATCACTATCGTCATAAGTATTCTGCCATTATTGGCAGGTCACGGTTTTCAGCTAACTTCTTTGTCTTCACGTACGATTTTTCTGTTGCTGTAACATATATAGTTGTTCTGATCAGAAACCACTTTAGCAGCACGCCAGTACCACCTCGTGGCCTGGGGGGCATCAAACTTTCAATATACGTTCCGTAGGGCATACCACTAATGACTCAAAATGGTTCAAGATGTTACATGTATTGGTGTTCGGCGGGGTGCTTTAATTGTCGCCTCCTTTGCTCCATTCCTGTTTCCTGCCACCATACTCTCTACCACGTTCCTCAGGATACAGTTTCTTGTTAGCCATGTCCCAACCAGTTTCTCTTCCTCCTCTTAGTAATATCTAAAAATGGTCTTTTCTTCGCCATTATTTCTAACACTTTCTCATTCGTTTTCCGCTCTACCAAGCTAAATCTCTTCATTTTTCTCCATACCTACATTTCCAAAGCTTCGAATCATTTTTCATCATTACAATACTCCATACGAAGCAATTTATGGGTCTTTTTCTCAACTTCTTATCCAAGATCCCACAAAATAGACCTTTTTCTCCCTCCTAAAAGCTTCTTTCGTCACTCCCATTCTCGCTTTTATTTCACGTTCGCACTTCATATTATCACTAATAATACTACCCAGGTATCGAAAACTAGTCATCTGTTCTATTTTCTCCCCTCCTACTTCTATATTTGACATCGACCACTTGGAAACCAATCACCATGGCTTTTGTCTAACATTTTTCTCTTTGTGATCTAGATTTGTGCAATATAATTGTTAAGAGTAAATGTAGATTGTGAACATGTGTATCATTGGCCAAAAGTAACTAGCCTTGAATTTATATTTTGAATATGCTAGTATATGAGGAATTAGCCTGGGATTTATAAATTTTTGAGATGCTTTTGTCTTTCGATTTTGTTTGCGTTGAGGTTTGTGCTGTTGCAAGCAAAATATTAAAGATTCCGGATGGACATTGGTGTTGGAATATGTCCATTCTGATTAAATAATTATTATGAAGTGTAGTGTAACGAAGCCTTGTGCTGTTGGCGGGCTAACTCGTTTAAATACTCTATCTAGAGAGTGCTGTAATGAACCTGAGTAGTGGGATACTCGTTATATATGAAGCATTTAGACGTGGTGTATTTGTATCGTGAGTATAACATAATATGACGGCAGGTCAGACCATAGCTATGCTAGTAATGTAAAAATATGCACAATGACAGGTTGGCATCTCATTAATATTGCCTTATTTGTGTCATTATAGGTTTTGCTGAATAGATATTACAGCCAGAAAACTAAGCTGCGACAACACGTTGGACAAAATCAAATACCGAGCTGTGGTTAGGCTCTTCTATCTTTAACGAAAATCGGCTCAAACGAAACATGAAGAGATGGAAGTACCCATCTTATGACACAGTGAAACGCTGGAAAAGTACCTTTAAATGGGGTCGCACAAGTCTACATGATGACTAAAGAAAAGATCGTTCCTCAATGGCTACAGACCCAAGCGTGGTGGCAAAAGTTGAGCTTTACTTGAAGATAGACGTGTAACTATTAATTGTTTAGCCAGTGATATGAATATTAGGTCAAGCATCTGTTCACACCATATTACATGACATTCTGCACATGAGCGACGTGGCAGCACGGTGGATTCTTCGAATGCTGACATCTTTTCAAAAACAGTAACATGCGCAATGGGACAAAGCATTTTGAACTTATACCTCAAAAACAAGGATTTTTTTTTTCAACGGATTAGTGACTTTAGATGAATGCTGGATGTATCTACTTGACCCTAAAACCAAAGAAATGGTACATCGGGGAAACATACTTTACCATCCATTCTCGAAAAGGATACAGTACAGTATTCATCTAGCATGGTTATGTTGTCCGTGTTTTGAAACCATATAGGTGTGATCTTCACTGCAACTTCAAAAAGATGCTAAAATTACACGAATCTATTTCAAAAGGCATGGAATGCTATCAAGAGCAAAGAGACGAGGTTTGATCTCAAAATATGCGTTGCTGCTAGCGGATAAGGCACCCGGACACCAAGCAGAAGAAACACTCACTTTTGTGCGCCAATATGCCTACAAACCTTTGCCCCCACCCACCCTATTCACTCAATCTGACTCCGTTGGATTACTTCTTCTCCCAAAAACATCTGCGAGGCTGAAGTTTTAAGGATGATGAGAAGCTCATTAATGTGGTGGTAGCCTGGTTTGCCTCCAGTTCCACAAACTTCTATGCAGATGGTATTAAAGAACTCATCCATAGATATGAAAACTGTACGACATTATGAGGTGAACATATAGATCCACCTATGAATCCGTCTATGAATCTCCTGCCTCACGCCAAGACATATCGCTGGCGTAGGTAATTTGCAGATGAGTCGAAGGTTTGTGAGGAACAACTAGTATGGTTAAAGTAAATAATAGGCAACTTGGTAAATATTTATATAAGGTTATCTAAAAATTATTGAGCCTTTGGAGGTCAAAATTGAGAGAAGACATTTACTGTGATTTGAAAGTAATATGAAATTATACCTGTATATGAACCATTTTATTCGATGACCTGCCATTTTTTCGGCAACACCGTAATTCCGTCACTACAGAACTTCTATGGTTTATCATCAAAGAATTGTAACACGTAGTTTTTACAGTCCTCTTTTGAAACTGACATAATACCATTCTGGCATTCGGAGAGACCGAAACGAATGATAGTTTGATTGTGCCAGGCCCAGGTTATATGGTAAATGCATTAAAACCTCCCAAGCTAAGTTACCTTAATTTCTGACGGGTCAATAAAGATATATGCGGTCTGGCGTTGATAGCGTGGTATATGACACCCTTTTATTTCTATTGACCTGTTCCAGCCATATCTAATGAATTGTTAAATGCACTCGCGTTAACTGTCGACAGTATGCGTCCGCTCTGACCGATAATTTTGAAATCTGCGGATTTTTCCTTCTTTCTGTTTAAGATCCCTAATTAACATACCTCTGAATCTTTTATTTATTTATTTACTTTAATTTTCATAGAGCATGGCTTTTGTAGGTTTTTAGTATTTCTATTTCAAGTTTCATAAAAAACAGACAAAAGAAACTTGGATAAGAATATTCTTAAATAGAGACTGAATGTTAGGAAAAATATATGTTTCTTAATGTTAAAGATATGATAAAACTGAACACATTGAAGTTCATTCGGGAGGGTCTATCCTTCAATTTAACCAAAATTTATTTTGCCTATCCGCTCTATATTGCCTATACTGTAACTAAACGGCCGAAAATTGTTTATTCTTTGCATCTGTCTCAAACCAGGACTTAATTGAAAGAACTACATAGATCTTTTGTTTAATAAAGGTTCTGTCGTTCCTTAGAGATTAAAAATTGCAGAAATTAACTTTCACCAAGTCAAGTTCAAGCTGCACTGCATACATGGAAATAATGTTACCACAAGGAATATGGGTGAGTTATTACCGCTAATAGGGACTTGGACAAATTAAAGAGAAATGCACAAATGCTAAATAAATATACCGTGTGAAAACAGGAATATGGTTGTATATTCTTAAAAATGTGTTGTACGATCAAAGACATATGAAGTTATCAATCGAAACCTTGAAAAGATACTGGAATGACAATTAATGATTCTTTCATCCAGGTCACAGTATAATGATTCCTTGTGACGAACTATCAAAATGTACTAAATTAAAACAGACGTAATAACTTATTTATTTATTCTTCGACCATGGCCAATATTTCTTTCATTGAACTGCTGTATGTAACGTGCGGTAAAACTTTTGACTGCTGTAAAGTGATAAAATTCTATAATTAATTTATTAAATACACATTAAAAGTATTTCAAACTTCTTTCTGAAAGTATTTCATAGTTCATACCTTTACAAACAACGATCAGGTATTAACAAAAAATTGGCTACTTACCAATGAATCCTCCCTTGAAAAATTTAAAGGTTTTGACGTTTCGGAACTCTCAGCTGGTTCCTTCCTCAGTGGCAAGGTAAAAAGGATTAATACAGAAAGGAGAAAAAAGGAGTAAAACCAGGAATACATATCACTATATAAAAGTAACGTACAAAAAAGATCCTGAGATGAATAGAACAGAATGAAGAAGCAAAAACTTGGATTGGAATTCCTTATTTTCCACAACTTTCAACAAAAATTCAACGTATTGTTGCAAAGCATAACATACCTGCTTCAAGTATTCCCCCCAAAAGTTTACAAAAACATCTCACTGGATTTAAAAGCTATTTTGTCGATCCATTAAATAAGGTAGGTATTTACCGAGTCCATTGCGAATGTGATTCCTCATACATTGGCCAAACTATACGTAATATTAATACGCGTGTGAAGGAATATGTTAGATAATCAAAAAAGTCACATGAAGAAGGCATGTCGGGTTTAGCGCTTCATCTAAAACAACATTCACATAATATAAAACAGGTTAAGGTAATAGGTTCAGCAAAATAAAATAAAATAAAATAAAATAAAAAATAAAATAAATAAATAAATAAATAAATAAATAAATAAATAAATAAATAAATAAATAAATAAATAAATAAATAAATAAAATAAAATAAAATAAAATAAAATAAAATAAAAGGAAATTAAAGAATCGTTCTTTATTCATAAATATAAACCTGCATTGAACCTTGATACTGGCAACATTGATCGAACTTGGGTACCTACCTTTGATGCCTACTTTGGATCTGGCAATAGTGGCCTAACATAGATACAACGTTCTTTTTTATTCAGTTCATTCTTTCTTCATTCTGCTCTATTCATCTCAGGATCTTTTTTGTAAGTTACTTTTATATAGTGGTATGTATTCCTGCTTTTACTTCTTTTTTCTCATTTCCATATTAACCCTTTTTACCTTGCCACTGAGGAAGGAACCAGGTGAGAGTTCCGAAACGTCAAAACCTTTAAATCTTTCAAGGGAGGATTCATTGGTAAGTAGTCTATTTTTTGTTAATTTTGAATATCCTCCCATGCGCCCATGTAATTATAACGACCAGATATGTTTATAGGTTATCTGGACTCGTCTAGTTTCAGTTTTGCATATCACTGGATTATCTTCATTATTGTAAGTTCCATTTTAGTGCCTACTATTTGAACTGTAAGTGCTTATTTTCCACATCTAATTTCTCTCTACTACAATTCAAAATGCAGTTGAATAATATCATAAACTCTGCTTCTTAAGATTACTAAAAGAATCAGGCCAAATTTCAATATCGTACGAGGGATCTTCAATAATTATTGTCCCAGGTATATTTAAAATACTTGAACTGGGATGGATGATGGGGGATATTGTAGCCTAATGTCTTAGATGCCTATATGCTAAATTTCAGAACCATAGCTGCTATATTAATATTCTTTTTCTGTCGTTTCAGGTATGAGAGGTGACACCTAGCTTGAAAAATGGAGAAAACCGAACAACGAGCTGTCATCAAGTACCTCCAGAAAAAGGGGTTAAGCCCAAAGGAGATTCATGAGGACATGATCAGTGTGTTGGGTGATGGGACTCCTTCCTACCAGGTGGTAAAGAGCTGGTGCCGCGACTTCCGTTGCGGCAGGGAAAGCTGTCAACAGGCCCCTGGTGCTGGTCCTCCAACAACAGCATGCACCCCAGAAAACATTGATGCTGTGCATTATACGATTATAGCAGACAGACGAATCATGGTGCAACAGTTAGCAGACATCATGCACATCTCTGTATGCTCAGTGGAAACCATTGTGCATGAACACTTGGGATTCAGAAAGGTGTCAGCGCGATGGGTACCCAAAATGTTATCTCGTGAACATCAGAAAGACAGAATTCAATGTTCAATGGCTGGTTTGGAGGTTATGGGGGCAGACCTGAAACAGTTCTGTGATAGATTTGTGACAGTGGATGAGACGTGGCTCCACTACTATGATCCCGAGTCCAAACGACAGAGCATGGAGTGGCGGCACAGCAGTTCGCTTTCCCCACGCACGTTCAACGTGCAAGCATCAGCACGCAAGGTTATGGCCACAATTTTTTGGGATGCGAAGGGTGTGCTCCTTATTGACTACCTGGAGGTTCGACACACTATCAAGGAGCCCTATTATGCAGCTCTAATCCCTAAGTTACGCGAAGCAATCAAGGAAAAACGGCGCGGGATGTTGCAGCAAACGGTGCTGTTCCACCAAGATAATGCTCCGGCCCACAAAAGACATCTTACTGGTGCCGCAATCCATGCTGCTGGTTTTGATGTGTTGGAACATCCTCCCTATTCACCCGACCTCGCCCCTCGTGACTTTCATTTGTTCCCAAAGTTGAAGGAGCACCTCAAGGGGAAGAAGTTTCACTCAAATGCAGCTGTTATTGAAGCTGTGGAGGAATGGTTCATGGCTCAGCCAGACTTTCTCTGAAGCTGGCATAGTGGCTTGACAGCATAGGTGGACGAAGTGCACTACTATGAAAGGAGACTTTTTGGAAAAATAATACTGCTTATAGGTCAGGGATAATAATTATTGAACCACCCTCGTATTTTTAGATGTCACCCGCTGAAGAATGTTTGCTACCACCTAACGGACCGTTGTGTTAACTTTTATCATTCTACAATTAAGCACAGTTTCTCAAAAGTAGAAAATGGAATATGTATAGTCACCGTTACCCCATGGAGATATTAACGCACTGACTCCATTAATGAACTCAAACCGAGATAATCCCTCTGGCTTTTCTATTTTATTTATTTTATCCTATTTATTTTTATTTTTGTATTATATATATATATATATATATATATATATATATATATATATAGAGAGAGAGAGAGAGAGAGAGAGAGAGAGAGAGATAGATAGATAGATAGATATAGATATATATTTTGCAGAAAACAAGGATAAATGGCTATAGATGCCGAAAGCGCAGAAATCTCAATCCTAATTCCTAGAACTCAAAAATTCGCTTTCGTTCAAAACTTATCGTTTGAAATAACGGACAGACGTAATCACCATTACCCATTAACATGTAAACGAATTGACTCCATTAGCGAACTCGGTCGAAATAATTGCTCCACCTACCTCGTACTGAAAAAAAAAAGAGTAACGGACGAACGTATCTGCTAATGTTACAATCTTATAATGGCCACTTGCGGATCCTAATAATAGTTCTTATATCATTTTAGTTCACACCAAGTTATCTATTCTCATTTGAAATGAAATTTTTCAGTTTAACGTCCTATGATTATGCCCATTAGACTAAGGGAGACGGATAATTAAGTCAAGTGAATGATGGAAGGATTGTTGGAATGTGAATGTGGGAGGAAACGGAAATACTCCGAAAAAAAAAACAGGAAACGGAAATAATCCGAAAAAACCCACAGACACGTTGTCCACCACAAATTTACTTGGCCGGGGATCGAACCAGGGACCCTATGCACAACCTAAGGAACATTTCAAATAAATCTGCCATATTTACTTTTAATGTGCTACGATAAAAGAACAGTAGAGCGCCATTCACCTTAAATATATTTACACATAAAACACAAAGAGCTTTCTCATGGCTACATGGTTATCATACGCATCTTTTACGCGGGAGATCCGGATTCGATTTCCGGTGATACCTCATGTGGTACGGATCGTACGTGAAGTTGTACGTCCACTTGACATAGAGCATCGCTCCTGAAAGGGACGCTGAAGTCCAATGAATAAACAAACCTTTCAGTTTCTAATACGATCTGAACAATGGCTTTAGTATTGAGAGAAGATAGAATATATCTGTTAAGGGCCGTTTCACGAAATTGATTCCTTATAAAAATGTCCTTGATGGGCTTATAAAAATTTCCTTAATCCTTATTTATGATTTGGTTTTTGGAGTACGTAAGTAGTTAATGTCACACCAATTTATGATCTATGCTTGAATTTGAATTATTCATTTTTACTTTTTGTAAAATTAATTCTTTTATTGGTAAATGTCACTACCATAACGTGTCCCCAGCAACAAATACGTAACATTCATTATATTTGATAGTACTTACAACTGTTAGAGAACATGAGCCCATTTATACAAATGCATAATTGCACCTTTCTTTTACGGTCATTCATTCATTCATTCAATTTCATTTACGGTGACTTATTTGCTACGAAAGTGGTGTCTCTAGCTTTTACTATCACTACCGTTACCGGTACTAGTTACTCTTTCATTCTTAAATGTTTTCGGTTTCGTAATATTGCATTCGAATCAAATTTGCAGCGTGTCTTGTATCCTTTGCATGTGTTGTAGGCACATGGGATCAGACGAATGGCGGTCTGAAGAATTTTATCGCTGCTTTTGTCTACACGTGAGTTGAATTATGTTTTCTTATGGTCACCACCGTTACATAGATTTCTGCTACAAAGATAATGTATAACTGGAACATTTTGCTTTTGTGTTGTAACTCTTTTAGACCAGGTTCTTCCTTCATTCGTTTCGACTTGCCACCTATCCAACATTTTCTAGAAATTTTTGTAAGACGAAGAAACGCCATTACCATAACGGTCATTACCGTTACGTGGAATTTCGTTACGTTTCTTAACGTTACACTTAAACAGACACTTACACAGAATGAACGTGTACTCTACGTTGATTTCTCTGAGATCTATCAGTGTAAATGTTCTGAAGAAATACAGCAAATGCATTTTGGTGCTTCTCGCAAGCAGATATTATTGCATACATGTGTTGTCTATGTTGCCTAAATTTGAAAAAAAGCGTTACGGTAATGACAAATAAATCTAATGGGTTCGGAAACTTTGTCTCGTATATTTCATGAAATATAAACGTTCCGGCGCTGCCCTGTATAAGGTATATTTGCCACATATTTACGGGGAAAAAAATAATTCAAAATAATTTTTTTCTTTTTCTTTCGATTTTGAACCTTTAATTTCGACCCTAACCGTGAAACAGCCCTTAAACATACTTTTAAGTCATTAGCTAAGGTTTTGTATTTGTTAGTAATAGTAACACTCTGCAAAGTTCCAATTTGAATTGTGAACATAACTTACCAAATGATCTGATTATCTTCAATGACAGGAAGACCACGCACTGGTGATTCCAATGATCTGTAAAAACAATAGACAATAAAATAATAACTTGGTCGCTATTAAATACAGTACTTGTTTCATCAAAATGAAATTTGCATTAGTAATGGAAAAAATTCCCATCTTTACTTTCCCACTTTCCCCAGTCTCCCGCTGAGGTAACAAAGAATATTTATTAAAATCAGTCTTATTTTTCGTTGTAATTATAAGTTCAAGTCACGAATTTGTAACTGTTTCATAAAGTGTTCTTTAAAGCACACGAAAGATGATACTGATTTTCTGAATTAATTCTCATCAAACTGTAAAATACAGTACATTGAGTATCTTGAAATACCTTTGACTGCATAACAAAAAGTAAATGAAGTCCACGTACCTTTGCATATTATGATATTTTTATTTAAAAGCCGATGATTTCGATATCTATAGAAGTTCTCTAGTATCTTTGTCGACGGAACGTTTCCTTGGAGTAGCAGATGAAGTTACATATTAGTTCTTTGATATTTTCATCCAAGCATTAACTGAACAACTTCTTAAGAAGAGTTTTTCCTCAACTATCGCTAGATGAATTCCAGGGGGAAAAAAATCAATGTTTTTTTATGAAGTTGCTTGTTCAAAATTTGTATCAAGATATTGAAAGGACTAACATGTAATTCATCTATTCAATCCACTCCTCCCAGGTGACGTTTGCCTCGACAAAGATACAGAGGACTACATAGGTATGCAAATCGTCGGCTTCCAAATAAAAATAACAAAATACGAAAAAAAGATACTATGACTTTACTTTTTATTATGAAATTGCGTATTACAAAAAAAAAAAAAAAAAAAAAAAAAAAAAAAGTATGCTACGTACATTAGAAAGAAGTTTTGTATCACTAAAACTATTGCACTTAGTTCACAATCTTCATCACACAAATGACGTGAAATATAAAAACTTTAGCATACAAAATACATTTATTGCGCACCAAAAGGTATGTGCCAGTTTCTTATTCAACAAAAGAATGTTTTTTCTGTGTTAAAGCAAGCAAGTCGATCTCAACAACGGAGAATTCGCTCTATTATATTAATAGTATCCTTCTTGACATATCCACCAGTAAGTTATTGCTGATCTAACTAGTACCACTCTTCAATGGTGATCGTCAGCTGTGACGTACACGAAACACAGGCGTATAAAATAGGGAAACACGTTGAATGACAAGCAAGTTGCTCTCGTTCATGATATCTGCTTTATAGAAACGTCAAGAAATGCTAATGATACTACGATATATTATTGAGAACCCTGAATGTCACTCTGAAACATTACTCACTAGGGATGATTCCATACCGGGACCAAGTACCTGGATAAAATCTATACATCGTCTGAAAGCTCTTGCCATGAGAAGTACGAAACCGTTTTCAAATCACGGGCAAACTCGCAACCTGACCCTATAAGGGGCCAGTTTGTGATGTTTTTGATTATATGTATGGCATATTCGACATAATTAAAAATGAATGTTACGATGCATCACGCGTAAGCACCTTAACCTATCATGTTCCTTTTTGGCTCATTGTTAGAACGTGGCTCGGGCAAGGGTTTGGTAAAATCACTTTGCACCCAAATGTACCCATTTCGTCAGTGTTGCCAACAAATTGTAAATACAATGTGGCAGATGATTTCTCTACCACTGGATGTATATCCATGTAACGTGGCATAAATGCCATTCGTTACTAGAGAAAATATATTGTGGACGTAT
This sequence comes from Thermobia domestica, assembly GCF_964235325.1. Classification (NCBI taxonomy): domain Eukaryota; kingdom Metazoa; phylum Arthropoda; class Insecta; order Zygentoma; family Lepismatidae; genus Thermobia; species Thermobia domestica. The sequence continues at coordinate 93,584,020 of NC_137464.1, forward strand.
TCCTCTCTCAAGGATCCCAGTTTGTCAGTGTTGCCAACCAATTGTAAAAATGAGGTGTGAAACAGGTTCGTACGAAGAGACGATTATTCACCAAGCTTGGCAGAAACATTACACGACATTATAGCAAAAAGACGTTGTGTGTGACCATCTCCCAACCATTCTACGTTGTCAGTGTTGTCAACCAAGTGTAAATATCACAGTGTTGCAAATGGCGTGCTTGCAATTGAACAAATATATAACGAAAGTGACATATAACGAACTGGCCTCTTATAGGGTCAGGTTGCGGGTTTGCCCGTGATTAGAAAACGGTTTCGTACTTCTCATGCCAAGAGCTTTCAGACGATATATAGGTTTTATCCAGGTACTTGGTCCCGGTATGGAATCATCCCTAGTCAGTTGCCATCTTGAAGGACTCGTTAACGACATCGTCACACACGTGTAGTATTTCCAAGGAACATGGAGCCGATTCTAATACGGTAGGGAAACTGTGTTAGACATCGAGTTAGTGGACACGGGGGGCAGTGTTGGAAAGAACCAGATCCCCTGAGCAGAGTGATGTCAGAAATCCGGCTCAAGCCATGAAGCCTCAAAAATGGAGTCCCGAAGTTTTGAGCAGGGTCCCTTCTATACGCCTATTGAATATGGAGTTGTTAGATGCGGATGGTCGCAATGGAAAGGTCTGGGTCTTCTGAACACAGCGATACTGTCAGAAATCGGTCTCTGGCCCCAAGACCCAAAAAAATTGTCCTGAGATTTAGCGCTCGGGTTCTCTCTATTCGTCTATTAAACATAGAGTTCTTGACGCGGGTGGTGGCGTTCGAAAGATCCCAGCCCCTAGTACATCGATGATATGAGAAATGGGACCCGAGACCTGAAGCCCGAAAAATAACCTCCCGAAGTTTTGGACTGTGGTCCCTTCTATTTACCTATTAAACATGGAGTTTTTGGAAGAGGTAGTGGCGTTGGAAAGGTCAGCGTCGTCTGAGCACAGCGATAATGTCAGAAATCTTGCCCTGGCCTTGAAGCCGCAGAAATAAGGTCCCGAAATTCTGGGCTGGAGTCCATTCTTTTTCTCTTTTAAGCATGGAGTTGTCGGATGCGGATGGTGGCGTGGCAAAGGTCCGGGTCTCCTGAGCACAGCGATGATATCAGAAATCGGGCCCTGGCCTCGAAGCGCCAGAAATAAGGTCCCGAAATTTTGGGTTCGAGTCCATTCTTTTTTTTTTTTTTTTCCTTTCTTTTAAGCATGAAGTTGTCGGATGGAGATAGTGGCGTTGGAAAGGTCCGGGTCTCCTGAGCACAGCGATGATATCAGAAATCGGGCCCTGGCCTCGAAGTGCCAGAAATAAAGTACCACAATTTTGGGCTCGGGTCCATTCTTTTTCTCTTTTAAGCATGAAGTTGTCGGATGGGGATGGTGGCGTTGGAAAGGTCCGGGTCTCCTGAGCACAGCGATGATATCAGAAATCGCGCCCTGGCCTCGAACTGCCAGAAATGTGGTCCCAAAAGTTTGGGCTCGGGTCCATTCTTTTTCTCTTTTAAGCATGGAGATGTCGGATGGGGATGGTAGCGTTGGGAAGGTCCAGGTCTCCTGAGCATAGTGATGTCAAAAATCGGGCCGTGGCCTCGAAGCCCCAGAAATGGGGTCCTGAAATTTTGGGCTCGGATCCATTTTATTTCTCTTTTAAGCATGAAGTTGTCGGATGCGGGTGGTGGTGTTGAAATGGACCGAGTCTCGTCAGCACAGCTGTGATGTCAGAAATCAAACCTTGGCCTCGAAGCTCCAGAAATGGGATACAACAGTTTTTATTTTTTTAGCTCGGGTCCCTTTGATTCGTCTTTTGAACTTAGAGTTTTGGATCCTGATGGTAGTGTTGGAAAGGTCTTGGTCTCTTGAGCACTGCAGTGATGTCAGAAATCAAGTCCGGGCCCCGAAATTTTGGGTTGTGTTGTAACCTTTGCTGTGGCTTAATCTCAATACCTGATTGTGCAAGATAAAACCATATATAGAGAGAGACCAATTGATGGTTTTATTTCGCGCAATCAGTATTGAGATTGAGCCACAGCAAAGGTTACAACACAAGCCAAAATTTCGGTGCCCGGACTTGGTTTCTGACATCACAGCAGTGCTCAAGGGACCAAGACCTTTCCAACGCCACCACGTGCGTCCAAAACCTTCTTGTTTAATACGCGACTAGAGTAGTACCAAGCCCAAAATTTCGGGACCCCATTTCCGGGGCTTCGAGGCCAGGGCCCAAATTCTGACATCACCGCTGTATTCAAATAACCCGGATCTTTTCAACACCACCAACCTTGTACAACATCTCCATACTTAATAAGCATATAAAGAAATATGAAATGAAATCTTTGAGTTTTACGTCTCACGGTTATGCCGGCTAGGCTAAAGGAGACGGTGATGATGAGAATGAACGAAATGGTAGAATGAAGAGTGGGAGGAAACGGGAGAACCCCGAGAAAACCCACCCACATGGTGTTTGTCCACAACAAAGTTCACTTGACTTCAGCGGGGATCGAACCTGGGACCGCACGCACCATAGGTGAACGCTCTACCACTAAGCCATCGCGGCAGGCTATAAAAGAGACCCGAGTACAAAGTCAGGAACCTCATTTCAGGAGCCTTGAGTTCAGGGCCCGATTTCTGACATCACTGCTATGTTTAGGAGACCTGGACCTCTCTAACGCCACCACTCGCACCAAGAACTCCATGCTTAAAAGAAAAATAGAATGGACCCGAGCCCAAAATTTCGGGACCCCATTTCTCGGGCTTCGAGACCAGGGCACGATTCCTGATATACCAGTGTGCTCAAACACCCCGACCTTTCCAACGGCACCACTCGTACAACTCCATGTTTAATAAGCAAATAGAAAAGATCCATGCCCAAACCTTCGGGACCCCATTCCTGAGGCCTCGTGACGGAAGCCCGATTTTTGACATCATCAATGTATTCAGTTGACCCGGTCCTTTCCAATGCCTCCACCAACTCTATGTCTAAAAGGGTTTCCCTATCGTAGGAGGATTTTAATGGGATTTTCGCCATGCTCTTTCTTCAAAACACTTTACTAGCTATTATCAGAAACAAGTCATGCGACACTCATAGATGTACTGTAATTTGTGCACTCATCGATCAACAGTAATTTTTATCATACCAACTCTGCCGACTCTTCATTATTTCGTGATCAACTATAATGCCCACTGTAATGTTCAAGTGTAAGAGATGGACCTTGATACAAGTGTCTAGAGAGAAAATTGGCATTATGCATGGTAAGATACATAACGCCTGAGTATGCCATGAAATCAAATCTTTTGTAGGTGTGGTGCCCTTTCGAGAAGTAAGTTGCCGATATCAGTCACCAGTGGTACTTGTAATCCATGGACAGTCCATGTAACTATGTAATAATAAACATAATGTTATATATTATTGAATATATATTGTTCACATTGCAACACCCCACATGTAAAAAAATTGCAAGAAAAATACTCACTGTAAGACTAATCAATAATTGCAATTTTACAGTGTATTCTACCCTGTAAATCTCTGCATTAGGAGAGACATCTGTGAACTGAGATAAGCAATACTATTTGCTTCTATTACGTTCTATCCTAACCCACAGAAAGCTAATGAACTCGTTAAACACCAAACCAAACTCACAGATACGAGGAGGATACTGAAAGTCGTGAGCAACATGTTTTCACAACCGTAATCTTTAGTTGTAAGTGAAGCCGAGTATATCACTTCAATCAACAGACCTTTCTTTCTTTCCAAACATTGACGCTGTCTGTTGCTAGCACGTGACCACAGACAGGATTTAGAAAATGGCGGGCAGCGATGTTTCGTTTCGACAGCGTACTGTGATTGAATTCCTTGTTAAAGAGGACTAATCTGCTTCTGAAATTCACCGCAGACTGCAGCGTGCCTATGGAGATGTGTGCATGGGTGCCAGCACTGTTAGGAGGTGGGTGAAACATTTTAAGGATGGAAACACGAATATTGAAGATGAACCTCGCAACAGGCACCCACGAACTACCTCCACGGAACGCAACAAGGTTAATAAGTTGATTAGGGGAGATAGGAGTATCGCTGTGAATGAAATCGCTGCAAACTTGTTGTTGGATATAGTGCGGTGAAAGGAATGATTCACAGCTTAGATTATCGGAAGGTTTGTGCCCGTTGGGTCCCATGTTTATTAACTGAGGACTACAAACGTCAGAGACTAACAACTGCCCAAACCCTTCTTCAGAGATTTCGACATGAAGGTAATGACTTTTTACGAGTATTGTGACTGGAGATGAAAGTTGGTTCCATCATTATGAACCTGAAACAAAAGGACAGAGTATGGAATGGCACCACTTGAATTCCCCACCGAACAAGAAAGCGAAGACAGCGCAATCGATAGAGAAAGTTATAGGGAGCGTCTTCTAGAATGCACACGATTGCATTCTGGTCGACTTTTTTGAACCTGGACAAACCATAAATTCTGCCCGCTACATCCAGACACTTTTGAAGCTCCGTCCTGCCTTGCGTGATAAACGTCCTGGAAAAAAGATTATCCTTCAACAGGATAATGCGAGTTTATATACTGCATGTGCCACCATGGGACAGATCAAGAGATTTGGGTGGGAAACACTTCATCCTCCCTATAGCCCCAACATGGCACCCTCCAATTACCATCTTTTCGGTTTTGTGAAGGAACAGATACGAGGCTAACGATTGAAACACTGGAGGATATTTGGCACGCAGTGCGTCAGTGTCTACGAGCAGCTGGAACGGAATTCTATCTCAAGGGTATTTTCAAACTTGCAGAACGATGGGAAAAATGTATGAAGAAAAACGAAGATTATATGGAAAAGTGAAAGAAAGGTCTGTAGATTGAGATGATATATTTGGTTTCACTTACAAATAAAGATTACGGTTGTGAAAAAATGTTGCTCACGACTTTCAATATGCCCCTCGTATATTTTAAGAGCTAACGAACTCGTTCGAAATCAAACCAATACAAACTAAGACAAACAAGCTAATTATTCGACTACTCAGAGGAGTATAGGTAATTACAATAACTAAAACAAATAATAAGAAAAAAACAAATGGGTTCAATTCATCCACATTGATAAAAATATAATTATACAATCCACTTACTCTTCTAGTGGTACGCAATTATCTGCAGGCAAAATCGTCCCTCTCATTCCTTCAAAAAGTTTGCCATCCATAGGAGTCTCATCTGTTGGCTTTGTACCATTTTCATATAAGGCAGATAAAAACTTAAATCCCTTATGCTTTCTGTTTACATATAGTCGATCATCTCCACGAATATTTCTTTTTACTATAAGTAAACATCAGAGAATCACTATAAAACAAACAATTTCACAACACACAAATATATTAAAAATTGCATTCCTTAAAAACAATCTAAATTTTTTACTCTATTATACCTTTAAATGCGGTTAGAATACAAATTACAGTGTGAGTATATAAAAATTTAAATAAATAATACTGACATACGATCGACTTCTCTTCTCTTAATACTCAGTCTATGAGTCATTTAGTACCTTCTTATGTTTGTATTCTAAACAATCATGTTAGAATCTTTAATTCTGATTTGACATGATTAAATTAAAACTCTTTTCTTTTCATCATTTAAACTTCAATCTATAGGATAGAACGTCCCTAAATCTGGATACATAGGTAATATCACCAACTACCACTATTATTAAGTAGTCTGCTTTTAGGCAGATCCTGGAACTATTTATTTATTTATTTATTTATTTTTTAAAGGTTCGGGCCTGGAAATTTTTCTTTCACGTTTCTCGATCTTCAACTTCCTCTTTTAACTCCCAATATTTTCTTATATTTTCAAATCATCGTCAGTTGTATTCTTCTTCCTACTCCTCGTTTTCCTTCCATCTTTCCCTCTATGGCGGCATGAAAAAGACAATTTCTTCGTAAGATATGTCCAATTCAATTGACCCTCCTACGAAGAATGCTGACTAAAAGCATTCTATTCTTCCTACCTGTTTTACATCATCTTCGTCTGTTACTCTCTCCGTCCATTTTATCTTCTCCATCTTCCTCCACCACATTTCGAAGCTCTCTAAATATTTCTTCTCTGAACTTTCGTAATGTCCATGTCTCTGAACCACACAGTTATACTCCCTATATAACACATGATCAGTTCTTTCCTTAATCCAATATTATGCCCTCTAATTAAGAGTGCTCTTTTATCGTTGAATATCTCTTTGGCTACTGTAATTCTTCACATGATCTCTTTAGTGCAGTAAGCGTCTCTCATCAAAATATCTCCCAGTTATTTGAAATGTTCTATCTCTTCAAATGGTCTTTGTTCTACTGTGACTCTATCACGAACAATTAAATACATAAAAAATAATCTTCTGTGCGACATTTGTTTCCCTCTTCAATGCCAGTATTTCGCTTTGTTTACTATTGAAACATTTTTTTTCGGGGTTAAACTTCCAAAGAAAAAAATGTATTTTCCCTTGCATTTGCATTCCTGTTTTATTCTTCTTCATGCCAATAAGCAAAGTTCAGCTCGTACTACTAAGAACTTGATGAGAAAATCTTGTAAAATAAACTCAATACCGCATCCAAACTACCATGAGACATTCCTGATTTCATCAATTAATATATATATACTAATTTTTAGTTCTCCAGAAAATCTTGTTGTCTGTAATAAGTATGGTCAAAGAGGAATAATACAATCCTACTGTCTATCCAGTCTACCTTTACCGAGGTTTAATTCTGGTTCCTTGGTTCTGATATAAAATGGATTATATAACTAATCTTTGACCACACTTATTACAGAAAAGATTTGCTGGAGGATTATAAATTAGTACATGCATAACACGATTTATCTATCTATCTATCTATCTATCTATCTATCTATCTATATATATATATATATATATATATATATATATATATATATATATATATATATATACAGTGGCGGATCCAAGGGGAGGGCTATAGGGGCTATAGCCCCCCCCCCTTGACGCTCAGGTTTACACTGGATAAAATGGGCTTCAATCCTGTTTTACACTGGATAAAACGGCAAACTATGATTCAGCCCCTCCCTTGATCATATCCTGGATCCGCCACTATATATATATATATCAAGCACGTGCCTAACAATCTTTATAAAACGAAAACAATAGCTCGTGCCTAACAAGCTTTCTAAAATCAGATATTTAAGTTATTGGCAAAATTGAAATCAAAAAATTCAAACTTAGCACGCATTGCCTGTGATTGATGTAGGTGTGTTCTTGAATGTTATTTTACAGTTTCTCGTATTCTTTTTCTTCATAGATTTTTTCTGTGGACATTAGGAAGAGTATGGAGTTCCTGATTCGTTCCCATCTCGTGCCAAGCGGGCTTTGTCAAGGATAACACGGTGTGAGTGGGTTTTTTCGAGGTTCTCTCGTTTTCTCTTACTTATTCCACCTATTCTCATCATCGCAGTTTCCTTTACCCTACAAATCGTGGGCCATAGAATTAAGATTTAATTTCATTTCATATTAATACTCATTAGTTTTAGAGAGAACAAGATTTCTTGTCAGGTAAATACAGATTAACTCGGGAACGCAAAACGGAGCTACTGGAGTTGGATATATATTGAATAAGAAGAGAGGATGACGTGTATGAAGTTACACCTAGTAAACGACAGTCATAGTAGTAAAACTAGTTACCAAACCGAAGGATACAACTATCATCCAGCTATAAATGCCAACGACAGCGCACAATGATGATCATGTAGAAGTTTATGAAAATATCATGAAAAACATAAAACGGGAAGACAATCTTATTCTGGTAGAAGGCGCAGAAGGGAAAACAGTAGAAAAATACTAACTAGGAAAGCACAACGAAAGAGGAGAAAATCTGCTTTGAATTTTGCATGAATTTTGCACGAAGAAGCAGCTAGTAGTAGTAAATATTTTGTTCAAAAAAACATAAGCACAGAATTTATATGTGGAAAATACCAGATTTAAAAGGATATCAAATAGATTATATACGCGCAAAAGAGAGGTTCAAAAACCAAATTATGAATTGTAGTAGTTACCCAGATGTGGAACTGGACAGTGACTACAACTCAGTAATAGTAAAGATTGAGTTGAAATTTAAGAAATTTGGAAAAAAAGAAGAGAAATGGAAGACTTCAAGTTACATCTAGTAAACCAGTCATAGTATTAAAACTAGCCTCCAAACCGAAGGATACAACTATCATCAAGGTACAAATGCCAACGAAAACGCACGATGATGATGATATAGAGCAAGTGTATGAAGCTATCGAAAACGTGATGAAAGACATAAGAGAAGAAGATAATCTTTATTTTGGTAGGAGATTGAAATGCGATTGTAGGAGAAGGTGCAGAAGAGAAAACAGTAGGAAAATACTGACTAGGAAAGCGCACCGAAAGATTAGAAAGACTAGTTGAGTACGGAGAGCAAGCTAGTAGGCAATACTTTGTTCAAGAAACGTAAGCGCAGAATTTATATGTGGAAAACTGAATATGTTATTGCTTAATACATATTTTGGGGTCATTACAATTGTGAAAATTTTCATTTCATGTTTCATTTACTACAGACATTTCAATTTCACACAATAAGCATCTTCCCGTGTTCCGACTTTAAGGACATCCCTTAAAAATCTCTACCTACATGTGTCCTCCACACTTCATTCTATTCCAATTGCTTTCTTTGTTTCGTAGTCCTTTTTAAGGAGTTTTGGTTTACATATTTAGTCTGTAGGTACGTCTTTTCGTACGGGATACACAAATTCTCAAAGAACTATTTGATGGATCACAATCAATTTTGGCCAGGATGTACAATGTCGAAAGTTAGGAATCAAGTGCTATTGATGGAGGTGATACGCAAACCAGAAGTGGTAGAAATCAACTATTTCCGGTATCAACGTCGTCAGCATAGAGCAAAAAGGGTAACAGAAAGCGAGATGCGATTTTCTGCAATCAATTCGCACAGTACTCCACTCTTAATTCTTTACTAAAATCGGAAGTAATAGATATCCACTACAATTTTCGGTTTCAATATTCATCTTCATAGAGCAAAAACGACAGGAGATAGCAAAAAACAGTTTTATTGGAATCTATTTAGCGTTTAAAGATTAGGTGCCATCTGCTCTCTTAATTCTCCATTCAAGCCGGAAGTGGCAGAACGACCACTTCCGGTTTAACGTTGATCCCTATAGAGTAAAAGTACTAAACAGCAATAAGCACTTTACTGCAATCAATTAAATGTCCATCTCAACTCTAATCTCTATAAAAATCTCTCTATAAAGTGGCAGAAATCTACTATCACTTCTGGTTTCATTATTAATAGAGAAAATGTCACGCCATATAAACCATACCCCTTCATATAGTGTACTGTACAAGTGACATGGATATTTGTTTCATTTTGTTATTCTATTTCACTTATATTCACTTGTATTAATATTTTACTTTGCTTTTACATTATTTTCCATTTCCTGCACGCATCATAACACTTTATCTCGTCAAATCTTGGCTTGCTCAATTCTATGTACCAATGCTAATGTTCAATATCGTTCACTCTCACAATGACTTACTCTAGTCTTGCCTATGTATAAAACCCACGCTTAAAATTTACACTCATACTGACAAGTTACACAAGATAGTATAATATATTTAAGGAATCATAGAACAAAGTAAGTTCTAACAATATTGCCTTTTAAATCTTCATTATAACATATTACCTACAAATTACAAGTTTTATGAATAAATTTCCACTTACTTTCTGCTGCTGTTAGCTTTTCATACAAGGGCTTCAACGCTTTAAAAAGCCGTTTCTCGTCCACAAATGGTAGTAATGCAACTCCTTGCCACGCGTATTTTTTACCATTTAAGTCAATTTTGAAGTCCTCTGGATAAAAATCAATGATTGGAGAGAACTAGGAAGGAAGAAAAAAAAGTTCATCATCAAGGCATACCTAAATATACGAAAACTAGCAGAAAACACGTCTTACACTATGTAGTTACAGAGGTTCTTTCTCTGTATTGTCCAAAATATACCGAAAAGGAACTCCAAAAATGATATTTTGTATGCAATATATATGCCTTGTTTAACAGGATGGGAAAAATGAAGGTAAATACACTTATTATGATAGTCAGCACAGAAGTAGAGTAGGAGACTCCTGAATGTAGATAATACTTTCAGATACATCTAACGGTAAAATATACAATATTTTACTTTTCTTGTAAAGAGTGCAATTCATCATTTGCCATTATTTACAGCAGAATTGTTCAACAACCATCTATCTTATGACAACATAATTTAAATTATTTCCTCTGATATTGTTACTTCAATGAAGAAATGAAAAAGGATGATTACGAAATCAAAAATCGTATAAAAACGCATTATGTCAGTATCAATTTTTGTAGAACATTGTATAATGATCTGAAATGAATATTTGAATATATATAAATTGAACATTTACATCCAGCTACTGATATTTAATAATCCCATTTATAACCCAAAACATGTCAGTCTGTGTATAACGCTAATTCCTAATAGTACACAGTCAAGCTAATAAATGTCGCTACCTGCCTCCCTGATCCCAATACAGTAGATATTGCTAGCGTACAGACAATTTGCAAATCTAAAACCATTGTGAAGACTTAATTGCAACCTTAAAACTTCATTATTGCAATGTAATTATTTCAAAATAGGATATAGGTCGTTACCATATTTAGAATTGAGTATTAATATTTATGTATTTCTACAGTAATATATTATGACGTTTCAATTGCAATTTAAACAGTATTGTTTCAGGCAGGAAGTAGCGCAGCTAGCGAAAACTGCTATTAGCCTGACTGAAATATTAGGAGCGTGACTAAGATATCATGCTTTTACAACAAGGATATATATTTTTGGTATATCTAGTAAACTCAAAGTTAATACCCCTCCCCCCAATTCGGAACAAGGCAGGCGATGACCCACAATTTTTTGACGGGAGGGATCTAAAGTTGAAGAAGGTTCAATACAAGATACCATCTATATCTATGTAGTATTGATCTGGTGTTATTCTACACCAGAAAATACGGTAAGTAATTGTTAAGTACTGCCACCTATATTATTAAATAATAATAATAATAATAATAATAATAATAATATAGATAGAACTAGGTTGCTTTTATAAGAAAAGAAAGAGTAAAGATGAAGGATTAGATCAAATCTTTGGGCTATACCAATCATTTCTCTACTAAACAAGTAGGGTTTTATTAAGAAAAGTGTACAAATGTACGTCACGTCTAGTTTTTTTTTTTTGGGGGGGGAAGAGGCGGAGAAAGTCCGGAGCCGATGGACCCTGTATGGGTGCGCCCCTAGTATAGACGATAGATGACCTACGAACTTAAGTGGATTACGGTATTTTCTGAAAACAATACAATAACTATCACAATATTGCGAACGGTGATTAATGAAAAAAACAAAAAGGCTAGTACTCACAGAAAAAGATACACAGCAGAGTTTTCTTCTACATGTAACCTGTAACAAATCCTTTTTGAATTTTAAGCAAGCCAATGAAGGAAGAAGTTTCTTCAGAAAGCGCTACTTGTTACATGTAGAAGAAAACTCTGCTATATATATATTTTGCTGTGAGTATTAGCCTTTCTGCTTTTCTCAATAAAATAACTGTCAAAATGAAATATCTAATTTGTGGAATTAGTTTTGCATATTTTATATAAGGCACAGCGTTTGTGGATCTCACCGTCGACCCGCTCAAATTACACTGAGTATCATTTTTGGGATGACAACTGATACGCTGCCCTGTCTTTCGAAAATTTAACCCTGACATGGTTTACGGGAGGGTAGATGATGAACAGAATAAATTTTTGCTGCTTTTTCAAAAATCTTGGGGAAAAAAAAACTTTGGTAAACCAAGAAGATAGAGAAATATACAGGTCAGTTGAAATAGATAGATTAGGAGAGTCCTGATTCACAAGATGGGGTCTATTGGCAGGATTCTGTCTCTGTGGCGATGAACATTTCCATTGCTCATGCAAAAGAAAGATAGTTTTGCCTATTTTGCTTGAGATAATTAGGCCTACATATAATTTTAACTTTATTCTTTCTAATACATTATACGTTCAGAAACAGCTCTGATTATTCAAATTTTCAATTTTTACTTTTGCGTCCTTTTTTCTATACGTGGCACATGTACTACATCAAGTTCACAGTATTATAATCACTTTACAGCACAAACCTAGACACAAACAAGTATTCGAAAGAAAATACAGTAGAAGGTAAAAAGTAAAGAAAGAAACTTAACTTTAACAGTGAACATCTGCATAACTATTACGCAATATTAATGATATAAAATAATATGGTTTTGTGATTAATTTCTGGATATTCTTTATTACTCTTCATGTTGTAATGACGTCAAATATTAAAACCTAGCGCTAATTTACTACTGCATTATCGTGATTACTGTTATTAACACAGTTCTATATCTGTTGCTCTTATCTTTCAGGAATGTTATCAAGAGAATATGCATTCCAAGGGTGTTCCACTTGAAAGTAATCCCGACAAAAATCACGTCATTGCGTAAATATTTAACCGGTTTTGATAAAATTTTGAGAAAATGTAATGTATTCCATGAAAAAGATGAGGCGTTAACACTGTACTCTATTGCAGTTGAGGAAGGGTAGAAATAGACAAGTTCCGCGAACCATTGTTATTAGTGAACTCTTATTTCTGAGAAGTGCGATAAATGACGTGAGGTGCTTCCTTATTTTCATGTCATAGTGAAGATGTATCGCTATTCTGTTTAAGAGCTCATGTTCATTGAGAAACATTATAAGCTTAGCGGTTCCATTAAGGCATGTCAGAGAATGTTTCTAGATCCAGGCAGTGACACCTGAGATTCTGGCAACAGGCGCAGCCAGGATTTCGGGGGGGGGGGGGGGGGGACGCGTGACATGAAATACTGTGGTCATCACACCAGGGGTTCAATCACTCTAAACTATTTTATTGGAACATATATTGGTTAGTTTCGCCAGGATTTCGTACTGAAGGGGGGGGGGGGGGGGGCGTGACAGGAAATTCTGAAAGCCCAGGAGCTTGATCAATATAAACTACTTTACTATCAACATATATTGGTTTGTTAGGACGATAAAATGAGGATATGTTGGTCAGTACTTTAATTAAAAAAAAAAAAAAAAAAAAACTATGAAGAAATCTCGAGTAAAATAATAATAAAAAAACGTATTAAAAAATAAAAAAGATTTTACAATATTTACGTCCTTCCTCTGTTTATTCAAATATAACAATTTTCCTTTCATTATGACTTCAACTATTATAAAAAGTACATATTCACTATTATTAAAAGTGCATACTCAATAATGTCTTGTAAAATATCTTACAATATCTGCGTTCCTTTCTCTGTTGAATCAAATGCTAACAGAACTTTCTTTCCTCATACACTTTTGTTTTTATTATTCCGTCAACTACTGTCGGTTCCAAATGACAGGTTAAAGGAGCAGTAGAGAAAATTGTTTTTGAAATAACATGTTTGATACTGCAAGGATGTGATGATGAAAAATCATGATTAAAAATGTCCACGCTGTTACACAACGGCACTATGCTTTCGGAAGCTTGAAATCTCCCTGACTAGTAGCAGAAATTCTGAGAATTCCACAACTTTTCTAGAAATTTCAAATTCCCTGACTCTTCCAGGATATCTCGCTCACCTCGCCACCATGTATAGCAAGTAATACAGATCTCCTCATAAGAAAGAGTAACAAAAGCTTCCTATATATATGTATATACAGGGGTAGACAAAAAAATCTAAAAACACTTCATACAGGACACTTAAGTTTGGCCCTCCTCTGCACAACACGTGTTGCGGTTGCCGGTTTTTTTTTTTTTTTTTTTTTTTTTTTTTTTTTTTTTTTTTTTTTTTTTTATGTGTCATGCGCATTTTCCTCTTCCGTCAGCAGTAACCAGTTCACCTGTGAGTGTCGTGGTGTGAAAGTGGTGCGGTAAAATGGGCGACCTAACAGACTTCCAAAGAGGCATGATCGTTGGTGCCTGTCTGGTTGGAGCTTCAGTGGCAACAGTGGCGAACATTGTGGAGTATTGAAAGGCACTGTGTCCAATGTCATGAGGACATACACAATTCATGGGCAAACGATGTCTGCAAAGCACAACAGTGGTCGAAAGACAATCCTGTCAGATAGGGACCGGAGGGCGCATTAAAACGGATTGTAGCAGCTAAAAAGAAGACCACTGCAATGAAAATTAAGTCTCAACTCAATTCCGGCCTACAGAACCCGGTTTCATCGAAAACAGTGCGACCGGAATTTTATAAAATGAAAATTCATGGCAAGGCCGCTATCGCCAAAGCCCTGATCACAGCATAAATGCGAAGAGGCGTATCCAGTGGTGCAAGGACCACAAGGCGTGGACTCATGAGCAGTGGAAACACGTAATGTGGTTCGATGAATCGAACTTCACCTTGTTTCCAACAACCGGTCGTGTTTACGTATGGAGAACACCGTCGCAGGCCTATGATACAGACTGTCTGCTCCCAACTGTAAAGCTCCCAACCGGGGGTGGTTCTGTTACAGTATGGGCAATGATATTGTGGTTTTCCACAGGTTCCATCATAGCCCTGCATGGAATGATGAATGCTAAGGCATATGAGGCCAGTTTGAGGAACCAGGTTCTACCCATGGCCCAAATATTGTTCCCTGATGGTGATGGCATCTACCAAGATGATTTGGCACCCTGTCACGCTGCAAAAACGGTGAAATCATGGTTTGAAGAGCATGACCAGGAGCTATCACACCTCCCCCTGGGTCCCACAATCACCAGATCTGAACATCACTGAGCCATTGTGGTCTGAGTTAGAAAGGCATGTTCGGTCTCATTACCCTCCACCAGCATCTCTTAAGGAACTGGAGCATGTTTTGGACGAACAATGGTACAAAATTCCACACACCACAATTCAGGAGCTGTATACGTCCATTCCACGTCGAATCCAAGCTGTTTTGGACGCAAAAGGAGGCCCCACATAATACTAGGTATGATTTTCACACTTTTGCAAACGTTTTAATTTTTTTGTCCAATCCCTGTATATATATATATATATATATATATATATATATATATATATATATATAACACTGATCCTTCTTTTTCTCATTTCATTTTGTTTCATCCTTCGTTAATTTTTTCCATTTCTGGTCTTGAAGGGGGGGTCCGGACTCCCCCTCCCCCCGCCTACGTGCCTGCTGGCAGCCACATTCACAAACTTGCAACGTCGTGTTCAAATGTGTTTTGAAGCTGCGGAAGGACATTTCCAGTACTTCTTGTAGTGCACCTTTGAGGGCGATATCCTGTAGATTCAGCAAATTGAATTACGTTAGTTTCATCAACAACGATAGTTCTGAACTCTTTACTGTTACAATACTTGAAAATACCATTATTATACTAGGATTTGCAACACTAAATTGAACAGAGAACTACATATTAGAAGGTGAGCTGTGCCCTTTCCCACCATGCATCGGACAGTCCGAGAGTGCCCGAGAACAAAATACATTTCTCGACCTTGTACAAACTACAATTAACTACTGTATTTGGATTTTTAGAGTTTCTAATATGTTCTTTTATCCTAATAAAAATATTCTTTTCTCCCCGCAAATCCCGCGCTTCGGAGCCGAGGCTAGGGCCACGAAAACATTTCGTGGTTGCTGAGAATATTGTATTAATGGAAGGGGCCTAAATTTTAAATCTGCTTAGCCATTCTTTATGTAAGCGTCTGCACATTAACAAGTGATTTGGCGAAAGATTTTATCTGTGTACTAGCTTTTACATTCCGTAAGAGATATTTGTTTGTTTATTTATTTTTATTTTTCGCTGATGCTAACATAGATCTTATGGAATATAATTGGAAATTATTCTTCACTTCCTGCAAAGAGGTGATTTATATACGCTTCGCATTTTCTAAGTTTCCGGTGCCAACTCTTCAACTAGTTTTTCATAATCATATCACACAGCTATCTAAACGGTGTAGTTGAATCTTAATATCAAAATAAATAAATAAATAAATAAATAAACCAACATACCCATATATCAGTAAAAATACTTACAGGATCTGTCATAAGTTCTGCCCAAGGCGCAGGAACGTGAGCTCGACTAGCCGCAGGAAAAACACCCATCAATTGTTCCAATGGACGGAACTGAAACGAAGAGTTACAAAAATATTAGCTAACAACATATATAAATCTTCTCCTAAACTATTTAAACTGTGCACTCTTTTTTGTTTACTGTGTTTATTGTTTAATGTATTCATAACTGTGCTGTTTTGGTGCACATGAAATTCGTCTCTCTCTCTCTCTCTTTAGAATTTTAACTTGCACTATTTTATATACACGGTAAACAATGATGAGGCAAAAAATTTAAAAGTTAACATGATAATGTAATTATCCTTGCACTTGTGAACAGCTTATTCAGAAAATTTTATTAAAAATTATAATATCGTGTTAGTTTGTGTGACCTTGCTCACTTCTAACAGACACTGTGAAGATGCTGTTGCGAAGTAGTATAATGACAGTTATGTTTTTAAGTGTTTCAAACTACCTTACTCGCAATAAATAAAAGAATACGTTTTCATATTATTGTACTATACTAGTTTCTTTGTTCTGTTCTACGTATTAATTCAAATTACAAAATTAATTCTAATTCTAATAGTGATCATATTCAAAACTCCCTGATTATTATTTCTATAACTGACAGGTTAACTAAAGGCAATAAGGAACTTATATACACGAACTACACATTCAGATTATTTTTGTGTAAATATAGCAGTCCTCCAAATTTCAAACGCACCAGTTTCCTCCTACATTTGCATTTTATCAGATTTTTAATCCCTCACTTTTATAAGTCACTGTCTCTTTTAACCTGAAGAGCATAACCGTGGGACATTAAATTAAAGTTTTGATTTTCATTTTTGTCAAACAAAAACTTCTGCTTAGCACTAGAACTTCACAAAACAATAAGAGAATATTGTGTTCTAATTTTCGGTACAGCTAAGGTTGCATACATTGAAATCTCCAGATTTAACATCCCAAGTCATATAGGTTACAGGATGATAATGTACGAGGTGAACGATTAAGAAAGAATTAGTGTAATTTAACGTTCATTTTTAGCGTCCCATAGAGATACACCTAAAAAATAACGATATTCCTTGCATCCAAGAGGTCTAAATCAATTAAAATTTATAATTAAGATAGAACTTACTGGTTGAGTTCCCTTTTCAAATTCCGTTGACAGCACTGATATATTCAAGAAGTCAGATGCAAAAGGAGCGTAATGATATGGAAAATACCATTTCCACGATGCACAACCCTGAAAAATAAAGTTTCTTTATACAGTCTGAACGAAGAAATCAAGAAGTAGGAATATTATTTACTTAAATATTTTTAATCTAAACTAAATTCTTAATAATAAATCAGAAAAAAAAAACTAATTACAACTACATTTTTTTAAAAAATAAATCAGAAAATAGCGTGAACATAATAAGAACATTAAAGAAAAAAGTATCTTATAAGCCTTCGCTTCATTAGATAGGTAGAGGAATAAATAGGGATAAAAGTTAACCCCTTTCACTGAAATGACGAGTCTAGCTCGTCATGGCCACCCGCTGCCAAATCATACAATGACGAGCTACACTCGTAAAATTTTAAACTATTGTACCATCACTCATCTATAATATACTTTTATAACTTATACTTTAAAAAAAAAAAAAATGCAACGGAAGGAATTAAATGATTTAATATTGGAGATAGTCGCTCTGTTTATCATAAAATTCAGAAAATAAATCGTAGTGGAAGGAGTTAAAGAACAAAGGAAAAGCTGTGTCACTGGATCACTGATCGTGTTACCAAGCTGACAGTAGAAGATGGAAGTTTAGTGGAGGAAGATAAAAGTAATGGAATGGGTAGGTCATAACGCCCATCAGGAAACTTTTCAGCTTCTCCTCTGATCCTATCTACAAGGCTTTTATCTTTTTCCTTGATTTTCGGGTGTTTGTCCAACCATTTTCTTTGACACGCGCCATTTAATAAGATAAAGGTCCATTACTGAAAAATGTCTATAAAAGCTAAATAAAAGGCTAGTTAATAACAGCGGGCATACAAACACGGAAACTAACTTCGCAATTGCCATTTAAGCTAACGAATAAATTTTATAAGATATTTTCAAGTTAACACTCATCAATGAAATGTTATCTAACTAAGTATTAAAAGTTGCCATCTAATTTCTCAATATAATATATTGGAACTTCAATTCCGAGAAAAGTAAAATTCTAACTACAGCACACTGGAGCTTCTTTTGCTCTGTGTGTTTCTTTGCGCTCTCGCGCTTGAATTATCTCGTTATTTTAAAAAATGCGCAAAACAGAGAATTTTTGCATTTCCTAAGGAAAAAGTCCCCCACTTTCCGATTTCCAGTTCAACTGCCATTTTCCCTGACTTTTCCAGGATTTCCCTGATTTGTAAGAAAATTGCATCTATGTTCTTAGCGATGAACAGATATCAGAGGTAACTGTGCAAGAGGAACGAAGAAACTTACTTCTGCCTCCAACAATTTCTTCCAAACTATATATTTTTGAATCTAAGGATCTAAGGAATCTCAATACTAAATATATGAGAAATAGGAACATGTGAAAAAAATAGCAATTTTCACTGCAGAAAGAAGAAACACTGAATAGTTTTTGGAATATTGAAAGATATTTGTGTACTAAATTTGTCTTCAGGGAACATGGAAGTGAATGTGACTGTTTAGTTTTCATACGTTTACAAAGGGAGTCACTGTAACTCGGATTGCATTGGCAGTCACCGTTCTGTTTGTAAAGGCCCAATGATTTTGTAAAGTATGAATTTCATTTGAATGGGATGGTCATTTTAGGTATATTTTCACCAGTGTAATAATAAAAATAAAATAATAAATATAAAATTTCAAGTCCTGGATTTGCATTTACGCTCAAGACAAAGAAAACAAAAAAGGAATGAAGATGAAAACAATTAATGAAATGATGATGATGATGAAAGGAAGTATGCACAAAATTTCCTTATCGTCCTTCAAGATCAGTATTATTTGAAAGTCTATTCTATATTCAAGAAGAAGAAAAGAGAAAAAAGACCGTTAAATCTTGAAGTCTCCAGATAATTACAGTCGGAGTAGCACGTATTTGAAAGGATGTCTTAATAATTTAATTTTTACACAAAAAAGGTTAAAGAGTATTTCCAAAATATATATGCTTTAGTGAAGTAATTTTCAAATGACCGATGTATGACGTAGGAGTGCGGTTTTACAATTTAAGAAAGCAGAGAGAAACACAAAGAGGAAAAGAGAGGGAATGACGTAGAACAGTGTTGGAACTGTACACGTAATCATGGATCAACAAGTAGAATGCCTGCAAAGCAACAGAAAAATCTATCACTGTTCGTTTTGCCTGTCTTTTATCAATGTCTGGTTGCCTGGCAACTCCTTCCCTTCTCACTCAGAAGGCGACTGGCAAACCGTGACATCATAGAGCATTCAGTTAGAAATGACTACAGAGGCTCATAACATTCTGAGCATCCACAGGCCTTTTTTCGGGAGAATCAAAGGAATATGTATGGTCAAAAACGAGAGCTCGAATACAAAAATTTGGTTCAAAGAATGACTAAAGAGAGAGAGAGAGAGAGAGAGAGATTAAACTCTCTAAATATTGTTCCTAAATTGCTGCATTATTCATAATGTCAGAATAATTTTAAAATAAGAATAAACAATATGCTTTTAAGGTTATGTGGTGAATCATCATAATTAAATCATTAATATATCATAATTATTGATGAAAATGATTAAATATGCACCTACAAATGTATAACAACGAATACTGCATTATAAGCACAACGTAGAAAGTGCATTTTGGATCTTTAAATATGGGATATGCCTGTCTGGACACCAGAGTCCGATTAAATTAGTTCAGTTATCCAGAGAGTATTAACCCAATGTATACACTGACGTGCAACTTTATAAACTATTTTCGTAAATTCATAGGTACTTTAGAAATAAACCTCCTTGCGAATTAAAATCCATTAAGTGAATACAAAGAAGCTCAACTATGAGTTTCCGTATTTCAAAATCCTTTCATTCGTTTGATAAGCTACCCTCACTTAATGCAGAAGAAATTGCTATAAAATTGGAACTAGAGAGAAGAAAAAAGAGAAAAGGTTGGAATTGTGTGCGCGTCGAAAATGAAATTTCCCATTGGATCGTTCATCCAACTGCATTTTGTGGATGATTCACCAATATGACATTCCACTGCAAAAGCAAAAGCACAAAATAATGCCCACAACTACAGAACGTAAGTCTGTTACACATCGTTAGTGGAAAACACAATAAATTTCTAAATTTGAGGCTTCCAATTAAAAAAAACAAGCACTTAACGACATCTGAAATAATCTCAAAATTTTCATTTGAAATGTTTTTAAAATCTCATTTTTAGCAAATTGAAATTCCCTGACACAGCAGAATTCCCGGACTATTCTCGGTCTTCTCAAGTTTTCTGACTTTTCTCGGTTTTCCAGGTTTGTTGCCTATACATCGTGATAGGAAAAATTAAGACAGTATACACTTCATTATACTGCCGAATTGATACTTCTTAAATTATCAATTCACAACTACACAAACCAATTTTTCGTGTGAGACAGATTTTGTAGTAGGCAAAAAAATTAGCTGCACCATTCCTTCATACATAACTATTTCGAAGTTCTGAGATTCATACCAAACAAGAAACTCAGTTTTGGTTTCTAAACTATAAGCAACTCTTTATATATATATATATATAGGTCAACTTCACACTCTCAACTCACCAAACAACAACCAATAAATGTCATGTACACTTGCAATGGTTTCTGCAGTATCACTTACAAACATGTACACGAAACGAAAATCACTGACGGTACACAAAGGGTAAGAGTCAGCGTATGCTTCTAACACCATTTTCACTCAATCAGCTCCCCACTTGCCTTAGGACTTAGACTGGCACTAGAAATTCCGTATCTTACACTGGAAATCAGTCTTGACTCTGTGGCTAAGCACTCGAATACACGGAACATCAATACATACATAAATGCCTTTTTAAAATATTACTTAATTTTCAAGTATAACACCAAAACAACTTCAAAAAGCAACTAACTTTTAGGACATGTCTAAAAAAAAAATCACTATTATCATTAACTGACCTGGTAATAATATTTCAGAACCCAACACAAACCACGAACATACTGATGTGCTACACTATAACGAAACGGTTCATTTTCTGGAGTCACATCGAACTTTGATTCATAATATCTATCCTTAAAACCATCTTCCCATAGTCTCACTTCATCAGGTGGTTCTTCTTCTTCATCACTATCCATCTCTGATGCCTTTCGCTTTTCTCCTCGTTGCTCTTGCCCCTGGAATATGTAAACACCTCAACATTATATAGTTATACTAACGCACGTGAGACATAATGCTGTAAAATGTGTTAATTACTTGTTAGAAATATGTTTAAAATAAGCAGCTATATATAAAAAATGATTTTATTCAATTGTATGATTACATGTGCGTTTCATTCTGACTTGATCTAACAACAAGCAATTATTTTTGGTAAAATAAGTTCACGCTCTCTCTTACTAAGTTAATGTTTGCTTTAAGTCCAATTTCTGCTTACCTATAAAAGTCTATGTGAAACTGATGCAGAATAGTACTTCTAATAGCCATAAGCTATAACAAGCAAGATGCAGTTTTCCGCCGGTGTGCATTTTATGTATATGGGAGTACCACGGCGAGGGGTGGGAAGAGGAAAAAGTAGTGTTATTTTTTAAACAGGTTTTTAGGGGGGCATCTACCCCTTAGGGGTACACTCATAAAAATTGATGTATTTCTTGCTTATATGGGGGAATAGGAAGCAGGCAAATTTGGATAATTTTTGGAGTTTTTTTTTTATTTCTTTTTCTTAATACTTACACCATAAATTACATTTATTTTTTTACAATAAACATCAATAGCTCAGCCTCTTAATTAAGCTAGAAATATGTTTTGGAAAAAATGTATTCCTGAGGGATGAAGCTTTCCCTAATATGCATTTTATGTATGTGGGGGGAGTTACCACGGCCGAGGGGGGAGTGTGAAGTTCGTTTATTTTATTTTTTTCATCAGGTTTTGGGGACAACCCTTCCCCCCTCTGTGGTACACCCATAAAAATTGGTATGTGAAATAATGAAGTAGTCTCCTACATGATAATTCCCTGTATGTGTACTTGTTGCTTATACAGGTGGCGGGGGAGAGGGCCAAATTTGGCTAATTGACATTTCTTTTCAGGACAGTTGCATATAAGACAAGATATCTTTCACTAAATTTGTCTAGAAGCATAATTCTTATTCTTATACTTGACGCGTGAAGCAAAAATGATTTATTTATGAACGTAGTACTATGGGGGGGGGAGGGGAGAGAATGTCACATTCAATGATTTTTTTCTGCGCGTGACATCTTTTTGAGAATATTTCCTACATAAAATGAATTCATTACTTTTTGTACTGCATCAATGGCTACCATTTATTGTCACAAGTGTCTGGCTTACACTTGTCAGCGTAGGATGACTGCAAGAGTTGCCAAGGCCGCGCAAAGTCATTTTTTTCATATTTTTTTTTCTTTTTGTTTCTTCTACGAATATGGCGAGAATTGCGCGGATGTTACCTCGTTGGAACCTATGCTCTATAAACTTTTCAACGGTGTATGAATCATGACTCTGTGATAATTAGGGGAATCACAGGACAGCCAACGCGGAAGTCTGTATCAGCCCTTCGAAACTGATATACAGGGCGTTTTTATAGAAATTTCAGGGCTCATAGTGAGTCACTTTTTTAACTAAAAGTTACTTTTTTTCAAGTTGGTCACTAAAAGTTACTTTTTTCGGGAGGTAAAGTGACTTTTTAGTGTGATTTATGCTTTGCATTGGTAGTTTTCTAAGAAAAATATTATAAAAATAAATTGAAAAGGGCAGAAACTTGTTACTCATTACTCTTCTGAAAGCTTCAGTACTTGATGCCATATGTGAAACAGTCAGCTTTATTCTCACTTCAGCTTTTATTCTTTCTACAGCACAGTGGATGGTTGGTGGATGCTTAAGCTCTCAAGGTGGGGTTGAGAACCCTTCTGTGTCTATTCTTTCTTCTATCATAATAGTCTTTTAGTTTTCTCTCGTAATAATTAACGCTCCGTTCAACGTTGTGTGTTTGTGTGGTTCATCATGTTCGTCTTGTGTTATGCTTCTTGTATGTTTTTCTTAAGAAATGAAATGAAATTTTTGAGTTTTACGTCCCTCGGTTACGCCGGTTAGGCTAAAGGAGACGGTGATGATGAGTAATGAATGAAATGGTGGAATGAAGAAAGTGGGAGGAAACGGGAGAACCCCGAGAAAACCCACGCACACGGTGTTTGTCCACCACAAAGTTCACTTGGCGGGAGCGTTTTTCTTAAGAGTAGGTGATGAATTTGAATATTTCATGGCTTTGAGAACTCTCAATGCTAAGTTAAATATAATGTCTGGGATGAAAAAATTCGGAAATAGGCCAGAACTGGTTCCACTTACTCAGAAGCTTCTTACATCTGCTAAGTCTGCTTACGGTTAGAAAACCTAAGAAAGCAGGAAGCTCAAAAAGAAGAAAAGATGAAACAAAACAACAAAGAGAGAGGAGATGGAGAAATTGACAAAGGAAGAAAGGGACATGATGAGATTTTGGTAACTTATTGGTTACTTTTTCATGTACTTTTGGTCACTTTCCAACTATTTGAAAGAGACCAGACCACTGTGAGTCCTGGAATTTCGTTATGAATTTTCATCTCGCTTTGTAATGCAGAAATAGCTACTATTTTTTGTATTACTGTCACAAGTGTCTGGTCTACATATTAGCATTATTTTCTCAGCGCAGGTGACTGCAAGGGTTGCCAGGGCCCCGCAAAGTCAGTTTTTCATATATATATTTTTTTATTTTTGTGTTTCTTCTTCTTCTACGAATATGGCGGGAATTGGATGAATGTTACCTCGTTGGAATTTATGCTCTAGAAGATTTCCAACGGTGTATGAATCATGACTGTGATAATTAGGCGGGGTCACCAGAGCCCCCAACGTGAGAGTCTACGATTTTGTTAAAATCCCTGGCGTCTAAAGGTTAATTGTATTTTTATCCCTAGACACTAATCATTGTTAGTTATCCATGTTGAAGATAGAGATGAATCTTGAAACTGTTTAGTTAAAAATGTGTCATTTGATTCTTGTAGGCTAGTCACTGCTCTTTTCTTTGAGTTGTATTTGTCAAAGTATTTCTTATAGCTTATGATATGAGAACTGTTCATTACTATGGAAATGATAGTGACGAAAAAATACTCAAGTTTTAAATTTGTGAATTTGGATTTTAGAATAGTGTATAGTGTGTTTAACCTTCGTTATTCTTGGAATTTAAGAAATGTTCAAATACTTCACTTGAATCTCTGTTAGTTTAGTTACCCGCATATTGTTGTGTAGAATTTCGTTTAGTAATTGCTGTTATAATAAGAATATAACTCTGCTTGTAATTTACTCCATGCACAAATCCTGCGGAGAATGGGTTGTGTTTGTTAGAAAATTCAATTAGCTTCTGTAATTTGCCATTTTAAATGTTTTAAACACCTTTAACCACACTCGAAAAAAAAAAAAAACGTTTAAACCAATTTGTTTAAAACGTTTAAAACAAACTAAATAAAACAACAGCCCTCATTTTAAACATATTTTAAACATTTGTTTTATACATTTTGTTTTAAACATATCAACCCTGGTCACCCATAACTAGCACACCAACATTAAAATTATATGGGCGCATGAGAGGATGATTCAAATTAACAAAAAACAGCAGACTAATACCTTAACTTTTCCCAAATAAACAACCGAGTCCGCAACGCTAACTCTGAACTCAATCTTTCCCATGAGACTAACACACTCAATTACCATCTATCCTCATTCTAAGTTTCACTGTATAAGTAGTGAATCCAGTGGTCTTTGGGTCTAGTCTCATTCGTTGATATACAAGGACGAGCCGTTTCCAGATTCATACGAGGGAAGCCATTATTTACATCATCAACAGGAGAAAGTAAGTAAGTAAGAGAGAAATATTTTCTTTGCATACACAGAATTTACTACACTACATTACCTAAATATTCATTAAAAGACTATTGAACTCAGATATAAAACATACATCTGTGTCAAGCTTATTCATTTCTGCAAAAAGATGATTACCAATACGAGACTGGTAAAGTACGTGTGTTTCTATGGCACTGAATATTGTAATATTAAGGTTTATCTTCATCCCTGTAACGGTGCCATTAACGCGTGTCGTCAGTACATAATTACTTGAGTTATTACGATTTCATGCAAGAAGCTACATTAATCCATAATGATTCTCATTAAAGTGGGTTTGGTGTTTTAAAATCAAGATTTTTACAAGTAACCAGTCATTGCATATTTGCTCTATGCTGCATAATGTAATCAATTTTAATTCAAACTAGAAACTTAGATTATTATCGTCACGCACGTGTATCGGCTAGTTTTTAGTGTTGGTATGTATGAAAATACAATCTTTGTTCCTTGAACTTTCTTCATTGCCCACCACACTGCATCAATAAAGGTATTTCTATTTGGATTCTAAGTAATCTTCCATTTTTAGATAACACGAAGGCGCATGATAATATAAACAAAAATAATCAGTCTTTTCACACTTACAGAGAACTAACAGAAAAGTCAGTTCTTCCCACGGGCCGGACGGTATGCAACCTGAAACACAGTAGACCCGTTAGGGTCGTTCAACTTCAAGGGCTTCTGAGACACTATGAATTTGGAACAATTGCTGCCTTAGAATAGGTATTTTACAAATTCTGGAAAGTCTACGGTCTCTTCCATACAGTTACCTAGGAGTATGCCAAGCCAATGATGTGGATTTGCATAAAGGACAAACAAAAATTATGCTTTAAATATAAAAGATGTTCCGAAGGAGTAGTCATAATACTGGTGATTTTTCGAACAAGACGTAGTTTCCCTTCCAGGTTTTTAAAGGTTACAAAATTACTGCTTATTTTCTTCTCTACTACATCTAGACGAAAAGTACCAGACCATTAGCTAACACGAGTGTTTGTAGAGTTAGCAATTCCTATTTTGTTAATAATTACACATGAAAATTCGCCTTATAGTTATAAGAATACGTACAAGCAGGCATAACTTAAAAAGTTTTAATGGAAGCATCAGTTTTGTGGTAATTTGTGAAAAATTTATATTATTATCTGCTGTGAGGATAATTATTGTTCAGGGGATTTGTTTTATTCTTCAAGGTGATCCGTAGGCTCGATTTTCGGTGCAAATCAGAATCTTATCCAAGATACTCAAAGGATTTGTATTCCTCTGTACGCAGTTATTTTACTGCAACTCAAGCCCAAGTCTGGGAAGTACTAATTCATACCTACCTTAAGCTCCAATGTTATGGAACTACTAGCCGATCGCAGCATTTACTACACAAACTATATTATAAACTAGTAAGAAAGTTACTATAGAGAATGTAAAATACGAATGGAAATATACTAAGTTACATGCCAAGAAACAATATACAGTTATGACTAAACGTAACACTATTTCACTATTGCACATTTGTTTCAGACTAACTGGTGGCTATGTGGAAGAGCGCACACCTCTAGTGCATGAGGCTGTTTGGTTCGATCCCAGCTTGAGCCAAGTGAGCTTTGTGCGTGGGTTTTCTTGTGATTCCCCCGTTTCTTCCAGCTTTCTTCATCCCACCATTATAACCCACCTCATTATCACCACACCGTCTTCCTTAGCCTTGGTTCATAAACGTGGGACGTTAAACTAAAATAACTTATTTTAGATCTTTCCAAACATACTTTTGAAACGTAACACTAAACTTTATCTATGTTTTACACAAGTAAGAATTTGAGTTGAGTTGAGCTGATTTTGAGTTTAACGTTCCGTTCAGCAGCGAGGCTATATGAGACGTGGACCTCTGATTAACGTGGAATCCGAACCACATGAGTTCCCGCCGGGAATCGAACCCGGGTTTCCCACGCCGAAGGCGCGTACGCTAACCGCTTAGTCATGGAGGAGCTCCAAGTAAGAATTTATTGCATATAGGCTAGCAATGAAGAATTTCTACATTAACACAAGAAAAAACAAGTAAGTTTCATTTCACATTGTAAACCTACGGTAGACTTCCAAACTATGTGAATTCTATACTAAAACTTGTCACTGTAGATATATACAACTTCCAGCTGTAATACAGAAATACGGTTAGAGACGCAATTTATTTTTCAGACCTGAACACATACCAAAAAGCCATTTCTTGCTATGTCTCACAATTTTTGCTATAAGAAGTTCTATTCAAATCGGGAAAGATGAGGATTTCTATAACTTTCGATTCCACTAGAGGAATAAAGTTGGAAGTGAAACATATGCTTCGGAACGCGTAATCTATTGCGGAAAACTGCTTTTCGCTCTTACCGTTTGTGCTCTATGGAAATCTACAGTGAAATTGAAAGTAGTAGTTAATTCCTCCCACTTCCGCCTTTCGTAAAGAAATGTTGGAGGTGGTGGTATCTATATATTAAAATGCTAGGTTTATATGTTTGTCCGCAAGCCTTTCAACAATGAGGTCTAGAAAACCACAAGTGCTAGAAACATGCCGTTTTCACTGGTCGATTCGAAATTTTGTGTTTTGTCCAGTTCTCATTCAAATTTTCAAAAATTGAACGCCGTGTCGTTATTGTTCTATTCAACATTTTAGGAGCCGATTTGAGCCATAAGATTAACATTGTTGCAGGCCGAAACTATGGTGTTAAACAACCAGTAGAGAAGTTTCATATGGTGGGTTGATGGACATTGCTTAAATCTGAATGGCAAAACCTATTACATGCTGGCAATTTCGAAGGTCTCAAGAGACGCAATGAGACGTACTCGGAAGGCATGGATTTATTAGAAAAAATATTTCCACTTGATATCGTGTTACTTCTACAAATCTGCTACAAACTCATTGTATGAGTAAGGAGACATGCACAGTGGGAAGGAAATTCATGATCATAACAGAACGATACGCTGAGTAGACAAGCAAGTTCAGCTAGTCTTCTCTTAAAACGATTATCGATTTTAAAAAAAATGCTTGATGCTATCTATTACCGTTTTTGTTCTATGCCGATGAACGTTGGAATCAAAAACGTTAATTTCTATCCATTCCGATTTGAATAGAGGGTTACGGGCGTGATATTTGTTAGAGGGAGTCTTACTTGAATTTATCTTACATTTATATAGACACATATACAAAGAGCAGAAAATATCAAGGGAGCTGAAGGTGATAGCAGGACTGAGTCTTTCCCTTCTAGCTACGAGCTTGGTTATGGATGAGACGGAACCTATTCTTGGGATGCTGAATCGTTTGAAAACAAAAATAAAATAAAAATCGCTTGTCACTATCATTTTTTCTCTACGGAGATTATTGAAACCGGAAGTAGTAGTAAATTCTATAATTTCTGGTTTTAGTAGAGAGATGCAGATAAAGATAGTACATTTTCTTGAGACGCTGAATTGATTCCAGAAAACAACACGTTCTATCGGTTACCGTTTTTGTTGTATGGCGAGCAACCACTTCTGATTTGAAAAGAGGGTTAATTCATGAGATGGAACCTATTCTTGGGTCGCTGAATCGACTTGGGAATAATAATAATAATAATAATAATAATAATAATAATAATAATAATAATAATAATAATAAAAAGAAAAGGAAAAACCTCAATCTCTTTTACAGTTTTTGCTCTGACACCTGTTGACACACAGACGGACATAGCTCTTCTATTAGTCTTACGATACTTACGCACAGCATTGTTTGGAAGTCAAATAATGATTTTTTTTTTTTTTTTTTAAGCCATGAAAGAAGAGAGGAAAGTATGGTGATCGTGAAAAATATAAAATTCGATATTTCAACGGATTTACACGTTTCACGGCCCATAGATACCGAAAAAGTTATTTTTCGACATCTGTCCGTCTGTTTGTCCTGATGTACACTCATTTGGAGAGGCAATGCCGTTCAACGTATCTCAACCAATTTACTTAAGGGTAAAAATCAAAAACTGCAATTTTCTCAAAAACAGCTCTAACGATTTTGATTATTTTTCATAAATCAATTTTCCAAACACAATCTCATTATGTGGTATAATGTCAATTCTCTGGGAAGAAATCGAGGAGGGATAGTTTATTTTTGGAGTGAGTTTTCTTTCGGAGGATTTTCTCAAAAACGGCTCAGGAATTTTTTCTTCATATTTTATAAATAAATACTCCACTAATAATATGACAATATAGCATAGCTCATTTGTTCCGAAAAAAAATATGAGGGACAGTTTATTCTTGGGGATGAGTTTTTTCTTTAGATCTTTCCATTTTCATTTTCTTAGTCTAATAATGAACTCTGTTCATGAGATTTTGTCCATATTTCATAAATCAACATTTTATTAATAACCTGACAACCCAATGTAATTCATTTGTACTGAAAAAATCTACGAGGGGTAGTTTATTCTTGGGGATGAAATTTTTTGGACGATTTTCTCGACAACTCTTGCAATTTTGTTCAAATTTCACAAATAAAAATTTCATTAACATCCTGACAATATTGTGTAACTCTTTTGTCCTTAAAAATCTACCAGGAATATTTATCCTTGGGGTCAGTTTTTTGGACTCCCGCGATTTTGTTCATATTTCACAAATAAATATTTATTTAATAATAATTAATAACTTGATAAATATGTTTTTATGGCATAACACATTTGACCTGAAGAAGCCTACGAGGTATAGTTTATTCTTGGGGGTGATTTTTTTCGGACGATTTTCTCAAAAACAACTGAGGCGATTTTTTCATATTTCACAAATCAATACTTCATAATAATTTTATAAAATTATGTAAATTATTGCTTACGAAAAAAAAATTACAAGGGGTAGTTCAGTCTTCGAATGAGTTTTATTTATTTATTTATTATTATTTGAGGGATGAGTTTTCTTGCGCTGAAGTTCTTCGAAAATACCTTATAATTTTGTATAATTTTGTTCACATTTCACAAGAAATTGTTTCATTAATAACTGCAGCACTACATGATTTAGTAGGAATTAGAGCGAGAAAGTTTAGTGCGGTGGCCCGTATCTTTTATTCTATTATTATTATTATTATTATTATTATTATTATTATTATTATTATTATTATTATTATTATTATTATTGTCCTTTCATTGGCAACGAGAAGATTTCTAAATAAATCATCGTTCATGGGTCAGGTAATCACATTCTTCTTATAAAGATATTATTATTTTCAAGAAGCAAAATTTATGATCATCTGACCAAAAAAAATTCTTGATAAAGTAGTATGCCTAATGTTCACATCGCTGCATTGGTTCAACAATAAAATATCTTTACAAACATTGTTACGAGAAAACATTAATTTAAATTTTCCCTTTAATTTTTGCTATTCATATTGTTTATTCGGGAAATTGAATTTTGACAGTCATTTGATTTATCTTATTCAATTTCATTCTGCTAAATTGATATTTGGGATATTCCTAAATCATATGATGATGATTAGTGTTGTACGATGGGGTATCAAAATGTTCATGCAATCATCCAGGTGAACTACGAACCTTTTAAACATATTATACCTTGTTTCTTCTAAATATACAAAATGCTAAATCGTAGGTATATCTACGATTTAGTATTTTATAGTGCGTTCCACGAGTAACACTAAGGCCTTTCTCCTGAGAAAACCAAGGCAGATAGAAACATGAAACCTTTGCAATCTTTAAGGGGCATACAAGACAACATTATACTGATAAGGAAAGTCCCCCATGAGGGGTGCCCAAGGGGGTTACGGGGGTAACTCCAAAATTTTAAATAGCAACCCCCATCGTGTGGTACCTAGTTTGAAACGTAATCACGTGTAGAGATCAGTTCTGGAAACTGTACGACGCTAGCGAGACCCTAGCCAACACGGTACCATTTGAGACATATCACATTAATGCAGGAGATGCTCGAAGTGTGCACCGCCCACCTCCTGATAGTAATGTAAACGTTGGACGAACTCTTCTCGAAAACGGGTAAAAGTTATTACCGGTATGGAATGACAGGCATCAGCTATGCGTTGACGCAACTCGGCAATACTGTTGGGCTGTGAGCGGAACACCATAATTTTCAAATAGCCCCAGAGAAAAAAAAGTCGGCTGGAGCAAGATCTGGCGAACGTGCTGGTCATTCAATCGTGCCGCGACGACCAATCAAAGTCATCATGGACGGAAAGACATGCACAGACCCAAGAACGGGTCAATCGACCAAACAATGCCTAAAACGAGTGGTCGTCCGTATTGCAAGAACTCAACCTTCTAAATCTCCCAATATCATTGTAGCCGAGGTTAACAGGTCAGCATAAACCGTTCATCGGTATAAGCATACAGATGAAATGTGCTGATGCATCGTCAAATAGAACTCTGCTTACAACACACACATTATACGGACACATAATTGGGTCATCGACATGTTCAACACTTTTGAAATCATTTTCTGAAAGCCGATTTTGCTATTCTCGTGCAGTGGTCGACAGTGAATGAGAAACCGATCGATAGATCAGGATCCACCACAATTCTATCATTCTATGGTAAAATACAGTGCGCGTCATGGTGTTGGATTCAATTTGGAAAGATGGTCGTAGTAATATATTTTTTTTTGATGAGTACATCAATGCTGCGAAATAGTTGCTGAGGTATTGTAAAATGGGCTGGTACCATCTTTTGAAACAGGCGAACTGTTGCAGAACTCAAATCAGGAATCAGGCGAACTGTCGCCCAGGGGTGATTCCATTTTGTTTGAGCAATTAATGGAAGTCGGAACATCGTGTTACAGAACAAAGCTGATCACCCCTGGATGACACAATTTGGGATTTAAACTGTCGAGGTCCGGACAGGACTCCCATTTAAAAAAAAAAAAAAAAAAAAAAGTCTGGTTATTTACTGTAACTAAAATTGCACAAACAATTGCAGAAAACTGTAAACAAATACCAGTTATCTGAGGCACTCTGCAACGAATGGTATCAGTTATCATAATATGTTATTGATTATTGATTGGATACCATGCCATGCCGCCTATTACAGAATCTGAAGTGAAAATCAATAAGATGTTAGAAAACTTGAAGAAGGGCTGTGAAGAATATGGAATGAAAATAAATGTTAGAAAAAGACAAAAGTCATGGTGATTGGAACGAAGGGGTCGGTGTCAAATATAGAAGTAGGAGGGGAGAAAATAGAACAGGTGACTAGTTTTCGATATCTGGGTAGTATTATTAATAATGATATCAAATGTGAACATGAAATGAAATCAAGGATAGGAATGGCGAAAGAAGCCTTTAGGAGGTAGAAAAGACTATTTTGTGAGATCTTGAATAAAAAGTTGGGAAAAAGACTTATAAAATGCTTCGTGTGGAATATTGTGCTGTATGAGTCAGAAACATGGACATTACGCAAAAATGATTGAAAAAAACGACTGGAAGCTTTCGAAATGTGGGTGTTTAGAAGAATGGAGCTGGGTCGAGCGGAAAACGAATGAGTGGGTATTAGAAATGGGGTGAGAAGAAGCGAATGAGAGGGGAGAAAAGAGCAATTTTAGATAGTATTCAGAAGAGGAAGAGAAACAGGTTGCGACATTGGCTAAGAAGGAACTGTATCATGAGAGATATGCTACAGGGTATGGTGTCAGGAAAGAGAGGGAGGGGCCGAAGGAGACTAATGGACGATATCCACACACAGAAATTATACGTGAAAACGAAGAGGTTAGCGGATGACCATGGAGCATGGAAGCTTCTTAGCTGTACCAAGTGACCTGCCAATAATAGCAGAATACCTATGATGATGATGATGATCATGTCATGCAGGGTTGAAGTTTTCCGTGTTGCCAATTTACCAAGTAATATCTCCAGCATCAGGAATGGTTCCTTCTGTGCACTGGTACGTCGGGTAGTGCATATAAATAGACTTAACCAGAGTACATGAATACATTTACAGGATTAGTGTATTTAGTTCATGCTATCTATAGTTCATGTTGCTCTATTCTTTGTTATGTCACTCTTTACACCAATGGAATTTCACAATAATAACACGAAACAACTCGGAATTCGTAGATAGAGTGAAGACAAAATCTGGGTGATCACAGACTGGTAGAAGCAAGCTTACAGTTCAATGATCATGCAAATTGATTAATACAACACTATGACACACTATGCAGTAATAAATTATAAAACTACTTTACATACTCTTCGAAAGATTATCTGCATGTGTATTTGTCTCTCTACCGACACTATCACTGTATCTCAAGAAAGGAAGAAGAAAAGAAAAACTATATTTAACATGTTATCACAAGAAGACATTACATTACCTCTTCCTTTAGCATTGCCTCCAACGCTTCACTTGTTTTCATGCTCTCCACACGACCCCTGAAACACTCCTGTCGTGGATTACTAATTGGCTGTACTTTAGAACCCAAGGCCTGGAATGAAATAATAGTTTCAAAATTACAATAATTTCTCAGCATTCGCACTTAACTTTCAAGAACATTCAAACAATGAAATCTGTTACAGAAACATATAGCAGTGTCAACGGCTTTCATCGCAAATTACTACTTTCGTAAAACGTAGCACTATTCTCACAACCTAACAAATTACTTGACTTCAGATAAAGATATAATAATTTCCAAACTTCATTATTTTCATCTTGAAAGATATGTATCACACAATCCTCCGCCACAATAAAGTTTTGGTTATGCTACTCGTACGACTTTCGAAGTAAGGAGTAACTAATTATATATTTTGAAATCGAGCACACAGAACACATTATAAAAATTAACCGGGTACTTACTGGAATGTTCCAAAGAATCAGAAGTCTTTATTCTTCACTGCCAATATTTCAAAAACATTGCTCTGCTGCTAGAATGGCCCTATTTCGATTCCAAGTCAAATGAATTTGTGGTGGACAATATCGTGCCCGTGGGTTTTCTCGGGGTTCTCCCATATTCTCATTCTACCAATTATTTCATTATCATTAACCTTCATTAATCACCATCTCCTTCAGTTTAAAGGTCATGTTCGTGGGATGTAAAACTCATTTCATATCATATCGAGAACATCTGTTTTTATCGTGCCGGACATTAAAGATACGAGACTTACCGCTGCTTACATTCATGAAGAATAAAGTACTTAATCTCAATTAGATGATAAATAAATATTGTAGAATGAACGAAAGAAAAAAAACTAATTGACAATTACATGTACTAATTCACTCTTATAGTTTATAAAAATAGCTTGACAGCGGATATAGCTAGTAACGTTTCGTGAATTCACTGGTGGACTTCTGTTCATACTAATGTTCCTTATGACACACAAATACTACCAATGTATTGATAGGAATATTATTTTCGTTTTCAAGAAAAATTATAATTATTCAGATAAATGCTGACTGTCTACACCATGTCACCATGTGTAAAATAACTGGATGAACGTACTGACAATCATTGCTTAGGACAGAAAAAATAGTTGGTGGAGAAAGTAAACTTCAGGTAGGATAAACTTACCTAACTTCGTGATATACCTTATTTCGTGATACGAGACAAATTATTCTTCACAGAGGAAGGTATGCATTATAGATAGAGTTACAGCAGTGCTCAATAGAGGGCAGGACAAGTGGTGAAAAGGTTTTCCAGTGGCAACTGTTACCGTGCGGACGTCACTCACGATGTTAGTTGGTGCACAGGGTAGAAAGCGGTTCTCAGTAAAGTGACCTTCGAAGAGCAAATACTTTATGTCTGTGTACGGTGTTATTGTGTAGCTTTTGTTACAGTCATTTGCTTTAAAAATACTCTGGTTACCATTTTGTGTAAAACCTTGAAAAAGTAGTGCAACTGTAAAGCACTAAACGCTTATCAAATTGCATCATATTCTCATAAATGCTGTGCCAGGATGGCTCATGGTTGTTTTGAGTTTCACTCTCTCTTCAACTTTTCTTTCATTCAAGCATTTTTCGTAATACAGTAATATCATATCTGGTTTTACTAAAACGGGAATATTTCCTCCGAATTATCATGCAGTATCAAGTGAAGCATTTACAACAGCCCCAAGACGTCTCGATTCCTCTCTGGACGTAACTAGGTCTGTATGTGCTAGGAATTAATCACTCACTCACACACCAGTAGTTCTACATCACCGATGGATAGTCTTCTCTGTGTACCGAATTTAATCCTGCCTGACAAAAATACTGTTTCTAGCAGAAAACCTTGACGAGACTCGAAGGCAACACTTCATCTTCCTGATCAGGCCACAACGTCGACGGCAACTGTCACTACAGTGCAATGTGATTCTCCAGCTAAAAAGAACGAGTGTCAGCGTAAGCAAAATGACTTGAGCGCTAGTTGTAACGAGCGCTACGGTTTGGGAAAGAATTGTAGCCTCTGAATACAGTGCTGCTCCTGTTTACGGTGGTTTCATGAAAGGAGACAGAATCTTAATTCAGTTTACATAACAATTTTCATTTGCAGCATATGGGCAATAACAAACGACAGTGATACAGGCAGTGACAATTAATGTAACGTGAGTACACTACCGTATCACGAAAGTAGGTACACACCCTCACGGAATAAGCTATGCTATCCCAAAGTTAGGTAGCTCACACATATTATATATTCTGTTTCTTTATATTCTTTCTTCTGTATTGTTTGCGCTTCTTTTACTACATCAGTTGTGTTTATGTTTGGTCTTTCTAACATAGAAATTACATCTATCCTGCATGCTTGTAAATGTGTATTTTTTCAGTCATCCTCCTTAATATCACGAAGTTAGGTAGGTTTACCCTATAAGTCAACCGTGTGTGTCATTACTATTAATAAATTTTGTTATCATAATATCCCAACTGTTGTCTAAATTTACTTTTCTCTTATTGAGCTTGAGTTTTATAGTCCTTACGCAAAAGGCTTCAAATACACTATTAACTAACGATGAGAGCCCCTTGTGGCTATGTGAATAGCGCACGCGCGTTTGGTCAAGCGACGCAGAAGACCTTGGTTCGATTCTCAGCGGCAGTACAATGAGGTCACTGAGTAAAGAATATACTTGATAATTAGTTTATTATAACGAATATTCAACGAGCTACAAGTATTTAAAAAAAAAAAAAAAAAAAAGAACGAAAAACTTACCACAGGCGCATATTGATCCTTCATTACCCACTGCGGCTTGAATTCATTCAATTTCATCCTTTTCTTCTTAGCTTTTTCTCTTTCTCGGAACGCTATTTCATTCTGTTGCCTCTTCTTGAATATTTCATCCTCAACTTCACCCAAATCACTCATTATTAGTTGTACACGATCAAGATTTACATTCCCACTGTCGGTTAAAAAACCCTAAACAAAACAAAATAATATTAGTTTAGAGACCTCCGTAAGACTAGCTTAGGATTGGCTTACAAGCTTAAAACTGTATAACAAATAGTTTACGGTCAATTTGTACTTTATATATATACGAGGGTCATTGCAAAAGTTGTGCCAACAATTTTTTTCCTCGAAAATGGTAAAGAATTAAAAAAAAAATCTGAAATATGCAAATGGAAGGTTAGTTCATATGTAAACATTACATGTAGGGAGATGGATGAACACACACACCACGATAAAGATATAGCACGAGAAAACAAGGCGAAAAAAACGTTGTCGTTCCAAAAGTGTTTCTGTAAACTGTAACTGTATGCAATAGTACATTCCATGGCATCAAGAGTCTCCCGAAGAATCCACAAGTTGGCAGGGACACTATGATGTCAGAGGCACGTGCTCCT
The DNA here is from genome assembly GCF_964235325.1 of Thermobia domestica. Classification (NCBI taxonomy): domain Eukaryota; kingdom Metazoa; phylum Arthropoda; class Insecta; order Zygentoma; family Lepismatidae; genus Thermobia; species Thermobia domestica. The sequence goes on from NC_137464.1 coordinate 93,621,033, forward strand.
GCTCTATACTATTGTGTATTGTTGCAATTGACAGTAAAACACGTTTGAAACGACATTTTTTTCGTCTTTTTTCTCGTGCTATATTTTTATTGTGTTGTGTGTGTTCATCCATCTCACTCTATGTAATGTTTACATATGAACTAACATTCCATTTGCATATTTCAGAATTTTTTTATTCGTTACCATTTTCGAGGAAAAAATACTTGCCATGGCTTTTGCAATGACCCTCGTATATAACAAAAACCAAATTAAAACTTACATAGCATATCATCCACTATTTAGAAAATACTCTGAAATAAGTTTTTGGATATGTATATGGATTTATAGCTGAGAAATATCTCATGACATATGGTGTGCATTGCTTATCACGTATTTCTCAGATATGAACATTCACAAGAAATTTTTACCGCTTTATTTAGGGTATACTAATCATCATCATCATCATCATAGGTATACTAAAGTGACATGAAATTCCCTGACCAGTGACATAACTAGAGGGGATGCTTAGGGCGCCAGATTGGGAGGGCGCAAAATTGGGCAAATATTTGGGGGAGCGTTTTGGTTTGGTTGGACAGATGGGTGCTAAGGGGAGCTCTTGCCCCGGGCGACAACTAGCGTATTTGCATCGCTGTCCCTGTCTCAATTAAATATTTTCTTACTTGTTTTCAATTTTTTAAGTTATATACATATATAATCTTCCTCACTCCTTGTGATTTCTAAAAGTTATAATGGTTAATAACGTCATCACAGTCATTGCACTGTACATCATTTACGCCCGGCACTCCGAATGAAAACGTACGTAAATAATTTGGACAAAACTACGCATCGTGGCCAGAATTAATAACAATGGCAACATCTGAAGACTCGCTCTTGAAAACAATGTCAGTGCCAGATACAAAGTTACTGTAACAGTAGAGACAAAAGATAGTAAATTGTGCCCAAGAGTCAGAAAATAGAAAATACCATTGCTTAGAAGTACAACCTTGCATATAAGAAAGTATGAAAATCTAAGGCATAAACGTATTAAAAAAATAAGTGCAACAATTTCAAGGTGGCACTTTCATTGTTTTCTACAGCTAGTCTTCAATTAGAGATTTCACAGACAAACTTATTTCCAATGCTTTTCATACATTTTTGACAATCAATTGTAACAACTACCTTTTGATCAGCCATTTCTTGAAACCTGGATTTTTATTATTATTATTATTATTATTATTATTATTATTATTATTATTATCTGATACTAACTTTTGTTGAGTTAGGTTTTATTTATTTATGCATCTCACTTTCCCTGTAATGAATTCTGTGTATCAGTTTATGTACTTCAAAGTTCATAATATCTTCCAATTGCTATCATACATACCGGACGCTGTGCGAGGATTGACTCTTCATGAAGACTGGGTAAGAACCTATTTTTCTTGAGCAAAGGTCACATCTAACAGAAATATTTTCATGAGATGTATTAAGGAAACTTCTTCATAAACTCAATGTATCCCTATACTTCTCTTTAAATGTTTAACTTGAAAATAACGCTAAGTTCACTTAAGACTTACGAGTTAGCGTCTCATGACCAATGTACAAGGATTAGTCATGTCTTGCAATATTTCCACAACCTAAAAAGCAGAGGCGTGTCTACGCTGTGATCAACCATGAGTACATAGCTACACTGGTTCACGAGATAGTGTGGCAAACGGATTATTTAACACGGAAGCCGCAACTCTGTCAGTATCTTCAGTTAGTTTTTAGTGGCTCAGCAAAGGCCCGGAAGCTGACTTGGCGGAAGCTGAGATTGAGATAAGAGGCTCCATGTGACTCTAACCAACCAATTGCTTCAACGATAATAGACCATAATTCTACTTGCAATGCTTTGCTGCAGTAACTTGCAGAAACCAAATCCATGCAACCTTAAGGTCTATTAGAGTGCACCATTCCTCCTCTTCATATATATTTTTTTAAATTGAATTTTCAGTCAGTAGTTCTATAGATATGTTCAGGAACTTATATAAAGAACAGTTGCCTCTGGTCCTCCTACATTCTCATTCCACCATTTTTTTCATAATCATTCACTTCCATTAATCATCTGTATCATTTAGTCTCATTTAACCTATCCGTCACAGGTAAAATTAATTATTATTGTTATTCATATACACACATACTCCTTTGGTTTCATCCGATCTTGTTCTCCTTCCCAATTGTCTACATTGAATAAGCTATTTCTGCCCATGGCGTTAAGATTTCAGCCACTCAATATATGTAAATTTCGAAATTGATAATATTACAATATAGTCCTTTCGTGTAACTGAAAGCACAAAATACATAGTCACAATTCACGGTGAATATACACAATTTTCGGTGTTCATCAACTATGTGAAGGAATTGGGGAGTTATTTCATTATTACGAAAGCGAACATCAGTCTAGAAGCCCAAAAATCACAGCGAATCGACGTCCTAATCACACATCGCTCAACTCACGAAGTCTGGTTGGCTAGCGTTTCATTTGCCTTAACGTTAGGATGTTTCGTAGGCATCCACATATGTGATAACACATTACTCTCCGCCCCTATCACAGTTAATTTTTAGACACAATTAGTGATTGTTTAACCTATGTCTGTATCACGTGACTACTTTCCTTATATTAGTTATGTATCATATAGCATCCATTAATAAATAATTTATACAATGTTTCAGTTTACTTTAACATGACATGAACAATTTTGGGACCATGGTTCTCAAATATTTTTCAAACTTGGACCACTTTTCTTAGAATATTGTACGAACCACCCTACTCCTCTTGTCTTCGAAAGCAAATTTAACATTCTGAGTATACCACTAAATCAATATAACTTGTATTTCTGAAATACATTTAATTAAATTCCTTTAATTTTATATTAGTATTACTAAAAATACGTATTTAAAAAAATACTAAGAATATTTATAGTAATGCACCTATAGCTGTTATAATTTGCATAGTCTTTACCATATTGTATAATTTATACCCACTTGAGGTGTGATATACAACCTGCATTTTATTTTATTTCTTTATTTTGACGCTTTTGACTACTGTTCAATATGAGCGGACTATAAGAGCAAATCTCGAATATCACAGTTTGAAAAACTTTGCCTTGTGTAGTTCTTTTACACGATTATTTTTGAAAGTCTTGTGGTAAAATCATTTAAAGCAATTATGAAAGAATCCAAAAAGAAATCAAAGTCAAGATGATCCACAACTTACCCCAGTCTTGTAAACGCATTTCTTGTATAAGCCTACAAGTCGATCAATAGCATTTTCTCTAATCTCTAAAGACGGTAGATGAGGTAAGAAGTCATTTCCCACAAAGAAGCACATGAATACCCAGTCATCTATTGCTCTTTCCAAGTCATATGGAAAAGGTAAATTAGGCATTGCCAACTCTCGCTCAAGATATTCTCGCAAAACATTTAGACGAACGAAGATATACTGTTGTTCGGCTCCGAATGACGGTGCCAACTCATCATTGTCTCCACACATTTCCTTCGCAAGTCCTGTGCAGTCCTTCATTTCATGACCTACAAGTATATGCAATTCACAAATTAGTAATCAAAATGTTACAGAATTTGTGGAAACAATGTTTCAAAACAGTTATTAAAATTATTGAAATTTTACCAACATAATGTAAGAACATTTCCATTTAAAATTATATAACTGAATACTTATTTTTTCTTTGACGATAATACTCTATGAGTCAATTATACACGGTATATAGGCTTTCTTTACTGAATAAGGCAAGCATATTTTTTTAAAAGATCATTGCAAACTAGGAAAGGACAAATGTATGCAAAAGAATGAAAGACACTTTGAGCAAAGTGAACTACAAATACGACTTGGACTTAATGTATACACATTTCATGTGTCTGTGATGAAAAATTATATTTGGAAACAGAATTTACTAATTGAACCGCCTTTGTATGAGCAATATGTTTGTCTAATTCATGTATCTGAAAGTATTCATCTAAACTCGACGCCACCAAATGATCCCCAGCCAACTTCCTTGGCTTTTGAAGCAAGACATCTTCTAATGACCGCAACTCTTCTAGAAAGTCATAAACGGCACGCGTGTGGTGTTATAGTGACACGTTGTTACCATCATTTAAGGCACTTCAAAAATATGGATATTTATCGACTATTTTTAGATATATATATGTGAATCTGTACGTATTCTAACACTTTGACTAGCAGAACTAGGTGTGGACCACTAGACTCGTAAGGTAGGGATGGGAAGAACAGATCTTTTCCTCGGATTTTAAGAGTGTAATATCCCACTACGCTTGTGTTTACAAACACCACCACATGGTTTTACCTCAGGATACTACGAACTACGTGGATTTACTACAATCAGCAGACGACGGATCTCTGGCTCTTCCTACGAAGCACATGATGACATTGGAGCAGCAGCGCCACCACCGCCAGGACGTTCATATAATGGGACGTAGCCGGCAGTTCTGCACCAGTTCACTAGTGTCCCTCCTACTGTTTGCCACGGAACATTAGTAGTAACCTAACCCCAAGCCTCTAGTCTGCCACGGGACTCTTGGCTATTCCTTTCCTCCTGGCTTAGCCTGTTACGGGGCTCTATTGGGAATCCTACCCCAGTAGCTTAGCCTGCAACGGGGCTTTGTGACTACTAACCTCCTCACTGCTTGCCACGGAGCTTTGGGGATTCCTTTCGCCACTTTGCTTAGTCTGCCACGGGACTCTGTGGAGATCCTGTTCTCGGCCTCACGGTGAAGGACTACTTAACTTCTAACCTAATAATCTAGAAGAGAATAACTTTGTAGTATTTCTGTAAATACTGCTATTTAGTGAATTTTATAATAAAAGCCGGTAGTGAGAGTCGATTCCGGACACTCATTTTATTTACCTTGTTCTACCTACAACCTATATGGGACAGTTTTTTTTACATGGTAGAGGCTTTGACCGACTCAGTTTTACTGAATACTTCCCTACCGGACGCTATTTTTATTAACCGGAAGTGAACTTTGTAAAATTCATAGGTATGTTTTTTTTATCAGTGAATTTTTTTATCAGTGACCTAGACTGACTATATTTTTAGTGTATGCCTCACATCAGATCAGGGAAAAACATGGCAGAACAAAATTCCTGCCCTTTTTTTAATATCCCTCACCTTACTAAGTACTCTGGACACGTTACAGAAGATCCTGATAAGTTTCTCATGTTATTCGACCACCTTGCACTATTGCATTCGTGGAATGCCGAGAAAAAGAAGGAACTCCTTCTCATGTATCTTCAGGATGTGGCTCTTTATATATATATATATATATATATATATATATATATATATATATATATATATATATATATAACCAGTTCATCAGGAGATACAGTGGATAGATTGTAGTGGACAGATTAAGAATTAAGATTAGGGACACCACATACACAAAAACTCAGTGATTATAGACTTGACTTCAATAAACAGATTTTTACTTTATGATCTTGAAGCTTTGCTGGCGTCTACTATTAATCCAATGTTCTCGGGATTGCTGCCAGAGTAGGTGTTGCTGTGCTGAGCTTTCGTTACCATACAGCGGCAACATCTTCAGAGCTGTGAACATGTGAACAGCTCTGAAGATGTTGCCACTGTATGGTAACGAAAGCTCAGCACAGCAACACCTACTCTGGCAGCAATCCCGAGAACATTGGATTAATAAGATTTTTACTTTTACAATTTAATTACTATTCATTCGACATAAGACTACCTAATATAGTCAAGAAGCCAAATCATTAAAAGATGTTTCTGTATGCACACCCGTAATAACACAAATAAAAATTATCATTCTCCAGCAGTGTGCCTTCCTCTCTGTTATTACTCTCACCTTTCGGTTTAATTTCAAACTCTCTAAAATTATCTTTTTCCTATTTTCTCCACCATATTAGTGAGCATACAGTTAAGACTTCGTTTGCCTGAAGGTTTGGTTATCTTTCCCTCCGAGAGTCCACAAATCTTGTGCTTGGCTGAGAGCTTTTATTCCAATTTGGAAGTTCATGTGCAGCATATTTCCCAAGGCTGCTACACGTTATTTTTTAAAGGTCATATGTGGTAAGCTTACGCATCAACTGGATACGTAAACGAAAAATCAAGAAAATAACAATGAAAGGGACTTATTATTATAAAACGTGAAGAAGCATATAAAACACTGACACTGTCTTGCTGACTAGAATACACAGTGACGTGACTAGTGAGTGTACAAACTGCAACACTTTTTATTTATTTATTTATTTTTTAAATCCACGAAGATCATTTTTGAACTGAAGAGACTTAGTTTACGACATCTCTTTCATGTATCGGCAAAATGTGGGTCATACCAATGGTGTGCTGCTTCTTTTGATTCCTCCTAGGAGACGGTTTGACCATGTCAACCTAACAGTACGGTATATCATGAAGAATAAAATTGTGTCTGATAATTGCATTTCATCAGACAAATATAAATAAATAAAAAATAAATAAATAAACAAACTTACCCATTTGACCACAAATGTCACATGGTTTTGGCTTATTAGGTTTGAACTCTTCTCGAATGATCGTAAAGTTCGGTTCATGTGTCGCCAAACCTAACATAATTAAATCAGCATCTGCCCCACACAAGCAATGTTTAGTGTTTGGATCGTGATCAGGTTGAGCTAGAAAATAAAATAAAATAAGATAATTAATTAAAGACATTTCGGTGATATGACACATATCAGATAAACAAACAGAAGTTAAGAATTTGAAGACAGATATGAAACAATGAAACATGGTCACTTTCATGAAAATGGTGAATTTATTCGCTGCAAGTAACTGCCAGTGAAGTCACTTTCGCCTTTTGACAATGGAACATAAATATATGAATGTCCCCCCGATAAAATTACGCATCTTTAAAGGCTAAGGAGGCAGAAACCTCGTTCTCCAAATCATTCTCAATTCTGAATGGTCCATTTCTCATATCGTTATTCAGGAAAGAAAAGGTGATAGTTGTGAATGTCTGGATAATACGGAGTATATCAGGCAAACAATTTCCAGCCAATATTTTTAAATCTTCTCCAGGGTGATCCGTGCCGTGTTAGAGTAAGCAATGTCCTAAGGAGAATGTATCTTTTGTTAACTAATGCAGGCTATTTTTCCAGACCGCAACCAGATATAAATGGGCATATACACCCTTTGGCAATCAGATAACAGTTCAAACGAGTGACGTTCGGTGCAATGAAGAGTTTGAAGTTTCCCTGCTGTGATAAGATTTCTTGGAATTTGTATACAACAAATTTCTCTTTGTGTGTTAAAACTCTATGCAGTAAAACAATCGTATTCTGATACAACAATAACAAGGACATATGATAAGACGTTGAAGCTTGTCTCATGTCAGTTCATAGGGATCCATCTGGACAGCTTTCACACTTTACCATTTTGGTATAAATGTAATCGGATAGTTTAATCGCTTAGCTGAACCTCCTGGCAAGTTTAGCTTGTTTTGTTTAGTTGCTGCTTTCAATGCATCATCGTTGATGGTTAGTGGTTGTCCTCCAGGATGTTTATCTTCCAAGGACTTCGCCCCGATGAAAATTTCCTAATAATTTTTGAGTTGTTCTTCGACTTAATGCGTTTTCCTCAAATGTCCTACGCATGTTTCGAACTGTTATGACTGCCATTTTGCCCAACTTACAAAGCAAGCATGCTAAAATAATATATTTTCCACATTCATGTTATGGGGTATTTGATTACAGTAGAAACAATATTTATGCAACTCACACACTGAATTAAAATGATCCCTTGTCACATGTGTTCATATGCCTTGTGAACCAATTGGGATTGAAAGTTGAAACATTGAAAACTACTTTTTTTCTGTTGGCTGATGTATAGTACATATTGTCCGTATCAAGAGTAAATATTCTGGCATATACGTACTCGTAATTCATTCACCATATATCATGAATGCGGTAAGACTAATAATAATTAATAACACATACAATATCAATTACGCCCTTTTATTGGTTATACTTAGCACTATTCTCCACTGAATTACATATATAACCACAATCTTATTTGGTTACTAATAAATCCTCATACAGAATAGCCACGACACACACAGTATAAAACAAATATTTTGTTTTACTTTCTGAATATACAAACAATTATTTTGCATAATTTTAGGATTAGGGATTAGGAATTAAATTTCAGGCTTTCGGCACCTATGGCCATGTTAGTCCGTCAGGAATGAGGGATGACGTCCCTGGACGATCACACTATCTAAGAAAAGGGAAGGAAGCGGCCTGGGATTTATATGTTGGGTATCATCCCTGAACTTTCCTGGTGGGAATGAGGAAAACCCACGAAAACCTCAGTCAGGATGGCTGGCCTGAATAAGTTTTTTTCTTTTTCGACCGAGTGTCCCGATCGGGAATAGAACCCGGGACAGCTTGCACCAAGGACGATAGCGTTAGCGACTACGCTACGCAGGGTTGCTTGCATAATTTTAATGGTAAAAATTAGGAACCAACTCATGTTCCCATAAATTATCCACGTAGTTCAACTATTAGTGTATCTAAAACGTATTGAATCTTTAGAGGCTAAAATTGAAAATATATTTATTGTTATTTGAAACTAACATTACGAAACCGCATATACACCATTTCGGTCAATGAACTTGTGAAACGCCATAATTTAACTGGCATAACCTTATTTTCCACATTCGGCCAATTGCAAATAATTGAAACGATTTTCGCCCTCCTACCCATAAAGCTTTTCCCGTTATATGAAGCATGTACCAGAATAATTTACACCAGGGCCCACGCTTCCTTAATTCCACGAATATTGATTTATGCAACTGAGGAATATTATTTGCAATAACATGTATAGCATCGAAATGTTTCATTTCTAGCCTGTAAGCAGCAAAATACAGGGTCTGACCCAAAAGTAAGTACAATACATCTAGGAAAAGAAATTTATTGCAGATCGAAGTACAAATTACTAAAATTCTTCAAAATAGTTCAGTTATGAATCGATATGCCGTTGCGAGCGACTCTGCTAGTTGTCGACACTTCCTGGAAGGCGTCGACGGGAATCTCGTCACGGTCTCTCTGACGTTATCCAGCGTTGCAAAATTGCTGCCTTTCAAGCTTCTTTTTATCCTTGGAAACAAACAGAAGTTCGGCAATGCCAAATCGGAGACATAGGGCGGCTGGGGCAGCGTTGCCACCTTGTGCTTGGCTAGGTACTTGGTCATGAGAAGGCGGTGTAGGACGGCGTGTTGCTGTAGTACAGCCTCTAGTTAACAAAGATCTCCTTCCTGACAGGTTCTTCTTTCTTCCGCAGCCTTTCGAGGATTTCCACGTAAAACCCACTATTCACTGTCTGTCCCTGCGGCACAACTCTATGTAGATTGCATCTTTTGAGTCGAAAAAAACGATGAGCATCGACTTCACCTGGGACTTGCTCATCCTTGTTTCTTTCAGGCGCGGGGAACCCTTCGTGTGCCACTCTGCACTTCGTCTTTTTGAGTTCAGGTTGTACTCAAAGACCCATATCTCATCACGCATAACCACGTTACCTAAAAAAAAAAATTGCGGGTCGTTTTCACGGCAGTCCAACAGTTCATGAGAAATTATCACACGAGGTGCCTTCTGATGTTCCAGTAACACTTTGAGGACCATCTTGGCACACAAATTTCTCAGGGCTGAATCTTCTATGCGATGCAATGTGGTTTTCGGAATATTTCACTCTTCTGCTAACAGTCTGACACTCAGCTGTCAATCAGAATTGATCTTGTTTCTCACCTTTTGCATATTTTCGTCGCACTGTGTCGTTGACGGACGTCCAGGGCGTTCGCGTTGTCAACCTCCTCTCTGCCCTCCAGAAATATCTTGTGCCTGTGGAAAACTGTTTCTTGGGACACTGCTTCATCACTGTACGGATGTTTAATCATGGTCATGGTCTCCGAGCCTAACACAAAATTTGATTGCATATTGTTGTTCCATTGAACGTGGAATCGTGAAGTCGAACAGAGGTTCAGATTAGGAGCGATCCGCACACCGTAACGGCCGAGACAACTGACGTAGCTCGCGTTACTTTCCCAAGATCCACCACCACTTTTCTCGCCACATATCGCCCCACTCCAGTCGTAAGCATTTGTGGGAATATATCATTCTACTTATTTTTGGGACAGACCCTATAAGTATTAAACATTTCCGCTTCTAACTTTCACCTAAACGCGAATTCGCCATCCACATGTTAATTCCTCATTTTATATATATATACGCGGACTACTTGCGGAAATTCGCTCAAAACTTATTTACTTAAGTTATAGAAATTATTAATTTATAATTCCTAAAGATAGTTAACACTTTAAGAATAACCTGCTTATACGACCGAAGTCAACCCAATCAATTTTCCGTTTTTTCACTTGAAGGCCATAACAATGCTTGAATCACACATCAATATTAATAACTAGAACATGCAGGCTACCTATGCGGCGATAATTATTATTTTTAAACATATATGCATCAAAGTTTCACCTATTGTTAGAAATAAGAAAAGTTTTATCGGAACAAGAGTCGAACTTAAAACATTTAGGTATGAATAAAATCTAGGTAAAAGTTATGAAATACTAAACTAGATATTTAACTATAAAAATATACAAATAAAAATTATTATAAAGTATAGCAAAATAGAATATCCATCACATATATCTTCCTAAACGTCAAGAAAGTGTGATGAAAATATGTTGCGATATTTCCTTCATGCTTTAAAGAAATACCAACCTCTTTGTCTTCTGATATAATCCATGATCTTATGTTCACCTTCTCCTGGGACATTAGCGTCTGAAAGAATGACCTTAATGTTTTTCCATCCTGGATCATTATTTAGCCTATCATGGATGTAGTAATGTAGACATGCTGATAGCCTGGCCATGAATGGAGTACCCTATAAACAGAAAGGAAGAAATACAAGTAATAGCTGTTAAAACTGTAAAGTATATTTTCAAATTAAATTTTTACATTCTAATTTTCAACATCTTGAAAATAATTGTTCCTGATTATACGGAACATATGCATCCCCTCCCCTCTTAACAACGAACAAGATCTACATAACAATACAATAATAAATACCATAATTATCAATAAGGAAAAAAATATTTTTTAATTCTCACTATTAACAAACAGTTGACATAAATCGCCCATCCTCAGATATTCTCCAATATTTAGATGAAAGACTACTGCACATATATTGCTGCTGTTGACGATGGCAGTACTCATATTTTTTTATAAAGAGTAGATGTAAAGTTTCTTACACAAGTACTTTTCTCCCCATTAACGACATGAATAAGAAGAATTAATTTTTCCTATTTTACTTTTTGCTTGATATTTATATTGATATTGTACTTGGTATTTGGTTAATAGGGAATAATGTCAAATTTTTATTTTATTCCGTCTAATGTGTACTCCTTTCATTAATAGTACTAGATAATTACTGTCATACCGGGCATATCTAAATTCCGGAGACATGGGCGAACTCCGCTACATGTCAAGATTTGGAAAATCGTTGATTTTCATTCTAAAATCGTGGAACGTTTCCAATCGCACCAGCCGTTTGAGCTCCGCACTGGTAATGCGCCGTATGTTAAAAAAGTTTCCAGTTCAGCAGGCTGTTCGAAAGGACAAGAGCACCTAAAATTGACACGGAAACATACATGTTGTTGTGTGACGAAACATAGAACATCTCGAATCCGTTTCCCAAAACTGATGTATAGTAGGTATGATGAGGGCCCAAGAGAGGGACTGCTGAATTGCCAACGTTGTTGCTTTCCATTTAACGGGGGTCTTATCACTGTGGAAAGAAAGCAAATAATGTGACTACCAACAACTCTTTCTTTCAATTTTTTCATGACTTCACTCATAACGGAGTTGACATATGTCCCGGACGATGAGCATCCAGAAAGTAATAAACGATTGAATATATCTCAACAAAAGCGAAAGATACCTAAAGAAAATTTCATTTAGAACAATACTAAACTTAGTCCTACTTTTCTACATAATCGCCATTGTTACTGAAACACAATGAGAGACAAGGTTTTCAGTGCCGGCAACGAGAATGGTCAAAAACGTCCCACTTGAAGCGTTGCAATTCTTATTCATCTTGCTGCAGTTGCACGAGGCCAAGCGTTGTCACGAATCAACACAATTTCTAAAGACAATATTCCACGTCTCTTATTTTGGATACCGCACAGATGATGTCGAAGTGTCTCACAGTAGGCTGCTGTCTCCCCTCTTGTGATGAATTCCGCTAGAAATAAGGCCTTGCGGTCCAAAAAGACTGTTGCTATCACTTTTCTGTATTAAAGGAAAATTAATTGATTGTTGTTGTTGATTTTGAGTTTAACGTCCCGTTCAGCAGCGAGGCTATATGAGACGTGGACCTACTGATTAACGTGGAATCCGAACCACTTGAGCTCCCGCCGGGAATGGAACCCGGGTCTCCCGCGCCAAAGGCAAAGGAAAATTAGTGTGATGCTACTACATGAATTGGTCGTGGGATGTACATGTTTCACATGAAACCCTAGTTTCATCTCCCATAACAATGCAAATGCCTTTTTTGAAGCCTAGATGAACTGAACTGTGAGCACTTCATGTATGAGAATCTCGAAATATCTAGGAAAGCTTCGAAGAGTTCAAAGTTTCAAGTTATTCGCAACGTATGATGCCCTGCCACTGAGATCATCGTCGTGCACATTTGATCTTCGTTGAACACGATACATCATTTTTAAATAAGACTTATTCACTGCATTTTAGCCATACACTTGTTTGATTTGCCTATAAATTTTTATAGGCTGAGCATTTTGCGCATTCAAAAAAAACTAACAACATTGTGGTTTTCACAGTTAGCAGGATTCTCTACTGCGGTCGCCATTTCGAACGACTGCCAGTGAAATGGACGTTTCCACACAAGATGAGATTCAGCTCAGAGTGAAGCAGAGATGGGAGCTAACCGCCAAACATGCTGTTGTCATGGCCCTCGGAGACTGATATGAATACGAAACGACGTAATACTGGCAACAGTAATTACGATGCACTTACTTTCTGTGATCTCTTCCAACGGATTGCATACACACTTGGACTGGTGATAGCAGAACTGTTCACTACAAGGTTTGATTACTATGAACGCCAATATAGTTGCATAATGGATCCCCATAATATAGATCAAGGAGTTCAGCAATTCCTATCGCAGCGTATCCCACTCTTTGACAAGTACTTTTCAGAGGTCGGCAATGGATTGTGGTGATGAGTTAGGACTGCCATCCTGATCCGGCGTCCCAAGGCTTGAAATCATGTGAGAAGGTAGCTTGCCCCAAACGTGCTATGTTCTCGGGTTCCAGATATTCCCACAGCATGTGATCCTTGTATAATCCGATATTATTGTCCATCAAACAGAATCAATATTCCACAGGCGTAACAGCAGGTCTCACTAGTATTGCTCTCCAGGTTAAAACTAGTCTTGTTTGCGAGAGGAGTACACTGTTCTATGGTCCAAACATAGTGGGTAATATTGGGTGAGGTAACGCATCTTGCCGGCGTCTTTCAATACAGAGCAGTTTTGTGTAGGCGATAATGAACAGTTTCTTGTGAGACATGTATACTAAAAAGTGCTGCGAGTTTCTAGATGGATCAGTCATCAGTCTGGATTGTGGAGCGCGGGCAACCTACCTAATCCTCCTGTCAAATGCATCGTCCGCCTGAGATCTCCTTCATCAAAGCGAATTTACACTACCGGCAATATCCAATTTTCTACCTCCTGTCGCTGACCTTGGCCGATCTCCAATCTGTCGATGTGGGTGTTCTGGACAGAAGGGAATCAAGTCCCATTACCAAAGTTCTAAGAAAAAGACTAAGGGCCTATCCAGTTTGCCATAAGCACCAGACTGTGTCGCGTTATCAGGTCAAAAGTCATGTTGCGTGCTAAATCGAGTCTGGAGATTCCAAATCAAGATGTGAGATATTTCAAGCACATAACTTCCGCGCGGGACACCCTGGGAAATTCGAAGAAGATGCATATACGATCATTAGTGTTGATTTTAGTCAAATAACTTGACTTTTGAGTGTTCTATCCATATTTACCTTATGTCCTATAAATCGTTTTTAAGTTCTTCATTATGCCTTTGCAATAAGCATCTATTTATTATAGTTTTTAAGACATATGGACGACCTCAGTTTTCTCACGGATTTTTCACAGACTTTAATGTTCATGTTTCGTGATTTTGTTGATTATGTTCGACCCATTTTAGGACAATTTCTGTTTTGAATGTAGAATCTACATAGTCTGTTCTATACATAGGTTGATTTTCAACCATCTTCCTTTTTAGTTTTTTGAGATAAGTGGAGGAATTATTTGTTTTCATTGATTGTCCGTTGACATTAATGTTAATGTTTCGGTTTTTTTAATTTTTTTCTTTTCTTTTTTATTTTTTACTATGTTCCATTACATTTTAGGACAATTTCTTTTCTGAATGTAGAATCTACATAGTCTGTTCTACATCTAAGCTGATTTTTGGCCCATTTTCCTCTTTTGGTTTTTGAGATAAGTAGAGGAATTATTTTTCACTGATTTTTCATTGACATTAATGTTAATGTTTCATGCTTTCTTTGATTATGTTCCATCCATTTTAGGACAATTTGCTTTTCGAATATAGAATCTGCATAGTCTCTTCTATATTTAAGTTGAATTTCAGCCCCCGAAGTCTATTTACATCATGGAAACCGGATAGCCCCTTTGTACGGTACGTTCGTGTTCGGAAAAGTTAATACTGTTTTCTATATTATAAAAGGTATTTACAATATATGGACACGAATCTTTTAAGCTCAAAAAGGATTTTCAGATAGACATCTTAAAGATGGCATATGTCGTAAAGAACCAAAAGTGGATTTAATTCTCTTGAGCGCTAAACGCGTCAATTATCTGGCTACGTGTAATGTCATCTAGATGTGTTCTTTGTATTATATTTGTATACCTAAGATTAAATAATAATAAAATCAATATTTTCGGCGTAAAACAAGTTAATGTATCTAAAAATTGTAATATAAATATCACCATGCCTCTTCTACCAAAATAACTATACAATGTATTTCATTAAAGATATTATACACTTACTGGTGTAATACAATTACTATCAAAATGGCTTTCTTTCGGTTTTTCTGGAGGCAAAGAAGCTCCTTTCATTTTTAATTCTTCCCTGATGCGAGCCATTTCCTCGATCTTTTCCACGGACTCCTTGGACGCTCGAAAACGACGAGATCTCTGCTGGTTCATTTTTGCTCGGGGAGCCTAGAAAAAAAGCCATTAAATGTTATTTCTCATTTATAATACAAAATACAATGCAAAAACTACTGACACGTGGGTCTAGGGGTAAAGAATCATTGTGTCTGTTGACGTGTCATTAGCTGTTTCAGTTTCCGCCCAACAATTTCATTATTGATACATTACCATCTGTCTCCTTTACTCTGCTGCAAATGTCTAAAGATATTAAATTTATAACAACTCACCTCTCTGTATCATAAAGTCAGCTAATGTGTATAAACTTCTGTGATATTTCGAAAAACAGGTAGTTTTTAATTCTTCCAACAATCAACGCTACTACTTTTTCATATTTTCGACTTGTCCGTATTACATATTTTATCTTTGATGATCTTGGGCGTGTGTACTTTCTAATGTAAAAGTACTTAGAAGAAATATTTAATTTAGCAAATAATTTGGTGTAACTAAAATTGATTTAAAGATCCTTCCTGGTAAAAACTTATTAACATTTTAAACATCAAGACTTTTATAGATGCATCTAAAGAACTCACCACATTTTTACATTTTTGAAAGCAATATTTTATTATAAAACCTTCTTGAACCGTTTTGGGGGACACGATGGCTTACTTCTGGTTCTGAGGTTCCTAGTTCAGTACTCGGCCAAGTAAGTTTGTGGTGGACAACATCGTGTCTTTGTAGGGTTTCTCGGGGTATTCCCGTTTCTTCCCACAATCTCATTCCACCAATTCTTCATCATCATTCACTTGCCTTAAACATCCGTCTACCTTAGCCTAAAGGGCATAATCGTGGGACGTTAAACTGAAAGATTTTTGAAACCTTTTTTGAAGTACAGTTGGTTCTAGCCTATATTAAGCACGAAACAACTTAATACAGTTTAAAATTGAAAGTATCTTAACTAAACTAAAATGGAAATTTCTGGACTTTAATATTGGTCAGAATGGTATCACATGTCGACCTCCATCTTAGAGCCTATTTTATCAGTGCTCGTCTTTGAATGACCATGGTACGAGCGGTCCCTGTTCGATTTCCGGAAAGGACAATCGGTCGAAAAGTGTAAAAGCGTTTTCAGGTCAACCATCCTACGTGAGGTTTTCCTGGGGTTTCCTCATTCACACCAGGCAAATGCCAGGATGGTTCCACACATACAAGTTCCAGGCCGCTTCCTTCCTTCCTTTTCCTCCGAGGGACGTCATCCCTCATACGTGACGGGCTAACATGGCCATAGATACTGAGAGTCGTCCAGAAATCTAATTCCTAATTCCTAATTGAGTGACCATGTTGCTGCCATTGAGCTATTATGCAGCATTAGTTTCATGGCGCTTTTACGTTGGTTTAAGCATGCGATGCATGTAAGAGTTTTGTTATAATGGTATTATGTACATTACAGTTACACGGAATGATCTCAAATAACACATAGCGCAACATGATTTATATAAAGAAAATTAATCTAACGACGTTTGACGGCTAACTTCTTCTACATCGATTATTTTTTTTTATATATTAGTGAACCCTGGCCTAACTTACACGGAACGGACATGAACGTGTTATCCGGACATCCGAATCAAACCTAGTCCATTCGATAAACATAACAAAGATATGTTTATGCACAATTAGGTGCCATGGACAATGGAGTAAGACCCTGGGGCCCATTAACCCTGTTAGTATAAAGAAAATCGTAGACTCGCAGTGAAATAGCTATTGCATCAACATTGTTCATTGAAAAGTCATGGTTTATAGTTCATTCTCTTCAGCATGAAACAAGCTTTCCAAAGGTGCTATTTATTGGGCCCATAACGTACTTGAGCAGGGAAAATTGGGAGAATGTCGGGATATTTTTCTCCAGAAATCCCTCTTATCAACTTTGGTCCTCTCTGGAGTGGCCCCGGATAAAAGCACACAATCCAAATGCATCTCAAAAAATACTATAGGTGATAAGAAATAACTGTACCAAGCTTTCTATTGATAGACAGAATAGGAATGGGGGAAAAGAGTGTATTGGTATACAAGCTTTTCCCTCATATCTATTCCGTCTATCAATACAAAATTCCGTACAATTATTTCTTATATCGGGAACATCTGGACCATAGTGTTTCGATCTCTAAATAACTGATTTTAAATATTTCTGAGGTACAATATTTTGACTGTTGATTTTGGTCGTTAAAAACGTCGGCTATTGAATAATAAATTCAATCTAAACAAAATATGATTTACTAATGGTTGCAGCTTTCGTTCTTTTACAAAATTAACAAATAGTATAATGGTAACAAATAGAATAGATTGTCCCCTCACGAGATACCAATTTTTACTACTCTATCCACAGCTCAAGATAGTACAAAAAAGGAAAAATGACTTACACCACAATCTCCAGTCCCATCCTTCAGAAATAGTCTGATCCTTGTTAATAGCTCGTATGCTTGGCTGATATAAGTTGAAGTGATGATCCCCGTTGCTTCCACTCACCTTTTTTTATTTAAAAGTTTATCTTTGTCGTTTAGTTTTTATCTTGTTAAAGTTCACTTTAATATTTATTTATCTAAAGATTGGGTGTTAGTATGAGGGGTCAGGTTTAGTTCAGTTCAAATCTGGTTTTTGTTTATTGCTATTTAATGTTTCTTTAAACGTGGCCTTTAGTCATCGACTATCTTAAAAAGGTTTTAAACACCTAATGACATTTTTCCCTTCGTCCTTCCTGGCGGGTATGTGACAGTCCCCCCACCAAGATCGAACCAACAGTCATCGTGGTGGTTCTTTTTGGTGTTGTCTGAGAAAAAAAAACACTATATACACTCACACACGAAAAAAAAAAAAAACACTGAGAGCACTAAATCACTAAAATCAATTCGTTGAGCGCGGGCGGTAGCAAAAATTGATATCAAATGAGGGGTGGTACTATATTGGACGTAGATTTGTATTAAATGCCAGAAGCGTCGTTGACGGCGTAGTATATCCCAGTGGTGGAGGATTCCCGGAAGACCATCATTTGGAAAGAGGTGTAGATTGGCGGCCCCATGGTCGTAGGCGGTAGATTGCGGCTCTGCATGGCTGTGGTCCGTTGGTCAGCAGGTATATCCTTCTAGATAGCCAGATGGTGGATCAGCAGCAGTTGGAATCTGGATCCGCAGCGAAGAAGAATGTATTGTTGTCCTCAATGGAGTACGCCTCGGAAACTGGAGGGTAGTTGCGGTCAGGGGTTAGGAAAGGGTGAACTGGGTGGAAGTGCAATTTTATAATAAAGAAAATGTTAAAAAATTTATTGTTTTTCCAAAGAAAAGGAGGCTTAGCCTAGTATATTTTCATGGTCTTCTTTTTTTTCCTTTGTTTTAGCAGAGGGGCAAGAGAGGAAGGTGATGGTAGCGGGGAAAAAAGGGAAAAGCGACGTAAAAGGGGGTTGTTACTTCAAAAAGAAATGGAGGGAGGTTAATTGTTACTGCCCTGAAGCTAATGAGGAAGGTTATGTAATGTGCCAATCAGACTGAATGAAGAGGTATTTATACAATATTGTGAAAATGCGGATCTGCCAAGGGAAATGAAATTGGGGCAGACAAGGAGGTAATTTCGATGGAAGGCGCCCATGGAATCATAGGACGATTGTTGGAGGTGAGCATAAGGAAATAGAAACGGCGGGTGAAATAGAGTTTGCAACAGAATCCAAAAGCTAGTATGAGTAGTAAGAACGTTAAGGGAGTAAACGGAGTACAGAGAGTGAGATCTGTATATTGTTAAGGCCGCTACGGGACAGGGATAATCTGTGATGAAGTAGAACGTCGTATAGAATGTGAGAAAAAAAAAAAGAAAGGGCAAGAATTCGAAATCGGGTGTTTAAGTTAAACGACAAAGATAAACTTTCAAATAAAAAGGGTGGGTGAAAGCAGCGGGGATCATCACTTCAACTTCAGCCGGGCATACGAGCTAACAAGGATCACACTATTTCTGAAGGATGGGACTGGAAGTTGTGGTGTAAGTCATTTTTTCTCCATCCTTCCTGTCGGGTATATGACAGTCCCCCACCACGATAGAACCAACAGTCATCGTGACATTTATTTTTGCAAGGTTTTCCTTCGTCCTTCCTGTGGGGTATGTAACAATAGGATTAACGTAGTCACTGATAGACCATAGGAAGCACTGGAAATTAAACTTCCTGTGAGCATAATAATCACAGGGTTCTAGAAATACGAGGTAATGGTGGTCCACGGCATTAAAAAAGCCAAAGCCATATTTCAAGGTAGGGAGCAGAGTTTCGAGCACGAGCTTACAGTGTGCATCGCACATAAACATGGCCTGTTGTTGGAAATACTGAAAGAGAACTCATCGGATAATTGCAGTCCACACTGTATGTTCTCGGCGCTATTTTCAACCCACTAAGCGTTGTTGGCTCTGATCAACAGTTTGGAAATTCTAACACAACTTCAAATGTTTGGGTTAGGAAAGTAATGTGGGACTGTAATTGTCGCAATAGGTCGTTCCAGGTGCTGATTGTGTTTCCAATCATCCTTGGTGACAATCCTCTTGAATACTTGACGATCCCTGTCACTGAGGCTTATCTTATGTCCACTATTACTTTCCGTCGATGTTGTTTTGCCTTGAGTTTTGTAGGCCACCTCACTATCATCCTCACTATTAACACATCACACGTCTTATGTGTTGAGAATTAAAGGTATTTTCATCATTTTGCCACAATCTCTATACATACTGAAAGGAGTTTATAAAGGAAAATAAATTTAACAATAATCATCGATAACCCTAAATGAAACTATCTGCGGAGTCACAAAATTAACTTGGAATATACATTTAAATAAATAAATAACTTTTAAAAAAAACTGAGAATCAAGACTGTACACAGGAAAGGCCAAATGAGGGACATATCAAACTTAGAAAAATATAATGTAAGACATACTAAGATAGACAACCTATGGCACGACACATGAATCTTAATGAAGGACAAGATGGCGAAATCTGTAGAAAAGCTTCACACTGCTTATTACAAGATGAACGGATAAGTAAGTAACAAGCAGCATAAATTATCTTAACTTATACTCCAAAAGAACTGTACATAAAATTAACCCCTTACCACTCCATCAATTGCCATGTATAGTAGTCGTCGTGGTCTAACAATACTAAACAATCTGTCAATGCATTCAAATATGGCAACCATCATTTCATCTTCATCCTTAGGTGCAGGTCTGCAAATAAGGAAACAAATAGTATTTAGTTTACAACAAACTCATACAACTCAACAACTATATACATATAAATGTCTATTAAAATACATAAAACCTTTCTGCTGCTATACTCAATTACCAGTATTACTAATTTAAAAATATAGCTGTAAATTAGCTTCATTAATAATAAAAATTTCAAGCCAGGCCGAATTTCAACAGGTAAGAAAACTGTGATAATACATTATTATAAATTCCCTACTAAGATAGAGGTAACTATCTGAAATAAAAATGTTCAAAATATAGCAACAATACTAACTATATAAAAAAAAAAAAAAAAAAAAAAAACTTTTGCTCTGAAAGGCCTAAATGTAATGCGCTGCCAGCAACTTCTGCCCAATATTACACAACTTTGCCTTTTCTTTGTTACTTCGTTAATTAACTTCTAAAGAACAATTGACTGTTTTCGCTTTTTACTTGTAGCTACACATTAGCAAATTTTTTCTAACATGTTTCTATGCAGTTTAATGTTCTCCCTTTTCACATCGACGTTACGTGAAATATGATCGAAACACACGCTCTTTCTGAGGATCAAATTTGGGGCAATTGTCATTTATATGAATAAAAATGTATTCACAAGAACATTTTAAATTGTAATTTCATATAGCCTTGCAAAATTTGCAACTCTCCATTTCAAGTGTTAATAAGAGTAAGTATCGTAATGAATTTCACCTCCTTTGTACTCTAAATAGGCTAGTATCTCATTATTTGTAGCAGAATTTAGAACCTACTGCACATCATCTTATATCTCCTTACCCTGTAAGAATCTAACGAATTACAAAATTCATTTTGATGACAATCTAATGACTTTCGCATCTTTGTAATGGTTCTACCAGTTCAACTATTGGCAACTGTTGTTGGAAAAGGAAGGCATTTTACAACTCTAGGAAAATATAGACAATTCATTCCAAGAAACAAAATAGAGCTTCTTAGAAAGTGGCTCTATTTCTGTCATTAAAACATAGAACGTTCCTCGCATCATCCTAATATTTATACTTATATGATGATTTAAATATAAATGAAGAAAAACACGCCTCTCACCGTTGGAGCTCAGGAATTGTTAATTTCTACATGTATCGCCAGAAAGTGAAAATAAAAAAATGGTGTCTCGGTAGATGATGTTAAAAGCTGCACTGAAGAAAGCAAATATATCCGAAGAGCATGTGCTCGAAGCAATTTGGAAAAAAGAGTTATTTACTTTGATTTATATTCTCCTATATAAGGAAATAACAGAACGCGTAAAATATCTCTTTAGTTATATATGAGGTAACACTGTTCAAAGTTACTAACTAAAACGTAGTACGTGACGAGATTCAAATCCTGATATCGGATTTCATTATTATTATTATTTATGTAATAATGGTAGTTTCTGAGCATTAAGCTTTTTAATTAAATATTTCATTATTCACTAATTACATGTTTGAAATATATGTGGGTTCATGTCTTCGTAATTTTCGTTTTTGCTTGGTATCATAACTATCAGGGATCCCTCGTAGTAAAATTGAATTGTTTTGAAGTTTAATGTGTATGTGTTATTATATTAGAAAAAAGTGTTTGTATATACAACACGTAAGACGAAGCCTGAGGAATCAAAAGAAGTTCTTCAGTTAATTTTATTAATGAAAATATTTAGATTACTTCAAAAATAGGATCTGGACATACTGTTCTCACTCGGAGTTGAATTATCAAGTGAAAATTATTTCACATTTGATGCCAACAAAAATGTAGAACTACCTCTCAAAAGAAATCTCACTACAAACTACACACACCGAAATAAGTGTTCAACTATCTTAGTCCTAAAATTCACAAAATTTGCTAAATGTTAAATTTGCGAGTGGAATTAATCTTTACAACAGCCAAAAATAAATTGAGTGTCAACCACACAGAGTATAAATTAAAGACATATTGTGGAATTCTGCATAAATTATTAATGTGAATAGTGTTTTAGTAAAATAATAAATAAATAAATAAATAAAGATTTATATTAATATTCAAAAATAGAAATTAAGATCAAAAATAGAAATTAAGTCACTGAATATTTTGCACTAATTGTTCTTTAAAGAAAACAAAATTTTTAATAGATGTAAAGTAAGGATCCGGTGAGACAATATTAAAACTGGTGCTGACGACGTTCTCAGAAAGGAAGAAGATATCCAATTAAAGTAATAAATAGTACAAGATGACCCACTTTTCTTATGATTATATGATTATCATATATATAAGGCCGTACATGAATATACGGGAACTTTCGGCAGCTAAAACACAGAGTCGTCGACACTACTGACATACAGTACATTAAAAATAAATACAATTCACTCTTCCGTGATTAATGGCGCTCAATACAATGAAATTCGGAAACTGTATCATGTGTAGTTCAATTTGTTCACTTGATGAATGTGATGAATATCAGAATATAAACATGACAATAAGTCCTGCAGATTCAATATACAAGACTAACCGATATCCAGAAGGGAAGGAGGTACAAACAACAGAGATATCCACTGGATGAAAATGACGCTAAGTGCATCATCGAAATTTTTGGAATATGAAGAAAATTCTGTGAAGAGCTTAGTTATAGATCATGGAGAGATTAATGAGAATAATCCTAATGGATTACCATTACAGAGTTCACTGAAGGATTTTGTTCTTCCTCGATGAACATTTGGATTCCTAATGCCACGCAGTTAATTCTAAATAATTACAACACCTTGGTGAAACAGGAAATTAAACCAACGTAACAAAGTTATGTTAGTTTGAACAACGTAATATTATTTCTTAGTTTCAAACTGTGTTGTCTCACATACAAACATTATTTTCTCGTATGAGAAAGGAAAAAAAAAAGTCTCCGAGCACAATTCGAACTCACGATCCTCGTGCATATTGATCTTCAGTGTAGCATTCTAAAGGTTCATCATAGACTTGCACAACCTCTTCACCATTGACAAATTTCACCCAGTATACATTTCGAATAGTGTCGGTCACTGACCAAAACATAATTCAATCAGTATACAACGAAACATTATATAGAACATATTTCCCTTCTCGAATACTGTAAATTTTGTGGAATCTGTTAATCAGGGTTGTTGGAATTTTCCCCAGCCCAAAATTTCCCAGTGGGTTTTATTGGGTAAAACCCAAAAAGGCCCACCTCAAAAAATACACTTCAAAACTTGTATTAAAATATTAATCGTAATGTGATTATAATTACTTTCTTTTAATTGTACTTCTTAGTGTATGCCTAGATTCAAAATTGGCATAATATATGTATTTACAACCAGAACAGAACAGAACACCATTGGAAAAAAAAGTTTGGGAATCATTCATAATGAATTTTATTTGCGCTCGATCAAATTCGCTGTAATACTGTTCAACTGTAATCTGAACTAGGTGTTTAATCAGGTTACTTTGATTAAAATGGGGGGAGCGAATGGTCAAAATCTATACGAAAATCTTACTATCTCTCAATTCTGTCAAGTTAGGAAGATGACATTTTTTATGTAAAAGTAAGTGGACCCGTGTTCCAGTACTTTTGAGAGTTTCCGTTTTAAGTGGGAAAGGGAAGCATTTTCTACAATTTGAAAGCGATTTTACCTGTTGTTTCTGATCGCATCACGTGGAGAAACGGTTTAGCAGTTTGAAATGAATTTTTGAACATAAAGAAGAAGTTAGTTCCTACCTTGAGCTGGGATTTGTATATTACTTTGATTCAAGAGCGCATCCTAGGAGAAGGAGTAGAGGAAGTTCAAAATTCATGTTAAAAAAAAAAAAAAAACAGTATGTCACGAGCTCGCCAAGTTAGGAAGATTTAACTTGGTATATAAACTTTTCATTAAAAATAAGCTGTCATGTGTTGTAGTGTTACTGAAAATTTTCGTTTTAAGGGGGAGGGGGTGATTTTCCATGATTCCTTTATTCACATTGAAAGCGATGTTGTCTGTTGTTTGTGATAGCATCACGGGAAATGCTACAACAGTTTGAAATGAGTTTTAGAAGATATTTAGTACCTACCTCAAGCTGGGATATTATTATATAACTTTCCTTCAAATGTGTAAAGGAAGGGGAAGGTAACTTTCCTAAGGGAAAAAGGGGTTAAAAATTCATGCCAGAAATAGAATATCTTACTACATTTTCATTGATATGCGTATCCTAACGGACAGACGAGGCTCAAACATTTTCCTTGAGCCAAATTCTCTCCATACAAAGAACGGGCACTTCAGCTAGTATAGAATCAAAAGTAATGCAGCTATATTTCCTTTGTTTTTGTTATATACTTGGGTATTAATATATTGTAAGAAACCAAACTGGCAACTGAAAATGAGAAAAAAGTCCATTTCCAACATTTCAATTCTTAAAAAAAAAAAAATCTAGAACAACAACATCCATTCAATAAAGTCATCTTTTTATCTCTGGTTCCTGAACTTGAGGTACTATCCCAGTATTTGCCTCGCGTGTTTTAATTGAATCTGGCTCAGGGATTTGAATCATAAATGTAAGAGGGGATTTTATTCATATTCTGTATTACGTAAAATTATCGACTTCTTTGTTACTCTTGAAAACTGTGTACTTCCTTCTTGCTAGAAATCGAAATATAAGCGAATGTCAATGGTGCAAAGTGTGTCTCACCAAACGCGAATGGGACTTCACGGATTCCTTGGACATTATTATTATTATTTGTTCTTTCTAAGCTTAGTTCAATGTCTCATGATTATGTACAACGGCTAGAGATGCAAAAAAGCCGGCTTTTTTGAATCGATGGTTTTTTGGAGAAAAAAACGAGAATTTTGGCTTTTTTCATTTTCATGATTGTTCTATTTAAATAGCTTTCTTATAGTATACTCTAAAGTTAAATAAGATTTCATGACCTAAATGCTATATTTCGCTCTGGAATTCACCATCATGATGGATGGAACACATGTTTTATGAATTAAAGTAAACATAAAGTAGGCCTACGTAGTATTTGAGGGCTGTAGAAGATATTTAACTATTTTAACTTCTGAATTATCGACATTTTTTTTCTTTTTAATCATCCGTGTTTCATTTCCTAGAGCAAGCACATAAGTTAAAACTTTTCAGAGCGTACGTTTGTCAGTATATCTGTCAAAGTGTACTTCCACATTCTTGTTATACTGTAGCTGTGCAATGATTTAGCATAATCTTCCGGATACAAACTTGAATACCATCTTATACAAATAATCAGTAGCGGATTCAGAAAATATTTTGGGAGATGTTTCTCTGCTTAATGTTTGTTTTTTCTAAAATTTCCTAATTTTTATTTGGGAGTTTATGAGTATAAGCATAACTAATATTTCGTTTTGTTTGTATATTCAGCAATAACCATCTGGATACAACCTTGAAGACCATTTTATACTGATAATGAGTGACGAATTTAGAAAAGTATTTTGGGAGGAGTTTTTCTTATTAATGTTTAGTTTTTCTAAAAATATCTAATTTTTATTTGAGAAGAGCTTGAAGTTCGGAAATGAGGAATAGCGGAAACTTCACAACGAGGAACTACATAATTTATATGGTTTACTCAACATTGTTAGGGTCGTCAAGTCTAGGATGCTTAGGTGGGCAGGTCATGTAGCTAGAATGGAAGAAAGTAGAAACGCTTTCAAAGTCTTGACTGGAAGACCCATCGGAAAACGACCATTAGGAAGATCTAGGAGCAGATGGGGGGACAATATTAAGATGGGTCTCGCAGAGATAGGAATACAAAATAGAAACTGGATCCAATTAGCTTAGGATCCAGTTTTTACTGTGTTCCTATTTCTACGAGATTCATTTTAATATTGTACTTCCATCTGCGTCTAAGTCTTCCTAATGGACGTTTTCCAATTGGATTTCCAGTTAAAACTTTGAAAGCATTCCTACCTTCTTCCATTCTGGCTACATGACCTGCCCACCTGAGCCTCCTAGACTTGACGACCCTAACAATGTTGGGTAAACCGTATAAATTGTGCAGTTCTTCGTTATGAAGTTTCCCTCATTCCCATTCCTCTTGGGTCCGAATATTCGCCTCAGGATTTTATTTTCAAATATTTTCAGTATTTGAGCTTCCCTCAAGTACTAGCTTTTTCGGTATTCCGAATTCTGTAAGAATGTTGTACAATGTTCCCCTCTTATCCGAGTCGTAAGCCTTTTTAAAACCAATAAACAGCTGATGTATTGGGTAATATATTCCCATTTCTTTTCGAGTATTTATCGAGTAGTAAATATCTGGTAATAGTTGATCGATTTCCCTAAATCCACACTGATAATCTCCAACAATTTCATCTGTGTATGGAATCAATCTTGTTAATAGAATGTTAAGAGAAATGCCTCGATAATTATTACATTCAGTTTTGTCGCCTTTCTTGTGAATTGGAACAGTGATTGATTCTTTCCACTCTTCTTAAATGTATTCCCGTTTTTTTTTTTATTATTATTATTATTTAAATAATGATATGTTGAATTCCTGTCGTTAATAATTCAGAAACCTTCAGGACTGGGTAAACCGTGATGGTGGTTATAAGTCTAGGGAACCGCACGATCAGATGAACAGTCTATTACGCATATGATCCATTAACAGAAAATTTGGTACTTTCCCGATTCTGAACAAGCTTAAGAAACATTGATTGATTGATTGATTTTAAAGTTTTACGTCCCGTTCAGCAGCGAGGCTATATGAGACGTGGAATCCGAACCACATGAGCTCCCGCCGGGAATCGAACCCGGGTCTCCCGCGCCAAAGGCGCGCATGCTAACCGCTTAGCCACGAAAGCGGTCAAGCTTAAGAAACAGTCAGTGTATTATAGAATTCGGAATTTTACCGATTTTGCAGATTCCAAGCACCTAATAAGTGGTAACATTATTACGTATGTGATCAATGGATGAAAAATTTGTTCGAAATATTCATACAATGTATATGAACGTTAAAACTTAAAAATTTCAAGAATGTACAGAACCACCCGAAACCAAGCTCTTGATGTGTAGCTTTTAAGATTATCATATAAATGTATTTCTCTCATGTTTTACCTTTTGTTTCAAAAAGAGGGTGTGTGATATTTTGAAGTAAAAATTCTACATACAATTTTGCTAGTTATTTGTGTATCTTTTTTTTTTTTAAAAAAAAGTACTTATTTTTGTGTATAAGAAGTTAAAAAATATTTGATATATATATATATATATATATATATATATATATATATATATATATATATATATATATATATATAGGCTAGTAATTTGGAATTCATAATGTAAATATGTTAAGAATTTTAAAAAGATCTTTTCGAAATTCATGGTTTATTTTAGAGGTTCTATATTATTATCTACATCAACCACTAATCAAATGAGTTCTTGTGCTATAGAGAAGCGAAACAAAGTATGCTTTATCAATTTAAAGCAAAATTTTGAAAAAAGCCCAAAATTTCCCAAGCAAAAAAGCGAAGCAGAAAAAACAGTTTTTTTTTTCAAAAAAAGCCGTTTTTTCCCGAGCCCTTGCATCTCTAACCACGGCTAAGGGAGACTGTGATTATATGAATAATAATGGTGGCATAAGGAAACCAGCCCGAGAAACCCATGCACACGATGTTTGTCCACCACAAAACGCGCTTTACGGGAGCTGGAATCAAACAAGGAAGTAGGAATATGGCTTTAAATATACGTACAAAATTTAATAAAACCCAGTATTACCCAATGAAACCCAATTTTGCCCAATAAGACCCAATTTTACCCAATAAAACCCACTGGGCTGTTTTTTTTTTTAAAAAAACCTGGGTTTTTCAAAACCCTGCTGTTAATGCAATTCAACTATATATATACTGAAAAACTATGGTACTCACTTATCTTCAGGATGAGTACAAGGATGGATAATACCATTCATATCCAAATACAAATTATCAAACTCGATTCCATTAGGATTCGGTTGCGATGTATCAACTGGTATAGTTACTCCATCTACTTCTTGAGGCTAGAATAAGAATGAAATAAATATATTTATACACAATACGAAACAAAGCTACAGTATAATAAAAACAAATAATTTTACGTACCTTCTTATTTTGTTTTTAATCTTTATTATGTTAAAGTTTTCATACCATTTACGCTAATTATGTGTAACAAAATAAGTTCCATGACAATTGGGTGCAAAATCTTTTATCAAAATAGGTTTACCTATCTATATATGTGACAGTTACTTCATAACTAGAGCCCGGATATTTAGGCACTGGAAATTTCGAAACACTTCCAGAAATAATTTTGCAAAAACTAACAAGATATCTTGAGCTCAGCAAAGTTTCTGCACATCATGCACAACTTGTCTCTACCAGTTGAAAAGAAATAGGAAGGAATTGCAGCAGATTCTCGACTATCCGGGTCGCGATATCCGTACTCCGAACTATGTGGCTTAGTATTAAAAGAATATTCAATAAAATAAGACATGTAATAAAGAAATATGATTTACGTAAAAAACGCACTTGTTTCGTTAATGTTTAGTTATTTTAAAGATGTGACTACATATTCATACTGCACTGTGTACTTGATTTTTTGATTCGGACATTATAGAATTTATCTTAAAATGTGTACAATGCTGTACATATTTTCAGTTTCGCACTTTCTTTTTTAATAATAAATTATTAAAACGCATGGTATAAGCAGAACAGCGAGAAAGACTACCACACCAGAGCTGCTCATCAAGGACTGCAGTCGGAACTTCAAATGGACCATCCATTGATTTGGCGCTTTATTGATGCACTTCGGAGGACACACATACACACAAAAAGCGGGACTTAGTGTACGTAGTGTTTCGAGAAGAGTCGCCCAAGAAAAGAAGAAAAATATATTCAGGCAGATGAAGGAATTCGCCGTATTGTACAGAATTTTGAAACTGTTGACACTGTAGAATACTTGCGGGGTTTGGCTCATAATTCTGTCATGGAATAATGCCGGATAAATATAATATAGGGCAAAAATGAATTTAAGATTTAGGATTTAGATTTCTGGGCTTTCGGCATCTAAGCCCATTAAAGCCCATCACGTTTGAGGGATGACTTTCTTCGGCGAGCACACTATCCTGGGAAAGGGAAGGAGGGAAGCGATACCACCACGAAGTTAGGTACCACCCCGACATTTGCATGGTGTGAATGAGGAAAAACCAAGAAAACCTCATTCAGAGTGGCTGGCCTGAAAAAGCGTTTTACACTTTTTCGATCGAGTGCCCCCACTGGGAGTCGAACCCGGGACCGCTCGCACCGAAGGCAAGAGCGTTAGCGACTACGCTACGCACAGCCACGCAAAAATAAATCATTCAATATCTATATTATATTTCAGTGTTGTTTTCTTTCTAATTAATGAAAGCGAAGGATTGTGAAATTCAATTTTTGTGCTCTCTCACCGAGGGGGGTTAAAACTTATTTCGTGAATGAAAAAGTATATCTAGATGCTGGTCGCTATTAGAATGACTTAAATCTAACTATCAGATATAAAATTAAATCTAGATATTAGTCTGACAAACAATGACGTTTTATCATTAACTCATACGTTCGTATCTAATTTACCTCCGAAAAATTTTTAATAGTTGACAACAATGAAAAAACAAATCAAAATAATAGCACATGTTCTCCAAGACCGTTCGCAGTGGTGTATGATTACTATTTTTTACAGTAGTTTTTACAAATTAATCAGGATTCGATACAACTTTAGCACTGAAAAGACACATCCTTTGAGTGAATTACTTATGATCGTCGAAAAATAATAAAATATGTATGTTTTATGAAGTAAAATAATAAAATATGTAAAATATGTATGTGCAAATAGAAATAATAAAACATCTTGGAGTTCACAGCTTTCGTAGATGTACGTCTTGCACTTTACGACCTAGACGCCATGCTGATCAACATATCTCCACCAAACTTTAAAGGTTTTTGTAAGATTCTCTAGAGGAGTTTCTCGAATTTTCTTTCTACCCCCAATACAAAGGTAGTTCACTGACGGGTGAAAATCAAACATAGCAAATTTCTCAAAAATGGCTCAAAAAATTTTATTTATACACGTATTTTATCTGTAAATATTCATTAACAAATTCATAATATGGTATGTCATTTTTCTGTGAAAAATCTATTAAAGATAGTTTACTACTGAGGATATTATTTTTGAACGACTTTCTCAAAAACTATTCAGGCAATCTTGTTCATACTTCATAAATAAACATTTTATTAACAACCTGACAATAATGTATAATTTATTTGTCCTGAAAAGAATTACGAGAGGTAGTTTACTCTTGGGGAGAGTTTTTTAAGACCTCAGAAATGACTCAAACGAATAACTTGATAATAAAGCATAATTCATTTGCCTTGAAAAATCCGTGAAGACTAACTCTTAGATTTTTTCCGGACGATTGTCCCAAAAACGAATAATCTGATTTTGTAACTTGTAAAATTGTCTTACAAAATAATGGTTCATCTCTCTAAATACCTTTTATGTTCTAGAATAAATTAGGAAAGATTAAATTGTTATTTTTTTAAATAGCCGCCTATCTCTTCCTACGGCGTCGGACAGATACATCGCGGAATAAGGAGCAAACGTCCCACTTGCTTCAATCACGGGACAGTCTTGCCTATTCAAATTGCAGTCTTATTGTAAAATATTATCCACAGATGCAACTACTTCAATATTTGGCACCTGCCTTCCAGAGGATGACCTATCAAGGTCCGCGAACGATTTCGTTCGATGGTCACCTAGAAATCAAGTAGATCTGTTGTTAGTGTATTGGTATTTTCTGCGAGGTCCCTCAGTGCATCAAGAATACCACTGTCCTTGGCAAATGCTCTAAGATTTTGCCACTGCACTTAAGTCACAACATACAAGGTGTTTGAGAAAAGTAATGAGACTGGCAACACTGCGGGCGATCTGGCAACGTTATGTCTACCGGCCTTTGCTAGACTGGTTTATTTATCTCTTCCACTTCCTCAGTCCGAGTTACAACTCCGTACAGCTAACACATTATTTTTGACAACGCCGTGAGTGAAGTTGTGTATTTGTTGTGTGTTACAGAAATGAAGCATCGGAATTTACAGCAACGTTGTGCAATAAAGTTTTGTGTTAAACTTGGTGAATTCACGAGTGTGCCTTTTGAAAAGTTGAAACAGGCCTATGAGGAACATTGCTTATCAAGAGCACAAGTTTTCCACTGGCACACATCATTTTTGGAAGGCCGAGAACACGTTGAAGATGGACCTCGCTCAGGGAGATCAATTTCAAAAACGGATGAAAACGTTGAACGTGTGAGGGCTCTTGTGAGATCAGACCGTCGTTTAACAATAAGGATGATGAGTGAACAGTTAAATTTAAACACCTTCACCGTACATCAAATTTTGACAGAGTTGAACATGCAAAAGATTTGTACCAAAATGGTGCCGAAAAACCTCACAACTGAACAGAAGGACAATCGAAAAAACGTGTGCGTTGATCTTCTTGAGAGGATTGCCAATGACCAAGAATTCTTCAATGACCCCCCTCCATATTCACCTGATTTGAGTCCTTGTGACTTTTTCTTCGTCACGAAATTGAAACATGTCCTAAAAGGACGTAATTTTGGAACTCTGGAGAACATTCAAAAGACTGTGACCGACCAGTTAAAAGCCATACAGTTGAAGACTTCCAGAGCTGCTACCAAGAGTGGGAACAACGACTCCGTCGGTGTATAGCTGCCCAAGGGAATACTTTGAAGGAGATAACATTGTTGTTTGAAAAACGTAAAAACTTTAGTTAGTACAAAATCAGTCTCATTACCTTTCTAACACACCTCGTATTTCTACCCAGGTGTAGGATATGGGTTGGTTTGATTTAAATTTTAAACATATGAGAACACTAGTTAGAATTCATAAAAACTGTGTCAAAAATATTAGTTATAGGTTCGTAATTGTATCATTATATAATTCGTGTGTTTATTGAAACTTGTCAAGAAGTATCAGGAAATACTGATACACAAATTACACGAACTAACTGGTTTAAACTGAACTTAAGACAAGAGCAAGGACTGTGAAACTGAAACGTGAAAAAGAATGAAAGATGAAACACCTACTAGAAATTAAACTGATTGGCTAGCTGTCGAGTACTTAAAAATGAGGTAAAATCAGTGTGCTAATTAAATATTTCCCCCGGGAGGGGGGATGAATTCATCTACATACGTACTCATATGCCATCACAAACTACTCCTTCGCATTTTGTAGATATGTCTCTGCTAGTTGTTTTATAATGTATGGTCGTACTGAGTTTGATGAACAAGCATGAAATTACTTCTTCGATCTACATATAGAGACACGTGTACACCACGCGAAGGAGTGGTTTGCACGGTATGATATTTCCTCATTTAATATTGAAACCAGAAGTGGTACTACTATTCCATTTCTACTACTTCCGGTTGTAGTAGAGAGATTAGAGTAAAGAAGGAATATATTCTTCGGTGCTTAATTAACTGCATAAAACTTCTTGTATTACCGTTTTTATTCTATTGTGATCACCGCTAAAACCGGAAGTGGACGATTTTCTGCCATAAGAAATTGATTCTTGTTATACTATCAAGGCTTTTATTTCATAGCAATCATTGTTAAACCAGAAACTGGCTTATATGAAACTTCCTGTCTAAACAGTCCTGTGTGCTAAGGGAGAAGATGGTACTTATTTTTAAAACGTGAAATCAATTCAAAGAAACGCTTCCTGCTATCTCTATCTGTTTTGATCTTTGTAGATCAACACTGAAACCGAAATTTGAACGGGATTTCTCCTGCTGCGGTTTAAGTAGAGAGTAAATGATAGAGATGACACGTGCAATGTGTTCTTGGAATGTTAATCGACTGCACAAACTACTACTCCATACCAGTTATCGTTTCTGATCTATGGTAATCAACATAAAAACCGGTAATATTTTATTTCTATCACTTGGTGTTTGAATATTATCTCCGTAAGTGAACTCGATTCGTAATTTCTGACCCTCTACATCCGAATAAAATTTGGTAGTGATCCACCATGTAATCCTTGAGATTTTTTTCGTCTTTCCGACGGACAGACATACAGACAGAGGTAAATATAGAGTAAAACGAAGTTGTGCTAAGTTGATCTACGTCCTCTTTAACAATCGAAAATATTCTACAGAAAAAAAAAAAAATCCTGCCAGGGATGAAAATTTATTTATTTATTTTAATTTTGAGTCAAGGAAAAATCCTTGACATCCTCCCCGTCAATTCGCATACAGAAGGATAAATGCTTCAACCCATCTTAGTAACAATTTAGTAGCATCTACGTATTCTTAAAAAAAAAAAAAAAAAAAAAAAAAAATTGATTATTCGTTTCCTTAGTGTTTAAGAAATCGTCAGATACAAAAACATTGATCAGTTGGCAACTTTCCAAACTGTGACTTTTCCTGAATAAAGAAAGAAGGAAATGAATCACAAAATCAGAAACTATAAACCTAGAACGGAAATGACTGTACAAGTAACAAATAAATAAAAGCACCCAGTGGGATTCGAAATAGGTTCAAAAATTTTGAATCCCAACATAAAGCAGGAACTTAACATCCGAGTCTTCCCTTTCAAGTATATGCTGTCAAACTAACAATTTTAAGGAGATCAGAAAAATTCACGTACCGGTATGCAAATATATTTTGGACAAGTGCATTAAACAACTAACAAATACCCTGGAGTTTTTATTGTATGACATGTTTTATCAGCGACTGGATTTTTCTTTCAGTAAAAATATTTACAACGTAGCCCTCACCACTGGTCGGAAGACATATTTAAATCGACTTACGTATGTGTGTTGCCATACCATATTGTTACGCATTTGGTGTTATTATTGTGTATAATTACATTTTGTCAAATAACCAATGTAACAAAGATTTTTATGCTCATTATATGGTATTATTTATTTCAATTGAAACTAGTAATGA
The DNA here is from genome assembly GCF_964235325.1 of Thermobia domestica. Taxonomy (NCBI): domain Eukaryota; kingdom Metazoa; phylum Arthropoda; class Insecta; order Zygentoma; family Lepismatidae; genus Thermobia; species Thermobia domestica. The sequence goes on from NC_137464.1 coordinate 93,655,508, forward strand.
CCTTATCCCAATCCCTACCCGAATTCCCTTTTTCAGAATTTAGTTTTGAATTTTCTTTCTAATATAATATGCATCAAATCAATTATACAGAGTAGCCAGAAACTCCCTTCACACCAGAACTAGATGCTTGTCATAATGTAGGATGTTAAGATACTTACGATTTGGACCTCCGATTGTAATCATTGATATGGCAACAGTGCTCCGTTGCGTGAATTGCCAAATGATTTCCGCGTAACTGCTCGCGAAGGGAGGATATGATAAAGACTGTACATTAACCAGTTTTTGTCTCGTCTTTCCGTGTTTGGTGAACAACAATGGAAGATACCAAGAACTTCACTTCCGAGGATCGCTTAGAGAGGATTTACTTTATAAAGTGCGATGCAAACGAATATTCTAGTTTTAATCCGATTAGAAACCGATAACTTACACAATACTATTTACTTCATTAGTTCTATAAACCTTTATGCTTATCGTATTATAATTATCTTTAAAATTATGATTTTGTCATTTCAAAACGTAGAACGAGAAATAAATGTAATATTCTACCTAGGTATTTGTTAAGGAAACCTTTGAAACAGTGATGATTTCAGGGCATGAGCTGTGGGAGAATTTCAGGCCCTGTCGACATAAATTCGTGGCCATATCTTCGATCATGCTCAAAGTGGACTAATAATGTTCTATCAATTTCCTCCCATTTACATATTGACCATTACCCGGGGAGAATCTTCTGAAATCATCAATGCTTATAATTAGTTTTTCATTACAAATCAAAGGATAATAATGAAATATTGAACATGCTTAATAATTTGTTTTCAGTTTTGTATTTTAGATTTGCAATTCATATAATGTTCCCTTCTAATCGAATTTGAGAGAAAAGTAGTTGCCAAAGATTTATTCAAAGAAATGTTTTTAGTCCTCTGACGAAAAGAGGAACACACTTTTAAGGGAAAAAAAAAAAAAGAACGAAACCAATACTTCCTACAGGGTATGAACACATAAACTTACGATTGATAGACTATTGACCCAAACCGCTTGACCAGTTCGTACGTCTTCACTGAGCTTCTTTAGACTTTTGTGTAAAGTAGTTTCCTGCTTCACACTTCTTTTTGTTTATGTCGATACCACTATAAGTTTGTGGTGAATATTTGGACGTTACAGGTCTTGCAATGCATAAAGGTCTTTTTCACATTCAATTTTACGTCCTAATAACTTATATGCAACAGGTTGAATCTGTGAAATGATTGGGGTTGGAGTGATCGTAAATGTTTTCATAGTTAGGAGCAGGGTGGAAAAAAATCATGATTTTTTTCAAAAAAATCATTTTTGTTGATTTGTTTGATTTAAATCGATTATTTTGATTTAAATCAAATCTTTTTCTTCGTATGATACAAGTCGCGAACTGAAGAGTAAACATTAGGAATTAGTATTAAATGTTAATTATGTCATTTAAGTGAAAGTATTGGGTTTTAATTTTGAATTAAATCCCAATCGTTAACCTATTTCAATCCCAAACAATGTTTCTTAAGCATTAAGGAAAAAGTACAGCAATGTATATCAACATGACACTTTTCTTTTCACGAAAGTTACTGATATTTGGCAGGGGCATATTTTTAAACAACTGGAACTAGCTAGCGGCACGAAATACATATAAAGTACATAAATTTCGCCTAAAATTAACTAACTCACTCTATGACCTATGGAACCCGGAGGTTCAATGCCATGTTCACAAAAGCTCTCCTGACTTCTATCCTTAGTCAACTGAATCCAGTTTCTATTTTGTATTCTTATTTCTGCGAGATCCATCTTAATATTGCCCTCCCATGTGCGACTAGGTCTTCCTAATGGTCGTTTTCCGATTGGACTTCCAGTTAAAACTTTGAAAGCGTTCCTACTTTCTTCCATTCTCGCTACAGTCCTGCCCACCTGAACCTCCAAGATTTGATGACCCTAACAATGTTTGGTGAATGGTATAAATTATGCAGTTTCTCATCATGAAGTTTTCGTCATTTCTCATTTCCGTTCCTTTTGGTTCCGAATATTCGTTTCAGGATTTTATTCTCAAATACTTTCAGTCTGCGTTCTTCCCTCAGCGTAAGCGACCATGTTTCACAACCATACAGCGCAACAGGCATAATTATCGTTTTATATATTTTAAAGCTTCAAATTCCTCGACACAATTCGCGATGATAAGAGATTTTGAACTGAATAATAACACGAATTCCCTGTAGGAATTCCAAAATAAAAAATCAAGATGCTCAGTTCCAGAAGAAGAAACACTTGTGATTGTTAAAAATATGCTTTATGTGACGTGAAAAACAGTTCAAATGCGAGTTGTCCGTGCATTTAAGACATCTATACATAGCAGGCACGTTTTTATACTTTTCTGTTGGCTATTTTATTTCCTCTTACAATTTTTCCTGCACAGGCGCGGCAAATTTTCTGCGATCACATCGCAGATCGCGGCATGTTTTGCAATGGGGTCAAGCATCCACTTTATCAAAAGTATTATTTGATATTTTAACGCATCCAAAATTTGTCGTATTACGATCCCGAGGAACTTCTATGTATTTAGTACATAAATTTCGCCCAAAATTTTAAAATTTTTTTTTTTTTTTTTTTTTTTTTTTTTTTTTTTTTGTTTCGGAGAGGGGATTGAACCCTCTAAATACGTCCCTATTATCTGGAAACAAACAAATAGACATGAACACAAAAGAGCTGTCATCTTAAATGTCCATGGTGATTTCCCCGTTGGAACAGAAATTTTAAAACCCTGTGTTACAAAGGGAAGAAAGCAGGGTTCACCCGTAACCCGTTCAAACGGGATTTTCCCTGATAGTTCCCACATGATACTCGTTTCATGCTGGGCTTACATACATTTGAGTCTCACTGTATTATGATTATTATCTTCCATAATCGGAATAACAGGAGAGAAACGGGATTTTACTTACTTTCACTTTAAATTAATTCATTTCGGAATTTGATTTAAATCAATCCACCCTGGTTAGGAGCATGGATATGCAAACCCGCTTAACGTGGGGATTTACTATTGTGAAATTTGGTACCTAGCAGATCAATTTATCTGAATGCAAGTAAACACATCAGTTGTGCAAATCTCTTCAAATTCTTTGTAGCCATTTTCTAAATACCACAAACACGTTACAACCACAACGGCAGCGCTACCAAGCAATGAGAAATGGCTCAACGTGTATTCCGTCACTGAACAGGTGTCTACTAGTCTCGACTTGAATGCATGCAGTGTAATACTGTACCGTATCGCCTACTCTTCACTTTCGCGACTTTCATGTTTGTTGGAAGATTATCATGAGTATCAAACCTTGAATTTGGCTGAATCGTGTTTTATTTACAGATCTTTCTGCAGCCCTAATTTTTATTTACAGAATAGACTATCTTTCTGAGGCAGTAATTTTCGTCCAGAGGTTAACCAATCTTTCTGCAGCCCGCATTTTCTTTCTGCGACATTGTCGCACTGTCACATGTTGTTCTGCTTTGGGACACTCAATATTAATAATAAATAAATAATAAAATACATAGTAGAATACAGCTCACAACACAGTCCCAAATCTCAAAATAAAGTAACTCAAATTGTTCTTTGCGACCAACACATGTTTCTCATTTTCTTGCGTTTGTGTCCCTTTAATTGTCGCCATGTGACATCATAGTTCGACCACTGCTTCTGAGAAGAAAAACGCGTATATGACACTAGCCTTCTATAGGGTAGCCTTGGGTAAAGTCACAATTTACCCTTTTAGATCGATATGTGATGCCTCATTGGAGATCGCTTTCGACACTTGACACCATTATCTGTTTCTCTGTTCTATAAAATGTCGAAGACTTTAGAACGTGATACACATGTTCGCAACATAAGCCCCTCTTCCTTACCTCAGCCATACGTTGGTGGGCAACATGGAAATTTTAAAACTTTTCTCTCCTTTGGAAAAGCTGTTTTATACTTAGATAAGGTCTCTTCTTCGTAACTGCATTTAGATATTCTATCCTTGGTCTTCCTCTTCCTGGTTCTCCTTCTGCCTTTCCCTCTATCAACACGGTAACAATCGGAGTGCTGAATAAGATGGCCAAGCATGCTGTTTCTTCTTTTTCCTGTTATCTTCATGATCTGTCGTCCTTCATTAGCTTCCTTTAGTATGTCTTCATTCCTTTTCGTTTCGGTCCATGATATGCGCAGTATTCTGCGCCAACACCGCATTTCAAATGCTTCCAGCTTGGATATTTCAGTTCTTCTCAATGTTCACGTCTGTCATCCGCAAAGCGCCACGCTTTATACTAGTCTTAATAAATCGCTTTCGAACGTCCAACGAAAATTTTCCTGATGTTAGCACTCCTCCTTTCCTATTGCATGCTTGTTTAGCCTGCACTACTCTTGAACTTATGTCTCTTTCACTTCTTCCGTCCGAGGATGCACGTAAGCCTCCACACTGTAATCCACATTATTCTAATGTTTATATACTAGTGCCAATAAAGAATAGAGACATGTGTATTCGCCAAATTTACTGCAGAAGCTCCTAATATTAACTGAATAGAGTACTGAAAATGAAATGAAATCGTTGAGTTTTACGTCCCACGGTTATGCCGGTTAGGCTAAAGGAGACGGTGATGATGAGTAATGAATGAAATGGTGGAATGAAGAAAGTGGGAGGAAACGGGAGAACCCCGAGAAAACCCACGCACATGGTGTTTGTCCACCACAAAGTTCACTTGGCGGGGGCTGGGATCGAACCCGAGACCCGCTGAATAGAGTACTGAGTAATTAGCGATATACTCTCGAGAAAGTGACGAATTGGCGAATTATTAGCGAATGCAATTGTGATTCTAGTGTGTTCAATCATGATGCGGAAAAATATAAGTGTGTCACGGTAGCTACAAGCAGATTGCTTCGAGATTGTACTGGGCAGATAATGTTAGAGATATATATATATAAAAATCAGAAAAATTTACAGGAGAATGAGGTAAGAAATGTGATAGGCCTATTTGTGTGTGTAATCTTGGCAGTAAAGTTGTTTAATACGAGAAAATATACCCAGAAGTTTGTACTATTTGCAAGACGCGGAAGGTTTCGATGATTGAGTAGCATGATAGTCGCATATAAAATGGCAAATCGGTAGGTTGAATATCCTTCCGCTTTGAGTTTTACAGAAGTATATAAGAATAATGAAGACAATTAATATGAAGTGAAAACCAGCTTCTATGAGAACCGGTTCTAGTCACTGTTCTAGCCTAGTAAAGTCTTACCGGGTAATCTAACCTACGCAACGTAAACTAACACAATCTAACATCTTTTGGTTTAACTACATTTTTGTAGGTCTGAAACTGGAGGGGCAATTCTAAACTTAAACCGCGTAAACGCGAGAAATCTTGCATGTGTACTTTGCACAGATTGGTGCGAGGTATTTGTAGATTGTCTTTGTTTACGCACATACCCACAGTCTATAACGCGCCTGCCTAAAGACACAGCCCGCACGAGCCTAACAGTTTCAGCCTAAATTACCAGGAATACAAATCTCGGCATGGATAAACAGCAGAGCTGGTGCATGGTTCTCGCTCTTGTTTTTATGGCATATAAGGTTGTAAGTAATTTATATTACAAATCTATGCATAATTGGTGTGTAGCATCCTAATAAAAAGTGGAAAACACTCTTCTTTCGGCGTTATATTCTGTCAAAAAAAAAAAAATGCTGGGGTTATCTTTACAATGCCCGCTCTGGCTGGTATACTCACTCAGAAACGAGAAATTACACTCTATTAATTCTATGAAAAATGGTCTAAACTTCCCTAACCTTAAGCTAACTCGTTCCTACCCTACTTATCCCTATCTTATTCAACTATACCCTTTTAAAGTGGTCCTACTTATCAATACGCACATGGAGCTTGTATTGTAAAGTTTAACCAAATGCTTTATTTATAGCCACAAAACTGTTCTTCTACACTGAATTTCCACCTATAAAATTTTACTGTCAACAGTACTAGAAGCAATTCTGTCATACCTATACCAACTACGGAAGTTTACTCTATCATAAAAGTTCAATTTATATACTGCATAGTATAACCATACAGTATTAATCACAATGTTATTACTCTACGATAATAACTTAAACTATGTATTATTCACTACCAAAGGTATTTTTAAATGCAATCTAAGATCACCCTTGTACTTAAAACTACCTCAACTATCTGCCGTATTTTAAAGTGAAAAGTACATTGTATATGAACTGTGCTTACAGGTTATAGGCTTCGGTATCCACACTATACTTTTGCAGTGGACTTTCAATGAAAACGAAAGAAAACTATACATTTTTTTTAGCATTTAATTGCCGGTATAAGATCTTACCTTCTCTTCGATGCAGTTTACTATCACTGATGGATATTTTCTACTAAGCCACCTAAAAAATGCGGGAACTCCCATGGTGCCAAATAGTCTTCCCAAAAACAGGAACCGTAAGATATTTGCTTTTCAAATACAGTTTTAAGTGTCTTTCACTTATGAAATTACCATGTTGTGAACGCACTTCTTGTAAACCTGCGGCATATGGACAATGATGCCAGGTTGTAACTTATTGTCATTTGGTACTCACTTCACTTCTCTCGTTTCTTCTGACATCCTTGATTACCAAGGAACCTCAAATCGGCAGAACTTTGCGTCAACGCAACGCAAAGATTGTGTTTTAATTTGCAATATGCGTCAAGGCGGCTACAACTCTTATTGATTCTTTTCGTATGTGTCACGATCCGCAAATTTTGCAAAGACCGTTACAGAATGATTTTCCAGAGAAGTTCCCAACCGTCTCTCGGGGAACTACGTGGGTAATTAGAACAACTGGGGGCCACTTTTCGTATTGATTTACGTCAATGCATTGCAAAATCTGCGTTTCATTTTGCTATAAAATGTTTCATTGCTTTGGTAATTTCATGACTGACAAAATGGAAAATTAAACTGTAGTAATTTTCCCCTTTTCTCCTTTATAGACGGAATTTTCGAAAGCGCTATACATTTTTAATGATGAGATTAATCTTCCTATGATAAAGGGTTCATAGATACTCTATTGTTTGTAATATTTTTCATAAGTAGAAGCTTTGCTTTGTGTATATACTTAAACACAAACAAACTATTTGCTGAGCAAAACAATATATTCACATAAAAAAACTACATACGTGTTTGTGTAAAAAAAAAAAAACTACACGTAATTTTTTATGTGAGTATATTGTTTTGCTCAGCAAATAGTTTGTTTGTGTTTATATATTGTTTGGTGTACATTTTAATCCTTCTTTCCCCGCTTACAATATACATTATAATGAAAGTAATGGGCGGTATTCAGAGAGGATTCGTTGATCAAAGTTTAGTCACAGACTAGTTAGTAAGAATACTAACTCTTTACTAGGGAAGGTGCACTTTTTGGTATTCAGTCAACTGAGTACAACTAAAATGATGATTTGGGTATGATTAACTTATATAACCCTAATGCATCGGTGAGAAAAATAAATGTGGCAACTACGGAAAAGTAGATCAGCGCATGCGTAGTCTGTAAAAAATTAAAATATAGGAAATACGAAATGTGTCAATCAACAAGAATTTGATTATATTTGTGGTGATTTGAATGTATCACATATTATATGGGGATCAAATAGAACAGATTCAGAAGGCCGCAGATTTCTTAAAATTCTTACAGAATCTTCATACACTTTCATAAACAACGGGGCTCCAACTAGAGTACAGTACAACTCATTCAGTGCCCCAGATCTATCTCTAACAAAAAGAGATCATTACGTCGAAACAGAATGGTCTACATATTTTCACACGTGCAATAGTGACCACTATCCTATTATCTTCAAAACTCATATAATTAAACAGATTCCGGACAACTCATATAATTGCAAGGCACCGTTTAAATCTAAACTCCAGCATGTGACAAAGGAAATTAATTGGACAACATTTAGCAGCTTAATACAATAAAACATTGAAAAACTAAATAGAGAACAAGACTTGTTAAAACTAATTAAAATTGTTGCTTCCAGACTATCAGAAAGAGAAAATCAGGAGCGGAATAAAACTAAAAACTCAAAACAGAATACAAATAATAAACCAATATGATGGAACGTAGAATGCCAAAAAAGTGTCAACAAATGCGTACTCGCCTTCAAACAATTTATAAATGTAAAATCTCCTGAAAATTTCATAAACTATCAACAAAAGAAGGCTCTAACTAAAACTATAATCAATCAAACAAAAAGACAATACTGGCAAAATTTCTGTAATTCCTTATCAGATCACACGTTAACATACAGAATCCGGAATTTTTGGAAGAAATTCAGAAATTACCATACTTACAATGCAAACTCGAATACAATCAATGACCTCACGTGGATTGAAACCTTTCATCACAAACTAACACCATGCTCTGTCAACAACGATAGAATGCTATTAAGCACTTATTTATTTAACAACCCAAATCCTCAATTAGACAAAGACTTCACAATAAAAGAGCTGGAAATAGTTCTCAAAAATATACATAAAAACACATCTCATGGCATAGACGGCATTGGATTTAAACATTATAAAAATCTTCCATCAGAAGGTCTTCAGATATTGCTAAATTACTACAACAATATCTGGAACTCCGGTATTATACCATCAATATGGAAGAAAATTTTAGTAACCCCAATACCAAAAATTAAACAACAGAATGACAATTCAACTAACTTTCGACCTATAGCACTACTAAATTGCTCTATGAAAATATTTGAGAATCTTTTACCTCATGTGGTTTATAGAACATTTTCAAATTCTTTCTCCTAATGTAACTGGTTTCAGGAAAAATTCTTCAACTCAAGACGCTTTGTCTCTACTGTTAACAGATGTTTACAAATCTTTCTATTTAAGGCGTTCACTACTAGCAGTATCTCTAGACATTAAGGGAGCATATGATAATGTCATATTAGATATTCTCATCAAAAAAATGCATAAACTTAAAATACCAGGAAAAATGATAATTATACATAATTCCTTAATTAATAGGAAACTGTACATTAAATGGAACAATTCATATTCCCTTCCTAGGGAAACTTCATTGGGTTTATTGCAAGGTAGCAAATTAAGTCCTATCTTGTTTAACATATACACTTCAGATTTAATGAAATTGAATTTACATCCATGTCAATTGATAAGCTTTGCAGATGATGTTTTGATAAGCATGCAAACCAATAACATCGAAAGCAGTCTTCCCATACTAGAAAGGAACTTAGATAAAATAAACACTTGGATGAATCAGAACGGATTCGAACTCAATGAAAGAAAAACTAAATTCATCATCTTTAATAGAAAGAGGAACAATTTACAATATAAAATAAAAATGAAAAATAACATAATCAATCCCGTGAGCGAAATGAAATAGCTAGGAATATATCTTGACAGAAAATTAACATGGAGAATACACATTCAACATTTAATGTCTGAATATATAAAATATCAGAACCTTCTCGGTTGTCTTGCATCAAAAAGTGGGGCATCAATCCTATATCACTAGTTACAATTCTTAAACAAGGTTTTATATCAAAGGTATTTTATGGCATTATATTCATGTACTACATCCAGTCACATATCGACAAACTGGAAAAGATGTTTTATTCGCTAGCAAGATTGACTTATGCTCAACCGGCATTCTGTCCGAAAAGAGGTCTATTATCAGAAATTGGTTGTAATCCAAGTCACATTATTATTTTGAAATACGCGCACAAATACATTTTAAATGTTCTTGGAAAATCCAATTTTTCAATCTTAAATAAATTGCAGCAAATAGATATAATACTGAAAAAAAGAAATATTCCTTATTCAAAAAACAGACCATGGTTCATTCAAGCATATCTGAACTTAAGAAACGTCAATCTATATATTCAGAAAGTACCCACGTTAAGCTGTTATGTCTGGAACTATCAAGTAAACATTACGCAGATCAACTCAGTAATACCGAACTATATAAAAATTTATCACGAAGATCTCAAACAATCAATTTACCAGAATATTTGGAAAAACATCATTCATACTTTTGACGAAGATTCTACATTTATATATACTGATGCTTCAAAATTTCCAAATTCAAAAGTCGGAGCAGCAATATTTATCCCCAAAGACTCCAAAACTATTAAATACAGACTACCACAACATACTTCCATATTCGAAGGAGAAGCTTTTGCGATACGTCAAGCTCTATTATACATAAAAAGAAATAAAATACTAAAGACAGTAATATGTTCTGACTCTTTAAGTGTATTAATGTCTCTAAATTCAACTCACTGGAATAAAAAGTCTACCTGGATAATATTAAATTTTAAATATCTTTATGCAAATATGTCAAAAAACAATTTTCAAATATCGTTTGTATTCTGTAAAGCACATGTTAACTTAAATCCAAATTTAACTATTATTGACCTAGCTGCTAAAAATGTATGTCAAGACGGCCAAAATATAAATATTAAACTGGCACCAGAAAATTTCAAACATTTAATATCAGAGTATGAAAAAACGGAAATTAAACAATGGAGATCTAAAAATCCTTCTCTTCCTGGAAAACTCTATTGGGAAATTTATGGAAACAACACTACAAGCTTCTCAAAAAATTTATCATTCTGGAATAGACGAGAAGTGATAATATTTTATCGCATGTTATTTAACACAGCACTAACTCCGACCAAATTATTTCAAATAAAAAAAGGACACTTATCATTGTTGGTGTGACAAAGGTATTGGTACTCTGAATCATTTAATATTTGAATGCGAGTTATTTAAATCACATCGAAAAAATTTACTTCAACAACTGCACTCCATTTTGGGACATGGACCTCTCTCATATGAAAGTATTTTGGCATCCAAGAACTGGAAAGGAATAAAAGCACTCATACAATATATAGTGAAATCAGGAATTGACATTTTAAAAAAAATAATAATAAATATTAATAATAAATATTAATAATAATAATATACTGTACTATCTTCTTTTAGACATACTTTCAATTCTAATCAATTTTTACAAGGAAGTGATATGAAAAACGGAAAAAAACTTTTAAAAAAGCAATAAAAAACGAACTCACAGAAAACATGCAATAACCAATTGAAGAAACAAGGAAAATAAATCTAAAATATTACTTCCAAGAAAAACTCACACATTCGGAAAAAAAAATCTTCTAATATCAACATTTATTGCACAGCAATAGGAGGGTGCATAAGAAATAAAACACCTTTATATGGTGAAGAAGAAAGAAACGAAATGTGTCACATGCTAAACCGTGGGTAAAAGATTAGCCTCTGCTCTAGATTAATTAGTCGCATGTGATTAACTTCGTCAAATACTACGTCCAAATCAGAGACACTGAATACAATTTTGATAACTATCCATTAGTCAAACTCGTAGTATGGCGTTAATCAGACTTCAAAAGGACTCTGCATAAGACCCAATATGTTTATAAAAGCCGGCAAAGGTGACTAAAAAATGATTATCTGGAACCCGTTCGCAAACTTGGACACTGTTTAAAGAAAGACCACTTACGCCTAAATACACAATTTCAAGTAGAAATATAAATGGGAGTAATTATGGAGGTTTGGTGTGAAGTTTAGCATTTAAAGTGAATAAGAAACAAATTTGGATGAAGCTTTAATCGGTGAGCAACAATTACAGAACACCTGAACAATTTAGACATGTGTAATAAATAGCCAAGCGGCTGGGGTGAGTAATCTGTTATTCAGATGATCATGTATTGAATCTCTGGAAAAAGCTGTTTTTTCCTATACGTCAAATTTAGTTTCTTAGTTACTTCCAATGCTAAACTTCAAACCTCACGTCTAACCCCTTGTGCATTTCCACCTTAAATACTATATTTGGGTTGAATTGATCAGCCTACAAATTGTGTCCGAGTTTGGTCAAATTCCCATCGAGCGCCAGCTGACCATTTGCTAGTAATGTTCAAAATTTTATTTTAAATGTTCTCCCGTTTTCTCGCCATGATTAGACAAACAATATTGATATTGTTTTATATATTGAACAAATATTTTGAAGTTGCCCTCTTTCTCCCTTTAGAGCCGAATTTTTTAAGACGATGGAGTATATATATATATATATATATATATATATATATATATATATATATATATATATATATATATATATATATATACCAAGTTTCACCTCTCTAACAACGTGTATGATACACATATTAATAAATGTAACATGATTTAAAAAAAAACTAGAGCCAATTGCTAAATACGCTATGTTAAAATACATCATTTCAAACGATTCATCCGTTTTGCTGTGAAGATGAGACATATGACCTCGATGTTTCTTTAATAATGAGAAACAGATAATAAATAAAATTATCTTTTTCTCCTTTTAAAAGTAAGATTTGTAAAGACGTTTGGATACATGTCCACTCTGTTTTAATAAGAAATTTATATACAAAATTTCATACTCCTAATGCGAGTAACTCTATTTTAGGCATACATTTTGGACTCCCGCTTCTTTAGAATATCCATTTTAATGAAAGTGACCTGTCAACAACCCTGTTCGAGGGGCATACATACACTATATTAACTCTGTTTAAAATTTCCTTACAAATGCTTGAGCCATTTCTCGTTATGGCAGACAAGTCTAGTATGTAAGATTTACGGTATCTTATGTTGAATGTAATTTACAGCACTAGTAACAATATAAGCTTGATTTGAATTTGAAATTGAGTCTAGCGTTCCTTTCAGCGCCGAGGATATATGAGACATGGAACTACAGCTTAATGTGGAGTCCGAACTACATGAAAATGAAATCATTAAGTTTAACGTCCCACGCTTATGCCGGCTAGGCTAAAGGAGACATGAGAGATAATGAGAGATGAGTGAAATGGTGGAATGAAGAAAGTGGGAGGAAACGGGAGAACCCCGAGAAAACCCACGAGCACGTTGTTTGTTCACCACAAAATCCACACGGCGCGAGCTGGGATCGAACCAGGGACCCCAAGCACCGGAGGTGAACGCTCTACCACTGAGCCACCGCCCCCCCCCCCGAACTACATGAGCTCCTGCCGGGAATTATATCTGAGTCTCCCCACACCAAAGGCGCGTGTTCTAACTGCTTAGAAATGAGGAAGCTCAATTTAAGTTTGAATGCTGCAACATTCTTCAGTTTCATTTCTTAAGAAATTTTCTTTCTTTTCTATCCATTATTTCGTCAATAGCTTACAAAACACTGACACAATACTTTTTACATGCATACTCTTTAAAACTTTTTCCCATACCTTTTTTACAACTGGCCCAGATTTAGTTGAATATTTTTTCTAACACCTTTCCAGCACTGATAATTGTTCACCTAATAATTTAGCATTAGTTTAAAAAGTGTTTGTGATTTTTTTTTTAAAAAAAAGCAAAATTAAATTGAATATACACAATAGCATGTTTATTCATCTTGGAAAAAATTCTTTGCTACTGATATTATGTACTTTTATTTCTTAGTAAATTATTTTTTACTGCTGCAACTAGGATCACTTTGGTCACGACTTTTTCACTACTACAGAATTGTTCATTATGTTTGTTACATCATTTTCGACATTTTCAAGTATAAATGTACAACTATTCATTTTTAGCATTTGTTATGTAATGAAATGTGAGCTCCCTCGCGGCTAAGCGATTAGCGTGCGTGCCTTTGTAGTGGGAGCCACCGGTTCAACCTTCGGTGGGAGTTCAAGTGGTTCGAATCCAACATTAGTCTGTAGGACCACGTTTCACATAGCCTCGCTTTTGCAAGAAATGCTAAACTCTCATAAGCAAACCACGATTATCTACTTCTAAATATTAAAGTGGCCCCGCGTAGCGTAGTCGCTAACGCTCTCGCCTCACGGTCCCTGGTTCGATTCCTGGTGGGGCCACTCGCTCGAAAAAGTGTACAACGCTTTTTCAGGCTAGCCATCCTAAATGAGGTTTTCTTGGGTTTTCCTCATTCACACGAGACAAATCCCGGGGTGGTACCTAACTTATAGGTCCCAGGCCGCTTCCTTCCTTCCCCAGTCCTTTCTTTGTTCCTTTTCCCCGGATAGTGTGCTCACAGAGTGACGTCATCCCTCAAAACGTGACGGGCTAAATGTCCTTACACGACGAAAGCTCAGAAATCTAAAATCCTAAATCCTTCTAAGTATTCAAGCATCCAAAACTTGGTATTAAACGAAACGAGTTAGGAGTTGTGTTTTGTTGTTTTTATTATTATTTGCTTACTAATAAAATTCCAGACAGAACTGAAAGAGGTTATTTAATAGCGATTAAATTAATAGAGATATTTAATAACTTGGAAAGGAATTTTAATGGTTAGTTGAAGGGTAAATTTCATCGCCTATGGCATGGAAATAATAGGTTTGATTCTCTGTGAGAATACATGTTGTATAGATTCTACATCAAATAATGGTCTGTGCGAACAATATCAAGAGATCCATGTGAATATCTTAACTGGTCACTGACTAACGTTGACTTCTGTATTTGTATGTCCACGTTTGAGTCATGATAGTATTATTTGTCGCGAATACAAACTCGAGTAATAGATTGGGTTTCACATTAATGACCAATTTATTTATTATTTTAAACTGTATTTGCTTCATTCCAATTAATTGATTGCGGTATTTGCTTAGTAAGTCCGTTTTTTCCGTTTCATACAACTTCGGCGCTGAAAGAGAAAGTTAAACGCTAACAATAATAATCAATATGTTCACCTATGATGCAGTTCCTTGATTTTTAAAAGTAAAAACATTAAGAAGTTTTAAGAACTTAATGTGAAATACATATTTCGATAAAAAGTCGGGTCAAAGACTCTGATAATATTACATGTATCGCCTCATCACATTTCTTTAGAAACTGAGGCAAAACGTGGAAAATTCTGCTCCTAAGAGGGAGAAAGACCAATTTTTAGGATAAAGCAATTTCCCTGAATTCATGTGCAAAGTACCAAATATGGAAATTTACTTAAGTTGGTGATGAAAACTCAGTTTGTAAACTCTTATATAAAATTATGGGAACACATGTTTCAGCGTTTTCGAAAATTCTACTCCTAAGACGCCACACTGGGGTTAATTCTAGAACATCTAACCTTTCCTTACTTTATTGAGAGAGTTAACATTATAAGGATTTGGTTAAATATAAGGTGTGAAAATTAACATATAAATCTATATATTAAAATGTTAGGTTTATATGTTTGTCTCTGAAGAAAAGTTAATATGTTTGTCTCCAATCTTTTCGACAATGAGATCTCGAAAACCATAAGTGTTAGAAACGTGCCGTTTTCACTGGTCGATTTCAAATTTTATGGGGATTGTCCAGGAATAATTGAATATTTTAAAAAAGAAAACGTGGCCGTTATTTCTTTATTACATTATTACAGGGGTACATTGGACGTGTAGAAATTTAAAAAAAAGTAAAGTATGATATCCTATGAGTGATACATTCCAACACAACATGGTTGTATACAGGGGTTGCATATCCCTCAGGCGTTTGTTCCATGGCCAAACGATAATAATAAACGAAGGACAACCATTTCTCCATTCTAACATGTAAGATGAATCTTCATTGTTTGGAGTGTTGTGCCCAATGAACCAGAGATGTTCACCCTCGCGAGGGTGGCCCTCTCGAGGGCATCCTCACCCTCAAGTTCCCTCGCCCACAGTGACGCGAGGGCGAGGGAGCGCGAGGGCAAGGACAAGTTTTGGCCGCGAGGGCGAGGGTGCGAAAGGGCGAGGACAAGCTTCGATGGCGAGGGTGAGGGTGCGCGAGGGCGAGGACAAGTTTTGGCGGCGAGGGCGAGGACAAGTTTCGATGGCGAGGGTGAGGGTGCGCGAGGGCGAGGGCGAGGGAAAGCTTCGACGAAGAGGGTGAGGGTGCGCGAGGGCGAGGACAAGTTTCGGCAGCGAGGGCGAGGGTGCGCGAGGGCGAGGAAAAGCTTCGGCGAAGAGGGCGAGGGTGCGCGAGGGCGAGGACAGGTTTCGGCAGCGAGGGCGATGGTGCGCGAGGGCGAGGACAAGCTTCGATGGCGAGGGTGAGGGTGTGCGAGGGCGAGGAAAAGCTTCGACGAAGAGGGCGAGGGTGAATGAGGGTGAGGGCCAAGTGTTACTGCGGGAGCGAGGGAATCGGGGTTTTCCCGTTTCCTCACGTTTTCTCATTCCATCTATTCTTTCATCATCATTCACTTGCAATTCCATCAGTCTCCTTTAGCCATCGATGGCATAATCGTTGGATGTTAAACTAAAAATTTATTTTTTTAATTTTATTTTATTTTATTTATTTTTTTTAAGATTGGTATCTTTGAAAGCGTTTTTAATATAGTGTAAGAATATGCAGCGCACAGTCTTGAAAAGGGAGACTATTTTGGGCGTCCAGTAGGCTTCTTTCTGTGATCTGTTACCCTTCATTATCGACGTTTTTATTATTATTTTTTTTTTCGCTAAATATGATATTAAAATAGAATGATTTGGTTCTATATCGCAAGTTTTAAAGCTGCCTGACAACTGATATTTAGTCAGCAAAGCATAGGAAAACTTAGAAATAAAGAAGCAAAACTACCTGAAGTATTCGGCTATGGTTCATCTAATCATGGGCGTCGTAACGAGGGGCTTGGGTGGTCGCGTTCCTCCCAGATTTTCGTCACACGTATGTAAGCAAACTAAGAAAATAAAAGCATATATTCAGGGGTGTAGTCGAGAGTATACGAAGGTGTATTGCTCAATCCTAGTCATTTGCGCATACTTTCTGCTTCAAGGCGTGTAGTACTATATTCAAAACTAGCATATATAACCTGTGAAATTTTTAAGACTAGCGTATACTCTGTGAAAATTTTAAGACTATGGTGTACGCCGTGTGAAATTTTAGGACTTGAGCAGGAAGTTTTTGATAGTCTATTATTGCAACACAGCTCCTGCCCGCTGCAGCCCCTAGTTATTCGCTTCTACTTTCTAAACATTTTCTATATATTTTACATCCCTGGAGTTGGTGGCCCCGCATCGTGGAGGTTGTGGGGACATTATCTAAGCCTTTGTTCAAGTGACCTTACATTTGGACCTTTCAAGTGACCTTACATTTACATAGATTACTATTGAGATAAGTGGGTAAAACTGCATTCAGGTTTACACCTATAATTTCATGATTCTTAGTGTTCATCCACCCGAAGGGGAACTTTCGAAGATGTCCTCAATTCTAACTATAGAGAAACGTTCTCACACAACAGAATAAACATAATTTTAAACCGTTCATGATCTATATTTAGAAAAAAATAGCACTCTACTAACGTAATTTGCTGTTTTGGAAAATATAAGTTTTACTTATGAATATCTGGGAATCAGTCGATCTCTCTGTATTCTGACGTATTAGAGTTAATGTCCCTTTATAATTCATCACCGATGCCGATGCTAAATGGTACGTGAATCTATAGTTTATGGTAGGATCCGAACCACCATAATGCGTTCAAACTTCACTCAAGGGAATCGAACCTGAGATTTGCTGCAAAGCAGACATGCTTGCTAGACACTATACTAACTTCCTTTGTATATTTCAATATCATTAACTTTCAGTAATCACCGGTAATCGACCTATAACCAGAGTCGAAGTCTAAGAGGGAGTTATTGAAAATGTTTAATTATCCTAATTTTTATGTAAATATTTCACTTTAGAATATTAGCGTTTAAATACTCCTCTCCCCCATACAACCATTACACACGCTAATACTATGTAACAAGCAGTAACGACTACATATTATCAGGTGCAACATTTAATCAATCAACATATAACATATAAAGCTTATAAAATTTTAATTAGTCAGCTGGATTACATCTTATGAAAAAAGTTGAATAATTTCCACCTTATATGTTAGTTGTTTGACGTAAATAAAGCATGAAGGTAAGCTTAGATCTTTGTTCGAAATTCACATTGAAATGATATTCGCAAAGAATCTTCAGTGGGTTGAATCTCTTTCGTTCCAGGTTGGCTACAAGACTGCGATAATCGTAGGACGTAAAAATGAAGATTTTATTCCCCAGTCAGAATTTTTAAACTATCCTATCTCTTCAAGTCAATAATTGTCTGTTTTGCATTATTACTTTTCAACCACGGAGCAAAATAATTCAGTCACTCTACTCCTGTTTTAATGATGTATGGCAGCGTGTAACAAATTGTTACGAGGTCCTGGGCAAGAAAAGTTTGTGATCGCCCTTTCAGTTTTTAATTGCTAATTATAATAAAATTTCTGGAAATCAATTAATCTACACATTTAATTATTTGTGCTAAAGAAAATAAAGGTTTGTTCTCTTACTTTCCCGTTCCACCATTTCTTTCATCATCATTCACTTGCAATTTCATCCATCTCCTTTAGCAGTTACATAAGTCTGGGGCGCTAAACTAAAGATTTCATCTTTTCTTTCATTACTACAATCTTAAAGTTTGCACGTATTAAAGTTTGCACGACATTATTAATTGTTGAATTGGTGGATTTATAAAAGTCAGTGCTAAATCATTTTAGGCTCGATAATCTTTCCAAGGCCCCTGGAGGCGCTAAGCTCTGAGCGTGCCATTTAGGGAGGAACGGTGGCTCAGCGATAGAGAAATTACCTTTGTTCGAAGGGTCGTATGTTCGATTCCCGTCCAAGTAAGTTCGTGGTGGAGGACATCGTGTTCGTGGGTTTTCTGGGGATTCTCCAGTTTCCTACCACATTCTCATTCAACTATTTCTTTCATCATTCACTTCTGTCTCCTTTAGCATTTAGCTTGCATAATCGTGGGATCTTAAACTAAAGATTTCATTTTTCATTTGCCTTTACGTATTTGTAGTGTAAGGAATCCTTGAGACAACGTTTGAAAGATATCATTTCATAATTGTGGGAATTACTGAAAATAAACTTTCCAACAATGATAGCTGCCAAAAATGAACCAAGACCAAAGTGATAAAGTGCACAAATTGGCCCCTAGGGTAGTTTCTTAAGACAAAGTTTCATATTTATGGCAATTATTGAAAAAAATTAAAAATTTTAACATTGTTAAGGTAGCACAAATGTATCTCTATTAGTGGTGAATATTAACAATATTTGAGCATCGAAATTAACCTTACAAGCACATTGACACATTTCAGTTTATATTTTAAAATACCAATTAACTTAGATTCACATTCAAATCAATGAAGTCATTCATGTTATAGGTTAGAGTGGGTATATATTTCCGAGTGATAATTCAACAATAGTGTTCTGAAGTATTTTATTTGTTTGCTGATGGAGTTTCAAAATTAAGCTCTTTAGATCTTTCCCTTTGAATTTGTTCAAATTCCTCAGTTACGCTACATACATCAGGGATGGCCAACGTGTTAACTGTCAAATTCTGAAAGATAGTCCGCGGCAGTCACTCTACCGCCACTCATCAAACCTTGATTTCACCCTCACCCTCATGAGAGCCGCCCTTGTGTGGCTGAATACTTATGCTTGCATCGTAGTTCAAGGAACATTTTGAAGTAAAGGCATTGGATACTGTTGATAAATGATGTAAACGTCACTATCGACCGAGATCTCCACTGTAACAGTTGTTCCATTTTAGGTGTTCCACGTAAGTTATACGATGATATGTTTAGTTTCCTTTCTTTAGGACGTATGTTAAGCAAGGGCGGATCCAGGACGGACTTCTGGTGGGGGTGGTGGGTTGTAATACTGCTACTTAGAGCTACTTTTAAGAGCTCCAAACTCTGGGATGCGTTTTTTTTTGTATATATAAAATAAAGAAGTTTCCTCTTCTGGGGGGGAGCGATCGCCCCGATCGCCCCCTGGATCCGCCATTGACGATAAGGAAATAATTCAACAAATAGGTTGAATAATTGATGCTCTGATCCTTACAAAGGAGGCCCTCTCGAGGCCTCCTCACCCTCAATTACCCTCGCCCTCAATGATATGAGGGCGAGGGTGCGCGAGGGCGAGGAAAAGTTTTGAGCACGAAGGCGAGGGCGGGCGAGGATAATGGACAACTCCTATCGCGAGGGCGAGGGTGCGCGAGGGCGAGGACAAGCTTCGATGGCGAGGCTGAGGGTGCGCGAGGGCGAGGAAAAGCTTCGACGAAAAGGGCGAGGGTATGCGAGGGCGAGGAGAAGCTTCGACAGCGAGGGTGAGGGTGCGCGAGGGCGAGGACAAGCTTCGATGGCGAGGGTGAGGGTGAGAGAGGGCGAGGAAAAGCTTCGACGGCGAGGGTGAGGGTGCGCGAGGGCGAGGACAAGTTTTGGCCGCGAGGGCGAGGGTGCGCGAGGGCGAGGACAAGTTTCGACAGCGAGGGTGAGGGCGCGCGAGGGCGATGGACAATTCCATTCGCGAGGGCGAGGGTGAACGAGGGCGAGGGCCAACTGCTACTGCGAGGGCGAGGGTGAGTGAGGTCGAAGTAAAATGAACATCTATGCAATGAACACTATATATCACTGACATAATTAATTGTGTATGAAATGTGTTTGCTTATTACATACTGCATGCAAGAAGAAAGAAAACACTGATCATACATGAATTAGATACTCCAACCGGAAGTTGCAAACGGTGCTAGATATTAAAAAAAATAATCGAAAAAATCTCCCTTTTATGGTACCCTTTGCCGAGTTTTTCAAGATGCTTTTCATTTTTGTCTGTAAAGGGACATGTACTGATGTTGTGAGGAATGGCAAGGAGATTCATGCTCATTTGTGAATGATGCACTGTATAGAGACCACAGATTCAGCTATTAATTAACTAAATATTTTGCTTATGAGAAAATTTTGCTTCTGAAAAGGGTAGCCTAAGAGGTCGATTTCTATAATATTAATATTTCTCATTATTAATTCAAGAAAAGCTTAATGCAAGAATTCGCTTAAGTTGTAGGTGTGAAATTCATTGTACAAACTATTAATTAAAAGTAAAGGAAACACGTATTTCAACGTTATCGAAAATTCAGCTTGTTGAAAGAGAAGGGAGGGGGAAGTGTACGATATAAGGAAGAATGAAAGCGATTCACTGAAAATTCAGGCCTTGTAAATACATGTAGAAACGTGATGCTTGGACGGAATACTTCTTTTATTACGACAACAATGAACAAGAAATGTTTTAAAAGAAAATACGTATGCTAAGGAAGGTAAAGGTAGTGATATGATTCAAACGTTTTACCCATAATAGAATGTAACATAAATCAAGGAAGTTAAAGATACGAAACACGGCACTAAACTCCCATCATTTCTTATTTCTTTTTGAAAGAGAAAGATACTTTTTGTATTGTTTTCCCTTCCGTATTGAAAGCAATGCTGTCTGTTATTTGTGATCACATCACGGGAAAATGGCTGAAAACTTGAAAATTAATTTTGGAACGTACTTAATATCTTCCGTAAGCTA
This sequence comes from Thermobia domestica, assembly GCF_964235325.1. Taxonomy (NCBI): domain Eukaryota; kingdom Metazoa; phylum Arthropoda; class Insecta; order Zygentoma; family Lepismatidae; genus Thermobia; species Thermobia domestica. The sequence continues at coordinate 93,676,913 of NC_137464.1, forward strand.
GGCTTCAATCACTATTTTGATTAAAGTGCATATCTTTAAAGGGTATAGGGTTCAAAATTAATGAGATAATAGAGTATATCATGAGTCTCTTAAGTTATGAAGATGAAATACATATATAAAGTCTTCATTACATATAAGCGAATATGTGAAACAGCATTTCCCAAAACTCCGGGTTTAAAGGGGTGGGAGTTGCAATTTCTATATTTTTCACCACGTTCGTATATATACGTTGTCTGTGGTTTGTGATTGCATTACGGTAAACGCCTTACCCGTTTGAAATGAATCTTGGAATGTAACTCCTGTCTCAAGGTTTTTCTCATGTCACATTGATTAAGGAATGTACCCCAATATGGTAGGGAAGTTCGAAATATATATGCCAAAAATAGAGGATCCTAGGACCTTTTATGATTAAACTTTCATTGAAATGTATATCTTCATGAGGAAAAGAGTTCAAACATTTTTCATTCATTTTAGTTACCCAAATAACACGTACGTGTACGACACATGTGCACTATCCATGCATAAGTCATACATGTGCACATGTGCATTTGCGTGGATGATGGACACATGCATAACCCGTGTATGTGCACATGTGCATTTGCATGGGTTATGCACACGTACATAACCAGTGACTAAGTCGTGCATGTGCAAATGTGCATTTGCATTGATAAAGTACGCATTTATATAACCGGTGCCTAAGCCGTTACGTGTACATGTGCATTTGCATGGATAAAGCACACATACAGAACCTGTGCTTAAGCCGTTATGTGCACATGTGCATTTGCATGGATGAAGCACACATTTATATAACCCGTGCTTAAGCCGTTATGTACACATGTGCATTTGCGTGGATGCAGCGCACGTACATAACCCATGTTTGAGCCGTTCATGTGCATATGTGCATTTGCGTGGATGAAGCACATTTAAATTACCGGTGCTTAAGCCGTTGTGTGCTCAGGTGCATTTGCACGGCTACTGCACGTGTGTATGAGACGTCCATAATACCGTGCAAGTGTATACTTTTACTTTCATTCTTTTACTCTCATTCTCATCAACAGAAAATAACCTCTATTTTTGGTAGGTGTCGTTTTTCCTCCAGGCGGTGTTATAGAGACTTTTCGACGAATGGCAGCTGAATGATTGTAAAAACTCCATAACGTCCACTGAGCTAGGATACAAGATCAACATGTGGCAGCACTGTACTGATGTAACTACTGTCAGGCAGTTCATAGGTTTCAAAATTATTTCTGACCGATTACAGCAGAATATGTTGCGTTATTTGTTACTTGACAAACATGTCAAAGATACTACCTAAAGCTTTGCTCGTTGCAAATAATAAACTCGAAAAGTAAAATTCTCACTGACAATTTTTTGTTACTTGTGATATACTTTGGAGATGATGTCTTTGGTGTTCATACCCACTCAGAATTCCGAATCGTTCATCGATTTACAGGTCTGAGTTCGATTTCTAACGCTTTTCGAGCATTTACTAGTATTTTTGATCATTTAGGGAGGATTGTTCTGATACAGACAATCGACATCCCCTTGCAGTCCGTATTGCTGACTCAAGTGGGAGCCCGTGGCCATCATCATCATCTTCGTCTCCTCATCTCTTTTGTGGAGGGTCAGTGCTCGCACTGACCGACATCTCCGCGAGGACGTATTGCTGCCTCAAGTGAGAGCCACAGTGGGCTTCCTCGATCATCTTCTTCGCCGAAGTCTTTTGCGACCATTTGGATGGCGTCAGGTGGCCATCCGGGACTACCACCGCAACCTCCTGGGCCGTCTCTGAACCCCACGTCAGTGGGTCGGGGACTGACCGAAGGCATCCATCTGCTTCCCAAGGCAAAAATTCTGGTAGATCCCGATCACGCACACCGGACAAACGTCACACTTCTTCAACTCAGCCACTGCCTAAGCGTCATCATACTATTAGTGAATCCGAGCAGTCTGTTTCCTCCATGAATCTCGACGACGCTAATGAATTTCCGACAATACTGGATTCTTCCAAACCACGTCTTCATTCATTCCTGCTTACCAACTTTGATCCCAAATTTGAGAATACCAAGCTGGCTTTTCAACAACTCATAAAATATCTACCACGCGCCTCCGTCGCTCAAATTGTTCATACACGCAATGGGATAATCTTCAAGTCATATGATTCATCATTCTTAACCACTGTACGAAACAAATGCAGTTTCGAAATTTTTGGCAAACATGCTGAAATGAAGCGACTTGAATCAAAGGCGTTTAAACAGGCACCACCTCCACGAAGACCCCCGGCTCTTTCAGTTGTCATTAGGGGGGTGGATCCTTTCCTGACAGACGATGAGATTCAGGAAGAACTCACTCAAGAGGGGCACTCTATACTTAAGTGCATACGCATTAAAAACGACCATGGAGCCACATACATGGTAAGAGTCCTTACTAATTCCGAAACCACCATCGATGACTTGCTAACTTATGGCGCTTTCATTTATAAAAGAAAGCATCGCGTCGAGCCATCAAAATCACCTCCACCTTTACCATTGCGATGCGAGCGCTGTCAAGCGTACAATTCCCACCCGACTTCAAAATGTACGCAACCTAGCAAATGTGGATACTGTAGCGGTGCCCACGATACTAAGGCATGCACCAACTTAGCTAAACCACCTAAATGCTCCACATGTCCAGAGCAGCATCCGACGTATAGTTATCGATGCAAAGCGAAACCTACAGCTGAGCCTCTCAGCCCGGAACTCACGGTTCCTTTGCGACCTGTTTTACCGCCAACTCAGCAAGCTCTACCACCACCAGCTATCAACGAACCTATTACTCTCCAACAATTACTTTTTTTTCACTATCGCAATGCAAAACATTCATCCTTTTCTTCGACAACACATTCTCGGGGTGGTCAATCACTCTGCTCGCCTGATCTTTAAATGTTCCTTTCAAGCTACCTACTCTGGTCCACATGTGTATTTTCATGTCACTCCATTCGAAGAACATGCCTCCGCAGAAACTTCCAACCCTTCTACTGCACCGTAATCATGGGTATTTCGCTCTTATTTGTTAATATTCGATCCCTCGCTACTCATTATACCCTTTTGGAACAGCTTCTCTTAGAAGAATCTATTCAAGCCTTCCTCATTAACGAAACTCACCTCACACCAGCTATGTCTTTTAAAATACCTAGATATACATTACTACGTTGTGATTCTACGGTCGCTGCACGCCGAGCAAATGGGGGAGTGGCTGTTGGCTTTCATCCTTCCATTAGTCATCGCCAATACCACCCTGCCTTATATAACATACCGGAGCACCTCATTATCACCCTCTATTTTCACTCCCTTTATGTCACTATAGCCACCATATATGTGCGCCCTGGACACCCAATCCCCCTCTCCTTCTTTCAGTATATCTCTAATAACTTTAAATATTATATCATTATGGCAGATATTAATATTCATAGCCGTTCAGATAACCAGAAACAACGTTTCCTTAACTTCATCACCAGTCATACCACAGGCCATATCTTTGACATACCAAAACCTACCCGACCTATCATTGAAACCACACCAGACGTAGTGATTTCATCTGTCAACCTTTCCCAACGATGTACTCTCGAGGTATTAGATTCCATTGGTAGCGATCATCTACCCATCAAACTTCACATAGATCAACCACAGCCTCTTAGTCCTCGAACCTTACCAGAATCTCGGCGTGTCCCACGTTTTGACCAAGCAAAATGGGAACATTATCGCTCAACAATCACTGCCGATTTAGCCAATCTTGAGCCGCCTACCACAGAAGATGCTCTGTATAATTGCATTTCAGATATCACCTACTCTATCCGTCATGCGTCCGAACTTCATATACCAACCTCTGAAATCTCCCGGTTCCAACCACGCCTACCACCAAGTTATCTACCTCTTATACACCGCTCCCGCGCATTTTTCCGAGAGTTTCAGCGCACTGGGAACTTGCATCATCGCAAACTCCAGCGCACAGTCCGAAACTATGTTAAGGCATATAAACTCCGGACCTGGGTAAAGACTTGCAACACCTTGGCAGAAACTTCGCACCCAACTAAGTACTGGAAACGCTTTAATCTGCTGACGGGCAAGCTTACCAGGACGCCTTATCCATTGCTTATTAATGACTGTCCGCTACAAACAGATGAAGATAAAGCCAACGCTTTTGCCGACCACCTGCAAACTACATTCACTCCCTTTTTACCAGACTTTCCCCGGAGGCATCCCACGGACATCTTAAACCTATCAGCACCTTACTTACAACCGAGTGAAACTCATAGGCTTCCCGACAATAATCCTCTCACCGCTCCTATCTCTACTGACGATATTTCGTCTGTCGTGAATCGCAAGCGTAATACAGCTCCTGGTTTGGATCGGATAACTTATCGCCACATCAAAGAAGCACCATACTGTCTTCTTCTTCTTCTTTCTTATGTCTATACATTTATACTTCGTACCGGCTACTTCCCCTCAGACTGGAAAACATCCTCTACTTTAATGTTTCTGAAACCTAACAAACCTCCAGATTCTGTTGCATCTTACCGTCCAATACAGCTAACCTCCGTATTTAGCAAGATTCTCGAGCGCATCATCGTCGCCAGAATTCATCTCTCTACCCATAATTTGCTTCCTGTGCATCAGGCTGGATTTGGACCTAATTTTAGCATCAACGATCAACTGCTCAGACTCTTAAATCTCATTACCAATCATTATAATGCTGCTCGACCGTCTTGTCTCACCCTTTTCGATCTCGAAAAAGCTTTTGATAAAGTTTGGCATTTAGCTCTTCTGTTCAAACTACACCGCTTCCGACTTCCGCTTTCTTATCTCAGATTCATATTTCACTTTCTTTCTAACCGCCTCTCTTATGTAACCATCAATAGCTCCTTCTCTCATCCGATTTTTATTCACTCTGGTGTACCCCAAGGCTCTGCTCTCTCACCCCTACTATATCTTCTGTTTGTAGCTGACATGCCGGCACTTCCTCTCAATGTGCACACTTTTCAATATGCTGATGACACTGCTTTTCTCTGTACAGCCCGAACCATTCAACAGATTAATTCCTCTCTCAGCCTAGCAATTGACTCCTTCTTTCGATGGTGCAATAAGTGGCGACTCCACATAAACTCCACTAAGACGCGCGCAATTGTCTTTATTCCACCTCGCAAGCGCTCTCGAATACAGAAAAATCCGAATCTCCTTAACATCAGTGTCGACGGTACACGAATTCAACCCACTAAACAGGTCACCTACCTCGGTCTCACTATCGACCATCATCTAACTTGGCGCCCACATCTTAAAGAAATCACTCGCAAGGCCTATAATCGTTTAAACCTTCTTAAACGTCTTATAGGTACCACATGGGGATTACAGCCTTCCACAGTACTCAATACCTACAAGGTAATTTTGCGCCCCGTCTTAACATATGGACATCCCGCCTGGGTTAGTGCATTACCATACTTCTACAACAAATTAAAAGTGCTCGAACGACATGCTTTTCGTCTAGCATACCGAATCAAGCTTCCGAGTCCAACGCAGGAGTTGTATGACCGCATAACGTTTCCTACCCTACTTCATCACATCGAAAAATTAAGGCTCAGGTTCATAACTACCCGCTTTCAGCAACGACACCCTCTACTTGTGGACACGATGGATATCGATCGCAACTACGATCTGGGTTATAATTTCATCACCTGTCCTTTAAACTCTGCTCTTCTCCCTTTATCTCAAAACTCTTCCACCTGATCACCCCGACCATTTTGTCGCATCTGCCTATTCTTCCGATCATCTTCCCCATCATGTTTCACCCACATTTACTGCACTGTAACTCCATTATACTAACAGGGCTTCACATGTCTTCATCACTGTCCAGAGTAGCCCCTGGACAAGAAGATAACCAGCATTCGTCTTTTTAACAAATTGTTTGTGTTTGTCCTGTGAAGTGCACCTCACCATCATCTTTTCCTGCCCTTATGATTATGATCACAAGATCATAATGTCTGATGGATACTATAATAAAATGAAATAAAGTTGACATATAATAAAGTGTTACTTAAATATATGATGTTCCAGTTCTCCTACATCCCATAGACCAGCTCCAATCTCCTTACTACCCCAATACTTTCAGCACTCACCCCGGATAGAGGGCGTAACCCTCACAAGGGAGCTAGCCTTCGGCTAGCAATAAAAAAAATTTGGTGTTATAACGACCCGCAATATCCTCTACTCATAAATGATACGGTTCCAACTACAGATACGGACAAGGCCACGGCCTTTGCACAATACTTTGAAACCGTCTTTACTCCTCACTCCGATCCAATATTTGCGCATCCTTCTCACCGACATATTGAAATAGAAGGTAATCCGACTCAGCAAACCCTACGAGCACAGTTTGGAGATCCACTTACTGATGCCACTGGCCTCCTAGCCCCAATTACATCAGAGGATATCCACAACGTTCTTCATAACAGACCTAATACCGCGCCTGGTCCAGACTCTATCAATTATCAGCAACTTTCACAGGCACCACCAATATTTCATACATTGCTCGCCCTTCTTTACACCGTCATCCTTTCTACAGGATATTTTCCTAACCTGTGGAAGCTTGTCAAACTCGTAGTCTTTCCAAAACCTCACAAGGATCCGACATCAGTTTCCTCACATAGACCGACAAGCCTGACTTCAGTATTTAGCAAAACACTGGAAAGGATTCTAGTTCAAAGACTCCTTCCTTTTCTGGCAGCACAACATCCTTCCACCTACTCAAGCAGGATTCCGACCATTTTTCGCAACCAATGATCAGCTCCTCAAACTCTCCTCACTCATTCAGAATCACTTTAATAAGCACCTTCCATCTGTGCTTATCTCCTTTGATATAGAGCGCGCCTTCGATACTGTCTGGCATGAGGGATTAATATATAAACTCAAACGTCTCCTACCACTCCATTATGTCCGTCTAATAGCAAATTTTCTAAATCAACGCCGTGCCTTCATTCAATTAAACCAGGGACACTCGCATGAATTTTTCTTAAGAGCAGGAGTGCCACAAGGATCCGCTCTCTCTCCGCTTCTCTATATCATATATGTCGCCGATATGCCTACTCCGTCACCTCCAATCCATGCCCTACAGTTTGCCGATGATACTGCCTATCTTGCTCTCGGCTCCTCTGTAGACCGCATCAATCTTCACCTACAAACAGCAATAGACACTTTAATCTCATGGTGCTTACGTTGGAAACTAAAACTGAACCCCACTAAAACACAAATGACGCTTTTTGCTCGAAAGAAAAATAAATACTGCCCCTCCCGAAATCCTGAACGCCTCCATATTACGGTACTCGACTTAGCGACCTCACTTCAAAACAGCGTTAAATATCTTGGGGTCTATTTTGATAAACATCTAACATGGCGTACACACTTAGCTGCTCTCGAGAAAAACATCCGCCAACGTCTAAACCTATTACGAAACTTGAAAGGCAAAACTTGGGACCTAAGCACCAAAGTGTTACTATACACCTATAAAGTATTTGTCCGTCCAGCTATGACATACGGCAATCTAGCGTGGCTTTCAGCAGCATCACATTTTTATGACCGCCTTCAACTTCTCGAGCGCAAGGCTTTACGCATCGCCTACTCTCTCTCATACCAAACCCCAAACGCTGACCTCTATCAGAATACCACCATGTTCCCTATATTGGATCATCTCTATAACCTCCGAACCCGCTATATCACACATCATATAGCTACCTCTCATCTTACAATCACAGAACTCTTGGATCAGACTCCTGCTCTCCCACGTTCAGGATATCCTCCTCTGGACCACCTCCTTACCATTTACGAAAGAGCTACAAATTCACCTGACTACAACCCGGAGCGCACTATATACCAAACCCATCCACATCTCTATCGATAATTATCCAGCCACATAGGCCACGAATTTTAGAGTAAGCTTAAAATCCCTTTCTCAGGAGCATCAACTCTGATATTTATACTTTAAACTCTCAACAACTTATTGAAACCTGACAATCCTCCCTACAGTACTAAACAATTATTTATCTAAACCACTGGCCAAAGAGAAGGCGTAACCTTCTACGGCCCGCCCATCGCCAGATGGAAATGAAAGACAGTTTAAAAAAATTGGTGTTATATATGGTGTTGCTGCGTAAAGCACCGAATATATAAACTCTTGTTTTTTTTCGTTGCATCTCAAATATGCTTTTACATCACGTATGTACTACGAGGAAATCACCTGTGTCCTACATGTGATTGGGTACTGCGTGTAAATCACATCTGTCGTACATGTAAATCACCTGAGTAGTACGTGTAAATCACCTGTGTGTTACGTGTAAATCATCTGGGTATTGCGTGTAAATCACCTGTGTGTTACGTGTAAATCATCTCTGTCATATGTAAATCACCTGTATGCTACGTGTAAATCACCGCTGTCCTACATGTAAATCACCTGTCTACTACATGTAAATCGAAAACGTGCTACTTGTAAATCACCTGCGCGGTAGGTGTAAGTCACTTGTGCAGAACGTGTACGTGTGCATTGCACATGTCCTGCGCACGTGAAGATGTTGAATAGGACCTGTGACGTATATGTGCATCACATGTACTACTAGAGCAAAATAAATGACGCGTCTCTTTGTTTTGAAGTTTTTCAAAATATCTCCGTTTTCTTTATATGTTCGAAATTTGGGAATGTTTCCCCAGCACGACAGGTTATGAACAAACCCGTTTTTAATATTTGTGTTAGATATTAGCTTAAAATAAATAAATTAGAAGCAAAAAACATTAAATCGACAGAAATCTCGAGAATTACCAACTCTGCTAAAGTGGGAAATTTTCAAGAACGCGAGGGAATTCTGCAGTTCAACACGAAGCAGCGACATCTATGTCATTGAGAGAAATGTGGATTAAATCTACAAACTAATCTTTTAACGAATATTTCTAATAGTCTTATTACGTGCATTATCTGCAAACTCCAAATATATGAATATATGCTAAGTATTAACGTAAAGATAGAGCAAATAGTGGAAATTATCCATGGAAAAGGACGAATTGGTAGCACGATCGTAACGAAAAATGGTCTTTACCGGAACAGGCTCAGTTCATGTAAGAAAAGAAATAGCTCGGTTAGTTAAAGCAACGAGTCTATATGGCGAAGGTAGTGGGTTCGATCCCCATGGAAGTACCGTTATCATTTTTATAACTAAGCTTATTTTATTTATTTTTTATTGGGGAAAGAATCAAATTGTAACATATGTGTAGAAAAGAGAAAATGTCGTCGCATTTGCATTAGTGTCTCTAATTTTTGTTTGCAAACAGTTTCGTAATTATTTCCCCTGTGCTCTCTGCCCACTACATGCTCACTGATGCATAACGAATGTTTCCCAGTAAATGTTAATTCTAATTTGGAGAATTTTATAAAGTTTCACAATGTTTCTCACTACATAGTCATCTATCTACGTGTTTGGATATTTTGATAACAGATTTCCCTATTAAATGATTAATTTTCCATATAAATATTTGTCTTATATTGAAATTGTTTTGAATTTACTACATAAGGAAAGTTGCCCGAAGGAGAAGAACTCAAGTAATTGATATTCTACGTAAAAGCAACCTATTGTAGAATGATGATGCTTCTTACCTTCAGCACATAATATTAAGGTTAGAGAGTCAGAGAGAAAAATTCTGTTTTTTCCTCCCCTATGACCACTCATCTTAAAGCTCTACATATAATGATTCGTGTCACATAATTTCGGCTCCCCAAAGACATTCATATTTATTATTATTATTATTATTATTATTATTATTATTATTATTATTATTATTATTATTATTATTATTCCTGAATATGCCACCCTTACATAATGTAGTAACTTTAGACATCTTAGTTTAAAGTGCTTTCTTAAGTAATAATGTGAGCAACCACGTCACAAAATTTAAAATGTATGAGGGGGCAAGACGTTTTATTTCCCCCCTCTCTTTTCAGCACCCTCCAACAGAAAGTATATAATTTCTGAGAAGCAGGGCAGACAAAATGAATAAGAAATATATTTAGAGCATCCTTTCCTCCTTCGTCAATGGAATATCACGTAGCATTTTTTATTCTACTGAAGACGACTCTAGTCCGTTATGGATAGGTAACAAAAGAAATACCTAATATATTTATAGCGCCCCTTGACTGTAATATTACCTCTTGTTTATTTGTTCGAGGCTGCCCTACACAACCAAGGATGACAAAAATAATAGAAAAAGCGTCTAAAGATTACAAAGCACTTTATATTTTGTCAGAAACAAGGTAGTATATACACTGAATTGCTTTCGTTAACAAGTGTTTCACCCTTGAGTCGCTTATAAAATTAGGCAGCATAAACTTTTGCCGATCATTGTTCTAGAGGGATTTGTCCAGAATGGTTTGGTGTCGGGCTAATAACGATGAGTATGTTTATTTACATCACCGTTAAAGAAATAGCAAACTTTCTGAAAGGAACTTACTTAGGAAAGAGATCTTCCTTCTACTTAGCCAGAGCCCACTCTGAAAAATTGCATCTGGCGTTCTGAGTGAAAGTTCCATGAGACTATTAGAAAAATATATATTCCCGTTTCCACGCTGATGGTAGAATTTCTTAAGCAGTTATTGAATTACGTTCGAAGCATAGGCGTAAATAGCGCCCCCGCAACCCTGTGGCGTGGGGACCGAACAAGCTGTAAGGCCAAAAAATATACAGAAAGTATGCAGGGGCGGGCCAGGCCAAATTTTCACAAGGGCAAAGTGACTATTTGGCGCCCTCCCCCTAGTACTAGCCTATTTTAATATTTTAAACTCATTTTTCAAAAAGAAATCCATTACCTAGGAAAACTTCACAAAGAATATGGCCCGCTATAAACAATACGAACTCGCCCCCCCCCTTGGTCTAGTGGCTAGCACGCCTGCCTTCTGGGTACCGGGTCCAATTCCCGGTGGATTACTGTTGAACGATAAAAGTGGTTCGGATTCCACTATAATTAATATCCACATACCCCTTGGCCGTTAAGGTCGTTAATGACCGTGGAACGCTAAACTCAAGCAAACAAACAAACAATACTTACTCCCCGGCACTCGTTATTCTACATGCCATCTCTCCATTTTTCGATACAGCCCCCTTAGTACTATGAAACTCTCTTCTTCCATGGTGAAGTGGAAAAATATCATGTAATTGCCAGTACTTTATAAGAATATAAACCAAAAACGTCAGTAGAAAACACATTATAAAATTTACTTTTTGAGGCTCGTTTTGGCGCCTCTCCTTCTCTGGGCCCCGGGCAGTTGCCCGGCCCTTGGTCCGCCCCTGAAAGTACGGACGTATAACTAAGGACTGCGGAGGAGAGGTTAACCTTCATGTTATGCCACTGGTTTGACGTGTTTGAAATGTTCAGTAAGTGATCGGTTAGTGAAATAATTTCGACGGTTACTGGTGTTTAAAGTTTAGCTAAGACAAAGCTACCTAACCAAATACATTTGATATCGCGATATCTCAATTTGATTTTTCCTCACATAAAAAAGATAAAAACAATAGTAATAAAAACCCTTACTCGTACCCTTACTCGTACTGGGCTCGAACTAACAACCTAATTCGTACAGACTAGTTGCTCTGACCAACTGAGTTTCGATTTCTTACGCGAAAGAAGTCTGTTATATTACGAGGCATACTTTTCATTATCAAAACTGTTCGAAGTAATACGAACATGGCTTAAGAACAGAGACGGAACTGAATTACCACTCGATTGACCTTGAGGGCAAATCACCAAAGAGTAGCTTTAAACGTAAGTTCAGCATGCATTTCTGTGGAGTTCTGTTCAGTATTCCTATCTGCCAGTCATGCTTGTTCGTAGGAGTAATATTTTACAAACCTAACCTTTAGATACAGCACAATGGCAGAGAACCAAAGGAAAGGAATTCTTGTCCTTGTGAACGTGGGATACCACCATGTGCAATAAAACTGTCGCGTCTCCTTGAAGTGATATTTCATCGAAAATAACTCGTTTTCTTTTATATAGTCTATCAGAAGTTTTTGAGGGTTTCAAAATGAGGAAACGTTACTGACAAACAAGGACACACTTAGGGGTGGGTCCAGGGGGTCCGGACCCCTCTGAAATCCCAAGTTTTCTGTAAATTTAGCCTGATTTTGGGGTTTATCTTTTAAAATTTTATTATGATTTATCCTAATATTTAAGACGGACCACTTCCGAAATAAATTACTGCGTACGTGTCTGCTGACAATTTTCAATATATTCGTTAAATAATAAAGTAAAATAACTCAATTAGGAGCAAAAAGCTTCAACACGGGCTAACTTTTGTTCACTGACAATATTGTTAGAAGGGATATTAATAGAAAAGCTGCTAGTCAATGCTGAACCTTGGAACGTCATCCCGAACAACAAGCCTATTATTGAGAACTACATATGAAACATTTTATCAAAACTTATCCAGCTTTCATCTGGCATGAAATTATTATATATATTAAAATTGACTCTCCTAAAATGTGCATCTAACCATTGCTATACGTATCTACGAAGCAATGATTTTTTTAAAACGAAATATGTGAGCCGAAAACTAACAGCCAGAAACTTTATTTAAATCGTAACCGTGCATTAACGTGAAGAGAAAGCTTGGTCCATTGGTAAAGTATTGAAAGAATAAAAACTCAATGTTCGTAGGTTCGAATCTATCCACTCACCACAACATTTTATTCTTATGTGTAACGATGAAATAAGAAAAACAAATGTATAACCGTTAAGACAAAACTTCAGCCAAGTCTGAAGAGAACAATACTAAAATAGTAACACCACGACGTCAACCAAGAATTATTCCATGTAGCGTTTGGACGAAATTACAGCTGTAAAAGTAAAAACAGGCTGATAGGTGTAATGCAGTCTAGACTTCTGAATGCACTTACTTCCTGAAAACTTCCGTCTCGTCATTGATATGCCGTTAGTCATTGTAGAACCTTTCAATTGGAAGTGAAATGATACAAACTAAACAGTTTTAAATCAATAAATATCCATGTGTAAAAGTAGGTGTCTCTTATCTGTAGTTCTGAGTTCCTTTTACTTTGAAGTGACAAATGAGAGAAGAAAGTATGGTGTTTGAAAAAAAAATCAAATTTGAGATTTCAACGAATTTACACGTATTATACTCCTAACACCGAAAAAGTTATTTTTCGATACATGTCCATCTGTTCGTCCGTCCGTTCGCTACACTTTTCTGTGCACTCACCTAGAGGCCATACTGTTCAACTTATCTGCACCAAATTTTAGTTTAAGATTTTCATAGTATTTCCTATAGTTTTTTTATTTCCTTCTACTCCCAAAACAAGGGTAGTTTCCTGTACGATGAAAATAGAAAAAAGATATTTTCTCATAACTGGCTATAGCGATCTTGTTTTCTTTCTTTTTTTATAAATCAATATTTAATTGCAACCCTATTTTGTGGTATAAGGCATTTATCTGAGAAAAATCTACAAGGGGTAGTTTATACTAAGGGGGTGAGTTTTTTCTCAGTGATTTTCTCAAAATGGACTCAAGTGTTATCGTTCATATTTCATAAATAAGATTTCATTAATAACTTAACAATATGGTATAACTCGTTTGCCCTAAAAAATATGCGAGGGGTAATTTATTCTTGGTGGAGTGTGTTGCCTGGACGATTTTCTCAAAAACGGCTCAAAAGAGTTTATTGATATTTCAAAAATAAATATTTCGTTAATAACCGAACAATATGGCAAAACTCGTTTGTCCTGAAAAAATATGCGAGGGGTAGTTTACTCTTGGGGGTGTTTTTCCTCTACGGTTTCCTCAAAAATGAGTCAAGCAATTTTGTTCGTACTCAGAAATAAATATTTCATTAAAAGCCTAATAATATGGAATAACTCGCTTACCCTGAAAGAATCCTCAAGAGAGAGTTTATTCGGGGAGTTATTTTTCCCTCACGATTTTCTAAAAAATTACTAGGACAATTTTATTGATAATTCATAAATAAGTATTTCATTAATAACCCTATATTTTAGTATAAGTCATTTCTATGAAAAACAATTACAACGGATAGTTATTTTGGGGGTCAAGGTTATTTCCCCGATAATTTTCTCGAACGACAGGCGATTTTGTTCAAATTTCGCAAATAAATATTTCATTAATAACCTAAAGTATATCTTGAATCATTGTTCGAAACAATGCACAAGAGGTAGGTTACTCCTGACGTATTCTTTTTGAACGACTTTCTCAAAAATGACTCATTTGATTTTTTTTTCATATTTCATAAACAATGATTGCATTAATTGATCTATTATATGTCTAATGAAAATGTGCTCAAAGTGTGAGTTAGTTTTGTAGTGTGGATCTTATTCAATCGAAGTTTTTTATTCGATAATCTGACATTCGATGTATTTGAATAATACGATAATTTTATTCGTATTATCCAAATACACACTTCAGTAACAACTGCGGCCTAACACAGTTAAGAAATTGAATTGAAAAAGTTTAGTGCGGTGGAACTGTAATTGAATATTTTTTGGTAAACTCCCTAGCTTTTTGTGGTAAACTCAGGCTTTTCTTTTTCGAGCGACAAAAGAGAGAAGAAAATATAGTGATTGTGAAAATAATATGTCAAATTCAGAATTCAACGGATTTAAATGTTTCATGGCGTCTACATACCGAAAATGTGACTTTCCGACACCCGTCCTTCCGGTCCGTCCGTTCGGTACACTTTTCTATGCACTCGCCTAGACGCCATACCGTTCAACTTATCTACACCAAATTTTAAACTTAGGGTTTACATAGTATTCCTACAGGAGCTTTTCCAATTTTTTTCCTACCACCTAAAATAAGTGTGGTTTAACAACAGCCGAAAATCGAAAAAAGCTGTTTTCTCAAAAATGGTTTTAACAATTTTGTTTATTTTTCATTAATCAATATTTAATTAATAACCCTATATTGCAGTATCAGATATTTCTCTTAGATAAATTTACCAGGGGTAGTTTATTCTTGGATTTGACTTTTTCTCGACGATTTTCTCAGAAAAGTCACTGGCGAATTTTGTACACACTTCATAAATAAATATTTAACCTTACAACGTGGTATAAGTCAATTGACCTGAAAAATATATGAGTAGTAGTTTATTCTTGGAGTTGAATTTATTCCAAGTGAGTTTCTCAAACACGACCAGTTGGCAACCCTGTATCTCGACAACGAAGCTCAATTCGAGGACCATTTGTTTCCTTTTGATGTCACGAATCATCTCCCGAAGTTTGTGGACATCTTTCAGGTTCACCCTTAATGAAGCTTCTTTTCGAAAAGTTAACTATTAACTTTAGGCATTGTTTATCTTTTTTAAATCACAAATGCCGTTCTTAATTTTAAGGCAGAGAGCTACTTCTGAGAGAATAGATCTTGAAAAATAATTTTAAAACTTAGACTTTTGTTTTCGAGACATTCCAGACAAGACGAGACATTTTACAAGCTATCTTGTGTCCAAAATATTTGCCTCGTCTTATCTTGGATGTCACAAAGCGCGTCTCGTCTCTTTCTCGAGACATGACTTATCTCGTGCGCATTCTTTAACACTTGGAAAGGATTATCTTTCTACACAAAGCATTGTTTTATAATGGTTGCATATTTATGATAATTGCTGTCAACATAAATTACAGTCCTTTCAGTTCCAGTTTACAATCCCTAGTTTAACGTTGCACGATTATGCACCTACGCTAAGGGAGAAAGATGAAAAATGAAATGGTGAAATGAAGAAAGTGGGAGGAAAATGGAAAATCTCAAGAAAACACATACCCATGCACACGGTATTTGTCCACCTCAAATTTCACTTGGCGCGAAGTGGAATCGAGCCACGGAACCCTGCACCAAATGTGAATGCTTTCTTCTTCTTCTTCTTCTTCTTCTTCTTCTTCTTCTTCTTCTTCTTCTTATAATAATAATAATAATAATTATTATTATTATTAATAATAATAATAATAATAATAATAATAATAATAATAATAATAATAATAATAATAATAATAATAATAATAATAATAATAATAATAATAATTGAAGCGAGCTTAACGAGTTTCAACCGTCCGACTCAACCAACGTTTGGGTGCCTGTTCGTTCGTCTACTCCATGACAACTTCTCATAAAAGACATTTAATTTTAATGAAACTAGTAAGTGTCTTCTTTTAGCTTTGCGAAGTAACTATTTTTTGGAATTTGAATCTGCAAAATATAAGAGGTAAAATTAACCAAATGGTGCAAGTTTCCACTCATGTATACAAAACAATTTTGCAATATTAACTACGTGAATCTTGTCCCATAAAGAAGCCGAAACCCGTACACCGAAAGAGCCCTCCGAGATTTGATCATTGTCCACATTGACTGAAATTGTCATTTGAATTGTCAAGACTTTAATATGAAGCCAATAGTTTCTTTAAAATAGACAAAAAATTCGAAAGTTATAAGCATTTTCATATTTTTGCCTTTTCCCATAAGGGAGCCGTAGCCCCTATACTGAAGAGCCCCCTCCCCGAGATTTGATCATTGTCCACTCGGACTGAAATTGTCATTTGGAACCAACACTTTAATACGAAGCAAAATATTTCTTTAAAATAGACGAAAAATTCGAAAGTTATAAACATGTTAATATTTTTGCCTTTTCTCATAAGGGGGCCGTATTAGCCTACACTGAAGAGCCCCACGAGATTTGATCATTGACCACTTGGACTGAAATTCTCATTTGAAACCAAAACTTTAATATGAAACCAAAAATTAAACTTTTACATCAATTTAAACTGGGTTCCGGTTCACCCCACTATTGTTTAGTTTAGTGGTAATTTATGACAGCTTCACATCATCAAAAGAATGTTTCACTTCCCCGCCCCTTCCCCAGGAGTTCGTGCTGGATCCGCCACTGGAATCAATAGACACTTTTCCTATTCTTGTTGTCACCCTTTATTGTGTAGGGGCTCCCTCGTACAAATAAAGAAGCGGTAATATTACAATCAAGGGGCGCTATATACTAGGTATTTCTTTAGTTACCTACCCCTATCCGCACAGGGCCATCTTTGGTAGAATAAAAAAATGTTACGTGATATTCCAATCATGAAAAGGGAGAGGATGCTGTATATATATTTCTCATTCATTTTGTCTGCCCTGCTTATCAGAAATTACTTTCTGTTGGAAGGGTACTGAAATGAGAGGGGCAAAATAAAACGTCGTACCCCCTCCTATATGGTTGCTCAAATAATTACTAAAGAAAGCATTTTAAACTAAGATATTTAAGATTTAAACTAAGAAACTAAGATATCCTTACATTATGTAAGGATGGCATATTCAGGATTAATATAATATAATATAATATAATATAATAATAATAATAATAATAATAATAATAATAATAATAATAATAATAATAATAATAATTATTATTATTATTATTATTATTATTATTATTATTATTATTATTATTATTATTATTATTATTATTATTATTTGAATGTTTTTGGAGCACCGAAATTTTGTGAGACGAACAATGATATGTAGAGGTTTAAGATGGGTGGTCATAGGGGAGGAAAAAACAGAATTTTTCCTTGTCTGACTCTCTAACGTAAAGATTATGTGCTGAAGGTAAAAAGCATCATCATTCTACAATATTTTGCTTTTACGTAGAATATCAATTACTTGAGTTTTCCTCCTTCGGGCTACTTACCTTATGTAGTAAATTCAAAACAATTTCAATTCAATACAAATACATTATAAAACTTCCGTAATTAAACATCTAGGGAAAATTAAACATTTAATAGGGACATCTGTTATCAAAATATCCAAACACGTAGATAGAAGACTATCTAATGAGAAATATTGTGAAACTTTATAAAATTCTTCAAATTAGAATTAACATTTACTGGGAAACATTCGTTATGCATCAGTGAGCATGTAGTGAGCAGTAAGCATAGGGGAAATAATTACGAAAGTGTTTGCAAACAAAAATTATACATATTAATGCAAATGTGACAACGACATTTTCTCTTTTTTTTGGTATCGTCATGAGTTTTACACATATGTTACAATTTGACTCTTTCCCACATAAAAAAATAAATAAAATAACCATAGTGATAAAAATGATAACGGTGCTTTCATGGGGATCGAACCCTCTACCTTCGGCATACAGACTCGTTGCTTTAACTAACAGAGGTACTTGTTTTCTTACGTGAACTGAGCCTGTTCCGGTAAAGACGATATTTCATTACGATCATGCTACCAATTCGTCCTTTTCCATAAATAATTTCCACTATTTGCTCTATCTTTACGTTAATACTTAGCATATATTCATATATTTGGAGTTTGCAGATAATGCACGTAATAAGACTATTAGAAATATTCATTAAAAGTTTAGTTTGTAGATTTAATCTACATTTCTCTCAATGACATAGATGTCGCTGCTTCGTGTTGAACTGCAGAATTCCCTCGCGTTCTTGAAAATTTCCCACTTTAGCAGAGTTGGTAATTCTCGAGATTTCTGTCGATTTAATGTTTTTTGCTTCTAATTTCTTTATTTTAAGCTAATATCTAACACAAATATTAAAAACGGGTTTGTTATTAACCTGTCCTGCTGGGGAAACCTTACGAAAATTTTGAACATATAAAGAAATCTGAGATATTTTCAAAAAACTTCAAAATAAAGAGACGCGTCATTTATTTTGCTCATAGTAGTTCTTGTACATGTTAAAAATTTGATAGAGATCGGTTCAAGAGTTATTAAGTCACAAACTTAGTCACTTTTATTTTTGTTCACATTGATTTTTATACATCTCCCCCTCCTCCTGCTCCCCTATCTTGCTCCATCAAAGTGAACTGACAGATAACATTCCAGGCTTGAACATCACCTATATTAAAAATTGATCGAGATTAGTCGTTTTGTTCAAGAGTTATTGGGCCTTATGCAGAGTCGTTTTGATGCGTGATTAGTGCCATACTAAAGAGTTCGACTAACATATGTTTCCTGCAGTAGTCTGGCTTTTAGAATGCTGCTAATCATACGTCAAAACGACTCTGCATAAGGCGGATTAAGTTTTATTTATTATTTTATAACTCCCCCTTCTCCCAACCCCTAAGTTTTACCGTGAAAGTGAAATGATGAAAACACTCCCAGGCCCAAACCTTATCTATGTTGGAAATTTGTTCGAGATCGGTCGGGTGGTTCAAGAGAATAGTAGTCACAAAAATAGTCACTTTCAATTTTATAATATAGATTTATTATAGAATAATATTATATCACTCAATCCTCGATGTGCCGTATACCTGAGGAGGCGAAAAGTTATATTAATAAACAATTATTCATCGTACAAGCATCCGTCCATGAAATCAAACTTGCGATCACATACACTAAGTTTTTGTCAATGTCATGAAAATGTTATTTCGATATTAATTCTCTGAGCACACATTAAAAATTTCCAACGGATGCTTGAGTCTCGGAGCCAAGGCCATACCCATGTAGTCGACATCTATGGTGTACGGTATGTTCAATGCTATATTTCTCTTTAGTTTTGGAAGAACACCACCAATATGCTTTGAAATGAAATGAAGTATCTAGTTTAACGTCCCATGATTATGCATCAAGGGTAAGGGAGACGGTAGTTATGAGAAATGACTAAAATGGTGGAATGAAGAATGTAGGAGGAAATAGAAAAACACTGAGAAAATCCACGCACACAGTGTTTGTCCACCAAAAAAGCTCACATGGCACAAGATGATGTGTGGTTTGAAAACGAGCAATACCTACAGAAAACGCGAACAACCAATTCAGAAAAGACATACTATAGCTATATGTTACAGGGGCAGATCTGCTCACACGGATTGCATAAACTACTGGGAACACATTCACTCCAGCAGTATTTTTTACTGAAGCCAAGAAATCCATCTCCTTCTTTTTTACATTCTATATAAAAAAATTTAAAAAATAATGTAGTGTCGGTACTTGTGCAAGACTCTTGTGCCAGAGTCTTGGTCTTGGTATTGGTATTGCACCTTTGGTCTTGGTCTTGGTCTTGCATGCAAGACTCTTGCAAAAACTGCAAGACCAAGACTCTTGCGCTCATCACTAAGCATATCATACGAATGAAAGTAAAATGTAGCAGACTGCACCATGCTGATCAAGATACAAAAAAGTTATTACTCAGAACACAGAAGGCAAGAAATGTCACGGTAGCTACACCGTGAAGCATATATATCTGGCGCGTGTGGTAGTCGGTTCGATCTCGGTTAATGCCATGTGAGCTTTGTGGTGAAAAACGAGTGTTTGTGTTTTCTAGGAGTTGCCTTGTATCCTACCACTTTCTTCATTCTACTAATTTTCTCATCATCATCCATTCAGTGTGAGCCAAAGTTGCCTAAAGGTCTTAAAAATAAATTCAAAAAAGCTCACAAGGTAAGGACAAATAGTTTACAAAATAATATTTCTCTGCTGTTAGTTGTCTGATTCTCCTTGACCCTGACTTCTTTTTTCTACATTCTGAAACATTGAAATTTATTTCACGAGTTTCAATACACGAATATACAGTAAATTGCTCATAATTACATCGAAGACGAAGACACTTGATTCCATATATTCCAAAAAGATATATCTAGGTATATACTTTGATTTCATATATTCCAGCCTTTAGGCTTTGCAGTGTTAACCCAGACCAATCCAAAAACTACTTTACATTTTATCATGTTTAAATTTGTTGCAATTATTTAAAAAAAAAAAAAAAACAATAGCTTGGAACAAAATAATTTTATTGGGTAATAAAAAGTATTTAATTGAAATTTTATAGGTTACTGCACAATAAGCTCTATTTAAAGTGCTATAGTACTGGAAGCTGAACGACACATCGGAGGAAAGAATGCTTGGGGGGGCATTCTACACCCCCGTTTTACAAATCTGTCCCCATACCCACGGGATCTGTGTCCCTATATGGTGTTTGCCCCGTTTGTGTAACATACTCATGACGGTACACCCAGATTAGCTAGTGGTGAAAAAAAAAATATTTTTGGATGGCCATTTTCGATTAAAGATGGCGACTTTTAAAAACATTTTCTTATATTGTGATCTATTCGTGATCGTACAACTCCTTCATACCAAACCGAGCAGTCTGCGGCGAAATACCATCGGCTCAAAAGGCCCCAGGTTGAGTCCCGGAAGGCTCATTTGTATGGATTTTAACAGCACTTGTCTTTTCGTATGTGTCAGAGGGCAAAATCATGCGGGATAAGAGGATTTCAGTCTGAAAAATTTGGGGAGAATATCCTTCCCAGGTTACTTTCATGGGGGTAAGAAATTAGTAAAAATATAGGATATATAATACATTTTATAGCAGGATTAAAAATATGGTTTGGTATACTATTTCTTTTTTGTTAATTATGTTCTTCAGTGTTCGAATTTTGCCCGTTCTCATATTTTCTGCTTTCAACGGACTTCCATAAATATTATACCAATTTTTTTTTTTTTTTTTTTTTTTTTTTTTTTTACACTTATCAAGTTCGAAAGGTTTTATGTGCCTGTAGGAAACCGTTTCTGAAGATAAATTCAGGTTCTAATTAATATTATTCACTAGGAAAGGGAAGTATTCCCCTCCTCTCAACATGGATGCAGAGGCCAATTTCGCACTCTGGTCAGATCCAGCATTTCCACGTAACAAAACAAAGACATTCACCTCCAGTGTTATCGTTAGTATCATAAATTTACTAAATGCAAACAACAATTTGCAAGATGACGTGCTTCAATTGCCGTTTTCGGTGCATTTAGCAAAAAGAATACCGCCACGACAGAATAAAGACCACTGTAGTCTATTCTCTTCTGCCACCTCAGCCAGAACTTTCAAGTACAGCTTGTGAAGAGTGTACCCAGTTTTCAAATTGAATGGATGGTGGTGGTAGTTCGGTTTCTTGAGCTTGTAAAAATCTTTCCTGTCTGTTTTGTTTTCATCATTTCAGCCAGAAATGGAAAAAATAGAGAATTCCTCAGTTTACAGCAAGGGGAATTTGGGACAAGACATTAAGGATGATATTATTGGAAGCTCATGTATCACAATTGTTTCATTCAATAGACAGAGGACACTTTTCTATGAAGGCTTTTCAACATGTTTTCTCACAAAGGGGGTTTTCCTTTTGCAATTTATATGACCACTGGCAACTTCAGTCTTGGCCTTTCCCGCAAGCGTTTGCATTTTCGAGACACGAGACGAGACGAGATACAAGAAATGTCTCGTCTCGTGATAACACTATTCGTGGCTAAGCGGTTAACGTACGTGCCTTTGGTTCAATTCCCCGGGTCCCCTGAAACCCGGGTTCAATTCCGGCGGAACTCATGTTGTTCGTATTCCACGTTACTCAGTAGGTGCATATAGCCTCGCTGCTGAACGGGACGTTAAACAAAAATCAATCAATCGGAGTGAATGCATACGAGCAGCTGCTATTGTAGTCCGAAGGCTGTTTATAGTTGGTGACGGAACATATGTATAATCTCTTCTGACCCATACAGTTACAGAAAGAAAGATTCACCAGCTTTCGCCACAGCATCAGCTGATGCTCGAGTATTATTGAAAGTATTTAGTTTCTCTTTCAGTTCCTTATTCTCCGTAACTTTTGGTAAGCAGAAATTTAGCCTTTTCGGTAAATTGACAAAACTGAATCTCATTCTGTAAAGTCGTATAGAATTATAAGAAAGTCCTTCATAACACCTGTATCATCTTGAATAGCACTAATGTGGTTAATCTTGGCTGCGCGAGTCTTCGTCCATAGCATCATCATTTTCAAAGATGTGTCTGGTGGAGCAAGGGCAACTAAAAGAACGAACAAATCTGTGTCTTCACCAATCAAAATAATTGGAAGGCCTCTGTTGGCCCCTGTAATAGCCATGGTTACAATCAGCACATCAGCATTTGCCTTGGCCTGAAGTATCTTGCTCCCTGATTTCTGGAGATGCTTACTCAAAAGATGGATAAATCTAATTCTGTTGCTGTCATTGAGGAGGCATTCAGTCTGTCCTACAGTATCAGTAATATTATATTCTACTTCTATGTCTACGTGGCAAGTCTTTTCTGTACGTCACGGATGTCCCACATCTTTGTGCTATGACCTTCACCATATCTATCAAAACGACAAGAGGTTTTCCATAATGTGTAACAACGTATGCAATATATTACTGACATATTTCTTTGAACGTAGCTGGACGCTGCCATACAACAAGATGCAGGATATGCTTACAATCAACTATACAG
This sequence comes from Thermobia domestica, assembly GCF_964235325.1. Lineage (NCBI taxonomy): Eukaryota > Metazoa > Arthropoda > Insecta > Zygentoma > Lepismatidae > Thermobia > Thermobia domestica. The sequence continues at coordinate 93,700,215 of NC_137464.1, forward strand.
GATACACCCTGTTTTGAGGCACTACTTGTTTTCTGGGTCGAAATTGAGGACAAAACGGATATTATTGATGATTTTGTATCTTTCCTCATTAGACCACCTTCACCAAATAAGAATCCCTTCTTATTTGGTACGCGGATAGTTCATATTTGAAGACCTCAGAGAACTTCTCTTCTGACTTAACTATGCATGTCATGCTGTTCATGGTTTGGGTTTACACAATCTGATTCATTGTTACTGAATTTGTTACGCTGTCTAAAGTCTTACAGTTGCCTTGCGTTTCAGATGAATTTCACTGAATTACTTTACCTCAATCTTCTTCATCGCAGCAAGTCCAACTTCTAATGCCTTATCACAATTTCTTCTCCCTACAATATTGTAATAAAGATCCAAAAACTAAAGTTTTCACTTCTGTGCTGAGAAGTTTTGTGGAATTTCCTCTTTTTTTTTTTTCTTTCGAGAAAGTGTAAATTTTCTCAATTTCCACACAATAAGAACAACTAATGAAATATCTTTTTAACGAGGTCTAGTTTATATCTCTGCTGTGTTTACAACCTTTATTGTAGTCGGTTGAAGTAAATGCTTTGGTTTCCATGAAACTTTTTGGAATGGAAAATAGGCTATCAATATGGTGGTCATAGTGACCAAACCTGACATGGGATTTTTTTTTCTGAACTTTCTCTGAGTTGCTGAATAGAGGGTCATAATAATTTTAGAAAAAGGTTTCAACTTACTTTTTTTTAACGTCTGGGTTTCGCCCTCTTTTGGTGTGTTGAAGTAATTTGAATGATGTACTATTACTTTTGATTGTTGTAATCTTGTATCTGAGTTTTGTCCACTTTCCTCATTCAACTTATGTTAAAATATTTGGTCTAGGAATTAATTCGTGCGGTTGGTACGCACACATTGAAGCTGTAGTACAAACACAAAATACATAAATACCTTAAGAAAAATATTGTCCATCGCTAGCCACCACTTTCGCCCATCTGTCAGGCAATGTACGGATTCCGTGGCGAAAGAAGTCCTCATCCTTGGAAGCGATCCAGTCAGAGACCCATGTTTCGATATCTTCTGAAGAAGTAAACCGCTGTCCAATCAAATCGTTGTTCATGCAATCGACAAGTAGTAGTCCGAAGGAGCAACGTCTGGTGAATACGGCGGGTGGGGTAAAACTTCCCATCCGACATTTTCTAAATAGGTTTTGACCGGTTTTGCGACATGTGGGCGAGCGTTATCATGTTGAACAATAAGTTTATTATGTCTGTTCTCCCATTCTGGTCGTGTTCTGGCCAGAGCTTGCTTCAAACGCATTAATTGTCGTCGATAACGTTCTCCATTCATAGTTTCACCCGGTTGCAGCAGCTCATAGTACATCCCACCATATGCACAGCATAACCTTTGCACAGTGAATATCTCGTTTTGGTTGTGATGGACCTGGTTCACCTGGTTTCACCCAGGCCTTTTTTCGTTTAGGGTTCTCGTAATGGATCCACTTCTCATCACCCGTAATAATTCGATGCAGAAACCCCTTTCTGCTCTGTCGTTGAAGCAGCAATTCGCAAATGGTTTTTCGTCTTTCAACGTCTCTGTCTTTCAATTCATGTGGAACCCAATGTGACATCTTTTGAATCATTCCCATGGCTTTCAAGCGTTTGGAGACTGTTGTTTGATCAACGCCTAATGCTGCTGCAAGTTGTTCCTGCGTTTGACACGAATCCTGCTCGAGCAATGCTGTCAATTCTTCGTCTTGAAATTTTTTTGGCTGTCCAGCTCGCTCTTGGTCTGCCAAGCCGAAATCACCACTTCTAAACCGTGCAAACCACTTCTGACACGTTCGCTCAGCTAGAGCATTGTCACCATACACTTCCACCAAAATACGTTGACTTTCAGCCGCACTTTTCTGCATGTTAAAGTAATGCAGCAGGACACCCCGCAAAAACACTTTATCAGGCACAAATTGCGCCATGTTCACTTAACTACAAACTGGTGTTGTTGACGCTTTAATCCACTGCCCTATACTACGAACGATACGCGATGACAGGGGTTTGCAACACATGTGTGGATACACGGAACTGTGGGACGCTCCGTTCGTTGCGCCATCTCTTGTCCACCCGCACGAATTAATTCCTAGACCAAATACTTGAATGAATATTCCAGTTTTCTTGGGGATCACCCTTGCGCTGCCCCTCCACTTACATCCAATTGTGTATTAATGGAATCTAAGAGTAAAGATAATGGACATTCCCCTTTACAGACTTCAATCCGACATCTCGCGTTGTGGCTGTTTTTGCATTTTACAAAAAAATGCTTTCAGGTGTCATAGCACCAAAAGGAGCATTTCTACACTCTGGTTGGTCCATTCTTTTCCCCTTATCTCAGTGTTAGGAATCACCTCCCGGCGTTTGTTATCAAGTATACCCTATATATACGCTTATCCTGAAAGGATTTAAGACCGAGTGCTTGAACCTCCGTGATAAAATTCTGCGTACGTTCCCCAGCGTGTGCCAATGCCACAGAGGCCTATGCTGTTATAAAGATTTGCGAAAGTCCTTCCTCATTCTGTTTAGCATTTTGGGGATAATATTCTTAGTATAGAAAATACTGGAACGCGGTGGCTCACTTCTGGTGTGTGTGGTCCCTTGTTCGATCCCAGCTCTTGCCAAGCAAAATTTTTTGTTGACAAACATCATGTACGTGAGTTTTTTTTTATTTTCCCATTTTCCTCCCACTTCATTCATTCCACCGTCATCATCATTATCTATCATTATCATTATAACGTTCCCTCTAAGTCTCGATGCATAACGTTGGGCGTTATCTAGAAAAAACGAAAGAAAGAAAAAGAAAAGAAAATTTAAATAGTTGCACTGGCTGGTGGCAGAGTATTGTGTGAACAATAGAAAGAAAAATAGAAGTTCGTTTAGATTATAAAATTTTGAACTTATTTATTGTAATAATTTAAAAATTGTTACCATGCCTACACACATTATTAAATTAATTATAGAAGAAAACAGAAGATGGACGTATGGTGAGTTGATAATTTCTTTTTTCAATGTTTTGATTAATTCATTTGTAAAATTTTCCATTAAGTGTTCAGATTCTTGTAGGAATATATATTCTGGAATAAAATGTACAAATGAAATGTACTAATCGCTTTGTTTCAAAGTATTAATATGTAATGTCTTGTGCAATGTTGACCAATTTTATTATCCGGGCGAATCCTGTCAATATTATCTGTCATACGGTATATATGATACGGAAAACGTTTTTAGTTATTAAGAATATCACGAGGGCAGTTCATTTATCTGATACGATAACAAACTACGTAGTAGCTACTTGTATTTAACATTGTTAACATACCTTCTTGCGTGCAGTTTTACTATACGGATCCATAGTATAAGTATAAGTAGTAGTAGTAGTAGTAAGAACGAGTTCGAAGCCCTGCAGGGGTTGTTGGTTGGGTTCTGTTCTCGACATAAAATGGGCAAATTAAAGACTTTCCCAATTTTTTATGTACATTTTAGAATCTGTGGATCCGTATAGTAAAACTGCACCCTTCTTGACTTATGTCCATTTTTTCATTGAGAGTGAATGGTTGATCAGTGGTTCACCTCAGTTCTGTTGTCAAGTGTTCCTTGGTTGATCACAGGCCAATTGAGTTATAAAATACCATATGATTTAGCTACAAAAGAAGACTGACTGATTTGTGGTTAAAAACACAGTTTGTATGAATTTTCCAGTGTTTTTCCCGTCTTCTTCCACTATTTTATTTCACCATTCTCTGGGTGTCCGCAGAGGAGGGCTAGGGAGGGCATTTGCCCCCCTCTGAGGTTTGGAATCTAAATGTGATTTTTGGCATATCTGACAAACAATATATGTCAATGAAGAACGGCATTAATATATTAGTCGAGTCAGCTTTCTTCGACACATTTAAGGACTTTTAAAATATATCGAAATTATTAATCTATTTCTTTGCGTTTCGTATATAAACTTGCACGCAAGGTGTGTCAACCGGCAGTAGCTAAGGTTATTTCCTTTAAACTTTGTTTCATTTGTTGCTCTAAAGGTGTATGGAAGAATATATAAAGATATTGTAAGATGGAGACATTCTCTAATAAATTTGTCGGCATTCTTACCTCATTATGTAAAATACATTTCCTTCCTGATTTCCTGTCTTTATTGTTCTTTGGATACCACGCACGTTCACCTAATAGGCACCTGTGAGTTCCCATACAATACACCACTAACAGAGCTCAAACTATATAGACTAACACTATGTTTGCAGTAAAGATTACAGGAATGGCTGGGGTTTAGTTCCGTGCAAGGCATCCACTAAATATAACCCTTGCAAATATGAGAATACTGTGAAACATAATACAAACCGTTATTCTCCCCTGAAAAAATTTCTACAGACGCCCATGCACCATTTAATTTCCTACAAGATCCACCGAATGTTAAAGTAAATACCGGGGTGTCATTTAATTTTTGTCTAGTAGTAATACAGAATGACTCAGAGCTTAAGTCAAGTTAAAAGCCTGCATCCGGTAGAAACATCCGGTTAATTCTTTTTTGCAGATGAATGTCTTTAGACTTTCGAATTATGCTATGCAAACTACGTAGAGTCATATACAGTGTGACAGCCCAGCAAAAATATTTCGTACTAACCTATGCAGAAAAAAAAAATACTAGATCTGGGGAAAAAGTATTAAAATTTTATCTCTTCCCGTTTCACCCTATGTATGGCATTTTACGATATTAATATCTTATTAGAAGGTCTCCGGTTATCTAAATTATAAAATGTTCATAGATAATTATGTTTAAAAAGATCACAATATTTTCAAAATTTTAAATGCTGGTAATTCTTTCACGTCAGGAAGATAAATTTCCTCTTTCTCCGAAATCATTGCATTAAGTGAGAACGGGGCGAAGTTAATCTGAAACAAACTACAAATATGTTGACTAATTTTGTTTGAAATAGTCAGGGGTATAGCCACGGGGGGCCCATCGGGGCCAGGCCCCTAAATGACCAGTTTTTGAAACATCATCGTAAGATTACCTCGCTTCAGTCATTTAGAAATAACAAAGTTTACATATAATTAACAATTTACGGTAAAATACTATGGAAAAATACTATTTTACCATACCGATCGAAAAATAGTATGGTATACTTTTTTGTGACAGCAGATTACACAATTCACTGCGATTTATATTTGACAGTTTGAAGACAAACGTTTTAATAAGGTACTATAAATATAAAGGTAACCAAGCAAGTTCTGTCGCTTTTTCATCCACCACCTTCGAACATCAATATGCCACTTAAGACGTACCTGGGAGATCACAAATAGTCCCCATCAGCATAGAACACCTACCAACGTTCTGGAAGGCCATGGATTCCATCGCAATAGAACTTGGTGGGCCGTATAGCGAAGAAGATACCAAGTGCATTTAATGCACCTCTACTAGGGATTTGAACTGGCGTCCTCTAGGTGATTCTCCAAATGCTTCATCTCTTCCCTGATCCTTCTATTGCTACAAACAACGCTCTTCTCTGCTGGAAGCAGAAATGGTAGTTCTTTCGATTTCAATATTGGATCCACCATAGTTTGGAAGCTAATTTGGAAACTAATATATTACAGTTCCGTTGAAGCGAATCTGTTAAGAAAAGACTTTATCTGTGCCCGACTTTTATCTAGAAACACCAACAAGTACAGTATTTGTTTTGGTCTAACAGTTATTTACCAAAGTCACTGTCTATTCTTAGCACATGCACTGTGCTGTGTTGTAGAAGAGAAGATACCTAAGTTGATTGAGATTGGTATAGCCTACAGTATAAAGTACTGTATATCAAAAAAAAAAAAAAAAAAAAACTTTTTTCGGTTTAAGTGAATTCTCGTCCAACCGTAGCACCATTAGTCTCATCAAATTCGGTTAAACGGGATTCTAGTGTAGTTTCAGATTGTAAATGAAACTGAATTGTTTCATTAACATTAGGAATTTTCTCTTATAAAGTTCTAATGCTACAATTTGTATATTGAAGAATTAAAATGTTACAATAGGCTTTTTAAATCTACTTTCTATCACAATCCCATGGCCATAGGTGATTTTCGAATTGTAATAAACTTCTTGATCATGGTTATTTATCGCTTGCAGTTATATATGTAAGGTTTACATACTATCGAACTCCGTAAAGAATAACAAACGATCTAAAACGAAACCAATACCGTATCTTTCCAGTTGTCGGCGAAAGCATTTCTCTATTGTTGATAATATCAACAAATACAGCACAGCTAAGTACATTTATCTGTTTCACTTCCTTCATGACTCCCTAATAACTACACGAGAGGGATGCAAGAGGACGGACGCTCCCCGACACGTTCTATTGTAAGGTAGCTCAAGTAATATAAAGCTTACAGTATTTTCGGTACACAAAAAAATACCCCTTTAGCAAGACACCGGGGGATAGTTGGCAGAGCTCAAGCGACGAAATCTGGCGGATATTCAACCAAATTACACTTATACTGCCAATGATTCGAACACGTATGTAAACACTTGACAAACACAAAGCGAACAGGCCGATTTAAATTTTCGGAAAAATTCGGAGAAACCCCGTGTTAGTGCATTTTAGTAAGGAAGGATTCAAACAGATTTACGTCTCTTAAAACGTTTCTTTTTAAAAAAGAAATGTCAATTTCTTGCACCAAACTCTACGTATATTACAGAATCATGATAACATTTAACTTTTGTAGATATTAAAAAGTGGACCTACCTGCCAGTGGACCATTGGCTGGTGAAAGGACATTAACTTATTGTGGAAATGCTGTTGTTAGCAAATTATCATTAACTATTCTTTTGTTATCAACATCCGACAGAATGTAGTACAATTGTATTTACATATAGAAATAATCATTCTTGCAATTTATCAGAAATTGATTCAAATTGATTCCCTTTCACCAGCGTGCGCATGAATTTGTGTCATATGTGCTAATTGGTAATTTAACGTCCAGATAGAGCACCGAACTATATATCTCGGGAATTTAGTTTAATGGGGATTCGAACTCCGTGAGCTTATACCTGAAAGCGAACCCGTGACTCCTGTACACAGTTTGAGATTGGAAACTTATTTTAATATAGTGAAAAGTAGCTAGAAAGAAAAACATACATTTGTGATACAAAGTCACCAAGTTTTATTGGAAGCAGTTATACCATAGCTCAGTATAGCTCCACTGAGCTCCCTGTGTTATATGAAGACTGTTCATCTTGTATTCAGGCTCACCCTACGTCTCCTGGGGTATCTGGGGGGTTACAGAAATAATAGTATTCTGAATACGGCCCTTCAGTTCTTGTAGTTCTAGCACTTCGCTAAAAACAGTGTGTCTTTGATGTACTCCAAAAGGAAGAAGTCCAAAGTGGTAATGTGGATATTGATTTCCATTGTTTACGCGTGAAACAGACCATTATGGACTATAGAGGTTCATCTCACACTCGGGTTTTACCATATGGTAATGCTTCACCTCACTTCCTGTCGATAAAAATGTTCCCGTCCTTTTCTTGATAGTACTACATGATGAAAAATCCTTGTGAAATACATGGTGAAAATTTCACTAGATTTTCACAGCCATGTACTGCCACACACATTGTGCACTTTCCTGAATCAAAGCATTTTTTAAAGCTACACTAGTGTCGCCAGCACCAAATTCACTACGGCTTTTGCAATACTTAGCTAACCAAAAGATTCGTGTTTTGAAATGTGTAATGACTATTTAAAAACTGTCAAAATTCGAACATGTGTTATTCTGAATTTTTATAATAGTAATTAAATTGCTTTGAATTGTATGCCAGTTATTATTAATTTATTTTATTTTCAGGTTATGCTTCGCTGAAACATTTAAGGAATGTAATTCCTTCAACTGGCGAAAGAATCTGCCTCGATCCGAGTGGGTCACGTGCGCTACTTAGGCAGCTTTGGTAAGCTCCTTATGAAATAGAATAAAACAAGTGTGTTTCTTCTGTTCAGTTCTTGATTAAAGGACATTTATTTGCAGGTTCATATAACAGTGACGATGTCATTACAGAAAATATGTTGAAGACATCTTTTCCGCATTAGCATATCGAAAACATGAATACAAAATTCCAATTGATTATCCAGAGAAGAATTTACATTTTAGTTTAATGTCTCGTTTCATCATTGAGTCTATAAATCATGTAAAGAGCTCGATGGGACTCGAATCAATGCAGAGGTCCGTGGTTATACGGTTAGTGTACGCGCTTTCGGTGCAGAAGATTTGATCATAGACCGACTATCCGTGAAACTATGTTGGAGTTAATATTTCCATCCACTCCAAATTTTACCAAATCTCACAAGACCTAGACGTGTATTGGCAAAATTCGTGCCAAATCTTTACATAGAACCAGGACATTCATGTAAACATTAGCAATCGCCACCCAAGAAAACAGTCACCAATAATTCAGCAAATCTGGCCAGTATCAACATACAAGATGAGTCATGGGTTTACGGCACGGAAAACCGAGTTAATGTAATCCCATTGGAAGTGACTTGGGTCAGGCCAGATAAGCCCGATCTCGGTGAAAGTGCGAAAATGTTCGGAATCGCACATTACGAATTTCTTCCATGTGGCAAACTGTCAATAAGAAGGTCTACACAACTGTGTTACAATGGTTACGCAATTGCGGCTGGACAAGTGGGCATCTGAATGTGGCATTAACATCATGACAATGTTCTGTGTCACACTTAAGCAATTGTGTTCGACTTCTTGCCCAAATGCATCATCCCCGTCGAACACCATTGCCCCTACTCGCCGGATCTAGCTCCTCCTCCCTGCGCTGAAATTCACATTTAAAAAGAACCCATTTGGCAACATTCACTACATCCAGGATAATATAAAGGAACTCCAGCGTATTCCATGGTTTTATCAAATCATTTGCTGAAAGAACTTGTGATGAATATGCAATTAGGCATCTTGGTTTCAAAACTAGATATATTTGTAAGATCATTACAGCAAATAATGATCATTAGATTCAAAGTATTATCCCTTCGTACGTCAAAACCAATATCCCTTTGAACAACCGTCGCCCTATTCACATACAAAATCCAATTCTACAAAAGAAGTGCATAATAAATTAAAATGATCTAAATCTAGAAACGATGGAAGGACATCTTAAATTAGACTTGTAGCTAGGAAGGGGCTAGCAAGCACTATTCATCCTAAATTATGTTTTACTCCCTTTGAAATAGAACTTGTAGAGAACTTTTTAAAATGATTTAAAACAAGATATGGAATTCTTGCAATTTTATTTACCAACTTAAATCCTATTTAGCGCATTTTACTTACTTCCGATAAAAATGATATGCTTTTTACTAGATTAACAAATGTCTCACAGGAACCGTTGTAGTCCTGGAGTTGTATACCATAATATTTGTTAGCACAGTATATCCTTCGTAAAAGAAGCTACAACTCTTTGTTACAGATTCCATCAATAATAAATAAATAAATAGTTTTGAAGTATTCCTTGATATCTTTGTCATTACCCCTTCAGTATTTAATTCTGCCCCCTCGAAGAAATCGGACTGCCTCTAGCTAGTCTTAAATATTTAGGTATTTGCTCATTACCTTCATTTATGTACGGCAAGAAAAATAGTTCCAAATGTCGAATACAGAAATTACTTTTATACACGAAAAACCTAAATCACCTTCCCGTTAACTTATTTTGTTGCTGTACTACAATTATTTCATTACGCAAACCACTTTTGGGAAAATGACTTCACTAGAAGAAGAATTGTCTAGGAATTTCAGTAGGACTGTAGATGCATATTGTCCCTTGAATGAGCAACTTCCTCTAACCTTTGTTTCGTCTGAGTCTAATATGGAAATTTCAGTAACGTTTTCATTATATTATTTTATTATTTCCTTCTCTCGGTGCCTTGCGTTCCAATTACATCGTCAAACTCCTTTTGGAAAACTAAAACAAAATAGCAAATCACAAGCAAAAAGATCTGTTGAACTTAACGTTCAAAATCTGTTCACAAATGACAACCTTCCATAATCTAATTCTCTGCTCAGATTTCGTTTCGACTTAGGGAATCAACATATTTATCTTTAGTATGTGGTACAAAATTACTAGGGAACGGAGATGTATATCGAAGACAAGAATATCTGCAATATTCTTTCCAAGGGAGAGGCAAGAGACTGACACAAGCGAAGTCTCGAATATACACTTTGATGCACATAGATATTAAAAGAACTATTATTGACGCACGTTACATAGCTTTATTAACTGGAGTAAATATATTAAATACTGAACTGCAGTAAATATATTTTGACATGTATTACGAAGAACCGAACCCTTTTCTAAAATCCAGAGGGGACAATTGCCCTCCCCCCCACTGAGGGCACCTAAGCCGACAGAAGGAATATGCTTAGTTTTCTATTTTTTCCCATACTGCGTACTAGCCCAGCTACAACATTGGATGTCGTAACTAAAAGAAACTTTTTCTGACAAACAAAGGTTTTAGTGTCCTTTTAAAATTATGACACTAATATTTGTTTACAATTAGTTAATGTACTTGTGTCATTTTGAATTTATTTCCAACCAACTACCATATCTGAATGCAAATGACAGTATTTAAGAATTGGTAAGACTTTGATATGATTTGATTTGAGATCATGGGTGATTAGTGGGTTCTCTCTTGCTATCAGAGATTTCGCACAATGTTAACCGTTAAATGTAAATTATTGCTGTTGTTCGTTTTCATTAGATTCTTAAGTTGAAATTATGAAAATACAAAATGATTCATCTAAATGTTAATAAATTTTAAGAACTTTAATTTATGAAGACTTGCTTAAATATTAGCAGCAAGTGTGTTGTCATGTCAAGAGATATTCTTGACTAGCAAAGTTGTATACATTGATAAATCAGCATTGATATATTTTATTTATTGATGAGTCATCTAGTCTTAAGTATAATCAAGAAAAGAACAACCCCCAGCTAGGAATTAAATTCCTTCCAAAATGTGATGATGATACCACTGATTGATAGACAATATAATTAAAATATCTAATGTTTTAAGATGTGTAGGTTCTTTAAAGCGTTCTGTCTTTACAGGTTGATTCTCATTCGTCAGATCTACCAATCGAAGGTCATTGTTTGGATCCAAAAATAAATTAAAAATCCTTAAGAAATCAAGACAAATGGAAGAAATTGCATGTGTTTTTAAGGAGTAATGGATCTAAACTTACCTTGGTTACTTTCTTGGTATTATGGAATGAAAAAAAAAATATTCTTTGTGCCATGAGTACTATGGAAGTGACTTGTGATGCAGAGGGAAACTGTGTACGTATAGTTCTTAATCATGTCTTCAAGAAATGCTTTGGTTGGATGATCAAGGGATTAATATACAGCCTAACTTCAAGTTATTGGAAGAATTTATTAAGATGCATTGAACAATATAGTTTGATAAAGGAGATAGCTTCGACATGATCATGAATAATATAATGGACATATCTGTGAAATAGATGCAATAATTTCTTGCTTCTAGAATATAGTGATCTTATGTACTTCTAATATTTCTTTTAAATCTTGGTTCACTTTGAGACGAAGTTTATAACGTGTGTTTTGTTCATCAACTTTTACCTAACAATCAGTGTTCTTCCAAAGAAGAGTCTACAGTACGTTTCTTACTCAATGCCTAGAGGGATCGAACAACTCCAATTATTTGAAGTAAGAAGCTGTAAGGTTTCAAGGTTTATGATGGATTGTTCAACGCTATTTAACTCTTCAAGACTTTGTTACTCTTTATAGTGCACCTGAGATTATTACATTCAATATTACTGTGAATTAAGAAACATATAGTCCCTATACTAAATCTTCAGCGAGCTGAAACATCCAATTGTTGATGTTACGTGTTGGTTGTCGAGTTTGCACTTAGCTTCTACTTCGGAACCGCTGTCTATGACTGCAATCTTGGGAGTTACTGATTGTTGATTTTGAACCCACCTTCTACGTTGGAAATGCTGTACGTGTCTGTTTTAAATCCAATGGAGGTTAGTATGTTTAATGTTAGATCTAAACATTAATATGCTGTAGTATATTTCGCTTTCTTTCAGAACAACAAACAAGCGCTTTCAAGAGTTGAACATTATATATAAAGGTAACCAAGAAAGTTCAATCGCTTTTGTGCAGGTCTGTGTTCAATTGACCCTCACACAGTGAGCTGAATGCGAATGGAGATAGAGCGAAGGTCAGTTGTCCAACATACTACCTGGTTGTGGCAGTTCAGTTACACCGTGAACTCGCGTAAGGACAGAGTGGACATGGGCCCTCAACAGAGCGTCATAAGCACGTATATGCTGTACGAGTTCAAACTTGGGTCAAACGCCACTACAGCGGGGCGGAGTATATACCAGGCCTTTCGTGAGGGTGTCGTGACTACGCGGACAGTGCAGCGGTGGTTCATCATGCTTAAAGACGGTGACGAAACACTCGAAGACGCACCATATGCCGGAAGACAAACACATATACAAAATGAAGATCTTCAAGCAACAATTGAGGCGAACAGTGGCCAGACATATGCGGAACTGGGACTACAATTCAGTGTGAATGGAGAAACCATTCGGCAGCACCTCCATCAAATTGGGAAGCACCACAAGTTGGGTCGATGGATCCCATATGATTTGGCTCTGGGCCAGAAGACAACACGAGCAGACACCTGTGTTTCTTTGCTGTCTCGTCTGAGGAAGGAGCCATTTCTGTACAGGGTATTGACATATGATGAGAAGTGATTCCTGTACGAAACTCCACGGCGCCGTCATCATTGGTTAGCATCCAATGAACCAGTTCCAAAACAGCCGAATCCAGCATTACACCGGAAGAAGGTCCTCCTATGTATTTGGTGGACTGCTCGTGACATCTTGCACCTGGAACTGCTTCCAGCTGGTCAATGCAACTGTGTACTGTTAGCAGTTGAGTCGTGTTCAAGATAAACTCAAAACTCTGGAGTCAGCACTAATGAATTTCAAAGGGTTCCTCCTGTTACAGGACAACGCTAAGCCCCACGTGACTAGGATGACCCGGGATACCATTCTACTCCTTGGATGGGAAACTATTGCATACGCCATACTCTCCGGACATTGCATCGTCCGATTATCAATTGGTCCATTCCTTGCACAATCACCTTAGAGCACGACAGTTCAAATCTCTAGTAGAGGTGCAAAATGCACTTGATATTTTCTTCGTTTCACGGCCCACCAAGTTCTACCGCGATGGAATCCATGGCCTTTCAGAACGTTGGCAGAAGGTCGTCGAAGCTGATGGGGACTATTTTTGATCTTCCAGGTACGTCTTAGGTGACATATCAATGTTCGAAGGAGGTGGGTGAAAAAGCGGCAGAACTTTCTTGGTTATCTTTATATAACTACAGTATTTGACTTATGGCTCAGGAAACTTGCTGAGCAAGTTCAAATTTACCGCAGTTCCCAACTCTTACCAAACACATCCAAAATGACTTTTCCAGAAGTTAAGATTTTGTTAAATCTGTTTGTCTTTATGAATTCATTCTATTTGATGGAAACTGTCAGGCAACCAAAAGAAAGAATTTTGAAGAAACGAATTAAAAGTTATTACTCTATAGATATATTGCATTCACCAGTAAAAGTTTCCATAAAATGTGTACACAATAGCACAGACCAACTTCTCTCCTTTACTGATTTCAGTGTGATCATCCCTAGACTTAGCCAGTATTTAAATGAGATGGATGGGGAAGCAAATAGTATTCGCAATGTTGGTTTTACTTAGCATTTACCCTCCACTGAGGAGGGGGGCATAGTCCTGGTACAGTTTCTCACGATAGGCATTGTCGGCACATAATGCTAGTACTTCTCAGTGTAAATGAGGGCATTGATTTTGACTTTTGTTTCGACCTTCAGCCTATAGTAATGAAAGTAACAATAAAAAAAAAACTTTCGAGAAACTTTATTCGCATTGATGCACTAAGTTACATTGGTCTTTCTAACGAACTCCTCGGTAGATGATGGTCAACCCCTTTTAGAGTCCTTTAGTTAAGTCTATGCTTCCTGCATGTCACCACAAACTTCCAGCGGTACCAGATAGTGGGCGCTCGTACAGCATTCTGCCGTTATTCTTTTGCTCAGTAATGTTAATTGCATTCACACTGTCCTTTCGGGGAGTTTGCAGTTTCAATTTATGATGAATCATACGCCTCAGTGTGATTGGGCCACATGTAATCATCGTTTGATCGTAACATGCTAAGATAATGAAAAAATGAAATGAAATCTTTAAGTTTTACGTCCCAAGATTATGCCGGTTAGGCTAAAGGAGACGGTGATGATGAGAGATGAGTGAAATGGTGGAATGAAGAAAGTGGGAGGAAACGGGAGAACCCCGAGAAAACCCACGAGCACGGTGTTTGTCCACCACAAAGTCCACACGGTGCGAGCAGGGATCGAACCAGGGACCCCAAGCACCGGAGGTGAACGCACTACCATTGAGCCACCGCGCCCCCTGCTAAGATAATGAATTTTTACAGGCAGTCATATTGTTGGTCTTCTTTAGCACAGATCTTGTGATTTCCACTGATGTCCTCTTTGGATGCAATTTCGTTGGTTATGTGAGTTGCTAGAAAGTATGCTGTATATAACGTTTAATTAAATCACTGACAGTGGCTTGTCCCATTACAAAGTCATTGTTCTATTATTATACTGTTCTATTATGAGGGAAAAGCTAAAGTTTCCATGGGAAGGAGTCATGACGTACTCTTCTCAAAAGCGATTTTTCTCATCAGCATTTTGCCCACAAGCACAAGTGAGAGACTGATACACGTGTCCGTACAGTTTCGTTGGTCTGTAAAACCCAGTTTGACTGGTATTACTGTCTTCAAGTTGTTTGAATAGAAAAAGGACCAGCTTCTCTACTAGAGTGGAAGGAGAAGCGAACTCAGGTCAAGGAAAGAAGCAACAACAATTATGGGATTTGCATATGATGATGACACGTTCCCTAATTTGACGACGTTTAGTCAGCTCAAACTCTTCGGGACTTCGTGAAATAATGTTAAGTTTAAAGTTAATGACATAAATGTAGAGAGTAGTCCATAATTATGTATATGATATTTCAAAAACTGCGATAAAGAAACTAGCAACATAACATGAATATAAATTTGCACATACACACATTACTCTCATACCTTTCCTTACAAGAATTTTAACCTGTGTTTTCCATAGTATAGTCCACCAATGCACCATCCAAATCGATACATGCCTAGAGACAAATAGCAACATCGTCACAAACAGTTTGATAGACAATTTCTAGTATCCTGTGGAAAACTTCTGTGATAGCTTCCCGCAGCTCGGCCAAATTGCTTATGTGATGTTGATACACTTTATCCTTTAAAACACTTCATAAGAAAAAGTCAGGTAGTGCCAAAACGGGAGATCGTGCTCGCCACGTCGACCGATGCAGCTGTTCAAGAATGTTTCGTTCAGCTACTCTCGCACTGGTATGACATAGAGAGGGTTCTATGTCCAGTGACCGTCATAGCAACTCTCAAACTACACAGTGTTGCCATATCAAAACTTTTAGTCCAGAATTACAAATACTACAGTCAATCAAATGTCACTTACATTATTAAGGGCCACCCTGTATATATACATATATTGTCGTTTACGCGTATATATTAAATTATAGGCATATATTAAATAAGAGTGAAAGTTATTACTGTAGATAATATCACACTGTTATTTGAAATCTACAGTACTTAAATTCTCAATTTTACAAGTGAATGCAACAGATTTTCCAATACTCATTTCAACTTATATTGTACACCTGAGTCTAAGCTAACTACACATATTTTGTTATTTGGAGTTTGCCTAATAATTATTTTTACGGTTTACATCTATTAGGTATTATCCTTCATTCTTTCCAGGTTTTAGAAATCTTCGATGTCACTAACTACGGTTAAATCATCTTAATCTTGAAAGTTACTTAGAAATTCAACATAAAGAAGAGCAAAATGTATCTCTTCCCTCTCAAGAAAGTAAGTTTTTTTTCTTTATCTTTGCTTAATTGTAGAGATTCCTTCTAGTCCCGTTAAATGTCAAGTTTTGATTTGGATTACAAGAGGTACAATTTTGCGTATGTTTTCGAAATTATATTCTCAAGGATCTCAGTGCTATACTTCTATTAACAATTTGATATATTTCTATTAACAATTAAATATATTTCTGTTAACAATTTGATAATTTGTCATGTTCACTTCTAACCAAAGGGCCATCTTGCATGTCTTTCATAAAATGTTGTCTCGATTTCAACTTCTGGAATGCATAGATTTCTGGTGTTAGCCCACCATTGTGAAGCAGTTAAGGTCATTGGATAAGGTAACGAACTCCATCCTATAAGGAATTACACAATGACCAAGGGATGCGAACAGCTAACCATACAGCAATTAAAATCCGTCCATTGTATTGAAGTTCTACGTTTCTGCCAGCATTGAGGCTATATGAGACGTGCACCTACAACTTAACTTGTGATCCGAACTCCATGAGCTCCCGCCAGGAATCCCCAGGTCTCCCGTGCCGAAGACGTGTATGCTAACCATATAGCCATGAGGGATCTCAGTCCCATTATTAACATTACTGATTATACATAGTAGGCTTATAAGAGTTTGCAAATAATTTAGACAGTTATCAAGAAAGACAGAAAACAATTAAGAAAAAGAGTGCATAAAATACAAAAAGTGTTAAATATTTGATTGATACGATCGGAATGTCTGTTTTTATGTTAGATTACAGACTCTCTGTAATCTAATCAATGAATGACCCAGACTGAAATACGCAATCAATCATAAGGAAATGTGCTGAACAGGGTGACGTGAAGTAAATCATAGATAAAACACAATTGCGAGTGCTTATCCATTCAGAGTTTAAACATTCTATCCATCTAGGCGCGGAGAAACATCAACAGTGAATTTTCGTGCCGGTGACTCAGCAGTGAAAAATGAGCCCTACGCAATCCACCAACGAGATGTTCTGATGGGTTCCTCAGCAATATCGTGAAAGTGGGCTCTCGAAAAAGTATTAGTGCCATTGCAGACAAATTCGACATACTCCCTACCACTGTCATTCGTCAGCTTCCAGCAATCGGTAAGATGAAAAAGTTGGACTCATGGGTACCATATGAGGATCATCATCTGGAGGTGTGCAGTACTCTGAGTGTACTGAATGACTGAGAAGGTTTCCTGCATCGGATTGTCGATTGGATAAAAATGAATCTGGTACGACAACCATACAGGGTAAGAACTGGTTGGATCATGATCAACGTCCAAACTGACTTCTTCAAACGCAGCTTTTGTTGCTGGAATGACGGTCTATGATAAGAATGATGCATCATGTCTGTCTTTGCTGGAATTAAGGTCTATGGTAAGAGTAATATGTATTGTTTTTCTCTATCGAGGAGAGACCATCATTTCAGAATGTTACAGCGAACTCCATGAAATTCATCGAAAACTTATCCGCAAGCATCCAGCAATGGCTGACAGACATATCCTCTTGTTTCACAAAAATGAACTTCCATATGCCACTCGAAGGATAGTGCAGACTCTCCATAAGTTGCAGTGTGAAACCATTCCTCACCAACCATATTCTACTGACGTTTCTCCTACCAACTACCGCCTCTTTCGGCATCTCATCCACTTCTTGGCAGGGAACATTTCCTGATCACCGGCAGTATAATGTGCAGTTGAGAGCTTCGCATTGCATATTCCAGATTTGTTTCATCATGAATGTGTTGCTGTAGCTGGAAACAGCTCTAACAAGGTATTTTCTTCATCTTTGAAAGTTACACGTTATTCGGATGTTTATTTCGCACCAGCCCACTACAAATATGTATATGTACGCAAGTACGTATATGTCTCTTATGGGATCTAGCAAGAATGAAGTATTTACATGGTAAAATTTTATTTGTATCATCTTCACAAGAGTATGTTGGTGTAGTCAGGGGCGGATCCAGGACCGACTTCTGGGGGGGGGGTTGTGATACTGCTACTTTTAAGGGCTCCAAACTTTGGGATGGGTTTTATTTATATATATATATATATCAAAAAAGAAAGTTTCGTCTTCTGGGGGGACGATCGCCCCGATCGCCTCCCTGGATCCGCCCCTGGGTGTAGTTTCCATATGATCTATAACTTTGCAAAGAATTAACTTTGAAAGTTTTTGGTTAATCGTAAAAATAGGTTTTCACGTCTTAACAGATTTAACTCTGGAGAAACAAAAGAAATATTATGCATTTTCTCCTTTTAGTCAGTAATTAATTTTGCTTTATATTTTAAGTTCTGTTTTTTTTCATATAATTGTAAGGGTAGTATCTTGATGGTATAGTTTTCTTTTCTAATTGGAAGCGTCGCACTTCATGTGTGTGCACGTTGATGATATTATAGGAGTGAATTCTCACATTTTCTTCTATTTTCTCACCATCTTTTTCCGAACTTATTCAATTGCATCTATCAAAAAAAAATCCATTTTCTTCCTGAAATACAGCTCGTTTCATGGAAAACCTCTTGGGTAACATATTAAATGAATCATTACATTTCGGTATCCAATCAAATGATTGGTATTAAGTAATCCATAATGCACGTCCGTCTACAAGTATCTACAATGTTTGCTGGTTCTCGCAACTGGCATCCTCCATTATCTAGTGTATATACTGTAACCTAGGTCTTCCTCTAGCATTCTTTTTCTCTTTAAGTTGCCTCGCAACTTTTCAAATATTCCATCATAGCAATCTCTCCTTGAATCTTCCGTCCAGGATTATCTTACAATCAAGGTACGTGAAAGTAGATACATCCTCTAACTTCTCTCCACCAATCAAATATCTTGCCTTTGTTTTATTCTTACTTGCTGCCATTACCTTTGTCTTACAAGGTACATTCGCGAATTGTCCCCTCGGGATTCATGTAAGACTGATTTAAATGCAAAGTTCTCCATGGCTCAATGTATATTGTACTAATTTTAGCAGCCCATATAGGTAATTTGCATATTTATGAGCCTTTATATACCAGGAATTCAATCATACACTACTATAATGCTCGGTCACAAAATTGCTTTTTAGTTTCTTTAGATATAATTGAACATGAATCAGGGCATATGTGAAACAAATTGGATTAAGTACTGCTTCTCTGACACGTGTTATACACACCGGCCGCCTCTTGGATCCGCCATATTGGATTCAACTTTCGTTTTTTCAAATGGGAATAGGTGCATGTGATACATCAAATTCATATAAAATTTTCTCGGAAACTCATTGGTGTAGTGAGTTTTACGATAGCTTGTACCATTTGCGAGATATTACATGCTAAATCCCTCTAGGCACTTCGCGAATAGACATTGCAGAGTAATATTAGTTACGCTTACGTTTTTTATGTTGGCAAATCAAAACAATTTCTAACTGGAAAAGTACTGTAGGTATAAACAAACTATCTACAACATTGGTGTCATAATCTTACAACATTTCTGTGCGTGATTGTTATTACTTCCATGTTATAATATAACAAGGAGTATTGTATTACGAACAAAATGCCTAATGTAAATCTAGATACGACCAGATTTTGGTGAAGATCTACCATATCCTATTTCCGTTTGTGTGTATGTACGTTCAGAAAACATTTCGTCAACAATAAATCACGTAAAAGATCAAATATACATACGGGACAGTGCACAACTTTTTAATGGTTGAATTTGTGAAGTGTCTTACATTTAATATGCAATATCTTGCAAATGGTACAAACTACCATAAAACTCACTGCACCAATGAATTTCCGAGAAAACTTTGTATGAATTTGATGTATCACATGTATCTATTCCCATTTGAAAAAGCGAAAGTTGAATCCAATATGGCGGATCCAAGATGGCGGCTGGTGTGGATAACACGTGTCAAAGAAGCAGCACTTGATCCAATTTGTTTCGCATATGCCCACATTCATATTCAGTTATATCTAAAGAAACTAAAAGCAATTTTGTGATTTAGCGTTATAGTAGTGTGTGAATTTCGGATATATGAAGGCCCATGAATATGCAAATTTCCCGTATGGGCCGCTAAAATTAGTACAATACACTTTGAGCCGCGGAGAAATTTGCATTTCAATCAATTTTAGACGAATCCCGAGGGGACACTTCGCGAATGTACCTTGTTAGATTGATCTTCATACTATATTTCTGAGTACCTGATCCATTATATTGCGCGTAGCGTCCATCTTTTGCTCAGCTTCAGCTAACTCTTCCTGTTCTGAATCCGAATTGATCATCTGTAATTGTAAATTCTACTTTTTCTTCGATTTTCCTTAGAACGATTGCTTGAATTACTGAGATCAGAGTTCTATATGTTAAAATTAGATGGCTGACTTTTATTTATTTATTTATTATTTTATATATATATTTGCGTAACATACTTCTTAAAGTCATCCAGAAGTTGTGCTATCTCATACTTCCCTTTCACCAGTCGAAACAGCTATTTACATATTTGAGAATGTGAGGAATTGATAAATTCTGCGGAACGTTACCAACATTAGGAGCAGAGATTGTTTTTTGCCTAGTGTTTCCTTTGAATAAAAGTATAGTACAGAGTCACTTCAGTCATAAATAAGTTTTCTTTGTATAAAACATTCATTCAATGCTAAATTTAGATATATCACAGAAAAGATGAAGATTATTTCTGAGCTGACGCTCTTTCCGATTTTCTTTCCTTTTTTCTTTTATTTTAATATACTTTTGCATGTAAGTTAATATGTCAATTAGGAGTACTGAATACTTCCTAGCATACTTTTGTGTACTGTGGTAGAAGTCATGAGTTCAGTTTTGTGAAATGTTACAATTGATTTCATCATCATAATCATAATTTCTCACCATATTCTCTGCTATCATCTTCCTATCATCTTTGCTCTAAAGGTTATAAACGTCAAATGAAGAATTCAAAAAGATAAATAGATTCATAATACTGAATTGCTACTGCTTCTGACTTTTGAAATAGGTCCCGTTGCTCCTACATTTAGGAAGTCTTCCCGTGAAAAGTCTGAATTCAACACCTCAATACGTGATTCATTTTCTGAACTTTTAGTTTTAAACTAAACTAAATGTTTCAAAAAATCATATATTCTTCAAACTTTTTAAAAAAAAATGTTAAAGCAAAAGAGGTAGATTTATTAGAGAGTACAAAAGAGGTCGAGGAGTGACAAAAAGAATAATCTCCAAACTCGAATTTCTATTTATTTATTTATTCTACATATTCATTCTAAAGTTAAACATGTTTTGGGCATGGTTACTTAACAATTCTTCCAGAATTTATCTGTCTTACTTAAAACTGCTCTTTGTAATTACAATGTTTGGGTTCTTTAAAAATATCAGTATTTCATCATTTATGTTACTAAGTAGGTAATAATCATAAGGAGAAAGGTCTAGTGACTCTAGTCGATTGTCAGTACATTAAAACTACAATGATTGAAAACATCTAGTCATTTGCTATCCTAATATGAAAAAGGTTTGTTTGGTGAAAAAAAAAATAAACTTTCACCCTCACTTTTCTTTCAACAAGTTTTAGTTTTCTCCAGCACGTTTCAACTACTACATCTGCATTAATTCTTTGACCCTTCTGATGATAGTTTGTAAGCAGTTAATCTATTTGCACTAAATCTCCTTCTTTTCAATTTTCAGATAACAAAGGGTATGCAGAATTGGTTTTATGGTATGTAGCTTTAATTAAATGGGGTAGTTGGATCAATGGGTGGGTGGGGATAGTGTACCATCAATCTTCAGACACTTCAAAGGGTCAAAGGTGAAGATTGATGGTGGCTGGATTAACAGACAGGGGAACAGGCAGTGGAAGGAAGGCGTTTGGGCCGCTGGGCAGACGGTCGGATGTAGTTACGTCTTTTTTTTTTTTTTAATCTGCGCTTTACATATTAATCTTTTTTTTTTTCCTTGGGTGGCGTCGGATTGGGTGCATGGGATGTCTTACAGAGTCAATGCCAGTCAAGTCTAGAGATATCCCAATTAAGAGGCAGAAAGGTTTTACTCTGAACACACACACATCTATACGTAGACATATACACGTACGACACCACTTCCATGCAAGCATACACAACTACATACGTATAAATATATTAAATTACACACATATATATATATATATATATATATATATATATATATATATATATATATATATATATATATATATATATATATATATATATATATATATATATATATATATATATATAGATAGATAGATAGATAGATAGATAGATAGATAGATAGATAGATAGATAGATATGACACATACACATTTTGGCGTGGGAGATCCGGTTCTGATTCTCGACGGGAGCTCAAGTGGTTTAGATCTAATGTTAAACTGTAGTCCACGTCTCACATAGTTTCGTTGCTCAAAGGGACGCTTAACTCAAAAAATAAAAAAAGGAATCCAACACACACACACACACACACACATTCGACACTGCGATAGAAACGTCCATTATGTCACTCGTAGATACTACATTCATTGATAAAAATCAAAATTGTTAGAAGATATTTGTTAACTGATTCCTAAGGACTTCCAAATAAAATACCCTGATTTTTTTTCCAGAGTGTACTTTACATTTATTGCCAACAATTATTGAACATAAATATCATTTCAATCGTATCTACAAATAGTTAATATTACGAAGAAAATCTACTTCATTATCTCCGCATTTATTTTTCCACTCGACTTCTAACATTCCTAAAACGGTACAACGACATCAACCAATTTACACAACAGACAGAAATTGTGTAAATTATTCTTCATTTCCACCCACCAAATCCCACAAATCATGATTTAATTCGTAACCCATTTTGAGCCTAATTTGAACTTCGGAAACATAGTGACAACCGTAATACCACTCGTCATCAAACTTGCTGTGTTATTCCTATATTTTTAATGTTCAATTCTCCCCCTTTTTAAATCATATACTTTATTATACCTATAATTATTTTTTCACTCTCCTTTCTCTACAACTTTCACTCCTAAAGAATTCGATACTTAGTGTTGTCTTCTATTGGTTCACTTCCTTCGAAAATTGCTCTTCTATAATTTATTTCCCAGTTCTTTTTATCCTCACTTTTCTTTCCCGATCTTAATTCATTCCGAATGTTCTATTCGTTTCCTTTACTCCAACATTCACCATAATTCGGTATTGGAAATAAAGTACTGAAAATATGATTAAATGCATAAATATATCTTTCATATGCTGCAACATTGTGGAGCTTATTTTTAAATCTTTATAACTACTAAGATTTATTGTTTTCTAATTTATTATCAGTACGCCGTACCAATTCATACCGCCCCAAGTCGATCTATGCCTCAATCATCTCATATATCATAATTTTGACTTCAAATGTTTCTATACCTCTACTTGTGTACTACGTATATTGACACTCCTTTCATGAACAAATGTGTAAGTTATAAACATATAGAAGCATTTTATTGTTCTCGTTTTTTCTTTTTTTCCTTTCTTTAAATGACTAATTCTATATGAAATGTAGGTCTAACAAAGAATCGGAACCACATGATCTCCCACCGATAACAGAACCAGAGTCTTTCGTACCAAACACACGAAAATATTATTCATCCAGAGACACGTTTTCCTACAGTTTATTTATTTATTATATTTTTTTTTTTTTAGTTTAACATCCCATAATCATGCACCGAGGCTAAGGGAGATGGTGATGATGAGACGGGTGATAACGTTGGAATCGCGAAATGACTGAAAACGGAAACAACCCGAGAAATCCATGCGCACGGTGTATATTTACCACAACACTTATATGGTGAGATTTGGAATTGAACTAGGTACCCCTGCACATGAGGTGAGCGTTCTACCACTGAGCCACACGGATCTTTTTTTTAAAACATGCATTTACACAAATACATTACACTGATACTTCCAACTACGCGCACTCTAGCTCTTTAGATCGCAAGTAAGAGGGAATACCCAATCTATCCAGAATTGC
This sequence comes from Thermobia domestica, assembly GCF_964235325.1. Classification (NCBI taxonomy): domain Eukaryota; kingdom Metazoa; phylum Arthropoda; class Insecta; order Zygentoma; family Lepismatidae; genus Thermobia; species Thermobia domestica. The sequence continues at coordinate 93,724,274 of NC_137464.1, forward strand.
AACACAATATGTACGCGTTTCATAGTTATGGAACGCACGTCACTAGACAAATGGCGTCATCTGTGTGGAGCTGGAATTGTTTATTTTTGGTGCTGCTTTGTATGTGTTCCTGCTTATAGCGTCCTGTGATTATTATAATCTATGATTACGAGTAGTGAAGAGAGTGATTGAAATTTTACTTTCTGTTTGAGAAAACTGGAGCTGAGCTTTGTTATCCAGTAAGCAGAATTCTTTGAATAAATCACAAGTTTGCAAGTTCCCCGTTCCCAGTACAACTGAAAATTTCCCACAAATTGAGCTCTTTCTGTGCCTGTATGAGCATCAGGACCCAACTGTGACTGACTGCCGTCTTATTCCAAAATCGTATAGAATTCGCTGGCAGGCAATCCATGGCAAATTTGTTCAGTAGTCTTTTGACTAACTACTTAATAGCCTATATAATTTTTTTCAATGTCTTTTTATTTCAAGATTACTAGGTAGTGGCAGGTACGAGGTTTGTTGAAAAATATCCGACTCTTATTCATTGTGTATTCAGCGCAGTTCTCCTTGGGCTGCCAAATATTTCTCTCAACAGATCTTAAATTATTGGAAGCAGGGTTGTAACGCCTTTTCCTGGATTACGGGCAGGTTGTCCGTCGCATCTTCTCTTGACAGTGACATACAGCTTTCTTTTAATCTCTTTTCCCACTTATACTGGGTTGACATATTTTATGATTTGCAGTCATCGTGCTCGGTCCCAAACATAATGTACTATTAACCTCTTATCTTCCAAGTAGGTAGTCACATAGTTTGTCCATCTTTTTTGTCTTCCTTTTCCTCTTTTGCCTTCAACTTCCATCTTCCCCCATACTCTTGCAAAATAATTACCATTTTTCTCATAACATGACCATACTATTTTTAATCTTCTCTCATACTTCCTTCGACACGTCATTCAACATAACGCACTCTTATATTCTTTCATTCCTGACCAAACCTAATAACACTATACATCCATCTGAGCATTTTTATTTTGCCCACGTCTAGTTTCTTCTCTTGTGTCTTCTTGATTTCCCAAGTTTGTACTCCGTACAGCATGCAGATTTCATTACGGTCTTGTAGGGTCTTCCTTTTCCTTTGGCAGTTACTCTATGACCACAAAGAAACCTAAGATCTGCCATTTTATCCATCCCACCTTAATTCTGTGCTCTATTTCCGCATCTAAATTTCCATGCTTATTCACCATGGAACCTAAGTACTTAAATGTATTTACTTCCTTTGTGCTCTGTCCTTCCATCAGTACGTATCTTCTCTATCTCCTCCAAAGTTCATATATTGAGTTTTCTTCCTACTAATTGTTAATCCTGTTCCCCAATATCTTCTCCACTTTTCTAGTTTTTATTCTAACTCTTTTCTCTTGGTATTATACAAAACAATATCGTATACTACAAACGGCATACACTAATGTGGTGTGTCTTTGATACTTTTTACATAGGACATCCGTAACCAGATTGAATATGTATGGGCTGAAGGAGGATCCTTGATATAATTCGACTGACAGCTATCCAGTCCGTGTAGATTATGCTACTCTTGATCCTTTTCCTAGCTTGTTTATATTTATCAAGAGAGAGACGAACATATTTTCGTGGTACGCTACATCTCATGCATCTTCAAATCTTTTAACATGGTACTTTGTCATAACCTTTCCCCAGCTAGATAAGCACTACATATACATCTACTTCTTCTTTTTTCATATTTTTCCATCATTTATCTAATTGCAAAACTGGCATCTGTTGTTCCCCGACCTGGCATGAATCCGAAATTCGAATTGTTCCTCCCCTATTGATGTCTCCTTGCGAAACCGTCTCTCAATGCATTTTCCCAAACTCTTCATTGTATGGGACATTAGCTCTATAATTATTGCTATCTTGGATATCGTCCTTCTCCTTAAAATTAGTATTATTATATTATCTCTTCATACTTTGGATATTCTTTCTTCGGCAAATAACTCTTGCATTAGATTTAAAAATAGATTTATTCCTTCTTCGCCGAAGGATTTCCATACTTCCAAAGGTATTTCATCGGCCCAGTTGTTTTGCCTATTTTTCATTATGCTACCGTTAATATTCTATTACTTCTTTCTTTATGTTGTCTTAACTCCTTGCTTTGATACACCGTTCTCCATGATTTCTCTCTAACTTTTCTTCATTTAACAGCTTTCTATAGTAGTTTTCCAAACAACTTTTGGTTTTATGCTCTTCATATAGTACTTCTCCTTTTTCGTATCTTATTTGCATCATATTGAGAGGAATATTTTATTGTTTGGCCCACGCTCTGATTATCCGTAAAAGTTTTCTCTCATTTTTGCATTTTTAAAATCTCTTTCGAGTGTTACCTTCTGTAGGAGAGAAAATTTATTTAGATCTCCCTTGTTCCAATTTTACATGTAACTAACTGCTTTGTATTCGTTTAGAAGAACGAGTTACATATAGCATAATCAGATGTCACTACTAAATTTATTATTTTCTCCAATTTCCGATTATTTTCTTTGACATTCCAAACTTTTTGGAACCTTGAATATATAACTCCTACTCTATTACCAATGTGCACGTTCAGATATCCACCCAGAATTCTCTTTCTTCCGTTGATATACTAATTAATTTTCTCTCCAAATCATCCGAGAGAGTGTCCTTTTCTTTCTTTTCGCATCCAACTTGCGGGAGTTAAACATTTCTTCAAGATACAATTTGACATCTATTGTTCTATCACTCCTCCTATTTACACTAACTACATACCGACTTAATTCACTACTCAGGACGATTCGTATCCCATTTCTACCTTGTTGATTTGTTTCACTATACGGTAGTTTATATCCACTTCCTAAGTTCTTCGCTTTATTTTCTCTCCACTTTATTTTTGAACACAATGGTTCTATTCTTCTTCTTGCCATTAAATCTACTTCTTTCCTTTTTCAGTAATTGACCCCACATTCAAAGTTCCGAATCATATCTGGACTAGATTCTTTAATAGAGATCGCTCATTACTCGGTATCTTTCGCTCATTTCTCACAACAAGCAGACGAGGCCATTGCGCGTCGCTTACGGGAGACGCCTTAGCATTTTCAGAACCAATATTAAAGTATGCTATAATATTTTTTTTCAGCCGGAAGCCCTTCCTGACACTAATTCTCGCTATTTATTCGGACTTTGGACCGGCATTATTGTGTGCTGGCTTGCACCTCCAATGGTTGACTTGAGCATTCTCCGAAATCCTTTCCATTCGACGATGAATTTCACTTAATACACCTTCTGCTGTCTAACAGCACACAACACCCTGCTGCTCTTCTATCGACGTCACTTTAAATATGAAATGCGACACGGCTACTGCTGGGTTATCATCGTTTCTTATTTCTTGCTAAACACGTAACGCATTTAGCGAGTAAAACGGGAGAATCGTTTTCCTAACACCAATAACCACTTGTCTGGTTTGACCCAATTTTTCTAAATACCATAGTTTTTTATGCAATATCTTCTGCCTAATTGTTTATTAACTGCTTCTTATATGTTTGTTAACAAAAAAAAGAAATAAGATACTTTTTGAAGAAACCATGTATTCAACTGACGTATTGCCATTTTTGAAAGGGGAAAAGCATCCTAATCGTGTTATTTACACAAGTTATTTACTTTTCTTAAGTGCTTACTGACGAATAACTGTAATCTCGGCCGTAATTTTTTACCAACAAAAACTATTTCAGACATCCCCTTATTCCTTGTGGTTATACATCACAATAATCATAGGACACCACGAGTAGGAAGACACACAATGCAGCACTAAGCAGGAACCACTTGCTGGCTGACGCCACTCCTGACATTGGCTAGGAATCACAAGCTACAATGTCCAGTGGCCCATTCTGTAATTACAAAACGTATCCATACTGTGTTGTAATTTCGGTTATTTTTGTGTACCCTCTCCTATCAGTGATAGTTATATGAACAATTACACTTACACGACACATACCTTACCTGGCTCTCCATATGTTATGTATATTTCTACATAGCTTATGGCATTTTTATCAGCGCCCTAACACTTAGTCTGATGCCTACATTTTCATCTGACCCGATGTCCTATGGCCCAGATGTCTCTCCTGAAGTTTTCGCGCTCCTTTGTCTGTCTTCCCCCTATCTAGCCATTCTTTCAGCCACCCCATTGAAGCTGGTGGCAGAAAGCTGTTTCAAAGTTGGCCTAATAAAAAGGAATACTGGAAATAATAATAATAATAAGAATAAGAATGGAGGAATACTGACAAATGCAATGGAAGGAAGAAAAGGATCAATGCCGAAGACAGAAAATACCCATCTATGAAGAAGATGAGTCATGCTGGAAGAGATTCATAATTTAATGTCCAAGTTAAATGGTATCCAAAGAGAGGGAAGAATGGAAAGCTGTTTCTGGTGAATGGAAAGCTGTTTCGTCAATAGAATGAACAAAGTCAAACTTTGGAGCTTACAAACATCACCTATGCTGAAATATATATACTTACATTTTACAAATAAATGTCTTTGCCTTTAATTCAATTGGTTTCTTTTAATTTCGTCAGTATGTATCTTATTCAGTGATATTGAATACCAGTCTATTGATTTCGGGGGGATTTTGTATTTGTTTTCCTTGAAATGGACAGGAATTTTAGCAGTTTGACTTTATTGCTTCTTGAAATTTACTTGAATGTTTCTTTTTGAACATTACATTTTGCAATTTAAGATTTAAATAGTTAATTATCAAATTTGATTTGAGTAATATTTTAATGCAAATTCAATTTGAAAAAGCATATGGATCTTTCACTAGACTTGAAGAAGAAATCGTAAAATCACACCCATAAAACTTCTGAAACAAAATTAAAAAATAATTCCCGGAATAAGAACCAGTAAATCAATAGGCTAAAGAACAAGGATGACGAAGGTGTTTACCGTGGTTAACAACTTCCTATTCAATGGCTTTTACAAGGAACGAAGAATGGAACTTAACTGTGATCGCTCATTTACATAAGTTTTAACAATAACGCTCATTCACGAATTAATTTCTTAAGAATAGTAATAGTAATGTTGATAAAACATACAGTTTCCATCAACACTACCTATGTTCACTGTCGTACCTCTTCAAAGAGAAGAAAAAAAGATTATTATTTTTGTATCTTAAATAACAATATAACCAACCATTGTAAGAAAAATTAATGCTAATTTTAGTGGCTTAAAAATTCAAACACTGTAAAAATAATGAATTAAATTTAAAATTAATGTCGAAATGTGAAATTTAATGTAGAATTTAGTGCATAATATTATATACAGGGGAAAATGAATCGATTGTTATGAAGAGTTATGACTTTCAAACAAAACTGGTAACAAAAATAAAATGAAAGTTCAAAAATCTATGGAACAATTTTATCAATTGCTACAGATAGAAATAGCTCTTCCTGCTGGTCTAGTGGCCACTGCGCATGCCTTTCACGCACGGGATCCTGATTACGACTCCCGATTCGAAAGAATTGAAATTTGAACGAATTACGTTGGTTCGAATTTCACCTCCAATTGTACGTTCACGTCTCAGAGCTGAGAAGCATCAATGCTAAACTTCAACAACAGTAACAACAGATATTGATAAAACGTATTAAAAGATAGTAACAGTGATATGTGTATGTAATGCCAGTTTGATATCAGAAGGGTACTTATAGCCTTCAATAATGATGTTTCCGTTTTTTCAAAGTTCGCGAGAGAAGGTCTCGTGACCATTCAGTCGAGTGTTTAAAGTTGAGGAAACCGAACATAGATAATTAATATTAATAAATATAAATAAACATGTATAAAACTATTGAGCTGAGAAAATTAATGCATGTTACTTTTAATTGTAATTTTTCAGATTCCATTCAAATTTTGCTTTTAAAAATTACATATTTTTAAAGGCATAAGCATAATTCATCTTTTACCTATAGAAATTCTTTACAACAGGAAGTAACTTATACTCTTTGTACACCAGAAAGTATTTCAGTATATTTTCCGGAAATATCCTACTGTTAATGAAAAAATGCTTGAATAAGAATTACTATTTTTCAATGTCTGTGCAGGCTAAGTTTCCGCTTCTATTTAATTCGTTCAATTCTAAAGAATAACATTTAATTCAATATTTAATTAGATTGGTGTATGGTATACGTAAGTTAGTTAATTGCATGCTTAAAATGCACCTACGGAAAATAATTAATTTTGTTTATTGAATTTCTTTACAGAAAATATCTTTTCAAGCAAGAAGGGTATTTTCTATAAGATGTTTATAGCAGAAATTGGAAATACTAAATTGATATGTGAAACAGGCTATTGAACTTTTCCTTGATAAGTATAACCATTTTTCGGAAAAAAAAGATAACGTAATTTTTTTTGAATTAAAATTTTCAGGAAGATGAATTCTGCATAGAATGTTTTACATAAAGTTACTCGTTCAAAGAATTATATGATGAACATGACCGAACATTTTAAAGAATTTGAAATTTTCTAATCTATAATTATCCCGATGTTTCATTTTAAAATTTTCCGAAAAATCGTTATGCACATGATTTACCTCATACAACATAAACCATTCTAAACCGTTTTTAGTAATAAACAACATGACATTAGGAAAAGAAGGAGAATTATTTTCAAAACCGTAAAATTTTCATAGGTGATTTTAATATTTGACAGTAAGCTTTTTGTATCAGGCAGAAATTATGGTAAACTTTTAAAGTGCCGTAATTTCAGCATAAATGCACATATTCTAGAAATAGGTAAAGAGAGAACATGATTTATCTGCCGTTGAATTTGTCTTACGAACAGATAATGTCTTACGCATTTATAAGATGTTTATCAAGTTTTACGTGTAATCTTTAATGAAAAGTATGAAGACTGATAAGATCCAGGATAGTGCGGACTCAATATACACCATTGTATAAAAATCCAACAATTGTTGCGAAAGTTATCACTGCTTTAAAAGAAATCGAACATATTGGAGAGAGAGCTAAATTCTACCTCTAATTCTTGACTGATATTTAGTATCACTTCTGCTTTTAATAGAAATTTAAGGTTGAAAATGAAATGTATTCTTGAGACATTTAAGAAATTTCAGAAAACAGTTTCTATCTGTCACCGTTTTCACTCCATAGCAATCAACATTCAGTGGTTTATTTCTGTCTGTTTTAGTGGGCAGATTGGTGTAGAGATGGGATATATTTTGGGGATGCACAGAAATAATAATTTACTGACCACAGAATAAAACGCTTCTTGCTATCTATTACGATTTTTGTTCTATTGCGATCATTGTTAAAAGCGGAAATGATTGTGTTACGTCCGGTTGGAACAAAATATTAAGTGATAAGATGGTACCTATTGTTAGAAAGCTAAATAATTCCAAAGAACCGCTTCTCGCTATCTGTTAGCGTCTTTGTTCTATGTAGATCAATATTGAAACTGTAAGTTGTAGGGTCAAGATGCCGAATATCGGAAGATTTCCCAATATTGGATAACGAGAAATATTCCGTGTAAGGTGCTGCAGCCTAGCGGCCGGTATCGTAACTGCACACCAATCAGTGGGCTATTAGGCGCCTGAGTTACGATATCTCTCGCAACATGTTTATTTATGTGGTGAAATGTTTTGTGATTTTAACCTTGTGAAATATTTCTAATACTGCAATTGATTGCATTATCTCGTCCATAAAGGTAACCTAATCATATTCATACTATAATTATAACGTGAGCTCATTTTAGGTTCACAGTTCTTTGTAGAGAGTAGGGCCATCCTTGACTACGAGAGGAACGTACTTTTGTTGAATCACCACCACCACATTGAAGTTTCTTTACGAGACATAGAAATAGAGGAAGATGAACTTGTTATAAGAAAATTATCCTGGGAGTTCGAAGACGATGTGGTTGATTGTTGTAATCCCACCAGTAGTATAAGCGCGTCGAGTAGGGGACCGCATACTGTAGAACAGTTTGCATTGGAAGTTGCAGATGGATGCCACTAGAGGGAGTTGGCTACTCTGCCCAGCCGGTTGGACGATGGGAAATACCCAACCACAGCTGAACTGGCAAACGTTGTTTACTCGCCACAGGAATGGTCGAAAGTTCGAACCCAGGTTACACCAGCTGAAATAAGAGATCATGTCGAAAAGTATACGGATTTGAGTGGGGATGAAAAGCAACAGTTGTATGATGTGCTCTACAAACATTGAGAGATTTTCAATGAGAAGCCCGGATGCATAAAGAACTATGTGCATACAATCGAGGTTACTGACGACAAGCCGCTAAAGACCCGTATGTATCCGTACACGTTGAAACATAGAACGGAAGTCACGAACACCATAAATCGATGGGTAGCATGAGGAATTATAAAGAAGTATTCCACTTCTTATCTGAGTCCGCCTGTCATTCTGCCCAAGAAGAATGGTTCTCTGCGCGTGTGTATCGACGCCAGTAAACTTGGGACTATTACTCGTAGCCAATTTGACCAGCCCATTCCTGCACTTCGCACACTGCAAGCTTTGTGTGAAAGGCGGTGGTTCTCGAGTATCGATGCCGTAGACTCGTTTCAGCAAGTGTTAGTGGAAGAGAACAGCCAGAAATACCTCGGTTTCCTTCACGAGGGAATAACTTATGTATTTAGGAAGTTACCTTTTGGCACGAAGCAGAGCTTGGCTTCGTGTGTACGTGCGATCAACACCATCCTAGGAGATGAGTGAGAAGTTTTTTGTGGCCTATAGGTCAATGACATAACGTTAGTCTCTTTTTCCTTCAAAGAGCATTTACGCCATCTTGCCAGTATACAGCTTATTCAGTACACGGTATTCTGAGATCCCGTTCCCACATTGTGTTAGCTGTTCAAATAGAGAGAGAAAGTGTACATTTGGTGACCCAGACACCAAACAATTTATTATCAAAAGGAACTGCTTTCATTTAAAGAAATACATTCCGCGTGAGGATACGATCCAGCAGGTTGCCACTGCGCCGCTGGCATAATGAAAAAGAAAAGCAAGAAAGAAGAGAGAAACAATTTCATTCATGGACTGAGAGAAACCAGTTCCATGCTCGTAAGTTCACCTCACCGAAGGAAAAGAGAGAGTGAGTGTGAATGAAAATTGTAAATATACTTTTGTGCGATGTTCTGATTTTTGTATGTTTATTCATGTGTTTTGAGGAACATTTTATTTTACTAATGTAATAACTTTTGTATTTTTATGATATAATGATTTAAATGCATCGCTTCTAGGAAAATGCAACGATTAAGAGATTAACAGTTGCATTTCCTTAGGAGGGGAATATTGTGATAGGCACACTATTATTTATATATCAGCTTATTTGCCTATAGAATTTTTGCATCATTTACATATTTAATTCGTGAATTAATTAGGTTTATTTTAGTTTAATTATATATATAGTATAAAGGATTAGAGGGAAGCTACGTTAATTAGGTTAAGATTATTTGTATATATTGTTTATGTTTTGTATTATTTTCATAACGTGACATCAAATTAACGTCAGTTTATTTGAATAAGACTGCATACATAAATATAACTTGAAGATATTCGTATATGGGAAATCTTAGGAGCAGAAAGTACTTGGAAACTTGGAGTTTTGCAGAGTCGACGGAACAGTTAAAAAAAGAAGAAAGCGAACTTCGAAGCTCAACCTTTGTTTGAGCAAAGATGCATGCTTGTAGCAGCGCAAACCAGGCCACTGTTACCATCTCAGTTTCAGGAATAGTCACAAATATGAATTGAAGAATAGAAGAAAGGGATAGGGTAGCGTCTCTAGTCCCTTGTATGCGGGTAGGACACAGTGCGCATCGCAGACATGAAGTCGGGAGAAGACATTGTCTCCCAGGTACAAGAAATATTCGTATGTCCATACGAGTTGACGAGAAGAATAGAGTGTTACTTTTTCTAGCTCCGCCCCTTTTTCGCGTCCTGAATATCCTTAGCGCCGCTTCACTCAACGAACTCTAGGCTGGCATAGCGATCCTAGGAAATTTAAAGTCAGCACAGCAGTCGACGAAATCTGCTTGGTTATCACTGTAGATGTCACCTCTGTCGTTTGTATGAGTAGCTTCTGCTCTAATGCCTTATAATAATATGTATAAAACTTTGTGGATGTTTACATTGAATATTTTAACAGTAGTTCGATTATATGTTGGAATAAAGATAGTAAAGGCTTGTATCAATGTATAACTGAAGAGTGGTCGCGGTTCTGTTAAGCTGCATGATTGCAGAACACGTGCCAAAGTTTTTTAAAACCCATTCCAGACGCCAACCTGAGGAGAGAGAGGGAAGCTCTACAGGTATTATATATACTTTTATAAGGTTACAAGGTATGACAGTCCTTGAGAGGCTGTATACAGGTTCATTAATATATATATATATATATATATATATATATATATATATATATTTCAATTGTCACATGCATTTCTAACAGTTAAACACTGAGAAAAACTAAAAACATTGGAAAACTCATAGTGTTTACACCTCCATCCCCCTTCAGTCATACAGGTGGGAGTTTGCGAATCAACCACTAGATGGCAGCAAAGGATGGGTGGTGACATGCAAGTGTGCATTAAAGAAAAATTTAAATAATTTTTGTGTTTGTGCAACGATTTGGAATACAAAACAAATAAATAACATGTAGTATTGCATATCATTCAAAAACTTATTTAGTGCTCCGTATAGTGAACTTATCACCTTAAAATTTTATGAAATGTGTGAAAAGTTATGAGCAAGAAACTGAGCCAAGGTGTAAGTTTTGACCAAATCTAGGTCACGCCGCCAAAATGCTCACAAAGGACAACAACCCTCACCCCTCTCCTTTCGTACATTTGAAATGTGAACAAGTTTACAACGAGTCTTTGAACAGACAATGAACTTGCTGTTGCTTAAAACAACGAGGGTGAAAGACTCGTGATCAGTTCTTACTTTGCTTCCGAAAAGCTCACTTCGAGCTGCGGTCAGACTCGCGAAAAGAACGAGCAATGTTTTTTTCAGTGCGTTAACCGATTATTAATGTAAGATTTATACGTGAGCGACAATACTTTCATCTGTGACAGTACAGATTGATAATGTATATAGTGAATTATTAACGTGGCGAACTAGAATGCACGCTCATTATTCGTTTCTACATAGGTAAGTGCATACAAGTGTGTTTCACGTTCGTTTATTTTAACACACAGTGCGAAGAACATAGCCCAGTAGCTTCGCACTAAAATGTGCGACAAAGAGAGCGTTGCATCCGCCACCTGTACATAATTGTATGTAATATTAATTTACTTTAGTGCCTCGTGATTTCTATATTATCTTTCTATTTCAACGTGTGAAACTTTCTGCATATATTCGATGGTTTCGGCTCTGACCAAAGACATCACAGAGAGGCCACACCAAGACTAACGGTCAACACCCAGGCTGGAGATGACAGGTTCCTGATGTCCCCGGCAAGAAAGACGACCGGATGCGACTGACCGCCCTTTGGTCAAAACACATCTTCAAAGTCCTTGAGGAGAGAAGAATTCAGCCATCATCCAGAGACTTCTTCTGTGATCTTCATGGTACGAGACATCTCTGCTGACCGGAAGTGGTCGAAGAATCAAAAATCAAGACAACATTCAAGACACATCAATGAAGAAGACGGTATCATCAATAAAGAAGTGTGATCATGAACACTGAACTAGGCCTGATATCAGAGCTAAAATTCCAAAGTATTGAAAATTTAAAATATTTTTTTCTCTTCTTTCACGCGTACGCGAGTGTTTGTGTGTAAAGTGTTACATCTTCTATTTGGATCTATGATCATCATTAAAAAGGATTACCAATCTAACCCGGAGAGTCTCCTTTGCCAACCACCTCAGGACAGCCAAAGGTATGTGTCAAATTGTTAATGTAACATGTTTCTTTACAGGCCGTGTACTATGATTTGGATGACTCCATGAATCTGCTGGGCATGTTTTTATGTGTATCGTGAGTAATTTCTTTCTCAGGTCATGCGTTCCAACCACTGAGGGCCCTGAAACTCAGTCTCCTTCTAAAGTAACGTAACTTTTCAAAATCATTTATTATTTTTATAACATTTGCTCTACCGACATTCATTTAATTCTTTTGTCCTTCAGCCTTTAATTGTATGTAGGGTCCATTTAGTTTAATCCCCACTTTGCATACACAAGTGTGACGTAGTCTCCCACATTCTCATTCCATTGTTTCACTTCGCATACGTCATACTCAAAAAACCCATTCACACTACGAAGCTTGCAACAGAAGTAACGCTCTAACAATGTTGCTAAGCAAGTCAATAAATTTAAAGAAAATCGAATTTATAATCTAAAAACATACCATAAAAGTCTTTGAGGTTCTTTCCAAAGCAGGATTTCGAAAAGAAGAAATAATTGCAGTGTTATTACGGTGGTAGTGTGACGGTATGATGTAAGGGAGGTATTCAAAAAACTATTACAAGAAGAACTTCAAAGACTAGTTCATTATATTCATTTGCTATAATCAATTTCAAATTGTAATAATTTATACTTGTTCAGATATCACTAATGTGACAGACTTTGAATTAGCCAAGTTGCCGTACAGGCCTTAAAGAAAACATCGAGTGCCATAGGCTTAAAAGTTTGATGAATCAACGAAGGATTGGACTTTAGAAAGACTTGGACACGTGAAAACTATTCAGAGAATTTTGATGATATAACATCTGTTTTGGAGTATTTTTCTTAAAGGGAATTCGACCATCCAGGCAATGAGTTATTTATTGAAGCTACAGGCCTTTTAAGAAAGTGTTGCATATTAGAATTCTGTTTCACTACCGCTCTAATGTTATAAATCCTATAGACTGAAATAGTGTGACGTCACAATCTTTTCGTTGCTATGGTGATCGCCATTTTATTTTTTATACAAACACGAGCTAAGGCTGAGAAATAACGCAAAAATGGTTATGTGTAGAGTAACCCACATTATGCTTTATTTTCTGCTTAATTATGCTTTATATTTTTCCAAATTTTGCTTTATTGTTAAGTTGAATCATTGTTTAACATAAAGCGTCTATAATGTATAATATTTACTATACATTAAATATTCTAAATATCTTGATCTATTTATTAATATTTCATGCAACCAGTTTCTTTCATATTTAATGAACTTTCTACTTAATGCACTTGTAAAGAGATATGCTTTACTCGAGTCAGTTTTCTGTTTTTCCTTTTTTTAATCAATTGTGTGCGCCTTAGAGGTATATATATATACAGAAAGGGAAAGTAAAAAATGCCACCAAAAGTGCTCAAGTTCAAGAGGTACACTGTGGAGTTCTTGTGCATTTTTTGTACATTTTGAATCATCATACATAACTGCGCAGTTACACTTAGAATAAAACTATTGTTTATTCAGTGTTGGCGGAAAGTTTTCTTCTCTTCGTTTTTTCTTTCTTTCTTTTTTTTCTTTCTTCACTTCAAAAAGTTTACAGAAATAAAAATAAACTTTTCACTGTTGCATTGTTATGTTCTCAAAGGTTTTGCATTGTAAATATTGGTTTTAAAAATATTAATACAGTATGTTAAACTTGCAGTTAAATAAAATTTTCCAAAAATTGTTCTAATAGAATTTTCCAAGAATTGTGCTATATATTTTAAATTATGCTTTATGCTTTATTTTCCAAAATTATGTTTTATTATGCTTTTAAAATTAGTTTCTTCTGGACCCTTAGACAACCACAACCATGTTGAAGGTACCAACCATATGCGTTAACTGCTGTTATGCTTTTTATGCTCTTTACGCTTTTGGGTTGCTCTAGTTATGTAAACATTATAGCGATAGGAACACTTGGAAATTTTTTACATTTTCCATGAATGCAACAGAAAAAAGGAGATGAAAAAAACAGATAGGTAAGTAATATTTAGTTTTATAAAGAGAAGATTATAGGCCTATATTGACAAGTATTAAAATGAAATCAGCGTAAGTTTACATTTCCTATGAAATTTTTTTTTTCATATCGTACTTTTGTTTATTTTTTCATTTTGATATTTATACAATATCTGTCAAAGTGCATCCTCATCCACCTTATTTACTGTATGTTTAAATTTTTCACTCAGTGGTATCGATATTATATATAGTATTCCAAGCACAAAGGATTACTGTTTTACTGTCCTACACAATACCTCATATTTCAACTCACGTTTGTGTAGAAAACAAAATGGCGATCATCATGGTAACGGAGAGGAAATGACATCATCACTATTTTAGTCTATTAACAGTCGAACCAGCTAACAGTGCTTTGCAAGACAAAAGAAATGCATCTCGGAAAAGTAGATCAAAAAATGAAATGAAATCTTTAAGTTTTACGTTCCACGGTTATGCCGGTTAGGCTAAAGGAGACGGTGATAATGAGAAATGAATGAAATGGTGGAATGAAGAAAGTGGGAGGAAACGGGAGAACCCGAGAAAACCCACGAGCACGATGTTTGTCCACCACAAAGTCCACACGGCGCGAGCTGGGATCGTACCAGGGACCCCATGCACCAGAGGTGAACGCTCTACCATTGAGGTACCGCGGCCCCTCTACAGTGAAACCTAAATTAGAAGAGATTTGCACTAAAGTATCAGACCCTGAGTTCCGCCCGTTAACGTGAACTCGAAGATTCTCCCTTTTACTGCGTTAAGTCGACTTTTGTCGACAGAAAGAAAATTTCCCTAACCAGCGAATGTCAATTATAGTCAATGTTTCAAAATTTTTTTGTCCTTATCTTAGGCTTGTCTAGAATATACCACAATGGTGTCTGTGCGATTTTTTTGCGTTCTATCGTTTATGGAAAGGGTTAAAGGATTTTGTTGTTGAATATAATGTTCTATATATATATCTAATGTTCTGTTTGAAAATTTGAAAAGAGTATATTTACCGGTGAACCCAGAGTATTTTTCATCAGGATTTAAAGGTAGTCTTCGCTAATAAGCAAAAAATTAAAAGCGCTAAAAATAGACAATAATTTTAAAAAAACGCTTAAACGTTATTATAATCAATAGATATTTTTCAAGTGTATCACACTACATACAAATTAATGTCTAATAAAATTATCATTGCAACGATAATTGTACATTATTGTTGCAAAACCTGTTTGTCTTGAGACAGATTTCAAAATTCTTTATTTATTATAGTAATTTTAAGCTCCTTTAATTATTATTTTCTGCTTTCAGCGCTTTAAAGTTCGTTTCTTTGCTTTTTAGTGTTTTATAAAACTTTTTTTTAATTATTTTTGTTTTTAGTGTTATTTTGGAAGTCTGTTAACATTTTTCACAAAATGTTCTTACAGGGTTTGTCCAAGAAGTAATGAGACTGGCAGCCGTGCAGCGCTCCAGTCGCCACCAGAGCTCTCTCAATGAGTAGTATCGGTGATGAGGGTGTTACCTAAGCATCGCACCGCGCGGCAATTACTTCTGAGCAGTGCGGGAATGAGGATCGATCGTTGAGCCAAGTGTGCATTTTCATTTTGGTCACGGAATCAAAAAGCGAAAAATGAAGTGGACGATAGAGCAGCGATACGCCATCAAATTCTGCGTTCGCTTGGGCAAAACTGCTTCAGAGACTCTTGCCTTGATTGAACAAGCTTACGGAGACAATGCCATGTCGAAAGCCCAGGTTGTTCACTGGCATAAAGACTTCAAAGACGGGCGGGAGACAGTTAAGCATGAAAACGCGTCAAAGGTGAAAGAACTCTTGAACTCTAACCGTCGATTGAGTCTGCGATCAATAGCGGAAGAATTTAACATGGGCAAGTCAACAGTACACAAGATTGTAACAGAGAATTTGAACATGAGAAAAGTTTGTGCAAAATTGGTACCTAAAATGTTGAGTGATGAAGAAAAACAACGACGAGTTGACGTGTGCCGTGAAATGGTGGAGGTTGTGGAAGGTAAAACAGACTTTCTCTTGTTCCCCAAAGTGAAAACCGCCCTGATGGCGTTACCGCCATCCAGAAGGCCGTAACCAAATCTTTAAAAGGCATTTCGGAAGCTGACTTCCAGGAAGCGTATGGATCGTGGAAATCACGCTGGCAGTGACACATCGACGCCCAAGGGGATTATTTTGAAGAATTTTGAGGAGTTGTTAAACTCGGATGAATAAATTCCTGTTTATACACTCAGTCACATTACATCTTGGACCAACCCTGTATGTTCAGTATGCTTGCATGAAATTCACATGTAACGTTGCTGTCACACTAGAGAAACCTCTTTTTACAACCATATCTGGAAGAAAACCTTTAATAATTGCACGTCACTCGAATGTCTTTCTGAAATAAATTCTGTACGGTATAAGTAAATATAATTAGTTTACAAAACCGCGAATTACGTAATACTTCTGCTTTGTTACATTTTCAAAGGCCGTTGAGGATTCGAGTACCCAGAGACATCATAATTAGGTATAAGATAAAGAAAGTAATAATAACTAAAGTCGAAAACAAGTAATTTTGATGACTGTGAACCTCAATAACATCCTGGACTATATAAATATGTATGGATTTTTAAACTGGTTTAGAACATAAATAAGATGTATTTCTATATGGTGGTTTGTGTTTTACTAATATTACCAAATGGATATTCTGCTCCACAACAAGGCGATGAATTAGAATGGTGGCAGGAAACAGTTGTCTACCAAATCTATCCCCGATCTTATCAAGATAGTGACGGAGACGGTATAGGAGACTTACAAGGTATGATATTTTTGAATAAATCTAATCTAACATAAAATTGAAAGTGACCACTTTGTGACTTTATAACTCTTGAACCATCAAACCGATCTCGATCAAATTTCCAACATAGATGAAGTTCGAGCTGGGATGGTTTTTAACATTTCACTTTGACGGTGCAACTTAGAGGAGGAGGGGAGATATTTAAAAATTATCGAAAATGATCGATATTACTGTTGAATCCATAGTTTTAGGGACCGCTGAGATGAACAGTGACCTTTTCGATGCTGTTTAAATCCAAGTTTAATCTCGCAACTTGGGGGAGATAATTATCGAAAAATGACCGATATTAGTGCCGAATCCACAGTTTCCGGGGTCGCTGAGATGAACAGTGACACTTCCGATGCCGTTTAAATAAAATTCAGCCCTTTATATCAAAAATAAAACGTATTATCCCCGTCCGAGGAACGAGCAATCTGTTAGTCTATTATACATATATGGTATATATTGAAACCTGTCTATGTTGACCACCATCGATTCAATTGAAAAATGGAGCTCCTTCGTGGCTAAGCGGTTAGCGTACGCGCCTTTGGCGTGGGAGACCCGGGTTCGATTCCCGGCGGGAGCTCATGTGGTTCGGATTCCACGTTAATCAGTAGGTCCACGTCTCATATAGCCTCGCTGCTGAACGGGACGCTAAACTAAAATCAACTCAACTCAATTGAAAAATGGTCAACTTACACAGATGGCCAACTTACAGAAAATAAGTGTGATTGGTGTACTTTTAATAAAGGATTTCTAGTATTACTTGATTGTAAAATTTTAACTAGCAATGGTACGACAGCTACTTTTAAATGTGTATAAGGGCACATATGCATATTCTAATTTTGTAGTTTACTACCTCTTGCTAATAAACTACAAGTATTTCCCTCGGGGCAGTGTTGGGCAAATTTCAATTGAATTAACAATTAACAATTAATCTGTAAATTTAATTGTTAATTGCAATTAACAATTGAAATAAGTAATGGTTAATTGTTAATTGCAGTTGGCCATTAAAAAAGGAGAATCAATTGCAATTGATCAATTGATTGAAAGTAATTGCAGTGGAAAGTAATTGCAATTGAATTCTGTAATTCAATTGCAATTGAAATTAATTGCCAATTGATTCAATTGCAATTGATTTCCACAGCAATTACTTTCAATTGATTGATCAATTGCAATTGATTTTCACTGATTAATTTTCAACACTGTAGTTCAGAGAGGGCGTGGGGCAATGAAAACTTTAGCCACGACCAATTGACTCACCACCCGTCGTGACCCACGACCCACCGTGACCCACTCTGACCCACCACCCACCATAAATCACTCTTACCCACTGTGACCCACAGACCCGCCAAAACCCATTGTCATCAACTCTGACCCATGATTCACGCCCTCTTCTCTACTGACTAAAGAGTTTAAACTTGTAATAAAACAAGCCTATAAAATTATCACTCATCGGAGTTTGAATTTCTACGATCAATCGCTCAAGCATCGCACTAATACAATAACGGCGGATCTGACCTTTCTAATATAAATAAAATAGTTTGTTCGTGTGTCTGTGTGTCTATCTTTGTGCGGTCTGTGGATGAGACGAGTGGAAAGGAACTTTTCAAAATTTGGTCACGGGTAGCTTGGTCTAGGCCCCAGACCAAGACGAAGAGCTTTTTTTTTAATTCCTTACTATGGGGTCTCCAGGAGACGTTTACCGGGACCGGCCTGGGGACCAGACAAGTCGACCGAGAGTTACCAAATTTTGGTCAAAGATACCTTGGTCCAGGTCCCACACCAAGGCAAAGCTTTTTCGAAAAAATTCGAACCAGGGGGTCTCAGGGGGGCGTTTACCGGGACATGTAAAAGTAGTAGAAAATGACCGATATCAGTGTCGATTTCATAGTTTTCGCGGTCGCTGAGATCAATGGTGAAACTCCGATCGCATTAACTTCCAAATTCACCGTATTCTGCTACGGGCCGTGGGTCAATGGGGGTGGGATACCAAAACGTACAAGTAATCCAAAATGACCGATATTAGTGTCAAATCCATAGTTTTCGGTGACAATCAATGGTGACACTACCATTAGCGATGACTTTCAAATTCATCCACCGTTGTATGCGAGCCTTGGGTCACCAGAGGGGGGAATTCCGAGACATGTAAAAAAATAATCGAAAATGACCGATATTAATGTCAAATTCATAGTTTTCGGGGTAGCTGAGCTCATTGGTGAAACTCAAGACCGCGTTTACTTTCACATTTAGCCTCCATCAGATAAGAAACGGGGGCATTATGAAGGGGATCACGAGACATGTAAAAATAATCCACAATGACCGATGTCAAACCCGTAGTTTTCGCGGTGGCTGAGATCAATGGTGATACTTTCATTAGCGATGATTTTCAAATTTAGCCACCATTGTATGCGGGCCAGGAGTCACCGGGGGTGGGGAATTGCGAGACATGTAAAACTAATGGAAAGTGACCGATATTAGTGTCAAATCCATAGTTTTCGCTGTCGCTGAGATGAATGGTGATACTTCCACAGGCGTTGACTTCAAAATACAGCCCCCATCGGCTGCGGACCAGAGGCATTGTTTTTTTCAAAATTGGAACCAGAGGATTATAGGGATTTTTACCGGCATATGTAAAAGGTAGTAGAAAATGGCAGATGTTAGTGTCACATTCATAGTTTTCGTGGTATTAGTTGGAGGTTGGTGGGGGCCAGAGGAGATTGTTTCACAATACGAACCAAGGGGGTCTGAGGGGGCGTTCACCGGGACATGTAAAAGTAGCAGAATTTGTGTCGAATCCATATTTATCGGGGTTGCTCAGACGTATAGTGACACCCCCGATAGTGTTTACGTTCAAATTCAGCCCCATCGGCCTTCCCAATGAAAACACATGTACGTTGTTGGATATATATTCACACAAAATATATCCAATGTTAGAAATGTTTCTTAATTGTTCTCCCGTTGTTCAGTTTGTTTACATTGATATTTTATCTGATCCGTGCGAAGAACGGGCATAACAGCTAGTACGAAATGGGAAAGTGTTTGTTATGGACCAAATTACAATTATATTATTATTATAATTATTACCAAATTATTATAATTATAACTAATAAATATTTCCTTGTTGAATCATAGAGCTCCTCCGTGGCTAAGCGGTTAGCGTACGCGCCTTTGGCGTGGGAAACCCGGGTTCGATTCCCAGCGGGAGCTCATGTGGTTCGGATTCCACGTTAATCAGTAGGTCCATGTCTCATATAGCCTCGCTGCTGACCGGGACGTTAAACCCCAAAAGCAATTCAAAATCAAATCAACTTGTTGAATTATACATATTTTTCAGTGGAAAAATGAATACAATTTAAAAGTCCCAAATCAACGTAAAGTAGACCAACGTGAAGGAAAAATGTATAAAATTTTCCATATAATTAAGCTTACAAACTTAAAATTTCCATGTAATTAAGCTAAATTTCCATTTTTGTGTCGTTTTGTGCACCTATTTCCTCGTTTTCTGCGTCACCGGAAATGGAAATGAAATGAAATCTTTGAGTTTTACGTCCCACGGTTATGCCGGTTAGGCTAAAGGAGACGGTGATTATGAGAAATGAATGAAATGGTAGAATGAAGAAAGTGGGAGGAAACGGGAGAACTCCGAGAAAACCCACGCACACGGTGTTTGTCCACCACAAAGTTCACTTGGCGGGGTCTGGGATCGAACCCGGGACCCGAAATCACCGGAAATGGGTCAATGCTTTCCTACAAATATGGCGGAACAATTTAATGCTGTTCCGTCAGGAACGATTTCGAGGTCGTTTCCTTCACATCGTCTTGTGCGTGTTTTCTACCGTTTTGTAAGCCTATTTCCACGTTTTGTGAATCAATGGTAGTGGGTCAAAATGGGCATTCAATGTGGGAAGAAAACTGATCCACTCTCCCACCAGTATCGAATTTCAAGGTAGCTTTTTTCGCATTGTTTAGTGCATATTTATACCATTTCTGCGCATACTTTCACGTTTTGTAGGCCAACGAAAGTGGGTCAAAGGTGACCTACAAATATGGCAGAGAAAGACATATTCATTCCACTTACAAGGCCCATTTTGACCCTCTTCCACTGATGCACAATGCGACACAAATCATGTATAAAAAGTGTGAAGGAAACGACCTCATTTGATGGTGACGGAACAGCATTAAGTTATTCCGCTATACTTGTAGGCCATTTTGACCCATTTTTGTTGTCGCACTAAAGTGGAAATAGAAGCACTAAAGTGGAAATAGGAGCACAAAACGGTACAAAGCAGGTACTATACGATGCGAAAGAAACGACCCCCCAAATTCAATAGTGGCGGAACAATGGCTCTATTTTCTCACACATTGATGGACCATTTTGACGCATTTTTGGTGATGCTCAAAAGGTGGAAGTAGGCGAATAGAACGGTACAAAATACACACTAAACGATGCGAAAGAACCAACCCCGAAATTCGATAGTGGCGGAATAGTGAGCCATTTAACTCCCACTTTAAAGGCCCGTTTAACTCACTTCCGGTGACGCACAAGACGAGGAAGTGGCACAGAAAACTTTTTAAAAAATAATCACTAAACGATGCGAAAGAAACGACCTAGAAATTCGATAGTGTCGGAACAATGGGTTATTTTGGTCACACTTTGGACGTCCATTTTCACACACTTCTGGTGACGCGCAAAAAATGAAAATAAGAGCACGAAACGGCACGAAACATTCGCTACTCGACGCGAAAGGAAGGACCACGAAATTCGTTAGGTATAGTGGCGGAGCAGTGGGTCATTTTCGTCCCACCTTCGAGGCCCATTTTGACCGTCTTCCGGTGACGCACAAAACGTCGAAATACGCGCACAAAAGGGTATGCAATGTGAAATTAACGACCTCGAAATTCGATAGTAGCGGAACTCTTGGTCATTTTCGTCCCATCTTGGAAGCCCATTTTGACCCACTTACGGTGATGCACAAAACGTGGAAATAAGGGCACGAAACGGCACGAAAATCCATTAGTCGATGCAAAAGGAAGGATATCGAAATTCAGTAGTGGCGGAACTCTTGGTCATTTTCATCCCATCTTCGAGGCCCATTTTGACCATCTTCCAATGACGTACAAAACGTCGAAATAGGCGCATAAAAGGGTACACGATGTGAAATTAACGACCTCGAAATTCGATAGTGGCGGAACAGTGTGTCATTTTCGTCGTACCTTGGAAGCCCATTTTGACCCATTTCTGGTGACGCACGAAACGTGGAAATGGGGGCACGAAACAGCACGAAAATTCAGTAATCGATGCGAAAGGAAGGATATCGAAATTCGGTAGTGGCGGAACAGTGGGTCATTTTCGTCCCACCTTCGAGGCCCATTTTGACCGTCTTCCAGTGACGCACAAAACATCGAAAGAGACGGACAAAAGGGTACGCGATGTGAAATTAACGACCTCGAGATTTAATAGTGGCGGAACTCTCGGTCATTTTCGTCCCATCTTGCAAGCCCATTTTGAGCCACTTCCGGTGACGCACTAAACGTGGAAATAAGGGCACGAAACGGCACGAAACGTTCACTAATTGATGCGAAAGGAAGAACCTCGAAATTCGGTAGTGGCGGAGCAGTGGGTCATTTTCGTCCCACCTTTGAGGTCCATTTTGACCGTCTTTCAGTGACGCACAAAACGTCAAAATAGACGTACAAAAGGGTACGTGATGTGAAATTAACGACCTCAATATTTAATAGTGGCGGAACACTTGATCGTTTTCGTCCCACCTTAGGGGACTCATTTTAACCCACTTCCGGTGACGCACTAAACGTGGAAATAAGGGCACGAAACGGCACGAAAATCCACTAGTCGATGCAAAACGAAGGATATCAAAATTCGGTAGTGGCGGAGCAGTGGGTCATTTTCGTCCCACCTTCGAGGCCCATTTTGACCGTCTTCCGGTGACGCACAAAACTTCGAAATAGACGTACAAAAGGGTACGCGATGTGAAATTAACGACCTCGAAATTTGATAGTGGCGGAACAGTGTGTCATTTTCGTCCCATCTTGGAAGCCCATTTTGACCCACTTCCGGTGACGCACGAAACGTGGAAATAAGGGCACGAAACGGCACGAAAATCCACTAGTCGATGCAAAACGAAGGATATCGAAATTCGGTAGTGGCGGAGCAGTGGGTCATTTTCGTCCCACCTTCGAGGCCCATTTTGACCGTCTTCCAGTGACGCACAAAACGTCGAAATAGACGTACAAAAGGGTACGCGATGTGAAATTAACAACCTCGAGATTTAATAGTGGCGGAACTCTCGGTCATTTCCGTCCCATCTTGGAAGCCCATTTTGACCCACTTCCGGTGACGCACTAAACGTGGAAATAAGAGCACGAAACGGCACGAAACATTCACTAGTTGATGCGAAAGGAAGAACCTCGAAATTCGGTAGTGGCGGAGCAGTGGGTCATTTTCGTCCCACCTTCGAGGCCCATTTTGACCGTCTTCCGGTGACGCACAAAACTTCGAAATAGACGTACAAAAGGGTACGCGATGTGAAATTAACGACCTCGAAATTTGATAGTGGCGGAACAGTGTGTCATTTTCGTCCCATCTTGGAAGCCCATTTTGACCCACTTCCGGTGACGCACGAAACGTGGAAATAAGGGCACGAAACGGCACGAAAATCCACTAGTCGATGCAAAACGAAGGATATCGAAATTCGGTAGTGGCGGAGCAGTGGGTCATTTTCGTCCCACCTTTGAGGCCCATTTTGACCGTCTTCCAGTGACGCACAAAACGTCGAAATAGACGTACAAAAGGGTACGCGATGTGAAATTAACGACCTCGAGATTTAATAGTGGCGGAACTCTTGATCGTTTTCGTCCCACCTTGGGGACTCATTTTAACTAGTGGTGGGCACAAAAACCGGTTTTTCACTGGAACCGGTTTCGGTTTTCTTCAAAACCGGTTCGGTTTTTCGCCGAAACCGGTTATCGGTTTTCTCCAAAACCGGTTCGGTTTTTCACCTGGTCCGGTTTCGGTTTTCTTCAAAACCGATTCCGTTTTTTTTCCAAAATTTGTTCTATTTCTGACCAGAATGGTGTTTCGTTGTTCTCCGGAAACCGAATCCATTTCCACAGAAATAATTTTATGTGTTTTCGAAAAGTTTTCACCGAAACCAGTTTCGGTGAAAACCGAACCGGTTTTGGAGAAAAACCGAAACCGGTTTTGGAGAAAACCGAAATGTCGGTTTTTCGGGTTTCGGTTTTTATAGAAACCGGTTTTCGGTTTTTATAAAAGCCGGTTTTGCCCATCCCTAATTTTAACCCACTTCCCACGACGTACAAAACGGAAGTAGACGCACAAAACGGCACAAAACGATGTGAAGGAAACAATCTCGAAATTCATTGGTGGCAGAAGAGCAATAACTTGTTCCGCCATATTTGTAGGCCAATTTTGACCCACTTCCGGTAATGCACAAAATGTGGGAATAGGCGCATAAAGCGACACAAAACACGCACAAAAAATGCAAAACAAAGTACCTTGAAATTCGTTGGTGGCGGAACAAGTTAATGACGCCGTGAGCACCAATATACTGTAGTTCTTACCAGTTGGCGCGGTGGGTCAGTGGTAGAGCGTTCACCTCCGATACTTGAGGTCCCTGGTTCGATCCCAGCTCGCGCAGTTTGTACTTTGTGGTGGACAAACACCGTGCTCGTGGATTTTCTCGGGGTTCTCCCGTTCCTACCACTTTCTTCATTTCATTCATTTCCTATCATCACCGTCTCCTTTAGCCTATCCGGCATAAGCATGAGACGTAAAACTAAAGATTTCTTATCATTTTTTGTAGTTCTTACCATCAAGGCTGAGAACTGCACGGTCCAATTTTTTAGCCAAAGTAGAAGCCCAACCGGAATAGTGATGTCAACCGACTCGGCTTGGTTCAACTGAGCGTACAGCTTGAGCTGGCTTGGTTGGGATTACCCATCGACTGGGCTCAATTGAGCCAATGGCTTGAACCGGCTCGGTAAAGACGAGTCATCGGCTCGGCTCGATTGGAGCCAATGGCTCGAACCAGCTCCGTTGAAACGAGTCCATAGGCTGGGTTCGAGTCAGCTCAACTGAGCCGATGGCTCGAACTGGCTCGGTTGGGGTAAGCAATCAGCTCAATTCGGCTCGGCTCGTGTGAGCCATCGGCTGTAGCTGGCTCGGTTGGATGAGCTGTTGGCTCGGCTCACTTCTCGGTTCGGCTCGATAAGTGAATAAGCTGTGAGCGAGCCGCTTGAGCTGTTGACAACCCTAAACCCGGGTCGAGCAGTTTTGAACATGTTTGGCTGGAGTCCCATAACTTCTAACAATTTTTGGCTCGAGCCCGAATACTTGCTCCTCCTGAACTCAAACCAAGAACCTCGTGACCGATGTCCTTGCCTCCTGAAGATTTCTTGACGACCGAGATCGACAGTCAACTAATTTTTAGTATTCCGATACAAACCGCCTATATTCCATGTTTATACAGGTACACGGTGTTATAATGATAATTAATTATAGTAGTAGTAGTAGTATCATTGATTATTATATTGTCTGTGTAGGATACTTGAAGATAGTAGTACTTGGAACTACACAAAGGATTTAGCTCGAATTGGCTCGACTCGACTGGAAACTCGATCCGAATTCGAGTCGAGTTGGGGGAAATTTTTCGAGTCGAGATCTCAAGTCGAGCTCAAAGATGTCTGCTTCGAGTCGAGTCGAGTTTTAAAGAAAACTCGCTCGAACTCGCTGGTGCCCATTCCTATTGTATGCATGACGGGCATATAGAGTTCTTTCGAGGGGGATAGAACCATAAACATAATATATTTTAAAAAATACTTAGTTTCCTGGCTTTCTTCCTAGGGGGGGGGGGAAGGGATGGTAGGTATCCAGCATTTCTTATAAGTACCTTATTTGAAATATGTGAAACAGTAACAAGTGGACAACACAATACACACACATCTTCTTATCTTCAGTTTTAATTGCTGATTTCAATTGCAATTAACAATTACAATTAACAATTACAAGTTTCAATTGTCAATTGCAATTAACAATTAAATGTTTCAATTGCACCCTTTGCAATTGACAATTAACAATTAAAAGTTTCAATTGCCTGGTGACCAATTAACAATTAACAATTGACGAAAATTTAATTGCAAATTTTATGATTGAATTCAATTGCAATTGAAATTAATTGTCAATTACAAATTGAAATCAATTGCAATTGAAATCAATTGCAATTGATTTTCAGAGCAATTACTTTCAATTGATTGATCAATTGCAATTGATTTCAATTGATTTTGCCCAACACTGCCTCGGGGTAAAACATATTTCAAGAAAATCTTAAAGGAATTCATATCTCATAACCTCTGCTACCTTTCGACAAGCCGTCAAGTGCCAATATTTGACAAAGATGGTTAACTTAAATCTTGAGAATTTTCTGGAATTACTAAAGCTCCTCACTGACAAAAGGAGCCGATAGAACTAATGGTTTTATCAAAACAGACAGGAAAAACAAATACGTACAACCATTTCCTGAATTCCTGTACGTGCTTTCTTCTTAGTCACATCTTCCTTCATAACCCCTTTATTAGGGTCGTGTTCTGGCCATTGACCTCCAAGAGCAAATCGTAAGAATCCATGCTTCTTTGTTTCCAGTCACAAATACAGAACATCTGTCTCTCATATGGGAATACGAAAGAGTTAAAAAAAATAACAAAATAGTATTTTGTGTCGCCAAGATACACAGGTAAATTTATCATTATCATCATAGGGTAAACATTGCTACAATGCGACCAACTTCCAAGATAGACAGGTGGCCAACCAGGCCCGTAGTCAAGGGGGGGCTAGGGCGGGCTCAGCCCCCCTAAATTTTTTGCAGCCCCCTACTAAAGTCATAGTTCGAATTAACGGGGGATGCCGGGGAAATTCCCCTTCGGTAAAAATGTATGTCCGGCTCGTATCACAGAAGTAACATAACGTATCCATTTCTGGGATAAATTTTCGCCTTCTACATTTACAGCAACAATACACAAACATAACCCTCTCGTTCGAAAGTTTAATTCGAACCCTGACTGAAATGTTGGAAGAAATTGTATTTCCAAATGTACTTTAGAGTGCTAAATTAAAATTTACTTTTATTATCCTCATTTAAAGTATTGGCCTATTTATGCGCTACGCTTCTTTGAATTATTATAATATTTTTTTGAGCGTGAGACTGGTTTATTTATCTTTTTTTTAATGCTTCGTGTGCAAACGACCCTCGCTGCAGGAGAAAAATAATTTATGGTTATTCTATTGGCAAACATGCATTTGTGTTCAGAAACAACATAGTTTTACCTTAATCTGCGGGCGAAGAGTTTACTCATAGCTATCTAAAGACGGCTATGGTTTACTTCTTCCTGTCCTTCTTGGAATTTGCAACTGAAAACATCCTTTTGCTGTGAGTCATTGGCTTTCGGTCAATATGCGAGAGATTGAAAAGACAGCATCCCTCAACAGGGGGATGCAACTGCTTCGTTCTAATCATCACATAGGTGTATGGGTTTGTTTTGTGTATATTGGACATGGAGAGAAAGGGGGGAATTTTGACTACGTTTTATGTCACGTGATAACGGAGTAAGAAAAGTTTCCTTTTCTGAATTGTGTTTACTTTTGTTGTGTTGTTGAACATGGTTGTAATTGAAAGTTGATCTATACAGGTTTCTGAAGATGCACCGAAGTTGACTTGAAGAATGAGAATTGTAGTGTATCAGCAACTTGACTATTTGTTAAATAACTTGGAATAGATAAATAATACTTTTAATACGGTATATCTTTAAACTAAAGATAAGTTCGATTCACTTAATCTTTCTCGGGGATGAATTATTAGATACTTTATTAAAATAATTTAATAATTGTTACCAATCTTTGGTGCCAGAATCAAATGTTCATGCAGATAATCAGACGTAAACCTAATCATCCAAAGTTACTATTTTGTAAAAGAATACCTTGCAATCTTCTGGTATGTAAACAAAAAATGTAGCAAACTAAACGGAGGTAGTAGTTGCACTTATAGGAAAAACAGAATTTTCAGAAATGCTTTATAAATTTGAAATTTGACCTTTGACTTAAAACAGGGTGCGTTGGGGAGTTTAGCGTCCCTCTTCAGCAGGGAGGCTATGTAGACACGGGACCTATAATTTAAAGTAACATCCAAATCACTATCGGTTTGAATCCGAGGACTCCCAGTACGGTTTGAACCCGAAACCGGACGCGGCAAAGGCGAGCGCTGTACCCATGAGGCTACGGGGTAGCCCACAAACGTAACAATTTGCTAATGTAGTTTCATTTTGAAGAAGAGATATCTTCAATAGAAATAAGTAAATAGCTGTTTAAATCATTAGTTCTTAACTTAAACTTTTTTAGTACCTACGAAAGCAACTAATGTCGAATTCTTATTTGTACAATGTAAAGAAGAATTTCATGTATACTTTGATATGAATTGTACTATACAAAGAAAATTTAATGAATTGTTACTTCTCTTGTCAATTTCGTTTCGAGAAAGAAGGTAACTGCGCTAGAACAGGGAACTTTTTTGGAGTTATTTCTTATTTGAATGCTCGAGTATCAAAACATAACATATTATTTTTACTTAAACATGACTTTAGTAGCAATCGTCCTAAATGATTGTTGATAGTATGTTCCAAAGAGTCTAGAGCAGTGGTTTTTAAACTGGAGTCCGCGGACCCCGGGGGTCCGCGTGACCTGGCTACGGGGTCTGCGACGTCTAAAAATTGAAACGTGTTGTGATAAAATGGAACTCACAGCTGTTATGCAAAATGTATTTTTTCAGTTACTAAAAAGACAGCAATTAGAAATTATACCTACGTTTGTAAATTTGAATATTTTCTTTTCTAAATTTCTGGCCTGAAGCCTGTCAACCGTTATGTAGGACTACTTCAGGTGAGAGGAATTCCTTCTTTGTTAGGGCATTTTCTCAAAAGGAGTTGTACATTAACTGTACCGTGCCGATCTTGTTTTGTTGAGTTATAACAATGACATCACCAGAAATCTCGATCTGGACACAATTGTTCTAAGATTGGCAGCATCCAAAACAAGGAGACTTATACTGTGATTGTGTTGTTAGTGATTGTTCAAATATTCAACTTGTTTCTACTATAGTGTGCCAACATGAGGAGTGTATATATGCGTGTTGTGTTTGTGTTTCTTAATCTTATAAAATTTATAAATTTGTAGATAGCAAAAACCCATAAACATATCATTATTTCTTTCGAACATCACCATAAAAAACTGATCAAAAAATGTTTAGAAGTACAAGTGTAAAATAAAGCCCGTAATATTTGAAGAAATGTAAAGTTTCGTATCTAAGGACATGTTAATGATAATACAGATAAGATGTTAATTTCATTTTTCCAATATGCATATATTTGTTTAGGCCACATGTATTTCAAAATATTGATTTAAGATTTTGAGACCCTTCTCTGTAGAATCTCTTTTAAGATAGTATTAAATCTCATTACTTTCTAGATGTTTTCGAGTTTCACAAATATTTTTTCAGTCCATCAAAAATTTAAAACGTATTTCCTGTACTAATTCTTTGGAAAATTTAATGATTGGTTCGTTCGGCCAACTATTTTTTTTAAATATTTTTTTATTTCCTTGAAAATGAGAAAACGGAAGAAATATTTTGTTGCCATAACAAATAAATAAAAAGGAAACACATAGTATTCTAGTTTTCAGGTACAATTGTACTAACGCTATAGAGGAAAATTTTAATAGTAATTCCTTCAGGCTGTAGTTTTAGTTTTAAGAGCATAAGAAATTATTCATCATCACACACAGAGACAGACATTATATATATATATATCTGTGTGTGTGCCCACCCTAATTTACATTTAGCCCCCCCTAAATTTCGAGGCTGGCTACGGGCCTGTGGCCAACTTAGAAAGGTGGCCAAGTTGACAGGTTTCTCTCTCTCTCTCTCTCTCTCTCTCTCTATATATATATATATATATATATATATATATATATATGTATATATATATATATATATATATATATATATATATATATATATATATATATATATATATATACGTTTTGCAGGAAAAACTAAGTCATTTCTGATATAGTTGTCCAAACACAATTACTCCGAAGAGTAAACTATCCCTTCTGAACTTTTAATAATAAAACGACTTCTATCATATTATAGGGTTGTTAATGGAACGTTAATTTATGAAATATAAACGAAATCATTAGAGTCGTTTTCGAGAAAATAGTTTTTTTTTTTTTTTTGGTAATCTACTGTAATATTCAGATCCAAAGTGGATTTCTACAAGATTTGACAATTGTTCCACTAACAGATTTAAATGATATTTCAACAAACAAAGCACACAAAACTAAATTTCTCTGCTGACTAATCTGCCTATTGGACATCCGCTAGAAGTACCTGCTACACACCAAACCAAGATAGTGATAATACAACTCAATTTTTAACACACGCTAGTGGTTTTAGTATTTAGTGCGTTATTTCAACATCAACGGCCTTATGCAGAGTCGTAATGACGCATGATTAGAGTCATACTAACGAATTTGATTAACATATATTTCCTGCAGTAGTCAGTCCTTTAGTATGATGCTAATCATACGTCAAAACGAGTCTACATAAGGCGGCAAGTGGCTGCTGTTAAGGTTAACACAGGCTTAGCGTTGCCGGTTTGACAAATAGTTGGTGTTTAAATTAGATGATAATGTTAATTTTGCAGTGTAAAAATAATACTGCGGCGATGTTAAGGAGCTATGTGGATGAAGAGAGAACGCGGAAATAGGGCTGCACCATGGACTTCTTTCAGTATATACCCTTAGGGATGCGCATGAGACGAGTCGAGACAGAATTTTCCTGACAAAATTCGAGTCGAAACACAGCTCTTCCAATAGAAAAATATATATTTTTCGACTGGAGACAACAGTTTTACAGCACATTTTCGAGACGAGATAGTCTTAAATCTTGTCTCGTACGCATCCCAATATATCCTGTATTGTTAATAACATCCAAGTTCGGGTGGTGAATGGAAGCCATTAAGATATTAATACTGATTACTGCATTATTTTGTAGAACAATTTTGAAGCTATCTGAAAGATGGATAAGAGTTGTAAGAAGAATTTGAAAGCTTTCTGAAAGACATAGGTAGCTGTGTGAGGACAATTGAGGAGCTATCTGAAAGACAGTGATAGCGTTGTGAGGACGTTGGGAAACTATCTGAAAGACAGAGGCAGGACTGGATTAACTCATCTGGAGGCCTGAGGCTAGAAAAGATATGTGGCCCCAGTTGACTTAACCTAATACATTTCTATGAAAGTACAGTAGGAAAGTTAAGGGAATAAGTTTTACATTTTTCGCCATATTTTATTTTATGATGATGATTGTATATTCATGATTCCTTTTAGATAGCCAGTTGAGATTTTGATTAGAGTGGAGGCCCCTTCCGCCTGGAGGCCCGGGGCTATAGCCTTCTTAAGCCCCTCCCATAATCTGGCCCTGGACAGAGGAAGCATTACCAGGACAATTTTTGAGCTATCTGAAACATGGAGACACACAGTATTGTGTGGACAATTGAGGAATTAGCTCAAAGAAAGACAGCGCTGTAAGAACAATTGTGGAGGTACACGAAAGAAAGAGAGCGTTGTGAGGACAATTGTGAAATTGTCTGAATGAATGAGAGGATTGTGAGGATAATTGGGGAATTATCTGAAATAGATAGCGTTGTGAGGACAGTTGGGGCATTATCTGAAAGAAAGAGATAATGCTGTGAGGACAATTGGGCAACTACATGAATAAAAAGAAAGCGTTGTGAGGACAACTGGAGAACTATTTGGAAGAAAGATATAGAGAATTCTCATCAAAGAAAACAGCAACAATGTCGATGAATAAATTAGTAATGTGATGACTAGCTTTCCCCCAACTTTAAATTGACGGCTTAATTCCTTTGTGGCTCTGTGCAAGGAGGTGTTTAATTCACATATTTTATAGTCATCGCATAATACACATATTTTATAGTCGTTGCATAATACACATATTTTATAGTTGTAGCATCTATCTGCTTGTATAGTACTTTATCAGAAAAAATTCTATGTTTTCGGAAATCGCGTTTCGGAACCTTGTGACTGAATTCTGAATTTCAAGTTTTATTAGTCCCCCCCCCCCTTCTATCGTAACCCGAAAGTAAAATTGGACATCTACCTTTTTCTTTTGTCAAAAACTTCGGAACCTGCACAGCCGCTCGAACCCCGCTTTAAACAGCATGTCCCGTCTCGTGTGCTGAAAAAAGGATTGTAAACTCCAGTGAGCCAAAGCTAAAATTCTTAATTAGTTATACTTTACCTAAGTATAAAGCCATTAAATGTTATACACGCTTACAAGGAATGCTTGTGAACTGTAAAACGATTTTGGAATGAGCCAAAAAAAAAAAAAGAAAAAAAAGAAAGAAAGAAAAGAGAGAAAGAAAGAAAAGAAAAGAAAAGAAAGAATTTAGTACATGCATTGAAAGTGCAACTATTTTCAAACTATTCCAACAGTTGTAGTTACTAATGCCCGTAAATAACGAAGTTATGGAGCAATAAAGACTTAAAGGACATGTATTCTGACATGTGTGAAACTTTGAGATACCGTACATCCAATTGACTTTAAAGAATATATTAACTCATAAGGAACTAATATTTACGCACACGCTACCCACAATATTTATTACCAAAGCCATAACCAAATACTTCATATTAACGCCATCAATGCAATCTCACCCTCTCAGCAGCAGTTTCACATCATGGGCACCCGATCTTACGTTCGTTCGATCTCATACTCACATCATCTGGGCAACACGCTCATTCAATTCACTCTCCCATCACCAGTCTAACATCATGGTTATTCGACCTCATGCTGAGATTATTTCGACACCAAGTTCACTCAACTTCACACTCATTTCATAAGGTTGGACCGACCTCATGAATTCTGGCATCTTTAGTTATAAGGCATACAGTATCACCAGTTTTGTAGAAAGTTGATATTTTAAATATCAAAAACAGTGAATGAATTAGATTATTAGTAATGATGGGTAATCTTAGACCTGATAGGACACCGAAGGCTGAAGGCACAATAATTCAAATGTAAGACCAAGACCCCCGCTACAAACACAAATATGATTGTATGACAACAGTAATAAACAAGAAATTCATTAAATCAATAAACTTATAAATAATACCTAAATTAACTATATAACTAATTAACTATATGATTATTTTATAATGCCTATATTGCCTGAGATACTCACACCTAACTTAGCAGAATGAATTTGGATATATAATGGAAATATGTTTCTTACATTCCACGTATACTTAAGATGAAAGACGTCTCTAAATTCATTCATGACTTCGTTATACACGGCTAGTATAGGCCTAGTCTTGGCATTCAAATTCACCTTCGACGGCGAACTGAGGAGTATGAGGATAGATTGAGACAACTATAAACGCAATAAAATAGTTAAACGGTGGAAACGTATATTGTACTAGGTATGAATATAAAATTAGATAAAGCCAAAATTGAATAGTTTCATATCGGTATCACGATTAGCAGGTTAAAATTACATGAAAGAGCAAACACAAGAGAAATTTGACAATATACTCAAAGCTTCATATCACTTAACATGGTTTGGGAGAAAGGATGGGGATACAAGTATCCCAGCAGTGATAGTTCAGTTAGTTCTTGTGGGGAAATCAAAATGTGATAGAGTAGGATCTTCTACGGTAATTCGTACCTCGACGATAATCAATAGATACTAATTACTTTACCCTCTACTTCTGATTTAATTTTATGTAGACTACTTTACCTATTTCAACAACATAAAGTATTACTTAGTGTATTTGAAGTATTTTGATACTATGTAATTATACTTAGTTTATTTATAAAATAACTGGTATGAAAGATAAATTTATAGTCTGGCAATGCTAATACATTGACTCACATATTTAAGATATTTAAGACATTTGAGATAAGGTAACTCTGATGTCAGGTACACCTGTTCGTATCTCTGGTGACATTGGTCACAATGCTTATGGATAACCAAGTGTAGTACGTACTGTTACCAAATTTTATTATTGATTACTTCCGCCCGTTCATATATGTAAATTTACCTTGAATTTTTATCATTGTCTTTATTCACGATTTCAAATTTTTATTGTACGATGATATTGTTGGTGCAACTTGGTAAAAATTCATATTTTCAAGTATCTAATAAATTTACATCATAGATACAGTATTTTAAATTCGTTTTACAGTTAGCACACTTTTATTGTTAGTCTAATCAAAAGTATAATCGAATCTCATATTACTATCTCATAATGGTGAGTTCTTGGGAATATTGCTTTTTTGTTTTGAAATGAAATGAAATTAAGTTTTTAGTTACGTCCCACGATTAGGCTATAGCCCTTAGATTAATGGAGGCGGGGGCTTGCTGTTGTATTTTATAAAATCACTCATTTCCAGAAGCATCTATGCCTAGTTTCGGGAGATATACTGCATCGTTGATAACGTTGCCCTGACTATATCATGATACAAATCAACAGAGACATTTTATGATCTACAGCGAATCGGATACAGAGCATACCAAACACACAATTCCAACCTTAGGCTACATGGAAACTATTGTATTATTACTTAATATGCCCTTTTTAATATTATTTACGATAAATTTTAATTATTTAATTAACTTTCAAATCATTTATTTTCAAAAATTCTAGGCATTAAATCAAGGATTGACCATCTTGTAAACATCGGAGTGAAGACAGTATGGTTGTCGCCAATCTACGAATCTCCAATGAAGGATTTTGGTTATGATATCCAGAATTTCACCAAAGTCGATCCTACTTTTGGAACTCTCAATGATTTCGATGAACTTCGTCAAGCTTTGAAGGATAATGGTATGTGCAGTGTTTCTTCCAGACATGTATTTTTTTTTGTTAGCAAATGAATGAAAAATGTTGTCAGAAAAAAAAAACAGAATAAGAATTTGAACAGTAAAAAGTTAAAATATGAATAGTAAAACTTTTGCAGAATGAAAGATATATATTTGTTTCTGTTTCTGTAGCAGTTAACTTTTGGGTTTCTTAAATTACAGAATTACAAAGGGTTGACTAATTGTTAGAATTAGGGTTACCGTACATTCCCTCTTTCCCCAACATGTCTTATGCTTTCTTCCTGGAAAATGCGCCCGTGCAACTTTTTAAAATATAGTAATATAGGCCTATCCGGTTTTTAATAGAAAAATAATCAGGATAAGATTACCTATTATAAGTAATGTCTTAAATGAGCTCGTATAAGTGCCGAACAGATAGGCCGCGTATGTAAACGACCAATGGTTTCGTTGTGTTTCGAGGTTTCACATTGCTGATGACGTCATACGACTTCGCTTGTTTTATGTTTTGTTCCACATTATCTACATGGAGTTCAGGTGTCGCCATGATAAGGTAAAAATTTAAGTGTGAACATTTGTCTTGTGAGTAAATCCTTTCTTAGAGCATTTTGTTTTAAATACTAATACTTGAAATGAGGTGTCCTCGTTTCAGTTGGATGAAATTTGGAAATCTGGTAGTGCAAGCTCCAATATGAGTTAGCGCTAGCTCTATTGAAGATAACGAGTCCAAGCATGAGTGGGCGTGAACCCCATTCAGATTATTGAGCTCAAGCCAAAGGAAGTCCAACGCAAAATTACCATCTCTGACTGGTACTGTACTCAGGATTTTTTTTTCATTCCTATCTTTTCAGGAAGACTATATAAGGAACCTTCTGCTCTTTTAGATATAAAGAGTCAGGTCTCTTTTTACAGTCTATTGTATTTATGTTCTAGGGATAACATGTTACACTATTTTTATAACCTTTTTCTTGACGTTTATTCATCAGGCATTCATTTGGTGATGGATTTGGTCCCTAACCATTCGAGTGATCAGCATGAATGGTTTCAGAACTCAATACAAAGGATTGACCCTTACACTGACTACTATGTGTGGGCTCCACCGAAGGGTTTTGATGAATCTGGATCTCCTATTCCACCAAATAACTGGGTAAGTCCACTTAAGTTATCATATGCAAGGAAAAATCACAATTATAGAGACGGAGAGATATGGGTTTAAGTGACAAACATTGAAAAGCAAAATTTAGAGGTAACGGATTTTTTTTTTTTTTGGGGGGGGATATATTTTAGTGAGTGCTAAAGCCTAGCTTTTGAGACCTGAAGTATTTTGTCATGTATGTTGTCAATAATTTCTGTGCAGTGGTGAATGAAATAAGGTAAAGGTTTCATGATATGGAAAATGTTGTTGTATTCCAGATTTATACATTAACGCATATGAAAGTACAGGCCAGGTCATAAGTAACGATGGAATACTATGGTAATTAATGTACAAATTGTATTGAACGGTCAACATTAAAGAATGACATAGGAGAATACCTATATTACCTAAATATTGTGGATTCGCCGCCATATCTGTTTGACCACTTCGGGAATGATCATTCTGAAAATATCTGGTTACAAAATTTCAAACAAATTCCACTAATCTTTTTCTTTATGAAAAACCACAGCCAATTAAATTGAGACTTTTGGGAGGCCAGTTTAAAAGCTTACTTTTTTCAGTCTAGACCAGGAACTCTCTTATTAACCATCCCCGAACAAGAGTCCAGTAACTTACAGGGATTCCATCCGGTTGATGAACTATAGGGATGCATTCGAGTCGAGTCGAGTCGAGATTTAAGCCTGTCTTGACTCGTCTCGAGAAAATGTTGTCTCGACTCGTGTCTCGACTCGAAAATATGTTTCTGTCTCGACTCGTGTCTCGACTCGACAGTCTTTGTCTCGACTCGCCTCGAATTCGAGTCGAGACGTCTCGAAATTCGAGTCGAGACAAAATGTACGAGTTAAAATATACGCACACATCAGCGAGACCATCATGACTACCTACCTAATTGTCAGTATGTCGACTTTTGGCATGGATAAAAACGGCGACACGTCTTGGCATACACTCAATGATCCTTGATAGGTCGCTGGAGAGAGCTGGCACCACATGTACTCACTCAGGTCACCTAATTCCCGTAAATTCCGGGAAGGGGGGCGATGTGTTCTGACATCACGTTCAATCACATCCCACAAGGGACATCACTCAAATGTCCGGCTCCAATTTCAATGAAACTTTTTTTTGCTGATAGAAGGCATGTATGCATCATTACTTGTGATGACAAATTTTTGCCATGGTGCATGTTTTCTATTTTTTTAAAATAACTTTTAAGAGTTGTGATGTGGTTATTAGAGATTACCACAGAAGTCCCTTACTACCCTTTGTAAACGGAGCCTTAATGAAGAAAAGTGAAGAAAAACCATGTGGATACATATAAGTCCTGGGGGGAAGTCGCATGGTAGATATGACCTTGATGGCAGCCATCTTGAAATCCGCCATTTTGAATTAAGGTCAAGTTTTCAAAATGGGAATAGGGTAATATGATACATAATTTCGGGCTAGAATTTAATTAGAAAAATAATGGTGAGGTTAGTTTTAAGATACACCCATTTGGGGGAAAGTTACCGGCATATTAATTGTTTTTACTTACTGTGTGCGTAAGACCCTTCTTACTTTCGTCTCAAGACCTGTAAATCGATCGCAACGGCAGAGCCCGGTTTCGCACTAGTGTTTAGAAATCTTTAAACTCACTTGAGGCAATATTTGTGGATTATTGTATTGTATTTTGCCTTTAATTAAATTTGAACCCACTTCATGATCTTGTGTAAAGTATCACTAAAAGAGAATTTCTGTTTTTATGGAGAACGTAAGCATAGCAATTATAAAAGGTGAGTAAGGTGCGTATGTATTTATAAGAAAGTTTATTTTACGAGTCTTTTGTGGTTCCGCCAACCTATTCTTTAGTTGTTTTTTTTTCTTCAAAATACTCATATCTCATAAATAAAAGAGCTATTATAAAATCTCTTACCACTATTCTTTAATACTTATAAAATTTTATTTATTGTAAAAGCACTGGCGAGATATTTCTTATCGCCCACTAAAATTATGGTGGAGCTCCTTCGTGGCTAACGTTTAGCATACTTGCCTTTGGCGTGGGAAACCTGGGCTTGATTCCCGGTGAGAGTTCATGAGGTTCGGATTCCACGTTAATCAGTAGGTCCACGTCTCACATAGCCTCGCTGCTGAACGGGACGTTAAAATCAGAATCAATTCAACTCAAAATTAGGGTTTTGACTTTATTATGACGTCATTAGTTTAAACGCCCAACTGCCCAGTAATTATAAACATTGACTACATTGTAAAATTGTAATTTGTGACGACTAAAATATCAGAAATTAAAGATTATTCTTTGGGTTTTGGAACATTTTGAAAAACGTGAAAAACTGGTACTGCACTGATACAACACACCTTTTGGATTTGTCATTGTGTAAAGTGATACAAACTAAAGAAGAATTACAACTTTATGAAATTGTATTAGGACTTATTATTTAGAAATAAACACCAAATAAGTGTAATAGTTCATATCCGTATCAAATACCAAGTTTATGATGAATCAACTACACAAAGTAGGATCCAAAAACGCTCATTGCAATTTGTTCCATCCTTCAGTCGAACCAGGAACTGAAACATAAAGAGTGACATTTTCTTTTTAAAGATACTTTGTCCAGCTAAGTATTGTGAAGGTTTATGTCAGTAGAAGGAATTGCATTCCATTATACAAGCGCAATTTCACAACTTTATGTACACATTACTAAATATCGAACACCCTTGTCCATATGATTAGCGTACGCGTCTTTGGTGCGGGAGACCTAGGTTCGATTTCCGATGGGAACTCCTGTGGTTCTGAACCCACGTTAATTTGTAAGTTCACGTCTCATATAGCCTTGATGCTGAAAGGGACATCTAAACTCTAATCTAATACTAAATACAAATATTTAAAGAAAAATGATGACGCACCAAGATGACGTGAATTTGGCTATCAAATCCATTTTGTGTTTTCAGTTATTTTCTAGTAGTACTTTTTCTAGGCATCCTTTCAAAAGACAGTGATGCAAATTTCGTAACTGCGAATTCCTGTTAGAAGCCATGAAATTATCCGATTAGATGCAAAATTTCCCGTCCACTAAAATAGATACCGTAAATTTACAATATCTAACAATAAATAATTTTGAAAGATATCGCTTTCGAGGGAAAAAATGAAGTGAAATCTTTGAGTTTTACGTCCCACGATTATGCCGGTTAGGCTAAAGGAGAGGGGTGATGATGAGAAATTAGTGAAATCGTGGAATGAAGAAAGTGGGAGGAACGAAAGAACCCCGAGGAAACCCACGCACACGGTGTTTGTCCACCACAAAATTCACTTGGTACGAGCTGGGATCGAACCAGGGTCCCCAAGCACCAGAGGTGAACGATCTACCACTGAGCCACCGCGGCCCCGCTTTAGAGGGGCCATGACGTATAGTTGAACTCATTCTCGTAGTATGAAAGGCATTATTTATAATTATGCATGATAGGATCACAAACAAAATTTAAAAATATTATGTGCACTTTCTTTTAACACAACATTATATTGTCTTTTATGGTGTGGAAGGGAATGTTATGTTCGAAAAAAAAGTCCTTAACACGATTCTTGTTGCTACACACTGCATGTTTCTAGCCACAGAAAAGATGCAGCGATAGGTAGGCTATTTTTCAATTGCTTTACATTAGCTTTATGTTTCAAGTCTTTTGTGTGTTTCTGAAGTTCACTTTTACCACAAAAGAGCTCAATATTAACATGTCTTACATAGCTTTGGTTCGATTCTCAACACGGACTGCAACTACCCGTTAAATTGTGCATCCGAAAGGCACTCTTTGTTAAACCTCGCTTATCACCGCTCATCTTAATAATATATATAACTTCACCTCGAAGCAAATGTTGCATTTCTCTCTTTCATCCTAACACAAAACAAAACTAACCACAGCTGTGACACGAAGGAGGTATTTCAAAAAGAAACAAGCTGTGCTTCATAGAGATGTGTACCAAATGATAGAAGTATAAAGTATTGTTTTCTTTCCTGTTTATTGATATCAGTTGGTATTCTTAATGAGTTTACTCATTAGTTTAGAAAGAGTATATATGGAATTTGGACATATGTTGTACGTATTCTCCTGAGAAATTGATGAGACCAGAAAAGTTATAAGGACAGATGGAATAGGTTTAAGCGCATCTACGTGACTTTATCAAATATTTATTCTCCATAATGGTACCACGCGGAAAACTTGGTATAGGCCTACTTTTATCTTTGCCTCCCTCTGTTAGCTGTTTTGTATCATATATATCGGATGGTTTTGATATTTCTTCTGATCATTAAAACAAGAATGGTACCTGTGTGCGTGCAGAAATGCAAAAGCACAAGGTAACTTCCTATTTGTTTTGGAAACAACAAACCCATTTCACGTGTGCGAGAGAAATTGAGCACAGCGAGATCGGGTGTTTACTCACGGTCAGTTCGCAGCAGGAGTCCATGGTAAAAATTTGGCTATCTCGAAAACACTCGCAAAACCTTACAAATACAAAAGACTGCGCTTCAAAGAAAGTTTAGACACAGATGTTTCAATTTTCTTTTAGCATCGTTCTTCAGCAAAAGAGTCGGTTCATTGTATTCGAAAAAGAGAAGGAAGAAAGGGTGAATTTATATTTTATGTGGGGGGTAACGTTGTAACTAGTATAAACAATACATACCGCTTCCGACTCTGTACGCATACACTAGCCGCGGAGTTCACACACACACACAGAATCAGAGTCCTCACACACCAAGGGTGAGAGCTGTGCCACTGAGTCACAGCGGCCACGGGGCTAGTTCGAGTCCACTTTACGTTCATAGTTTCTTAGTACATAAATGTTACGATTATGAAATAGATTTTCCTTAATGAGCTGCATAAAAACAAAAGCTTTCGAAATGCATTAAACACTTTGCTCGATTTGAGTGTGAACTTAAAGTTATATCAGAGTGTAAATACGGATACGCACCAAAGCTCGAAAACTTAATACACTATTTCTCCTATATAGTCAGCATGTATCAAGCAATCATTCAGCTTTCATTTGAGAGGATGGAAATCGAAGGCCCCTGAACAACTATGTTACTAATGTGCGGAATGTATTTATCTTACAGTGAACTGCTTTGATGCCAAGTGGCCTAACTCCAAAATTGAAATTTTCCAGGAGTGAAAGTTGAAGTTCAATATCTCATGAACAATCCATATTTCTTTTATATTGGGAACCAAAACCATAACTACTGTATGTAGTTCATTGTTTTATAACTTAGTGTTTACAAAAATCCTTTTAAAAAATACCTATTCATAGAAGTGGATGGTACTTATCTGTACTAGTTCTTGGCATCCAAGCAGTCCATTTATTGTAATACTAGCTTAATATACCCATTCTTCGCATGGGGCCTGTATTTGGAAGTCAACACCTGTGGAAGTATCACCATTCATTTCAGTGACCGCGAAAACTATGGATTTGACACTAGTATCAATCAATATGGGCTATTTATACATGTCTCGGTATTCCTCACCCGCTGACACCCGGCCCGCATACAGTAGTAGCTGAATTTGCAAGTCATCGCTGATGGAAGTGTCACCATTGATCTCAGCGACCGTGAAAACTATGGATTTGACACTAATGTCGATCAATTTGGATTATTTTACTACATGTCTCGCTAAACACACCCCTGAGACCCCCTGGTTCCAATTTTGACAAAAACGCTTCGCCTTAGACTGGGACCTCGACCAAGGTATCCGTGACCAAAATTTGGTAACTCTCGGTCAACTTGTCTGGTCCCCAGGTCGGTCCCAGTAAACGTCCCCCCCGAGACCCCCCTGGTTCGAAATTTAAAAAAAACGCTTCGTCTTGATCTGGGGTCTGAACTGAGGTACCCGTGACCAAATTTTGGGAACTCTCGGTCCACTCGTCTGGTCCCCAGGTCGCACAGACAGACAGACAAACACACAAACAAACTCTTTATTTTATTTATATTAGATAAGATATACTATGTAAAATAGTCTCGTATCATAATATGTGATGTACAACAAATGTTACATTATATATTATCCGTAGCTCGTGATATGCTGCAACATATTAAAGCCTCAGAATAGTTGGGCAAGCGAATAATCCAGAAGTTACGTAACCCTATTGCGTTCATGGGAACAAAAACAATAATTATAACTATGCTAAATTACTATAGACTACCAACTGCTCATTCAGAGAATTTATGAAGTTCACTCTATCGCAATAGTTTTATACAAACTAGATTTAGACTACGGATAATAGTTTTATACAAACTAGATAATCAATTATTATTATTATTATCATTATATTTGCAGTACAACCAAATACAACGACATTAACTATTAGTTCTAATTAACTGAATTGAGCTGAAAATTAAATCTTGATCTTTAAAGATTAACTATTAATTTTATGCGTTCTGTACCTTTCTAAAGGAATAAAAGCTGGAATTGGTTTCAAGGCTGCTTCTGAGTGAATACTTTCTTCAAAATAATATTAAAAATTATAGAAAGATTTTCGAGACATTCGAGTCGAGTCGAGATTTTTAAGAGCCGTCTCGACTCGACTCGTGTCTCGACTCGAAAATTCGAGTCGAGAAATACGTTTGTATCGACTCGTCTCGAATTTTACAAAGTGTGTCTCGACTCGAATCTCGACTCGAATTCGAGTCGAGTCGAGTCGAGATTCGAGACATGTCTCGACTCGAGCGCATCCCTAATGAACTATTTCCTTAAGAAGACCAATAATTGTCGAATTTTGGTACCAGAAGTAAGAAAACACAAACTTATTGAAGAAGTATTACACAATGATAATGTGGTTGGTAACTTTGAATCTCATCAAATCATGACGTATACCAAAAATCTCTAATATCGATATTGCAAAATGAAATACGTGCTGAAAATTCAATTTCATTCCACGATAGTTTTTTTTCAAAATCTAATGAAAAAAGTTCTCATCCCCTGGATTTTTTAGCACTCCACACGAGAGGTTTGCCCCTTTCGTGTTTCGTTTAAATACCGAATGTCAAATCTGACTATTAATAAATACTTAAGCAAATACCGGTATATGAAAATTTCTCACTGAGTGTATGGAAGAGTACTGAAAATAGCAGATGCAAGAAGAAGAATAATTCGAAAAGAAGAGATAGGGTGATTGGAACAATACGAGCAGTGGTCGAAGTGAGACGGTATGCAGTGGTATGCCATACCACCTCTGGTTTTTCAATGATCAAGACATAACCCCTCTGGTTTTTCAGTGATCAAGATATACCGTCACTGGAAAGCGGATGTTAATATACCTTTAATAAATCAATTTTTATGCACAGTAACTGACAAATTGGTTACATGTCAAAGAGTTTATTTCTTATGTAGAAATAATTTCTAAGTTGGCAACACCAACGTTTTTGTTATATTTTTCCTAGCTGTTTTTTTTAAAGAGTTGTCTACAAAGAAATTCGCCCCTTGCTCCTACGCAACAACTCGTGTTGGTAGTGTTGGTTGCAGGTATTAGGATCTCATCAAAAAATAAGTCACTCATGGGTCCAATCAAGGTCGGATCCAGAATTTTCTGACCGAGGGTGAACCAACAACTACAAGCTCTGGAAATGCTCAGTGTCTGATCACGGGAATAGAACTTACGACTTTCCAAATGCAAATCAATGATTCACCAGCTGAGCCACGAACGCTTTGTATCAGTATAATTTTCAGTATATAGTTAGCTTGCTGCTTGAGATCAGGAATTTCTTAAAACATGAACATTTGGAATATGATGGATACTTGTGTCCTACATAATCCTCATGAAAATGTTGCTATTTTCATTGCTAGTTCTGGTTTTAAGATAGTGTATATTTACAATGAAGGAGGGTGAACGTGCACCGGTGCATCCCCCTAAATCCGGCCCTGGGCCCAAACCAAACAAAAGGTAGTGTATGAGGCGACTCGCTTAAACTGAAATCGGAAAGTATTGTTATAAGTTCGCCGGGACTTGTTTTGTCTACAATGGTAAAGAAATACATGAGTGAGTTCGGTATTTAATCTCATATAGATTATCCAATCAAAAAATCTATTATTTTTGCTTAAGTTTTCGGTTACTGTTTGGTGTGTCATGAATATTAAATTGATGGAGCTTAGGTACTTTCATTAAAACGTATTTTTGCGTCTTTTAATAATTGGATAACCTTCCGGGGGTCTGGAATCAAGGGCGCCGATTTCTCTGTAACTTTTGGGGGCCCCCAAATAACAATAAAACTACATATTCATAAAAATATCTGGGGGCCCACACGAGCTTTGGAGGCCCGGACCCCCAGGATCGGTGCCCTTGTCTGGAATACGTCAGTCGAGTGGGGAGTCTGAGAGTTTACCCGCGAAAAATTGTTTAAAAAATGTTAATATAAAAAATCCATTTTAGAGCATTTTCTGTATAATTATCTATAATACATCATATGGGAATATTTTTAAAATTATTATTCGCAGAAAGTTGCAGGCGGGGGCAAAGCGTCTCCATATCCCACCCGTAACTCCAAAAAGTTCTCCCATGGTTTTGATTCAGTATGGAAATAGAAATGCAA
The DNA here is from genome assembly GCF_964235325.1 of Thermobia domestica. Classification (NCBI taxonomy): domain Eukaryota; kingdom Metazoa; phylum Arthropoda; class Insecta; order Zygentoma; family Lepismatidae; genus Thermobia; species Thermobia domestica. The sequence goes on from NC_137464.1 coordinate 93,768,713, forward strand.
TCTTTTAGACAACATACAATCACTGCATTTCAACTTTTAGATAGCCGGTATGTCGAATCAAAATCGTCATAAAACATACCGCCTCTGCTTTTCCCCCACTTCGAACACTGATTACGAGACATGAGGAATCACGCTAATAGCTATGAAAGGAATGGCAAAAAGAAAAAAAAAAAATACCCAGAGGAGAGGATTGATATATATGATCCAAATAATATAAGATAAAGGGAAGAAAAGTTCATGGAAATAAAAAGTCTTGCTCAGGATAGAGAAGAGTTAAAAGCTGCGTCAAACGAATTGAAAGACTGGTGACCTGAGAGGAAAGAAGACGATGATAGACACGCTTAATACAATGTCTCTAATTTAACACACTCTATAAAATATTCTTGTTTTAGTGAAAAACATGGAAGATTGAATTAAAAATTCACCCTTTCCAGCCACAAGTCGCTGTGATTTTTTCTTTGTAACGAAATTATATTTCCCAAAAGCTGGACAGGTTATTAGATGGTTACGCCTTTTCTCTTTGAGTGACTTGTAGATTTCAGAATATTTTATTAGGATAATTATTGACTGAGGTACTACTCTGCTGTGTTTTGTCTCTTACTATATAATTTATGCTAAAAAGGAGTATATATATAAGAGATTCCTTAGCGTGAAAATTAATTATTCTCATTTTAAGAAAATTTAATATGTAGGCATAACGAATGTACGTGAAATACAGAAAATTATCAAAAGTAGAAATTATATATATATATATACCACTTTTGATAATTTTCTGTACTTCTTGTACATTCATTATGCCTACATATCATTCAATTTTCTTAAGGAATCTCTTACATATAATGTTCTTTCTCGCTGCTTCATAAGGAAGTCTCTTCAATATATGTCGGTAACCTCTAATGTGTTTCTAAACTATACATTTAAAAATTTTACTCGTAATTAATGAACTAAGCTTTAAAATACATAAAATAATGTGGTTCTGAATCGGTTAGTAATTCGTATATGATTTTCAGGACTGAGTTTCAATCTTAGCCCTATACATAAGAAAAGAAACATAGTAATCACATGTACTGCCTCAAATAATCTAACCAGTGTTCGAAGTTGAAAAAAAGGCAGAGGCGGTATGTTTTATTACGATTTTGACTCGACATACCGGCTATCTAAAAGTTGAAATACGTGAGGGTATATTGCCTAAAAATTTGCATTTCTACTTACATAACAACTGAAAACCATTGGAAAGCTTCTCTGTAGTAACAGGGTGGGATATGGAGAGATGTTGATCCCCCGCCAACAACTTTCTGAAAAAAAAATAATAATTAAAAATTCCCCTTACGTTACATTATAGAGAATTATACACGAAAATGCTCAAAACCGAATGAGGAAATTAACAATTTCCTGAGGGAAAACTCCAGGTCCCCCTCGACTGTAGGATATTCCAAACCTCCGTTAGGGCCGCCTCCACAGTAGACAACCCTTAAATCCGCCCATGCTCAAACCACGACATTTATATGCATTAAGGCAAGAAGATACACACATATATATAACAAAGAAATAATTTAATATGGCATATCAAAATATAAACTAGGTGAACTTCTTTGAAGACATTTCATTTTAAAAACAAAAGATAACAAAATGTCGATGTTATCAACTTAGAAATTATTTCTACATAAGAAATAAAATCTTCTTACGTGCAAAACTATTCGTCAATTGCTGTGTATAAATCTCTGTTAAAAACTAGACGTCTAATTAAGTATATGGGGGAAGGTACTGACATCACTGGTGCCGGAAAAAGTACCATAAAATCAACCATTATTTTTCTAAGGTGACTGGTGAATAGGCTAGTGTATGACGTCTCATTCCTTGCCTTGTGAAAATTAAGTTATCTCATATATAATTTTAACGCTATTAAAGCAATTTTAGTGTAAATAATATTAAATTTCTTACGAGTTCACTTATACGTCTAAAAAGTATATAATTTCAATATATATTAATAATACATAATAATTAATATATTATAATCTTATTAATATTTAAATATTATTAATTAATATTTTCCCCTATAAATCATTGGGCTGAAATAGCGAGATGGCACAGGTACTATAAAGCCTTAAGAAAGATCCCGTTTTTAAATAGACTTCTTGCTTATTCCGCTAAATATGTGTATTTTAATTTTGCTTTAGAAAGAAATATAGAGGCTCCTATGGGAATGTTAGACACCATCAAATCTTTTTATTGAACTTTTGACATCCAGTTGTTTAAAAACCAAAATCAACCTGTCATTATATTTGATATCAAAATAATTATTTGTGATGATTTCAGTTAAGCCACTTCGGAGGTTCTGCCTGGGAATATATAGAAGAACGAGGTGAATTCTATTTGCATCAATTTACCATCCAACAACCAGATTTCAATTATAGAAATCCCGTGTTTGTAAAACACTTCTTGGTAGGTATTTAATAGATAAATTATTTTTCAGCAATAATAAAATACCAGAACGAAACTAGACAGCGAGAAATAAAATAAATATGAACTTTATTGAATTACTGTAAAGTCTAATTTCAGCTAGGGTAAATGGAAACTGTGAAGCATGGCAAAATTAGAACTAGAAAAATGTATGTTTCAGATAAGAATAAAAAACTAAGGATTGAACCAGCTTTTTTGAAATAACCGAGTGAATAATGAATATAACTTAATAATAACAATATATATTTTTTTTTTTTTAAATTACGAGAGTGATTCAGAAAGTAATGCCTCCAAGGTAGACCTAATACCTTTATTTGTGTTTGACAGATAACACCGATACAGATATCAGTGGAAAGCTTGCAATATCAGCTACAAATGGTTTAATCGTTTTTCAACATAGTCCGCATTACGGGCAACACAGTTACGCCAACGCGAAATAAGGTTTTTCATGCCGTCGGCGAAGAATTTTGGTGGCTGCTGCCGACACCATTGCCGAACTGTTGCTTTCACCTCTGCGTCACAACTGTAGCGTTGGCCCTTAAGGTAATCCTTAAGTTTCAGAAAGAGCCAAAAGTCGCAGGGCGCAAGATTCAGACTATAGGCAGGATGAGACAGAATACCAACATCAATTCGTCAGCAAATGGGACAAGTTTGAAACTTTGGGCAGAGTAGCGGACGCGTGGTGGTATTCCATCGACTGACGCTTCATTTCCGGGTCGTAATGGTGTATCCACGACTCGTCGCCGGCGATGAATGTTCCTGGGCGCACAACCTTCCTCAGTCAGAGATTCAATGACAGCCCGCTCTTCCAACCGGAAGTCACCACTGGATGACATGGATTGCCTCATTACCCTGAAACGAGAAGAGATAGGAAGGTAAAACATGTGACATTCTATAGCTTAAACATCAGTGCATTAATAATAAACAGTTCAAAATGTTTGCAGTACTATTGGCCAAATAGTGGGCTTGGAGACAATACTTTCTGAATCATCCTCGTAGAATATTTGACATTAGTGGCAATAAAAAGCAGGAATACACAATTACATTAAATACTAAATTAATATTTTGTTGTTCATTTTTGCTAGTAGCTTTCTTGCTGTCTAATTACGTAATTTTCAATGGTAGTATGCGAAGATTCTGGCTCCTTGATCGTAGAAAGTCAAACTGCTATATATAAAAGGAATATTAAGGCAAGGAACTTGCCTGCTCAATGAACCCTTAGTTACATAGTTCTTGAATAGTAGTATCCCCAATTATAGTTTTCAATCTTTCCTCTATTCCATCTCTTGATTTCCAGTCTACCATATCTCTATTTGAACCACATGGGAAAGAAATTGACCACCCTACCTCTCATCTACTGGCTTAATAATAATACTGTAAATGTGCTAGAATCTTTCTTCGGCAGAACACATAGAAATAGACGTTTTATAACTTTCTTTCAGGTCTTCGACCTTTGACATTGTAAGACCACTTTTCTTACCCTTCAACGAATCTTTTTCTAAGTTAGTACTTAATTTTTGTTTTGATTTTCTTTATGACTTGTACTGATTTCTCTTCTTGAAGCATAAAGCAAAATGAAATGGAGCATATTAGTATAACATGGAACACACACTGACAAACTCCGTAACGTAGTTTTACTAGTGTGAACGAGGAAGGCACTGCCCCCACTATATTTAACTTTTACTGAGACTGCACTCTTTCCCATCCTAATTCCAAATTGGTCTTGAACTACACTGATTTTCTTTTATTTCCATCAACAGGATACTGCACTTAGATTCTGGCTAGATCGCGGGGTGTCTGGGTTTCGAGTGGATGCCATTTCGTCTTTGTTTGAAGACCCAGAACTCAGAGACGAACCGTTATCTGGTGACTCCAATGCACTTCCAAACGAATATAACTATTTAAACCATATTTATACGGATAACCTTCCCGAAGTGCTGGATATTGTTCGACAGTTTCGGGAAGTTTTGGACGAATATACTAACAGTGACGGAGTCCCAAGGTATGCTAAGGAACAATTTAACCAAAGCTTTAACTTTAGAGTTTAACAATATAGTATGTATTTTACTCAATTTACTGTATATTACTTTGAGTGTTGACACCGTAACCTTAGCTTTTACAAGATTCCAATTGATTCTAATATACAATCAACAGAGTTCATCAAAAATGTAAATGGAATTTAATGGTATTCGGAAGGTGAGTTGAGTTATTATCATCTAACATGACAATATTATACTTCTCTGGTAAAAACAGAATAAGCTAATGAAAATAACTTGTATTTAGAGATGGTGGCGTAATCCTACACTTGCTGTAAACAACTGCAATGCCAGTTTTAAAAACAGTCAAGATAGCCAATCTTGGACAGAAGATAGGACTCACGAGTAGCACTACTGGATGCTGTAAACACAATTTCTTAATTACAGAATATACTACAAGATAACGAAAGTGGTACTTGAACCAGAAAATCGAAATAAAAAGTTTTTTTAAAAAAGCAAATATTTCGGTTTTCTCCTCACTTCTTTTTGTGAAAAAAAAAGTTTCAAAAAGCAGGGTTTTTTTTTTCATCTTTACTTGTATTGCAAAATTAATGCTTGCTGTATGTTAATTAGTTTTAACGTATGTTCTATGTGTTAATCCTCATGTATAACTTCCCGATGTCTACGGGTACAATTCCCAGTAGAGTCCAGTTGTTCGGAACGCACGTTAAGCCGTATATCTACAACTCATATAGAAAACCATAGAAGTTATTGAAATCCACTGCTAGAATTTCCCAATCGCTACACACTGCATGCAATATCATGTTACAACAATTATTACATTCTTGTACGTGCATTTTGAAATATCATATGCACACTCAAAATACACAAAAAGATATACAGTAGGGTAGGCCGATTTTTTAAAAATTTCGATTGGCCAGCTTGCGGAAAAGTTGTCTGGTGTCAGTAGTACTCTACATAGATTTTTTTTTTTTTGGTCAACCCCTTTCTTTGCCTCATGGGACTTGAATATTTTTATAGCTGCGGCTATGCAACCCGTACGACACTACGAAGAAAATTGTGCTGCACAGCCATTCTTTTTCTGAATTTCGATTGGTCCGGTTGTGGACAAAAGGTTGCCTCGTGTTAGTGGCAGTCTATACAGAAAATTTGATTTTTTTTTTTTTTGGTTAACCCGTTCCTTTGCCTCATGAGACTTAAATATTTTTATAGCTGCGGCTATGCAACCCGCACGACATAACGAAGAAAAAATTGTGCTGCACAGCTATAACTTAGGTTCTTTTTCACACTGAAGAATTCCCAGACCGAAAATAAAACGCAAGAGAAAAGTAAGATGAGATACTGTTTCTTTGTCGTTAAATTGTAATCAATTAGACTAAAAACTATTTTTTTTAATGTTTTAATTCATGTTCTTCATATATAACGTGAAAAATATGTTGTCAACCTTACATTGCAGCTTTCTTCGTCAACAATTTCTTGTAGACCCGTTTATATTACAAAGACAATTTTAATGTGATATCAAGTAATTTTGAAATCGGCTGTGCATTAATAGAAATTAGATAGAAACTATTTACCTACAACATTGCACACAGTAAAAATACGTAAAGCATTGCATTACAAGAAGTCAGAAACATTGTAATTTTACACACATTCCAGTAGCGATCAGCAATACCTTTTAGACATTTGCCAAGCCGTTTCAGGTTTTTTGTCTGTCAGACCTTCTGAAGAAAAAGCCTGGGCCAATTGCCATGTCCCGATGGTTGGCGACAGCTTGTCGTGTTCTCCGATTATATATTAGCACCGAAAATCCCGAAGAAGCACTTCGTTGGATTGCGGAGTATGTCAGTAAAGTGTATGCCCGAGTTTGGTTTAAAATAAAGCGAAATTCTTCTGTTACCAACGGGAAGTGACACTTGTGACTAGTCGCTGGATCTGCATCCTTTCTTCCAGGGGAATTAAAATCATTCGCGTCCTTAGAGCGCAAAGGTTCTAAGTCCATTTTTTTTTTTCGAAATTGAGTTATTTTTTATACTTATAGATGGCGCGTTATGTGCTCTTTCACATGGCGACATAAGCATGCGAAATCATTATTATTTACAAGAAATAATAAATGAAATATTGTCCTATGCCATGTCCTACTATGTCCTATGTCTATTATTTTTTATCTCCTGTAAAATTTCTAAAATTAGACATAGAACCTTTGCGCTCCAAGGACGCGATTGTAAATTGTGATTAGTAACAACGCTTGCTTTGCCTATCCGTAAAACTTGTTGGCAATGATCATTGACAGGAGACAGGACAGCCGAGTTTTAGGATGGAGAAGAATTTAAAAAAAAAGTGTCGACAGAGAAAGAGATCAAATCTACGTGAATTCTTGTTCCGAAAGTAAACTTAGGCGCAAGTAACTATCATGAGATGATCGATTGGTTCTCAACGGACGTCACCGTGCCACTATTTACAAGAGAACTTTCTTCGAATCAGATAGAAGGAAATATTAGAACAGCGACTACAGCTTCTGAGAAAATTCGATGTTTCCCGTGCAATATGCAAGCAGTAGAGAGAATAAAAAAAAGTACTTACAGAGGGGTCATCATCAGTGCGTGGAGCGGATCGAAGAGACGGCTTTATCTGGGCAAAATTAGTCTCGAAAAATGCAAAAGTTCGACTCCAAGAAAGACTGTAATTGAGTCCCTCCTCCCCCGAAAAAACGGAAGCAAGTGGGTGGAAGGGTTGAACTCGATGTCAGTGCAGCCACCTCCTCTTAGTGTGTTCTGGGGAGTTGCGGAGTTTATGTGCCGAAACGAGCTGAGAGCTGCAAGGAAGGTTTATCAAGAATTTTTCATGACCTACTATATATTCATAATGTATTTTGAAAATATCAAGACAATGTTCTCACATTTCTCACATTTCTCTTGCGTTTTATTTTCAACCTCAGAATTCTTCATTGTGAAAAATAACCAAAGTTATAGCTGAGCAGCACAATTTTCTTCGTAATGTCATGTGGGTTGCATAGCCGCAGCTAAAAAAATATTCAATTCCCATGAGGCAAGGGAACGGGTTGACCAAAAAAAATCCAAATTTTATATATAAACTATTACAAACACGAGGCAACTTTTTCACAACGCGGCCAATCGAAATTCAAGAAAGAATGGCTGTGCAGCACAATTTTCTTGGTAGTGTCGTGCGGGTTGCATAGCCGAAGTTATAAAAATAGTCAAGTCCTATGAGGCAAAGAAAGAAGTTGCCAAAAAAAATCCAAATTTTCTGTGTTGACTACCACTAACACGATACAACTTTTCCGCAACCCGACCAATCGAAATTCAGAAAAAAAATTGCCCTAATATACAGTAAAATACCGATTATCCGCGAGTGGATGATATGCGGTGCGTATTATTCGAGAGTGCCGCGAAAAAAAATAACCCTGCTGCAATCGCGCTTAATTATTTTTCATAAATAGTCTCAGTGGACTGACTCTCCACATGCAAATAAATACTGTATGTTCTTCAAACATAAAAATAAATTGCATAAATTCCAACAATAGTGTACGTTTCGACGTGCAACTCTGCTTTGTTAAGCAGAATCCAATTGTTGTAAGGTATATAAAACGGGAATTGGGAAGACTGATTTGCGTGTCAGTAAATTACATTCATTGTTCACTGTGGAGTGAAAGTCCACGGTTTCCCCGGCCCAGGGAGTTTATGCTGGATAACATCGTGCTCGTGGGATTTCTCGGGGTACTCCCGTTTCCTCCCACTTTCTCATTCCATCATTTTCCATAATTACTCACTTGCTTTATCATCGCCTCCTTTAACATAACGGGCGTTATCATGGGACGTTAAACTGAAAGATTTAATTGAGAGTCCGACCACTGGAGGGTTAATTACGAATCTTAAAAATAAATAAATAAATAAATAAATAACCCAAGCCAACAACTGGGAAAATACAATAGACTCTACAGTGCGAAGGTTGAAAATTACTGACAGCCTTATTATGCATCGTAATCCTATAGGCCTTCTCGGAATTTATGGATGAGTGTCAAAATCTTGCTCTTTTGTTTTGGTCATGGCTTTCACATTCTCTCATCACAGACCTTGCTGATCAATACAAACAACTACAAATAGTTTTGTACTTAAATACTGTATTTTTCCTGTGCTTACACCTCATTTTTAGCGTTTTTGCATTATTTGCGGTGCCCCTTACCAGTTATCACACAATTCCGCGAATAATCGTGGCTTTACTGTATTTAATTTTCGAGAACCAATAATGATTTTCCTATGTAATCATCCAAGGCCATTTTGAACAGAAATCTTAGGTCTTTCTTATTTACCATAAATATATTTTACAACTTGGAAATTAACTGTTTATTATTGTTGTTGTTGTTACTAAAGTGCTATTAGAGTAATTGAGATGATTTTCAAGTAGATTCTGAGCGATGAACAATGTTACATTTTTCCTTCTCAAGAGAATAATTCTAGTAGAAGACAAACATTTGACCTGATTCTTAGTATTCCTGACTAATCTATATTTTCTCTGTCATAGCAAAAACGCACTGATGATAAACAGCGTGATGCTGACATAAGTAAACAAATTTCATGAGATAACTTCTTGGATCAAAAGGCTGAAAAATCATGAGCTAAGATAAATTAAATGATGATTATGTCACTCATGTGCAGGGTACGTTCTTTACCAAACAATGCTCCAGTGCACCCCTTTACATTTTGATTTTGTTCCCCGAACAATTTTTTCTAGAAGAAAATATAGTTCTATGAATTGTTAGCAAAAATATTGAAAGGAGATTTCTGAGTAGACGCAGTTGGGAAGCTAATATAAAGCAGGGTGTTGGAGAGATGGATAACAAAAACAGAAAAGTGCATTTGGCCACTTCTTCCACAAATTTCGCACCACCTAGTTATAGGCACAGAGTTCACTGTACCTCCCAGGTCTCCATGCAATTATCGTGCATAAAACCTGGCTGCAGAGTGTTGGATTGTTAGTTTCCCTCTTCTAGCACTCGCGAGAGGTTATTTATCAGAGTCGGAAAAAAAAGAGGAAGAAACGGCAAATATTAGTGAGAGGAGAGTGTATAGTACGTTCACTCAACAGAAGTGCAGCTCGGCAAATTTCTTTCAAGTTCTCATACTGATTGTTACAACAGCATCCTTTCCATCCCTCTTTTGATACCATTTTGGTGGTTGCAATATGTTAATACCCATTCTGTATATTCTTTCTCTCCAATACTATAGCTAATATGAAACAGATGTCAGGCAATATAAGAACAAGGAAGCTGGTCTTGGGAACAGGAAATCGAGCAGTAACTTAACGAGAGCATTTGAAACTGTGGCAACTAAGACTCCACGTGGAGTTGACAAACGACTGTCAATTGTTTGAAATGAGAATTCTGGTTGGCCATTTAGTTATGGGAAATATTTTCCGCAAGATCTCTCCGACGATGGCTTATTTATGGCACGAGCCACCACACGTGGCACGAACTACACTTCGGTTGAAGAAACTAACTATAGATGGTAACACCTAGCAAGCTGGGAAAACTATCCCATGTCTTGATTTTAAACATCTGTTAGAGCTACGAAGCCCAGTTGAAGGCCGAGCAACGAAGGGCAGAAATCCAGATGCTCTACTGTTGGTTATGAGGAGAGTTCAGTACTTGTGGCAATAAAAGGAAGTTAGGTTACCGAACGCTGTTGCGAGTTAGTTACAGGATTCAGCGGTCATGAGGTTGTTGTTGGGTCATATTTGATATGATAAAATATGCATTTAGTGAGGATCTACATGCCATGCCTTAAAATAATTTGTCTTGATTATGCGTATATGTGTGAATTTTTAAAATAGTTCCATTTCCCCAAAACTCCTTTATATATTTACTCTGTCTGTTCGTCCGGGAGACACAAAATTTAAAGAATTACTTGATGGATCACCATTAATTTTGGAGAGAATGTAGAGGGTCGAAAGTTAGAAATCGATTACGATGATGGAGGTGATCAGGGCCAATTGTACAACACGTGCATTTGCACGGGGTGGCAAAATCTATCATAACTACATTATTGAAAATAAATATTTCTTGTTGGAAATTGACTTCATGATGATGATAGTTAAATTTACTAAGCAGACCTTCTATTTGAATACTACATTCATAAATCATGTTTAGGTTGCATTAGTTTAAGATTACATGGACAGTGCTAAAGCAAGTGGTCCAATAAATCCCAGCATGAATTGCTTGATTGTTGTCGAATACAAGTACTCAATTCTCGAACAGCAGCGAACACTTGTTCTATTTAGTTAGTTATTACGATTTTGATATGAAAACTAGTTTTGTCTTTGTCACAAACAAGCTCCACATCACTGAAGTGGAAACAAGTTTTTTTTAAAAAAAAAAAATAACGGGTGTAGAAAGAGAATCAAGAAATAAAGATAAAAGAGTAGTGGCACTAGAATTGCAAATTGGTATATTGAAATTGAAGCTCGATATTGAATAGATTATTATTATTAAAAAAAAAAAAAACAGACATAACGATATTGTATTCGTAGTGTTTAGGCCTTTCTGAGTGCGAGTGTTATCCTTCCCCTTCGTTGTTCGTGATGGGGTAACATACTTAAAATCGTTGCTTTTCAGATTCGTTCTCTGGAGAAAGAGGGGTAGCAAAAGATGCAATTGCACGCGGCAGCAAATTGCCAAGGGCTGGTCCTGGAGGTGATCCATTCAGTTGATCCCAAGATCTGAACCATAAAAAAAAAATCGATTCCCCATGTATTCGTATGGAAGTAATTATCGATATCATCCTTGCTTGTTGGACTACCCGCAATGCTTTTAAGATTAGTGTGTTAGTATAGTACTCAGGATACAAAATACTACTATCTCTGTGGAATACAAAGCTGAAAGGAAAGTATAGTCATTCTACGCGACAAATCTAAAATCTTAAATATTTTATATTTTCCAATATTCATCCATTTTTAAGTATTATTCATTTAATTTGAAGTAAAATGATATACGAGTTAACCCTAGGCTTATTAAATTTAGCTTCTGAAGTAGTTCGGTTTATCGATAGATAAGCCAAACTTATTCAAACAGTGCTCACTGTGATATTGCTATTTGTTTTTAAGTTTTGCTATTTTTGTTTATTATTACTTTTACGTTTTATAAAATCTAGCTGGATTTACTTGACACGGTGTAGAGACAAATTGAGTTTTTGTTTCGTGTTTCTTACGCTTAAGTACTAAATAATTTTCTGAATATTCTTTTTCTGTTTTAGTATCTCGCTAGTTATGCAGGGGCGGATCCAGGACGGACTTCGGGGGGGGGGAAGGGCGGTAGGTCGTAATACTGCTACTTAGAGCTACTTTTAAGAGCTCTCGGATGGGTTTTATTTATGTATAAAATAAAAAAGTTTCCTCTTCTGGGGGGGATCGTCCCGATCGCCCCCCCTGAATCCGCCCCTGTAGTTATGGTACTTGTTCTCCCTTCTCGTGTTCCTTAGTATTATATCCAAAAATATTTTGTTGTGATATCTTCAAAAATTTAGTTGTGTTTAAATTTGTACGTAAATAGTTTATCTACTTAATATTCCATAATTAACAGTATATTAAGTTACTATGTACTGACAACATATTACAGTACGGCATTTCGCTGATTTTTTTTATACGATGCTTTATACATCGTGATAGTAATACATGTTTCTTTATGTTTTTTTAGGCTGATGATGGTCGAATTCTATAACACCGTAGATAAAACTGTAGTTTACTATGGAAATGACAGTGTTCCATTGGCTGATTTCCCATTCAACTTTCTGTTCATCACTGAAATAAATAACGAATCAACAGCTAATGATGTTAACGGAGTAGTTCATGAGTGGTTGGATACTTTACCTGAATGGAAGTGGGCTAATTGGGTGGTAAGTGTTTCTGTTTTCATAACTGCTATTAAGTCGTGGAATGCAACCGATGATGTGTGGACTAGACGGTGATGAGACGTTGCAATAAGATTACAAAGCCTGTAGTGAAACGTGTATATTATTTCATACAACCAATACAGACAACAGATAGTACATACATTAGGTTATTTTTCGACTTAGTCTCTACATCGTTGAGGCACTTATCGCATCGTGGGGTGAGTTTTAAGATTCCCTCTTAGTGAAAATCTGGTCCTTGTATATTCAGCCACGTTGTCACGAAGTGTTTCATCTCCTCGTCTGAAGCAAAGCGATGACTTCCGAAGTGTTCTTTCAAGTGCGAAAACAGATGAAAGTCACTTGTAGCGAGGTCTGAGCAGTAGGGAGGGTAGTCGATGATGTTCAAGTCTGTTGTACCGAGCTGGGTCGGCCACTGCGCTCCTTGTCGGTGACGTTTCCTCTACCAACCGCAAACTTTTGGCACCATTCTGCGACTCGCTGACGAGATATTACAATCTATCCGTAAAGTTATATCAGCTGCCAATGAATTTCGTCCACAGTTACATATTTCGCCCACAGAAATCGAATAACTGAGCGGACTTCTTTGCGACACCAGTTTCCCAAACGAGTCGCCATTTGTGTTTACGTACCACTAGCGAGGACTAGCTCAGGAGAGTAATGCTCCCGGAAGTAGGAACGGAAAACACAGCTCTGATTGGTTGGCGTTATCTATGTCTTGTCACGTTGCATTCAAATAGCAGAATTCAGACGATTGTTGTTGTCGGTCCTCGTGGCCGAGTGGACTGTGAGTTCAAACCCGGTCCGAGGAAAGTTTTTTAAACATTTTTTTTTACATTTTACCACTTTTTAAATTAAAATAATACGAAAATAATACTTGAAAATGTGATTTACTTACTTTTGTGGAGATAAGTAGTAGTAGTAGTAGGAACGGGTTAGAAGCCCCGCAGGGCTCGTTTTGTTGCCTTTGTACTCCATGATATAAGGCTCGCTTTGTTCCCCTTGTACTAAATGATATAGATTTTGTGACCAACTTAAAACAACTGACTAGGATAGCGCGTAAAACAGCTGGCTAGAGTAGCGCGCGAAAAAACATACTTCCGGGAGTATTACTCTCCCGAGCGGGTCGTCACTAGCGCCGTAATTGGCGGGTCGCTGATACTCTGCACAGTTGCCAACTCCATGTATTAAAAATTACCGCACAGCCCTCATTCCTCTATAACAGACATAACTCCAGAAATATCGGCCTTGTAACTTTAGTTTCTGATCCTCCCTCGTAGTAAAGGGGAAGCGGCTAAGCAGATGTTAATAACGATGAATCGTTCTTTCGTGCAGAAACTGACGTAAATATGTACGAAAACGTGGCAGTTCTGCAGCCCTCTCATTTGCTAACAGCGTTTGAAGCGAACTCGGACCATCGCTTCCAAGCGCTATAAACTCTGTTCCTTGGCATAATTAAGAAAGAAAACCAAACGAAAATTATAAATATTGTCTGCAGACTTTATTTTATATTTTGTTTAATAAGAGCTACATGACACGGGGTTTGGGGATATACTTTCCGATTTTCCTGGTTTTTATTTTGCTGCCATTTGGGTCTTAGTTCTGTGGGTGTTATGGTATTATTCATAACTACCCTGTTCGAAACATTTGGGACATACTCTGTCCTTTAAAATTTTAGCCATTTGCAGTTCTTTATATTTCCCAAGTTTGTCTGAACTAGTATAAATTAATTTGCCAAAAACAGCGTTTCATAAGTTTTCAACCTATTAATTTAAGGCCATTTATTGTAACAGGAGTGAAAATCATGGTTTAAAGATTGCCCATTACATGCAGTAAAATAAAAAAAAATCAAGCATCTGACACTCAATTACGTGTGAACCGAAAGGATATGTGTTTGCGGGTAGGACCAGTCTGATGTGGAGATGAAGTCTGGGACGTTGGCCCGTATTTACTTCTGTGTTGACCGTGCCTTGTGCGTGGTAGCAGAATCCTGTTGGAAGATTTACTTTGGTTGAGGAGCATGATTGTAGTTAGTGGTTTCACAATGGACTCCAAAACTGTGATTTGGTAGACGGTACGCGATGTCTTCACCTCTTGTTCACAAAAATGGAGTTGTGTTGTGCCGTTGAATCAAGCACACGCCAGCACGCCATGACTGATACTGGGTGATAGGATCTTTGCACCTTGAAAACACTTTCAACGCTTTGCAGTGATAATGATGCGTACACATGGTCATTAAAGGAATGCTCATAAGTGAACAATTTCTCGTTGCGAAAGAGACTTGTCCTGTGACCATGTCCTGCGTAACGTTTAAGGAGACATTTGGCTTTCACTACTCTCTACTGGCGAACGCATCAGTCAGGAAGCGGCCTCTACGTAGGCTCTGAGTCCTAGGTCCTAGTTCAGCACTCGTGGCATGATTGGTCTCGAAATAAACATTTCTCGGGGCTCACTGATTGAGTCCTGACGGGATTTCGCCAAATACTTACAGCTGCGGCTTTAACTGCCTGCCCTGCAGTATCCTCATTGTGCGCGGTCTGCCACTACACTGCTGGTGATTAACACTTCCCGTTTCATTGTAATGTTGGATTTTGATTTTTAAAAAGTCCAATCAATCAATCAATTGAAAATGGATATCTCAAAGACGCTGTTTTATGCATATGCTTGGTGTGTATTATTTTATGCAGCATGATTAATGCATAGACCTATTTTACTAACATATTATCCTTTAATTAAAAAAAAAAAACCTAGCGCTATTTCTTGGGTTTATGTAGATCAATAGAATAAAATAGAAAATGACAGCAAAGATTAAACTGTAGCACATCGATGCGCCATATTACTTTGGTTTCAATTACTTTGTGATGTGCGAATATTTAAAAAAAAATGCACTAAATGTGTTACTTAATAATAAACGATGATCACTGTATTGAATATACTTACCTCTTTCTGTAAACATACATTATCTTGTGGCCTTTGTTACACTTTCTATCAGCTTCTGTCACCAAGAACATAACAGGAATTTATTTCGGGAGGTCCAGAGCTTTTCTGGGGTCCAAATTCAATATGAGGTAAATAAATATTCTATCATACCTTGTTCTCATATAGTCAAACTGAATACACAACAGCCTTGGTCAGTATGTTATGTTTAGTTTATCAATATGAGGATAAGTTACATTAAAATTTGTAATATTTCCCTGAAATTAGACTAAACTTACAGAAAAGTTGGGATTTCGGGGTTCTAAATCCCCAGGATCCACCCCCTGCGTACGTCCCAGAATGTCACTAACTTTCAGTAGATAAGTTATCAAAATTGCTTTGAAGTTTTCTAGACAATTCCCCCTCATATATGATTAAAATAATAATTGAGCATGGTCGCTGCAGTTCGAGGAACCATAAGTGGACTACGACAATAGACTTGATTTTACACACTAAAATACTTTCGCAGATAAATAATTTCCCGATATCTCAAGAAATGTGTAACTTAAGCATGAAATGGTGTATCATTTTTCTCTTTTTAAATTTGACTATACAGAAATAAGCCGCAAGAAATCGATATTTTCTTCCCAAAAAATCATTCATAACTAGGGATGCGCACGAGACGAGTCGAGACAGGATTTTCCTGACAAAATTCGAGTCGAGACACGGCTCTTTCAATAGAAAAATATATATTTTTCGAGTCGAGACATCACTTTTACAGCACATTTTCGAGTCGAGACAGCCACAAATCTTGTCTCGTGCGCATCCCTATTCATAACACACATTGTTATGCAAGCGTGCTTTTGCCATACACCAGGTGGTTAAAAGGACAACGCATTTGTAGCACCATTTGTGCTTCTAGTTGTTATTTTATAACTCTATGGAGAAGACACATAGCTCTTCCAGTAGTAGATACACCTTTTGAAACGAAACAGCCTCAACCAATGACGATTTCAGGTTTTCTCCCGGGAAGAATTTCAATATACTCAAGGTGAAAAATAGTATTACAAAAATATTGGGACTCTATACGAAATACAATATGATACGAATGGCCCCGGGAGGGACTTTTATGGCTCCGGGGGGGATTCTCTCCCTGGCTACCACCTTAAATCATCACTGGCCTCAACAATTGTCTCCTAGGCAACTCTAGGCAACACCACGTTTTAAATACCTCTACACTTGTTCCTTTTACTGATGTGAAATTCAGAAGCGTACGTCTTCTTGGCACAATAAAAGAATGCGAGAGGAAGTAATTAAAGAAGTTATTGGTGTCTATGTGCTAGTATGTTCACACAAATCGTAATTGATTGCCAACAGAAGAAAACTTATTTTTTTTATTTTGCTGTAGAAACTATTCATCCTGAAGTTTCTCATAGTAGTAGCATTGTAGGAGAGGAAAGTATGGTGATAGAACCGAAGTTACACATATTTTCCAATATCGTAATGCACAATTTTCCATGAATTGACGAACTATGGTTACTTGCTCGAAGATTGTGCAGGGCCACTACTGACACAGAGGGAGCGTATTCAGTAAGTCATGTATTTTTTTTTCAGATTCTTTCTATTGGATTACCGTAGATCCGGGGTTACGAACTTAATCCGTTCCGTAACGCTGTTCGTAAACCGACAATATCTTTCGTTGAAATGAAATTAATGTACACACAATTAATCCACTCTAGTCATAGAAACATGGCACCGTATGAACTTTTTATATGTTTAAGAGTTTTTGAGAATATCGAATGAAAATAACATTATACTTTTTAAGGACAAATAAACAACATTAAATTAAACAAAATATGAAGACTAGAAATCACATGTGCTAAAAAGAACAAAAATGTAGGTTTTGAACAGAATTCCGACAGATAGTGTTTATGACAAAACTGCAAAAGCACTATTGTGTACGTGAAATTGTCGGTACAGGCGTGTCTGTTGCTCGTACCTCGAAACACCACTGTTCGTAAACGAAGTGAAAGAATCATAAAACTCTTGTTCATAAACCAAGGAGCTTGTGACCCGTGAGCCCATTATACTTTCAAATTTTGCAAGACCTACTACCACTACAAGAATTACTTTCTAATGATTTTCTTCGTCATGTTGTAGTAACTTAGGACAACAGTTTGCAACAAATTCGCTGAAAGTGATATCTTCGTTGGTATTTCCCCAGGAATTCATTTATATCTCCCGATCAATTTGTCGTGCGTTTACATCACTTCAGAGCAGTGGTACCCACACCCTCATGTCCATGACGCACCCCCCTCATTGTCCATCAGTAGGTGTTCTTCCATGAAAAAAATCTTTTCGATTAATTTTTACACCCCCTCAAACATATTTATATAGATTTTTAACCCTCCAAATATTTCAATGACGCAGTTTGCGTCATAGCCCCCCTTTGTGGGCACCCCTGCTTCAGAGCTTACTTTGTCACAAACACAGTGGAGTGTGATTAGGGTTCCAAGTTTTAGACTATAAAACTGAGACACCCTAGGAATATTTACAGTATATTCACAATTGTGCATTTACTTTTTGCTGAATTATCAGAATTAATTAAATAACAGGTCATCACTTATCAAAACAAGTGACTAGCTTTACTATCTTAAATAGCTTAAACTAGAAATACAAATCACTGAACAAAGCAAGGTTTAACATAATAAATGTGTTATAACAGTTTCGCTAACTAACGGAACATATTGGCTTCATCAGATACTGAACCATCAGTCAGGATGCAGTGTCTGATAAAGCCAATACGTTCAGTTAGTTGGCGAAACTGTTATAACACATTTATTATGTTAAAATAAACGTTGCTTTGTTCAGTGATTTGTATTTTTAGTTTAAGCTGTTAATTGAGTATCGATGACTAATAAAATGGGATCTTTTAAATAGCGTACAAATGATAGCTATTACTTATGTTTTGGAGAAAAATCGGGACTTTAAAGGTTTTGAACAATTTTGAATGCAGGGAGACAGATCATATAAATCGAAAACTGTCTCTGCCACACCGTGACATCTGGGGAAAATCCTAAGCATGATTTATGTTTATGAAAGTTTTCAGCCACAACAGTAGTAAAAGTTATAAAAATACTTCCACCATTGTGGCATTGCTTTAAATACCTAGGAGTATTTTTATACTATTATTTGATTATTTTGAAAGAAACATAATTTAATATAACTTTTTTGTTACTTTGTGTTACTATACATTCAAGTACATCTAATCAAATTCATACACATACATACCACGTAACTTGCGTAACTAACAACCTTCCGAAGTTCCAATTCTCTTGAGCGATTAAGACTATATAGTTTCTCTGTTTTTTGTTTAACTTTCCAGAACAGTTAATCGTTTTCTCACATATTTATATTGCTTTTGTTCTGTATGTTTGTTAGGTCGGAAATCACGATAACCATCGTGTAGCGTCAAGGCTCGGAGAAGACCTTATTGACGGAATCAACATGATATTGTTATTGCTACCAGGAACAGCTGTCACATACAATGGAGAAGAAATTGGAATGGTAGACTCATTCATAAGTTGGGAAGATACAGTCGATCCTTCAGGATGCAACGCAGGACCAGATCGATACCAACTCTTTTCTAGGGATCCTGAGCGAACGCCTATGCAATGGGATACCACTAAAAATGCCGGTAAGTAAACCTAATATTTTGAAAGATGTAGACCAGAATGTGTCATCGTTACGTGCGAAAGAAATTCAGATAATACTACATTCTGATGTGGCTATCATCAGCCTGTAAAAAGTATCACACTTCCAGTAACACTTCATCACCATAAGTTAAATTTTGAAAATTTAAAGTGTCATATATAGTGTCGGGAAACCGGGGTATTCGCGAACACCGAAATTTGCATAGATGCTTTTGCTGCATGCTAGCGGAGAGACCTGGAAAAGTGTAGCATAAATTTGCTGACAGTCAGTTGAATAGGCTTAGGAAGAAGAAGACGTTTTGTTGTTCTTGTCGATTCACTTATAACGTTGATTCGACAATCTGGGCAAGGTAAGTTGGCTCTTTTCTTACCTATATTGTTACAGATAAGGCTATATATTCCCCTATATTTGAGCATTAGTTCTTTGTAATCTTACTAGCCTGTATGCAGTCAACAGTTACTTTCAACTCTAACAATAAAATGACATTTCATGAGAAAATGCCAGAAACAATGTTCGCCATTACCCCGGAGTGTTCGGGATTGCCCCATCATATGAAATAAATTATATAATAATAATAATAATAATAATAATAATAATAATAATAATAATAATAATAATAATATAGTTTTTTTAAGTTGAAAAGTAAGTAATAAGTTAATGAAATTGGTTTGCAAAATAGATCATGTCTTAGTAATAAGCGTTATTAGCTTTATTAATTAGAATAGTTTGCTACATTTATTATTTTAGGCCAATAATAGCCTACTTCATTACTCTATAGTCAGTAACACTATTTTAGATATCTGATCCTTCATCATAGGCTACATTTTTTCTATGTGTGATTTAAAGTGTGTTCTACAAATTTATTTAGCCTACTAGCGTCCATTAGCAGTTAGCCAATTTTGTTCAGCCTATTAACCGCATTTAAACATTGAACTAATAAGAAATACTGTCCTTGGAAGCAAAACATTAATGGGTATATCTGTGATTTCTACAGTTTTAAAAAAATGTTTCCACTTTAATGAATAGTTTACTTAATGCACCGTTATTTCTGAATTTGTTTCATAAGAGTACATTTTGTTTAGCCTTACCTATTAGCTTTCATTTGTAATAGTTTCAGAAATGACGAGGTCTGGTCATGTTTCTCACTAACTTGAGTTATGTTTGTAATTATAATTCTTAATAAAGATTTAAATACTAAATTACGGTATAATTTTGATGTATTTCGCTTCTTTCGTAAAGGAAATTTTAAAGTAAACAGTGTGTTCGGGATTACCCCGACCACTGGGGCAATCCCGAACATAAGTACATTTCTAAAACATCTCACTGATTTGTTGAAAAATGTTACTTTTGACCTTCCTCTGCACTTTAGTAAACAGGAAAAACTTCAAACTTTTTACACACAAGAAACCTTAATTTTATCTTTAAAAACAACAGACTTATTTATAATCAAAGCTTAAGTGTTCGTGAATACTCCGATCTCCCCTGTATATATAGGGTGTCCATAAAGTCCGTTGTCACCCTGTGTATCTGCGAAACAACTACGAATATGAGAAAATGCAAAAACACGTACTTCATTATTGTGAGAGACTTGAATTTTGAGCTATAAAAGATCCATTCCAGACACCACCATATAGAGGTACATGGGGTCAACTTGAAAATTTCAAATGGCAAAGGGGGTCGAGTAGTTTGAACGGGTTCGAAAAAAAAAAAAACTTTTCCTGTAAGTTCTGAATTTTCTAGGTTGTCGACGTCTAAATTGGCGGTGAAATCAAATTTCGGAGTGAAGGCCTCTGATGACTTTTAGATATCCATGGCTTATGAATGTTGTCCTGCCATGTTCTTTTATTTTTACGCAGGGTGTACGTATCGTAAATACTTTTGTAAAACGAGAAAATGAGTTGTTGGGTGGAGACTGTTTCTGTGCATGTTGCCCCTAGTTTTGTAAACGGAGGCCCGTTTTACTGTTACACTATATAGCCATGAGAGTAAGGTTTTAAGAAATGGTTATTTCAAAAGTGGGAATAAAGAGTTGCGAAAATATGGACATCAGAAAGAGGAATCAGTACTCCCGGAGTTTAGAGAAGTGGTAATCACCACAGGATAAACTTGGTTTTAGACATGTAGCACTACGTAGTTTCGCTAATTGTAAATTAAACAACCCGCATAAATAGTCCCAAATTACCTTAAAATTAGTTACAGTGACGTGAATCAATCTTTATATAACATTTAGAGTACATAATAAAGCAAGTACTGTATTATACTACTTACGTTAGTGTAGATGTTCGAAATGAGTTTCTTTCACTTCTTGACAGTAAAGTAGACGGTTATGAAATTCCATTCGTAGTTGCTTAAATGCTTCCTCAGAAATGTCATTACAGGTTGCTGTTATTCGATATTTCAGGTCCACGATAGAAGTGGGTGGTGTTTTGATAAACAATAGGTTTTATGTGACGCCATGGAAAAAAAAAAGTCATTTGGAGATAAATCGGAAGATCGTGAGGACCATTCGATGGGGCCACGACAACCTATCCATTTATCAGGGTAGGTTTCGTTTAGGTATTCACGAACTCCCTGGATATCAGTCGTGCTGAAAAACTACAGTGACCGCATCAAATTCAGGCTTTCCATATTGATCCATTACATGTTCCACTTGATCAGTTATTAAAGGATCCACTATGCCCCGCAGAAGCTGCAAGTACACATCATCTTTAAATTTGAATTGATAAATAAAGGGCCAATTACATGGTTCCCTAAAATACCTGTCTACACATTTATTTTCTCAGGTCGTTGACTGTGCCCTTCCCTGATAACATGCGAATTCGAATCTCCCCAATGAACATTATGTGTATTGACCATTCCGGTCAGTGGAAAGGAACTTTCATCACTGAAACAGATTTGTTCCAAAAAAACTTCTCATTTTGTGGATTTTTTTGGTACAAATTTCGCAAAACTCAACTCGTCTGTCAAAACCATCATCTCCTAGATCTTGCGCCAGGTGCACTTTGTATGGGTGAAATTTATGTGTTTGTAGAACTTTGCTAATTGAGCTCCATGGGATGTTACTTTCTTTCTTAATCTGTCTCATGGAGGTTTCTGGGTTTGCAGTAACGCGTCCTATAACTTCTATCACTGTCTTTATCTAGCTTTGGCCGTCCTGAACGAGGTCGGTCCTTAACGCTTTGTGTTTCACGAAACTTGTTCACAAGTTAGCGCACATACTGATGACTTACTTTAGTACGTTCGGGATACAGTTCATTAAATCTTCTAGAAGTCGCACGGTAGTTTTGCCCACAGTCTCCGAAAAGAAATATAAGTTCAACTGTATCTGCAGCAGAACGTGCTCCTTCGATACGATTTATTATGAAAGTTGTAAGAAAATCTTCGGCAAATATCGAACACTCACACAAGCTCAATCATACTATCCTTGAGAAAATGTCTTACAACAACATAACGTTCACTACTTCGTTTCAGTACTGATTGGAAGACTGCACCCAATTACATTCGTTTGTATGAAGATTGGATTCGACGCTAAGACAGGCAGAGCTACTGTGGTCACAGTAACGCATGACTCAACACTGTGCGTGAGACGTGTAGAAGTTGCTTAGCAAAATAACATCCAAATGTCCAAATACGATAGGCAATTTTATTTTTAAGTGCATGAGTTAGCCTAATTCTCTTGGTCTCCAGCCTGTCTCTGTCAAGTGGATAACTTGCCTGGCCGATCACTCAATAAGAGGAAGAACATTGGTAGGTTGTAGTCAACTCTGCTTCGACTGGTGTGATTAGAGGCAAATCTCAGAACGAACAAGTGGCCCATTAAGATGTTTATGCAAAGATTGATTCACGTCAATGTAACTAATTTCAAGGTAATTTGGGACTGTCTATGCGGGTTGTTTAATTTTCAATTAGCGAAACTACGTAATCCTACATGTCTAAAACCAAATTTATCTTGTAGTGATTATCATTTCTCTAACCTCCAGTCAGGCCCGTAGCCAGCCTCCAAATTTAGGGGGGGCTTAATGTAAATTAGGGTGGGCACACACAGAGAGAGACACAGACATTATACAATATATATATATATATATATATATATATATATATATATATATATATATATATATATATATATATATATATATATATATAATGTCTGTCTCTGTGTGTGATGATGAATAATTTCTTATGCTCTTAAAACTAAAACTACAGCGTGAAGGAATTACTATTAAAATTTTCCCCTATAGCGTTAGTACAATTGTACCTGAAAGCTAGAATACTGCGTGTTTCCTTTTTATTTATTTGTTATGGCAACAAAATATTTCTTCCGTTTTCTCATCTTCAAGGAAATAAAAAAAAAATATTTTTAAAAAATAGTTGGCCGAACGAACCAATCATTAAAATTTCCAAAGAATTAGTACAGGAAATACGTTTTTTAATTTTTGATGACTGAAAAAATATTTGTGAAACTTGAAAACATCTAGAGAGTAATGAGATTTAATACTATCTTCAAAGAGATTCTACAGAGAAGGGTCTCAGAATATTAAATCAATATTTTGAAATACATGTGACCTAAACAAATATATGCATATTGGAAAAGTGAAATTAACATTTTACCTGTATTATTATTTACATCTCCTTAGATATGAAACTTTATATTTCTTTAAATATCACGCGCTTTATTTTACACTTGTACTTCTAAACATTTTTTGATCTTTTTTTATGGTGATGTTCAAAAGAAATAATGATATGTTTATGGGTTTTTGCTATCTACAAATTTATAAATTTCATAAGATTAAGAAACACAAACACAACACGCATATATACACTCCTCATGTTGGCACACTATAATAGAAACAAGTTGTACATTTGAACAATCACTAACAACACAATCACAGTATAAGTCTCCTTGTTTTGGATGCTGCCAATCTTAAAACAATTGTGTCCAGATCGAGGTTTCTGGTGATGTCCTTGTAACTCAGCAAAACAAGATCGGCACGGTGCAGTTAATGTACAACTCCTTTTGAAAAAATGCCTTAACAAAGAAGGAATTCCTCTCACCTGAAGTAGTTCTATATAAAGGTTGACTGGCTTCAGGGCAGAAATTTAGTAAAGAAAATATTCAAATTTACAAACGTATAATTTCTAATTGCTTTCTTTTTAGTAACTGAAAAAATACTTTTTGCATAACAGCTGTGAGTTCCATTTTATCACAACACATTTCAATTTTTAGACGTCGTGGACCCTGTAGCCAGGTCACGCGGACCCCTGGGGTCCGCGGACTCCAGTTTGAGAACCTCTGTTCTAGCCTCTTTGGAGCATACTATCAACAATCATTTAGGATGATTGCTACTAAAGTCATGTTTAAGTAAAAATAACCTGTTATGATCTGATACTCGAGCATTAAAATAAGAAATAACTCCAAAAAAGTTCCCTGTTCTAGCGCACTTACCTTCTTTCTCGAAACGAAATTGATAAGAGAAGTAACAGTTCATTAAATCGTCTTTGTATAGTACAATTCATATCAAAGTATACATGAAATTCTTCTTTACATTGTACAAATAAGAATTCGAGATCAGTTGCTCCCGTAAGTACTAAAATGTTTAAGTTAAGAACTAATTATTTAAAGAGCTGTTTACTTATTTCTATTGAAGATATCTCTTCTTCAAAATGAAACTACATTAACAAATTGTTACTTTTGTGGGCTACCCCGTAGCCTCATGGGTACAGCGCTCGCCTTCGGCGCGTCTGGTTTCGGGTTCAAATCGTACTGGGAGTCCTCGGATTCAAACCGATAGTGATTTGGATGTTACTTTAAGCTATAGGTCCCGTTTCTTTATAGCCTCCCTGCTGAAGAGAGACGCTAAACTCCCCAACGCACCCTGTTTTAAGTCAAAGGTGAAATTTCAAATTTATAAAGCATTATACATATTATCATCTAAGGTTCAATTTTTAATTGAACATTCTGTTTTTCCTATAAGTGCAACTACTACCTCCGTTTAGTCCGCTGCATTTTTTTGTTTACATACCAGAAGATTGCAAGGTATTCATTTACAAAATAGTAACTTTGCATGATTAGGCTTACATCTAATGATCTGCTTGAACATTTGATTCTGGCACCAAAAATTGGCAACAATTATTAAATTATTTTAGTATAAGTATCTAATTATTTACCCCCGATAAAGATTAAGTGAATCGAACTTATCTTTAGTTTAAAGATATATTATTCTAAGTTATTTAACAAATAGTCAAGTTGCTGCTACACTACAATTCTCATTCTTCAAGTGAACTTCGGTGCATCTTCAGAAACCAGCATCGACCAACTTTCAATTACAACCATATTCAACTCACAACACAACAAAAGTAAATACAATTCAGAAAAGGAAACTTTTCTTACTCCGTTATCACGTGACATAAAACGTAGTCAAAATCCCCCACTCCTCTCTCTCTCCATGTCCAATATACACAAAACAAACCCATACACCTGTGTGATTATTAGAGCGAAGCAGTTGCGACCCCTTGTTGAGGGATGCTGTCTTTTCAATCTCTCGCATATTAACCGAAAGCCAATGACTCACAGCAAAAGGATGTTTTCAGTTGCAAATTCCAAAAAGAACAGGAAGAAGTAAACTCTTCATCCGCAGATTAAGGTAAAAGTATGTTGTTTCTGAACACAAATACATGTTTGCCGATAGAATAACCATAAATTATTTTTCTCCTGCAGCGAAGGTCGTTTGCACATGCAGCATTATATATATATATATATATATATATATATATATATATATATATATATATATATATATATATATATATATATATATATATATATATATATATATATATATAAACAGACTCACCCTCAAATAAATATTAGCAATTCAAAGAAGCGTAGCGCATAAATAGGCCAATACTTTAAATGAGGATAATAAAAGTAAATTTGAATACATTTGGAAATACAATTTCTTCCAACATTTCAGTCAGTGTTCGACTAGGGAGGATGCTTATGTATTGTTGCTCTAAATGTAGAAGGCGAAAATTTATGTTACTTCTGTGATACGAGCCGGACATAAATTTTTACCGAAGGGGAATTTCCCCGGCATCCCCCGTTAATTCGAACTATGATTTTAGTTAGGGGGGCTGCAAAAAATTTAGGGGGGGCTGAGCCCGCCCTAGCCCCCCCGTAACTACGGGCCTGCCTCCAGTAGTAATGATCCCTCTTTCTGATGTCCATATTTTCGCAACTCTTTATTCTCACTTTTGAATTAATCATTTCTTAAAACCTTACTCTCATGGCAATACAGTATCACAGGACTCCGTTTACAAAACTAAAGGCAATATGCACGGAAACAAAATCTCAACACAATAATTCATCGTTTTACAAAAGTATTTACGGTACTTATACCCTGCCTAAAAATATTAAAAAAAAAAAAAAAAAAAAAAAAAGTAGCAGGACAACATTCACAAGCCACATTCACATTCATAGATATTTAAAAGTCAACAGAGGCGTTTACACCGAAATTTGATTTCACCGCCAATTTAGATGTCGGCAATCTAGCAAATTCAAAACTTGCAGCAAAAGTTGTTTTATCGAACCCGTTCAAACTCCTCGGCCCCTTTGCCATTTGAAGTTTATCCCGTACTCCTATTTGGAGAGTTTGGGTTGGAACTTTTATAGCACATAATTTCAATATCTTAAAATAATGACGTACGTGTTTTAGGGTTTTCTCATATTTACAGTCGTTTCGCAGATACACGGGATGGCAATGGACTTTAAGGACATCCTCTATATATATACATAAATATCTCAGTTTATGTAAGTGAACTTCAACATTCAATTTCTGAATTCTTATAAAAGTAGAGATAACCATTAATTTATTTGCAGATGAAGACGAGGAGTTAAATTGATTTGTTCGAGAAAATTTTAGTCGTAATGGTATATCAAGTCATTCTCTCAAACAAAAACGCAAATATTAATCCAAATAATTTCACATCATGTTTGATAAACGAAATTAGTTATACTTTTCTGGATCCAATGATATCTACATTTAATTTTGATCTTATACATTAGACTACCTATTTTGCTTAGTTATTATTATGTTTATTTACAGGATTTTCAACGAGTGACGTAACATGGCTACCTGTTAATAGGAATTATTTAAGTTTGAATGCTCGGGCTCAGAACGAGGCAGTTGCTAGTCACCTGAAAGTGTACAAAGCTCTCGTGGAAGCCAGACAATTTGAGGCTATCCGAACAGGACCAATACATACAGCTATTTTGAATGACAATAGAGTCTTTGCCTTTACTAGGTACCTTTTGTTCTTTTATTCTAACGCAAGATATTTTCAAAGTCCTACTGGTGTTCAAAGCGACAAGGATTCTGAAATTAGAATCACTTTAACATTAACTAACTTGAAAAAATTTGCGTAAAGTTTGAGGTTTGACAACGATGTATATCTCTTCAATGTAAAAGTTCCAACCTGGGCCGGCTCGTTCCATATAAGCGAACTAGGCAGAGTTTAGGGCGGAATATTTTAGGGGCAGCACCAGCACGGTTGGTGATTTTTTCTCTGCAGAGTTAGTAACATTCATAGGATAAACAATTATTACAACAAGCCGTGTAAAAGCATTAGAGCTACCTATCATAAAACACATGTGGTAGCAAGTTTCACAGTGTAATTGATCAAAATTGAAATGACATTAGATTATGTTCAGGTCAGGAGGGTATTTTTTGTTTGGGCGAAGGCCCTTTACTTAAACTAAAAAGAGGTAATGACTAAATCAAGGGGCACCGAAATATTTCTCGCCTAGGGTGTCAAAATACTTAGATCTAGCCCTGCTTCCAACTGTGCTTCATTGATATCCAAACACTCTTGCAGTTATTTCTAGAAACCTCCCTGCTGGGTCTACTGGCTAGTGTGCTTGTCTATGGTGCACGAAGTCCCAGGTTCGAATCCCGGTCGGGGGCTTTGAAAAATTTAAATGCTTTTCGGTGATTTTAAGGTACACCTTGAAAGTGTAGAACCATGTCTCATATACTCTCAGTGCTGAAAGGGACGTTAAACTCCATTTCAACTAATTAAGCTGTTTAAATAAAGAATCTGAAAATTGTATGTTGATGACCTTAATTTCGAATATACAGAATAACTGTGTTTTCTCTTTCATTTTGTGCACACTTAAAAATTTGTGCCTTAAGCATACATTTTTGTCACACCTTTCCTCCACAAGCAAGGCGGAAGCCTGGAGACCTTAGGAATCAAGAATTGGATGAATTGATTGTAGGAAACCCATTTCACACAACTACCTCAACCGCAGAGAGCTCAATAGGTCCTGTGACTTATGGTTGTGGGATAATGTTAAAACAATAGTGTTTACCAGGTTGGCCGTGGTGGCTCACTGGTAGAGTGCTCGTCTCTGATACGTGAGGGCGCGTAGTGGGGCAAAAGAAATATTTGCTGGAAAAATTTTTAGATGTGCGCAGACAAAAATAGTTATTCAGTATATTCAATGAAGATCGTCACTTAACCAATTTTGGGATTCCAAAAACAGCTTCAAGTGTATTGGATGTCAATAGGATACACTTGAAGATTTCGAGTTAAGCAGATATACATCGTCGTCAAAATTTGAAGTTTAAGGATTATTTCAAGTTACGCATGTTGATGCAACTCTGAATAAAATGCATAATCTTTTCGAATCCAACTGGACTTTAAAAACAATCTTATATAAATTTGTAGATAAATTATTATAAGTAATTTTTCTTTTTCTTATATTTTGGAAGGAGAATTTATATCTTTTTATTATTGTATTTAATGATACAATACAGACTAGGGGGCACGGTGGTTCAGTGGAAGAGCGCTCACTTCTGGTGCAAAGGCCCTCTGGCACGATCCATAGCCAAGTGAGTATGTGGTAAACAATATACACTGTATCCATGGGTTTCTTCGTGGTTCTTACATTTCCTCCTACATTATTATTCCACAAATTCATTCACTTTCATTAATCATCCGTCTTCTTTAACCTAAATAATATAACTGAGACGGAGAACTAAATTTGTTATTTCCTTGGTCGATCCCAGCTCTCGCCAACTGGGCTTTGTGATGGACAACATCTTGTTCCTGTGTTTTCTCCGAATTATCTCGTTTTCTCCCGCATTTACCATTCCACCAATTAATTCATAATCAATCACTATCATTAATAATCCGTTTTCTTTAGATTAAAGAGTATAAGTGTTGGACGTAAAGCGCACATACTACATACATTTTTGAATGCACTGATACGTTCAACCAGTAATACATAAAATCTCTCATTTTCGAATGTTTTTAAAAATAATTTATGGAAATACAGTTGACAATGATAATTTGAAATTTGTCAATTAAATCTTTACCGAATTTTTCTTATTGGATACTGTTTTCTGAAGTTGAGTCCTTAATTTAATTCATAATGTATTCAGCTAGGCACACTTCAATTTATAAATCTGTGTCAATCAGTGTCATCTGGATGTGTTATGTCCCTATTTTAACTATAGGGTGTCCGAGAAGTCCTTCCCTGATTACAGAAATTGATAACTCAGGCTAGAAATAAGATAGAAATATGAAACTGGTGTTGAATTGTTTACAAACTATAAAAGTTTTTGTCTGTGTTAGGTTTGTTCTGTTTTACCAAGTCTCAATTTTGTTTGTTTTAGGTTTGTAGTACGTAAGTAAGAAGCGCAAGAAGCCATGCCAACCAACCAGGAGAAGGCACAGTGTGTCCTGTGGTACCATGAGACACGATCACCAACCACGGTGCAGAGACAGTTCCAGACAACATTTGGGAGGACTCCACCTGATGTCAAGAGCATTAAAGCCTGGTATGAGAAGTTCAAGAACACAGGGTCGGTTGCTGACCTTCTGAGGTCTGGTCGACCAACGAATAACCACAGTCGTTGCATCGATCCCTCCAGTGATGTTGGCTAATGTGTGGATGGAAATTGAATATCGCCTAGATGTGCTACGTGCTACCAAGGGTGCTCATGTGGAAGTGTACTGATGTGTAAAAGTTACAAAACTTTTATAGTTTGTAAACAATTCAACACCAGTTTCATATTTCTATCTTATTTCTAGCCTGAGTTATCAATTTCTGTAATCAGGGAAGGACTTCTCGGACACCCTGTAGATCAACATTCTTGATTAAGTCAAAACTTAAAAATCTCGCATTTACTATACATTTCATTTATTTATTGTTATTTTAAAATCTGTCTCACTTTTCTTGTTTTCATATTTTAGGTTATCATATACTTCTGTGAGTTTCGTGGTTGCCGTAAATTGGAGTGACGATGACACTATAGTAGATCTGACTCAGTTGAATAACGTTTCTATTGAAGCGACTGTGTATACACAAAGTATCAACTTTGCTGCCAAAGATATTAAGATCTTGTAAGTATTGCAGGCACTTCTTATTTTCATTAAAACTACGTTATATAAAGTGTACAAAATAAATTGACGAAGTTAGTTTAAAAAAAGGAAGTTGACACTTACTCGTAACCTCGAACGGGCCTTTTTGTGTGTGTGAGGAATGTTTTTGCGTGAGCCTTATTTGTGTTTTACCCTCGGCATGGTATCTTTCGCTGAGGTCACTGCGTCACTCCGATAATTAAACATTATCCCAACAATATTTCAGAATTCTGTTGCACAGGCCCAGATTTAAGGAGCCACCACGACATCTGGTACCTGCAAACTGAGACAGCATACTAAAAACGAGGCCGGTTTCATGGTTCTAGTGCAACTACACATGTGAAAGTTAAGTGGTCAAATCAGTCGGAACAATCTTCTATAGTGTAGTAACCTCTCACTCAAAATGTTTACATTTTCTTTCAAATGAATATCGTCCGGTCCAGTGAAAATTTTGAAGTTCAATGTGAAGTATTCTTAACCACCCGAAAAATAATTGTTCCCCATCAGATACAAAATCAAACAGAGAGTATGGTTAAATTATAAAGTAACAATATAATAATACAAAATGCTATTTACAAAATGCAAAATGAAATAAAAAGAAATTGAAATTACTCAAAGGAATCTTAAAGACCAAATTTCTCTCAATCCGCAATTTATGTTTTCTAGAATAAATGGGAATTCAAGATCGAATTTACTAATACAGTGTTTAAAATACCTGCTATACCAGGGCGCGAAACTTCAAAGTCAGACGCACTCGCCAATCCAAAAATGATGGTCGCCACTATCTATCACGTACAAATTGTGAGAGGTTTCCCCCACAGCCTTTGGTTTGACAAAGAGATATCATCGGGACACAAAATTTCTAAATCAGACCATTAGATTCAGGATAATCAATTTTGAACTGGACAATTTATATGTATACTTGTTAAGAAATATCTTACCTTAAGACTTTATGTTTGTCTAACGCTCTTTCTCTGCATTGAAGTACAGTCATACACATAAGTGCCTGGACCCCTGACTGTTAAAACTCCATTACTTGGGGTCCTGGTACTTATGTGGGTGACTGTACCATTCGTCGATTGCAGTTTTCGGATCAAAGTCCTTAAGTGAAGGGCCATTGATGGAATATGTTAGCAAATCATCGTGTGCCAGTCTTCAGTGAATTTCTGTAGGCAGTGTTAACTCTGTTGAGACTGCTGAAGCCTCTCACATGAAGCAGTACTCATAGATAAAACTGTACAAAATGTGATAATTGGAAGCAAATTTGGGAATCTCCTAATAAAGTTTCCACTATAAATCTTTTTCAGTGTCTGATTCAACGTCAATGAAGAAAGCAACCATTGGACGAAAACCATTTCAATTGAGGGTGGAAAAGGAGGGGGCTAATTACAACGTTGTGAAGACTTCACTTTCCATGTCCGTTGTGAAGACTTCACACTCCGTGTTTTCTCTCACTCAGTGGCAATTATTTTCGTCCGAAACAAACTGCGCAGTCATGTGCGTTTAGGGAGAAACCTTTCCTACTGAACACTGGTTGCCAGCTCTAAATTTTCAGTCGCCAATGGCGACCTGGCGACCGGGAATTTTGCGCATTGTGCTATATCAAGGATGATAGGACTTTAGATTCCAGAATATCATCTTCCGATCCCGCACACTATAACCTACCGTATAGTAATTTGAAAGGCTGGACGATGCTTCTGAAATATTGTTTCAGTTTCTTTGTTTGTCAAATTTCCTGTCCATTATGAAATTAAACCTTTATTCAACTATTTACCTGAATCGGTAATTTATTATTATTTTTTGTTGTTGTTGCTATATAATGAATCTGAAATTATGATGTATATTTAGTTGTTCTGAGGGTAACCAGACACTTACGTGTCGCATTCGTAGCTTTAATATATGTATATTACCCCTCTTTATAGTTCTATGCAACACTTCATAGTTCTAGATTTACTTCGAAATTGAACCAACTCTTGGTAGCTCGTGAAGGAGTGGCCACATACTTTTCATTATTTCTTTAAATTTGTATCAAAGTTTACCGACTCGAGACGTTAAGAGAGTAGCTCAGCATCATCTTTCGAAGAACAGATGCTTCAAATGCTTTGCAATCCAACCATTCTGCGGGATGTATAAGTTAATCTAAGAAGATAATACTTCAAGTCGTCAGCAGTGTAATAATCAGAAGGAAAAAGTCCACGGAATACGTTTAAATAAAGAAATTTTATTAGAAGGTTTAAAAAGTGAATTCAAATACTACTTTTTCAATTATAAACTTGAGACGTTTAAATCCCTATATTTTCTGTCGATATAGTTTTGATTGTCAGGCAAATTCCAGGCTGGTGGAAACACATATAAGCACACTCCTTAAATTTTGTCCAATTTGAACGAATTTCAAACCAGAGAATTCGTGTGTCTGGACAGGCTATGCTAATCTTAGTTGATGGTCCTGAAACACAAGACACTGTAGAGGCCAAGAAGATTGCAGTGTCTTCATGATGCTAATACAGGGATGCAAATAACCACTCTCCGGAACGAGTGGTTCATCGATGCGGGCGAGCTTTTAATATCACTATTAAATTACCAAAGGTAAGTAAATGATTTCTATTGTGGGATGTGGGTTAGTAGCTTTTTCCTTAGGCTAGTAAAATTTTGTTGTTCATTTGCATCCCTGTGCTAATAGTTTAAACATCGTTGAGCAACAAGTGAAATTATGTACAAATCGATTGTATGGATTACAGTCGGCGTCTGCAATGCCAAGATGATGCAGGGGAAGCATATAATGCAATTGACTTCGAGCGCCCGTAGAATTGCAGCTAGTGTGGGGTGGGTCATGACATGCCAGAAGTCCATCAGTGTGTACATGGGGAAGCAGAGAGTTCTTACAACAAGCGTACGTCCGCGACGCACAGGACAGCGCTTGGACAGGAGGATTGTTCAGGCCGTCCTGACAGGATGCCTACTGCCAGTGCATTCGAAGGTACTGCTTGTAACCAAATTAGACCTGCTTGTAGATAGTCACAGATCTATTATGTCGTAGACTATTTGGTTCCGAAGTTATAAGAGTTCTAATTATTATCGAAACATGGATTAAACCAACTTTGTCCAAATATCCCTCTTATGCGCGCTAGGCTCTGTCATTAATTGGCTAACCGTTCCTTATTCGATTTAATTTCGTTAACTTATGAAAATTAACGACTTTTAGACTCATATCATAAAAGTCACTCATTGAATGTTCTATAAGGGTAATGTTGCGGGTAATTTTGTACTCAATGGGCACAACTTTAAAAAGGTGACATTAGTTTGATTTAAAATTCATAATCATATATTTTTCTATATTTTCAGAAGCCAAATTTGTACCCATCGAGTTCCATTGGGTGCTAAAGACGGAATTGTTTTGGTTTTTGAATCAGTAGATGGAAAATAGCCTGCAGAAATCTATTGTTCGTAAACTTGAGTGTATCTAGTGCCTTTAAACTAGTGTGTATAACTTCAAACTGTGTACTTAGATATTCATTTTTGTATTAAATTGTTTAATTTGTATTTCATACTATAAATACTGTACTATAGTTTGGCAGTTTGTAAATAAAATATTTACTTTTAACCATAGCTCATGATGTAGATATTATTTGAGTACATAAACAGAAAAAAATGGACTGTAAGAATATTTGGTCTCTGAGAAGGTTGACTATTAGTTTTATCTAATATCGAGGTACATTTACGTCCTTGTTCAGAATAGTTTTTCAAAATATCAATATCGAGATACCTTTCAAAGGTATTTCAGTGTCTCTAACGTAATTATTTTGAAAAACAAAAATGCCGTGAGAATATTGGTATTTAGTGATAGTTTTAACTCCAATCAGTAGCCGATATGTTAAAACATCAGCCATTTTGACGTTTATTTTTGTTCTGCTTCTTCAGAATCTGTATGGATAAGGCTATCATTTAGTATTCAAACAACATGGAAAGATAGCATTTACAGGCCAGAAAAGCAATTTGCTTTAACACTAAATGATAGCCTTATCAATACAAACTATGGAAAAGCGGAGAAAGTGAAAATCGTTAAAATAGTGACTGGGGTTTTAACAAATACAGATTCACTTATTGATCACTTGTTGTGCGAAGGAGCAGACATTTCTTTTATATAAAGGATACTATAAAATTGAGCCTTCGTGAATACCAGTTCCACTGTCAATTCAGTAGAAGTACATCAGTTGTACAGTCAGCCAGCAGCAGTTGGTCATCTTGGTTGGAAATTCGTAAAATAAAATTGAAACATAGGTTGACTCAATGTAGTTTAAAGTATATCTCGTCCAATCAACAATTTCCTGTCATTTTGCCAACGTTTTGACTTCGCATTCCCAATCACATTTTTACTTCTTTCTCAGGAACAATGTAGGCAAATAGATTGGTTGATAAACGCTCGGTAAAGCAATCAATTGTAACATAGGCCCAACGTTGGTTGGATAGACCTTCGTTGGGCCTACTATATGTGTTCCAAGTACAACATTCATTGCCCGAGTGTGTCTAAACGACTACTGCAGTCAAGACAATTTTCAGTGGCGTCGCCTTATGCAGTTCACAAGAGCACGTGAACCACCAAATATTGTGCTTTGTTTATTGTTCCTTCTAGAGTATTTTATTGCTACTTCACTGCATTCCTTCCTGTAACATTACAATCACCAGAAGTTCTCTTCAAATTTTACATAGAGTCTCCACTTGCTTTCCTCTTTGTATGCATTTCATTATCACAGCTCTGCTGTGAATGCGATGGGCTACCCTGTGTGTACTATGTAGTACAGGAGAGGAGGAGACCAGCAGAGCGGAGGAACTGCGGTCTTCTGACGTTACGTTCAAAAGAAGATTTGAACATGCAATGCTGATAGCTGTTGTTGACTAATTTCTAGTAATACGGTGCTTTAAACAGGATCAAAGAATAAAACTTTTCAATTGAAAATAGAAGAATAAAGTGTTTTATAATTCATTCTCTCAATTAGTTATCTGCATTTCTTTTTGTCTCAATTTCTTATAATAAAAATAGACTAAGGGAGCAAACAAAATTACGGCTTTCCAAGGTCATACGGAGAAGGATGGGAGATTTACAACTCTTCCGCAGAAGTTAACGGAGAATACATTACATTTCAATTTATTTTCAAGTTTTCTTTTAAATACGTATAATCTCCTACTTGCTAAATAAACTGAATGTTTGTAAGAAAAGCTAATAGCTTATGAAAACATAATGTACTTCGTAACTTGTTAAAATTGTAAAATCTTAACTTCTGTATTGTGAGAACCTGAAGGGAACTGACTTTGGAACTGGTTTTCTTATTTCAGCCTTCTTCTTTAACACATTCGAAATAGAAAAAGGGGAGTTTTGTTATTTACAGTAACGCATTTAGATGTAACACTTCTTAAAATATTAATTTTTTAAATGGTGTAACTTACTTCAGTTTAGAGATTGTATTTGACGCGCTGAGACATGATTCTCTCAATGTATTTCAAAGTGACAAAACGTGGAAACGTGTTGTGTGGTGGCATACTGGTTGATTTATAAATCTTTGCTATATAATTTCTTTTCCAAGGATCCCAGTTATGTATTGGTAACATTTCTGGTAGGCCCACAATCTTCAAAATTAGAGTTTATATCCACCGTAATACATGCCAAAATTAAAGTAAGCGTATACTGAACTATAAAAATATTAGCTGGCTATGCGTTGTACATTACTATATAGTCTTCATAGTCTTTATAGTTGTATATAGTCTTGATAGGTTCGTTCCGTTAGGTTCTCCTAAAATACTCTCTCAATACTAGTGAGTCTTAAGACCTGTTTCACATGGGAGCATTTTTCGGAATATTTCTTGTAGCAAAAATTTTGTCATTGCGCTATTATGTAGAGAATTCAGTTGAGCGATTGCAAATTACTGTATACCATTTAGTGTGCTGGCGGATTGTGAAAGATTAGAAGGAAGTTAGGGCATAATCGACCAAGTTAACCTGTATCCAGGGGGTAAAAGTGGATCTGAAAAGGAGGGGGACGGTAGGTAGCAGCATGACGCCATTCCGTTCCCCCTGCCTATCTTTGCCTATTGTAATTTTTTTAGGAACTGGGGGGACGCCGTACATATATTTTCGAGGTGGGGGGACGGCGTACCCTCACGTTCCCCACACTTTTACCCCTGCCTGTGTCATCAGAAAACTAAACAGTGTCGAAATTTCAAAAATTTAGAGTAATGAATGGCTGACGGATTATGAAATGAAAATATTGTTTTGCTTTCCTTGGCTTTTATTTGAAGGGACTTAACAGTGGACCTAAAGTTGTAATATACTTGGGAGATTTGATTGAAAAAATAAAGAATAAGAACTGTAAAGAACACGTTAGCACTGTTCTGAATTTAACTAGTATGAGCACAAGAAGCCATTCATGCGGAGTCTACCAGGTCCGGATCTTCACCTAGATCCAAGAGCAAAAACCCTACTATGTTCTTGAAATTTGATCCCTCTAACGCATCACGTATGAAAAGAATAATTTCGGCATTATTATTATTATTATTATTATTATTATTATTATTATTATTATTATTATTATAGTATTATGTAGTTGAGCTAACCACTTGTCTGGTTAAGATTGTTTTTAATTGCCTTAGAAAGCAAGCAAATAAAGCAAAAATTACAGAAATTTTAGTTCCTTCAAGTGAAGAGTGGGTATTTAAATGATTCTTGAAATCATGGCTGCAGTTAATATATATATATATATATATATATATATATATATATATATATATATATATATATATAAGCCTATATCATAGTTTCGGGGGGAGATTCCCCTTCCTAAAAGTATGCCTAGAAGGAACACTGCTAATGAATGGCCCCAATCTCATTTTTAATGCTCTAATTGGGGGTTAAGTTTTCAGACGTAGAAAATAAACCCATTTACCCTAATTCCATCGTGATTACAACTTTCTGCAATGCTACTGAATCATAAGGTTAAACGGTACATAGCAACGTTTCAAGGACATTGGAACTGAGATATTAACAAATTCTCTCTAGCAACAATTTGTAACATGACTGGTGGTGCACGTGGCAAACACATATTCACGAAATGGATGATACTGAGAAACACCTGGTTAACAGTTTATGTGTTCGCAAGAGAAATAAAGGCATATCTTTTTCTTTTCTTTATCACATTTGTTTTTATCAGTGAAACGTCACAATACTATGACCTACAGTATCGATAAACATTACTCACAACATTTGACTGATAGTGCGGCAATGATAAAAAAAAAAAAAAGTTTTTCTGTGGATTTTGACAGTGGTAAAACTAAGCCCGCAGCCAGGGATAAACTAGGAGGACTGCCCCTACTTTCAGAGCAGAATGCGTTGTTATTATGTGCTATATTAATACAAAGAATAAAATTGAGATATTTGTAAAAAAAAATGCTTTGTTTTAAATTCATTAAAACCATTTAAGAAAATATGTACGATATGTAAAAATGTGGAAAAAGAACTAGAACTGCATAATTGTCAAAGAAAACAGTCACGTATTCAGCAAAATTTATAGTCAAATTTCTTCGCAGCTTCTCAATGACATCAGAGATAAACTATAGTGCAGTGGTTCTCAACCTAATTCCTATCATGATCCCCATTTTAAAACATCCTCTTGCCAGCAACCCCCTTATAATTTCTGCTTTGTAGTAAGCTTATGTGTGATTTTTAATATATCTATTGCGCAGATCTAATGATATTCATCTATTTCTATAATATATAGTAATATTTCCATTTCTTGTATATAGTGGATATAGTAACTTCCCTAAAAGAGAATAGGTTAAAACCAAATTTGATCAGTTCATTCATATTACGAATATCGAATCCTATCCGTCATACTATTTCAAAATGGAAGCTGTTTGAAAATTTTAATACTTCATAAGCTCCTTTAAATTTGGGTCATGATAAAAAAAAAATAAAGTGATTTCTAATTTTGATTTTAAAAACTTGTTAAAACTTGTGGAAAAAGTTATTGAGTATTTTAAATGACTTGATAATATGCGTCACGAAGATTGAATCGAACATTGCCGCACTAGTGAAATCACACGATGCTCATAGGTAGGATCTCATTAGCTTACAATTTTAATTGTATTTCAATATGCAGGTTTTGTTGCATTTGTATTTTTCTGGTATTTCAATATGCAGTTCTCATTAGTTTCATATCGCACCTCTTTCATTTAAATTGATTTTTAAACAGCCCTGCACGTGTTCAAAATATTTAGTAGACCTGTTTTTTTCTTAACAGTGTTTAAAAATTTAAAAAAAAAAATATTACTATCAGAGCAAAATTCAAAATAATATTTAAAAATATTTTCCGGTATTATATTCTAATTATTTTTCTGTTCCGCTTATCTTCGCGACCCCCTAGGGGTCGTGATCCTCAGAGAAACCCTGCTATAGTGAGTAGAATTGGATGCACGGTAATAAGAGAAGGATAATAAGGGTAATAAGAGAAATAGCGTGAAGCACATATGGATTTGGCCAATACCAGGAAGGATAAAACATTGCCCTCTGAATTTTCGAAGGGTGTTCAGTTCTTGGAAGTACTTGCAAGACATACTCATTTGCTTACTCACGTACAGTACTATTTATTGACTAAACTAAACCTATTAAATACGTAGGTACTGTAATGGGTGAGTAAGCAAATAAAAGAATAATATTCTTTGACATTTATTCCGAAAAGTTAAATCTGTATCGAAAATCTGGGGGAAATAATTGCATCTCTTCCCTCCTCCGTGGGCGCCCATGCATACTACTGCAGCTTGAAACAAAATTCGGACAGAAAATTCATTTTGCAATGAAAACAAGGGATAAGAAAGAACTTTTTAAAAAAGAAAATACATATCCTAAGGAAAGTTAAAGAAGGTTAAAATCTTTTCCCAAAAATAACTATATCTCACGTTAGGAAAATGAGCTTTCCATTAAAAATAACGGAACACATGTTAACTGTTTTTGGAATATTCTGCTCTTAAATGGGGAAAAAGGAGCAATTTCTATATTACAAATTTCGACTCTTTATTGTGGAATTTCCAAATGTGATGACTCACTCAATCTAAATGTGTAGAATTCGGTAGAACTCTAATTAGAAATAAGAGAATACATGTTTCGACATTTTAGACAATTCCACTTCTTCCCGATTCTTTACAAAGAGACACTCAAAATCAGTATACATTCAAGTTGGAGGTATGAAATCTGTTATATTAATTTCGGCTCCTAAAGAAGACAATTTCTAATATTAAAATTTTTAAAATTCTTTTTCACAAAATGCCTAATGTGATGCTTCGCTTGTTCTGGAAGTAAAACTCATAATCAAAAATACTGTAGTTTAACATGTGTTGCAGTGCTTTCGAAAATTCTGCTTCGAAAGGGGAAAAGAGGGGTAATTTCTCCAATATTCAAATTTCTAGCTTTATACTAAACCTTATTCCTCCCATGCGAAGAATGGACACTTCAATTTGTTTTATAATAAACATTTTTCATTTCATGTAATAAACATGTTGAAATAAACACTTAACAGACGAATTTCATTTGTACAGCAGGAAGTCGTTTGGGAAGGCCAGGCCCAATTTGCACTCGCCCTTTTTCCAGTGGTTACATACGTGTGTGATGATGAGCTTTATGGTTCGTTGATAGATAATTTAATTCCGTTTTGGGTGTTTTGTAATCCTAAAATATTCTTCATTGAAGTGGATACTGTTTTCTATTAAGTTATTACTTATTCGCTATTCTTATTGAAGTTGATGATACGCATCTTCAGTATCTCACTCTAAAATTCATATCATTTCTTCAAAAACAGCTTTAAAGCATTTGCACTTAATGCTCTTCGATTGACTCTCCCTGCTCAAACAATAGAAATAATGAAAATTGAATACTTTCATGGCTTACGGCATAAATTCACATACAGTGTATGGACTAGGGATGGCCAATTCCGGAATTTTTACTTTTCGGATAATTTTGGCCATCCCTAGTATGGATTGTATTACATGCGTAAATTCACGGTAATAATTGACTGCCTTCATCGACCCCAACCAGTAAAGCATATAAAGCCGAGAAAGCAATCTGACTCTTTAGGAGGAAAGAACAGCTGCTCTAGTTTACAATTTTGCAAAAAGATAAGGAAATCCTAACAAAATAAAGCAGCCATAGGGTCAAAGGAGGAGGTACACTGGTACGAATATCAGAACGTGTCATGATAGCACGAGTAATAATAGGGGATAACACTTGTGAATCAGGAGGGCGTAAGGAGGGGAAAAGTTGCACATCTTGTATGTTAGGAACACCTGGTTCAAGTTCGGTCATATACACAGCTTCTGATGAGGCAGTGTTGTGACGAGACGAAGTAAAGCTTGAATACTGAGAGTTTTGGGGTAAAGGTCCGACAAACAACTCAGGCATTAGAGGACCAGGTGAATGTCGGGCAGGTAGATTACGAGCCTGACATTTACCACATTGACTATAATCATGAGTATTACTACTACAGTAAAAACAGGTAGGGGCTGACCAGGATACATAACTATAGCACGATGACCTTGAAATGTCAATTTAGAGGGAATATGATCATATGATAACAAAAATGTCTCTACGCTCAAAAGATATCTTTAACCATTTCCGAATGTCTCCCTTAAAAGCTAAAAGTAAGATATGATTCGTTTTCTTATCGTCCCACGAATTGATGTTGGAAATGTCATCATACTCATCAAGATAGTTTTTGATATCTTCCCTTGTTTGTACATGATAGTGGATATATGTCTCTAGATATTTGTACTTCAATGTTTCTTGCTACGTCAGAACTTAATTGACCGTCAGTTGTTTGACTTTCAGCTGATGTAGTATTTGAGATCATGATCGTGTTCAAACGCGTGTCGTGCGAGTATGGAATAAGTGTTTGTGTAAGAGCGTGTTTCTTCTTAGTTTTATTTATCCTTAAAACTCTGAGTTCAATACTGTCTAATAATTTACCTAATTCAGCAACAGGCATGAAAAAATAACTAATAAACCCTAAATGCTAAACATATCAAAAATCATATACTTTTTATAACCTAATGCAATAAAGCAACAAATGTCTGTCAACCATCTCGTGACCAGAAAAACACACGGAATAGAAAGAAAAAACTATCGAAAAAAATGTCCTAACCAGAATCGGTTCAGGTTCCACCAATGTACAGATACGGAACAATAACCTGCAGAAAAAATCGACTATTCGGCAAGGCACTTTCTTCGCAATAACGGGTAAAGAATTGCACATTTTTAGAAGTACGTTTTGCGTGGATTTTGCGTTAAACTGCCACTGTGATTATAAGTGAAACAGTTTTGGACAAAAATGTTAAATGCAACAAACTGCTAAATGAGTTCAGACAGCTTCCATCAATGTGGCTGTTGGAAACTAGCCAAAGAATTGGAGGCAAAGGGCACGCTGTTGAAATTGACGAGAGTGGTTTTGGAAAGCGGAAATACAACAGAGGTCGCATAGCACAGACCTGATAGGTAGTTGGAGGTATTCACAGGGACACGCAGCAAAATTTATGGTATTAGTTGAAAGAATGCTGCAACTTTGGACAATGTAATTGCCGACAATGTCTTGCCGGACCTACAATAAAAACTGATTGCTGGAGAGGGTATAGCAGGTTAGATACCCGTTTAGGATACCAACACGATACTGTTAACCACAGTTTATATTTTGTAAACCCTAATGACAGGGCAATACATAGCCAGAATATAAAAGGATATTGGGCTCGAGTAAAGCGTGACATGCAGCGGCGAAATGGGAGAATGAGCGCAATTAGAACAGACTCGTTCCTATGTGAGTACGTATGGCGTAACCGCATAGACGGCCTAAATTATGACAATGGAAACTATCCAGCCATTTTACATACACAGTGTGTCGGAAAAGTAACAGAACTTTTCTTGTTTAAAGTTAACCGTATATGTGAACTTTTTTTGCGGATGACTATATTTTACCTATTTCGGTATAAAGCTGGGGCATGAAGACAAGCTTTAGGCGCACCACAAAGTGGGTAAATATTGTAATGAGTATCTTCAACTGTGGCTGAAATGTACTAAGCATGCTTTTCGTTTTGGAGTGCCAATGGTGTGACTTGAACAGCAGAACCATAGTTCGGATTGCTACTTCTGTTCGTGTGT
The DNA here is from genome assembly GCF_964235325.1 of Thermobia domestica. Taxonomy (NCBI): domain Eukaryota; kingdom Metazoa; phylum Arthropoda; class Insecta; order Zygentoma; family Lepismatidae; genus Thermobia; species Thermobia domestica. The sequence continues at coordinate 93,811,330 of NC_137464.1, forward strand.
TGCGACAGGATTCTATAAGAAGAACAAGAATTCCATTTGATACCCCAAGCAGGAACGTAGTCAAGCAGGGAAACGGGTGAAACTCGTCCCCCATCTGAGACTATGGTCAAGGACAAAAGTGGAAAGGGGTTAAGTAGAATATAAAATACTGAGGGAAGAGAAAAGAAATGAAATAGAATACAAAATAATAATCCTTATCAAATCTACTCTCAGATTTAGTATTACGATTGTAGAGTAAGCATTATGAGACTAGTTTACAGAAATCCTGACTTACTACTTGATTGCATTCTGCGAGCTACTCAAACCAACATTCGTGACCCTTGCGAGAGTCATCTACCACCCTACGAGCCGTAGCTCAAGCTGCATCGACACTCTTGACTACAATGGGAAAGAGTTCTATTCTGATTTCCACTAAAACCTTAATTTCGATGCGATAACTTTACCAGTTTCGGGGCAAACGCTAAAACTATTTTCATCACCATTAAAGATTCGGGTGGGATCTTGAAGAATACCGGATGCGTTAATGCTTTGGAAATACTCCTCGAGTTCTTTAAACCACTTTCGAATAAATTCTTCGGTGACTGCTTTTCTTGCCAAGGTAATTCCTTCGGGAACTCTGCAAACTAATTCTGGGTTTCCTCGTAAGAACAATTTATGCCATTTCTCTTCTGGATAGCTCTCTTTAAAAGTTTTTTTTATTGTCACTTTTTACAATATTGTGTACTATATTCAATATATCCATTTTATTTCTTCCAAATCCAACTTTGGCTATTTCAGTAATTCACTCAACTAGCATCTTCTCTTCTGGTGGTGTTAACACTGGATCTGGTCCCATTTTCCTTTTCTTTTCATGTACTCAACCATGAATCCTATCTTGTATTATGCTTCGAGAAACATTGAACGTTCTGCTAACTTCACGTATAGTCATTCCATTTTCTACAGCCCTCAGTGCATTGTAGAAAGACTCTTCTGAGTACTGGTGAATTGGCCTCCGTTTTCCTTTCTGAACATCCATTTTCCATCCTTTTTCATTCATTTATATTTACTTACATGAAATGAGTAAGTGGAAACCTGACTTCAGCCAATTTGGATATTGATATTTGAAATTGCAGTAAAATTACCAACAGAGCTGACTTTTGGCTTTCGAGGCACCAGTACTCGGCCTTTGCATTTTTACCGGGGCTGACTACTGGAAAAACAAAGATTTATGAATCATGCTGCATATTATTAATAAAAGGGAAGTGAATACTTGGTCTGGGCATGTGATGGACGAAATTGCGCACATATGCGATAATTCCAGTACTCAACCCCGGGGGCTGACTATTAGAAAATCACTCATTTTTCAATTCCAGTACTCAGCCCCCCTATACAAACGAATTGTTCAGAATTTACAAAAATATTTTTATGTTTTCGTTTCCTTAATACATATATATAAATTATAAAATAACAAGAACATTTACTATGTTTATATTAAATAACAAATACACACTTGTAACAAAGAGTCTCGTCTGTAATTTTTTACGTAGCAGATCCACGCATTACAACATAGCGTCTTTGTCCACCTATTGCTGCAACACTTCGGTGTGACATGTGATCGACTATGTACAGGATGAATGACTAAAAGCTAAGCTTCATATTGATAATGGTCAGAACGTAACTTTTTTTATTTTTTTAATTTCGACAATGTGTAAATGGCTGACTACCGGTGAGGGGCTGACTAGTGGCACATTCACCCTATTTCAAGGTTTAAAATACAATTATTCTTGATATGTTTCGAGGATTATGAACGGATACTGGTAATTTTATTCTTTAGAGTTGGCAGTCCTAGTCTTCAACTAAAATTACTTAAATTTTTCTTAACCCTGCAATACGCGCGCGAGCTACTATTGTAGCCCAGCGTTTTTGTTTTCCTTGCCGCAAAGTTTGAGATGCTAACACAAAGGGTGTCTGTGTACCTTTCTATCAACTACCATTCTGCGTGTTTAATGTGTGGTTGAACGTAAAATCGAAACGAGCTCATTGTTATTCTGCTTGGAAGCTTCATGGGCTACATCTGTAGCCCGCGCGACTATTGCTGTCATAAGTGCGTTAAAAGTTTTTTTTTTTTTTTTTCATCATAGTTTGAATGTTGATCAGATGGTCAACGAGTTTGCAAAATGCCAGTTGTGATTAGGAATGTTTTCTAGATTGCGATTGTGATAGGAAGAATATTTTGAGACGGAAGAACTGCATTTTTCGGACACAGAAATAGTGAAAATTCAGAAGATGTTACTGTGAATTCCGGGTGGCAGGAATCACTTATACCTGTTGATGATAGTGGTAGTAAAACAGTTGTAAAATGTAAAATGCCAGTTCTGATAGGGAATGTTTTCTAGATTGCGATAGTGATGGGAAGAATATTTTGAGACGGAAGAACTGCACTTTTCGGACACAGAAATAGTGAAAATTCAGATGATGTTACTGAGAATTCCGGGTGGCAGGAATCACTTATACCTGTTGATGATAGTGGTAGTAAAGGCAGTTGTAAAATAAATTATTATGTAGAGTAAATTATTATGTAGTAAATTATTAAAAGACAATTTCACATGAAAAAAAAACTCCTACTTGTAAAATTTGTACTCGTGCTCATAATATTTTGCTTCGTTTTCCTGGATCTAAAGGTGAGTCCAGGTCTGCGTTGTCGTAACTTGAATGTCTAGAATTGCTTTTTAGATGCAAACATTTTCAAACTTATAATGGATTGTAGTAACATGCATTGACAGTGTTAGAAAGAGATTTGTTCGTGATCGTGATGCAAAACTTACAGACGAGACTGAAATACGTGCCCTTCTTGTCATTTTGATGCTTTTGATGAGTGGTCAATGCTTGAAGGAAAGTGTGCATTGACCCTGCAATACGCGCGCAATCTATATATATATATATATATATATATATATATATATATATATATATATATATATATGTATGTATGTATGTATGTATATGAGAGTAAATAGCATATGTATAATTATGCAAAATAATAATCAAACTTTTGATAGCAAGAAATCATAAAAAAATATTTCGCTGAAGAGGTATATGTTTTGTAGATAATACGTTTATCTGTATAAAATTTTTGTAAAATAATGCGTATTTTTTAAAGAATTCCGACATATGTTAACGATGAAAAAAGTTCGAAATGTGCCAAATCGGTGCATTTATTGCTAAATATAAGTAACTTTTACAGTCGTATTCGTGTATTACTTTTGAAAAATAAATGGCGTTGATCGTCTTTGTATATACATAGCTTTCAAAATAAACATATTTCTGAAATTGCGTATAAGACCCTTAAAACAGTTTATAATTACATTTCTCCACAAGAAAGATAAAACTATTAAAAAACTAGCCAATATAATAAAATAAAAACAAAGGGCTACGGTGGTAGCCCGCGCGACTATCCATGTCACAAAAATCCGCGCGCCTATTGCAAGGTTAAGAATAATTTCTTGACAGGGGACCTAGGTTTCGTTGCTACACACTTGCTTAATTGCTGGATGTTATTATCAACCTTCAATGATGCTAACAAAGAGTGATGTATTTGACAACAATGGCGCACACATTCGGCGAAAATGTGATTATGTTTTAAGTGCAAGTCTAGATTTGAAAAAATTGAAGAACATTGCTAGCATTAAGGATAGTAATGCTACTGTTAACGTTGACAGGAATTCTTCGCAAATTATTTGTTTCCGCTTCGCTCCAGTGCAGCGTTGCCACACTTGGTACAATTGTACCAATTTCAGCCCTTTTTGTCATTCATTGGCCCGTTGGTACCACGATGGCATTTTCAGCCCCTTTTGTGAAAAATTTGGTACAATTCTACAAAATTCAGCACCATAGATACTATTGTGACTTAAAATTATTAATAATGTGTTGTTATGTCTTTAAGGGAAGGTTTTAGAAAGTGGACTGGTTTTACGTTTTTTATAAATGTCAGTTTATTTACCTTATAATCTTCTTACAATCTCCTTCGGTCGTGAAGTAAGCGAGAATAAGGTGCAATAATTTATATTTTAATATTTTATTATAACTACTGTTTACACACGAACTCGGGGATGTTTAATTTGTTCCTAGTTTTATATATTTTTTTCATATATGGCCATAATACCGTTTTGGCTTATTGGTCACTATGAAATAGAAACGTTTGGTTTCCTTATAATACATACTGAAGATGAAAACCGTTTTCTCCTTTTAATTTATTGCCTGTTATACTTCCTACGTGCGAGAAAAGTTTCATCTACTTCCACGGTTGTTCGGGGTCCTTCTATTTGGATGTTTTTAAAAAGTAATTTTTTAAAAAGAGCACTTTCTTGATTGGTACTCTTGGAAGAGGAGGAAGGGAGTGTTCTAGAACTTTGCCCCTTTTAGTTTCGTGTTAGAGAACCATGTATTACACTAAAATAATGCATTCAGCCCCTTTTGTTTCGATTTGGTACTATTTTTCAGCCCACTCCAGAGCTAGAACTGTGGCAACACTGCTCCAGTGACATCTACAAATGTAGAAAATGTGGAAAGTGTATATTCCTTTTGACAAAAGATAGAGTATTTCGTTAGAAGATCTTCAGAAATTGTTGATTATTTCAGGAAACAAAAAGATGAATCCTCGAATTGAAAATAAACTGTAATTTGATGTAAATTAATTTTATTTTAATATTTCGTGTGCATTATTTTTTAAACTGCTAATATAGATTAAGCGAGTATGGATGAAATGTGATAATGTGCATAGTTTACTATTTTGTTTCATTTAATTAAGTTGAAGAGTTATGAATAATAATATGAATTCATTTCATTAGGTGTCGTCACTTATACGTTTCAGAATTTGCAAGTTTCCAGTAATTTTTAACGAACCACAAAAATTAATTACATTTTTATTTCATATACTATCCAAAGGATTTAAACGATTGGAAAATCGATTTTCTTCTAGTTTCTAAATGTTTTAATACTGTATTAGGTTATTTATGTTCACGATGATTTTTTCTTTTATTTTGGCATTGTGCTCTCTCACTTTTGTCAGCCATTTTTGACTGCTTGTTTCACCATAGTTATGACCTATTAGTTCGTAGTGGAAAATATCGTCTTTATTTATGTATTTATTTATTTATTTTTGTAGGCCTATACTCCAGTTTCTTTTCACCTGCTCATTCCACCAGTTGTTCAATATCATCTATACTTATTGCCTGTATTTACCACTTGTTTCTTTCAGCCCACAGGACAAAGTTGCAGGATATTATACACGGAAAGTTTAAGAATACAATCACGTGTGAAAAATCTCCACATGATATCTTTGATGTTTTAGAGACATTTTTAAACCTATTTATCTTCTGTTTGTGTAAATAATGGATTTAACCAAATGAAAAGAATGAATTAACTAGTAACTTTGATATTTGAAATGTCCGTCGTCACATATGTCTGCGAATTATCTAAGATAATGATACTAATCCTTCCGTACATCGTTTGCGTTTTTCATAGCAGGAAATAATAAAGAAATCATCAATTATGTAATTTGTCACCGGTTCGCAACAGTTATATCACGTAGTACTCAACTAAATACACGTCTGACAATAAATTGATAAGGAAAGATTAAAGTATTTTTGTTGTTGTAGTTTTGGCCTTCGATTTGACTGACAATGGCGCTAAGAATATGGGGCATTAGTCTATATAAATACGGATTATTTCAGTTCGTTAATCACTTTACATTATGAGTTTTCATCTACATCTCGTCTGTGTTTTGCTCGCTCTGCAGAATGTTTATTCTGCTCCGCGGCAAGACGAGCCCTTAGAATGGTGGAAGGAAACAGTTGTCTACCAGATCTACCCTCGATCATTCCAGGATAGTGACGGAGACGGTACAGGAGATTTACAAGGTAATAATAAATTTTCAAATTTACAGGGCAATTTATGAGTATAAATGGCATTGGCCGTTTGATAAATAACATTGGACGAGTTGTAAGAAGCACTCTTTCAAAGTTGACTTTATTTAATCATGGATTGAACGGATTCGTTCAAACTTCAGTTTTTATTTTCCTTTCAATAGCTCCTTACTCCTTCATTCAATTAGCTATGATTCAAATATGTATTTTTAATCTTCATTATAAGCTCTAAAATGTTATTGATCGACATAAATGATCAAATAGCTTTTCGATCATTAATACAATATGACCTGTAAGTCAGTTGGCTAAACTACATTTTAATGTAGAAGTGAAATGCAAACCAAGTATTACAGGTTTTAATTTTGAAAAATAGAAATGACAGTGCGATGTTTCATCAATATCAAAAGCAGGAATGTTCCCTCTTCTGATCTTATTTTCCTTCGGCACTGCTGCCCGGCCAGACTTCTAAGCACCCTTCTCTATTCCTTCCTGGTTTTGTTTTAGCGTTGCAATTTCGAACACTTATTTTGTAAAAGTCTCCTTCTACTGCCTAAGCGTACCTTTTTTCTTTAGTGTTCTGATGTCTGTTTTCTCCATCATAGTTTGATTCAATGTAATTTCCAATACTTTAACTTTTGCCATTCTTTATCGATGCTTCATTCATCATAATCAATTCAACTTTCTGAATCCTGGAACAGTGGAAACCATTTAATAGTTTATGAGTATGCAACATCTAATGCTGTGTATTTGCCATCATAATTATGATAGAAAGCAGTGTCAGTTTCGTTAACTTTCACGCAGACTAAAATGAACCCTTCGGGAACAGTTAGATTCCGGAGCATCTAATTGAGATGTTCGAAATTTACCAAGATTAATTCAGGCTTTTCTCGAATTTATCCCTGGACTATAAGCCTGTTATCAATATTATACTGGGGACGCGCTGGCTCAGTGGTAGAGCGTTCACCTCCGGTACTTGGGGTCCCTGGTACGATCCCAGCTCGCGTCGTGTGGACTTTGTGGTGGACAAACACCGTGCTCGTGGGTTTTCTTGGGGCTCTCCCATTTCCTTCCACTTTCTTCATTTCACTCATCTCTCATCACCGTCTCCTTTAGCCTAACCGACATAACCGTGGGATGTAAAATTCAAAGATTTCATTTTCAACATTATATAACTCAGTATCATATTATTTATTTTATTTTATTTTTAATGTTAGTTCCAATGTTTCGATCTGCACTATATGTTACCATGTTGGTCTTACATAGACTAGAGTCCCTCCAAATAACATAAGGGAAAATTGATCTTTAGAAAAGCAATTTCTGGTTACAAGGCCGTTGAGTTAAGGAAATTTCACGCCTTGTCAAGTGAAAAAGTTTACGTGAAACTAGATAACGTAGGATTTTATAGGTTACATTTTGTGGTATTAGTCTCTAATATGCATTGAATTACATATATTTTTTTCTACTATATATTGCCTTTAGATAGAATTCTGTATGAAAGCCTTTTCATTGTATTTAAGATTCTTCTTTTTACAATATCGCCTATATACATAATTTTGCTGCCTCTGAAAACAGAGTGTATTTGCAAAATTTTCTGTTAATATAGAGACATTGTTCTCTGTTTGTATCCTCTGAATACTGTTTCTATTATGTTTGGGGTATTGTCTTTTATCCAATCAAATCTTTGTTTATTTTTCAAAATGATAACATAATTTAATAGTGAAAAGTCCAAGGATGTCCATCTATCAACATTCGGAGAATTGGAAGGTACTATCCACGTGAAATAGACGAATCCGTTTGCAATCAAGTTGATCTTGGTATAATAAAGCTTGGAATGTAATATTCGGGTATCTACCCAACCTAATGATCGCCTATGTTCGAGAACAATATAGTACCGTGTTTGGTAATGTACTCCCCTCAAAATCTTTCAACATTTTCGTAGTTTTTGGTATGTTTAAAAGTTAACTAAACTAACTCTATAACTTAAGATAGTGTTTCTCAAACGTTTTCCAGGTACGGATCAGTGTTTCTCAAACGTTTTCCAGGTACGGATCACTTTTACTAGGAAGAACATTCTACGTGCTCCTTCGAAATCAACTATATTATTATAGCCTATACCATTTTTTTTAATGTTTTGACCATATACTAATGCAGGGATCCCCAACCAGTGTGTCGAGCAGTCCCATAGAGAGTTTATAATTCAAAAATCATGAAACATTTAATAACCCAACCTAATGATCGCCTATGTTCGAGAACAATATAGTACCGTGTTTGGTAATGTACTCCCCTCAAAATCTTTCAACATTTCCGTAGTTTTTGGTATGTTTAAAAGTTAACTAAACTAACTCTATAACTTAAGATAGTGTTTCTCAAACGTTTTCCAGGTACGGATCAGTGTTTCTCAAACGTTTTCCAGGTACGGATCACTTTTACTAGGAAGAACATTCTACGTGCTCCTTCGAAATCAACTATATTATTATAGCCTATACCATTTTTTTTAATGTTTTGACCATATACTAATGCAGGGATCCCCAACCAGTGTGTCGAGCAGTCCCATAGAGAGTTTATAATTCAAAAATCATGAAACATTTAATAACCCAACCTAATGATCGCCTATGTTCGAGAACAATATAGTACCGTGTTTGGTAATGTACTCCCCTCAAAATCTTTCAACATTTCCGTAGTTTTTGGTATGTTTAAAAGTTAACTAAACTAACTCTATAACTTAAGATAGTGTTTCTCAAACGTTTTCCAGGTACGGATCAGTGTTTCTCAAACGTTTTCCAGGTACGGATCACTTTTACTAGGAAGAACATTCTACGTGCTCCTTCGAAATCAACTATATTATTATAGCCTATACCATTTTTTTTAATGTTTTGACCATATACTAATGCAGGGATCCCCAACCAGTGTGTCGAGCAGTCCCATAGAGAGTTTATAATTCAAAAATCATGAAACATTTAATAACCCAACCTAATGATCGCCTATGTTCGAGAACAATATAGTACCGTGTTTGGTAATGTACTCCCCTCAAAATCTTTCAACATTTCCGTAGTTTTTGGTATGTTTAAAAGTTAACTAAACTAACTCTATAACTTAAGATAGTGTTTCTCAAACGTTTTCCAGGTACGGATCAGTGTTTCTCAAACGTTTTCCAGGTACGGATCACTTTTACTAGGAAGAACATTCTACGTGCTCCTTCGAAATCAACTATATTATTATAGCCTATACCATTTTTTTTAATGTTTTGACCATATACTAATGCAGGGATCCCCAACCAGTGTGTCGAGCAGTCCCATAGAGAGTTTATAATTCAAAAATCATGAAACATTTAATAACCCAACCTAATGATCGCCTATGTTCGAGAACAATATAGTACCGTGTTTGGTAATGTACTCCCCTCAAAATCTTTCAACATTTCCGTAGTTTTTGGTATGTTTAAAAGTTAACTAAACTAACTCTATAACTTAAGATAGTGTTTCTCAAACGTTTTCCAGGTACGGATCAGTGTTTCTCAAACGTTTTCCAGGTACGGATCACTTTTACTAGGAAGAACATTCTACGTGCTCCTTCGAAATCAACTATATTATTATAGCCTATACCATTTTTTTTAATGTTTTGACCATATACTAATGCAGGGATCCCCAACCAGTGTATCGCGACACATTAGTGTGTCGAGCAGTCCCATAGAGAGTTTATAATTCAAAAATCATGAAACATTTAATAATTAGTTAAAATCAATTGTGAGACAAACTGAAGCAGTCATCGCTTCCAGCAGATGCAACAATGCTCAATACTAATGGAGTCACTACTTTATACCAACTTATAGGTTCACAATATTATAATTTACACTGCCAGCCAGAACATTATGACCAACTACCTAATATCCTGTACAGGGGTAGGAGAAAAAAATCTAAAACGTTTGCAAAAGTGTGAAAATCATACCTAGTATGGTGTGGGGCCTCCTTTTGCGTCCAAAACAGCTTGGATCCGGCGTGGAATGGACGTATACAGCTCCTGAATCGTGGTGTGTGGAATTTCGTACCATTGTTCCTACAAAACATGGTCCAGTTCCTTAAGGGATGTTGATGGAGGGTAATGAGACCGAACACGCCTTTCTAACTCAGACCACAATGGCTCAATGATGTTCAGATCTGGTGATTGTGGGACCCAGAGGAGGTGTGATAGCTCCTGGTCATGCTCCTCAAACCATGATTTCACAGTTTTTGCGGCGTGACAGGGTGCCAAATCATCTTGGTAGATGCCATCACCATAGGGGAACAATATTTGGGCCATGGGTAGAACCTGATCCCCTCAAATGGCCTCATACGCCTTAGCATTCATCATTCCATGAAGGGCTATGATGGGACCTGCAGAAAACCACAATATCACTGCCCATACTGTAACAGAACCACCCCCATGCTTTACAGATGAGAGCAGACAGTCTGTATCATAGGCCTGCGACGGTGTTCTTCATACGTAAACACGACCGGTTGTTGGAAATAAGGTGAAGGTCGATTCATCTGACCACATTACGTGTTTCCACTGCTCATGAGTCCACGCCTTGTGGTCCTTGCACCACTGGATACGCCTCTTCGCATTTACTGCTGTGACCAGGGGTTTGGCGATAGGGGCCCTGCCATGCATTTCCATTTTATGTAGTTCCTGTCGCACTGTTTTCGATGAAACCGGGCTCTTAGGCCGGAATTGAGTTCAGATATAATTTTCATTGCAGTGGTCTTCTTTTTAGGTGCTACAATCCGTTTTAATGCCCTCCGGTCCCTATTTGACAGGATTGTCTTTCGACCACTGTTGTGCTTTGCAGAACATTCTATCATGAATTTTGCAATAGAATATGGGGAAATCCACTATAAGAAGTCCAACAATAATATTGCTCTTCCAGGCAATAAAGAGTGGATTCTAACAATGGAGTGAATCTCGAAACATGAAAACCTGCGTACTATAATAATCATTTAATTCGTCCATTCAGAACTCACGGTGCCTCAAGGAACGATCAATAAATTTTAGCGGGATGAGGGAAGAAAAGTTTAGTAGAAAGAGTGAAACCTGTTATTAATCATTTAAGTGTACAGTGTTCAAACACTTACTTACTTGCAAATAGTTTTGATAGTGAATCATTTAAATCTGATAATCTGGATAAAGATAAATTTTGCAGTGTTTATTTTGATTCCTAACAAGTAAACGTAAAAATTAATATCATGTTTCTGAATTTCCTTCCCACAAACTAATGTGTAATGTCCTTAAATCAAGTTTTTTTTTTTTTTCATTAAAAGATGTGCCACTTAATTTCTGATCATCAGTTGAGAATACAGTTTTGTTGAAAGTACATTAAAACTTGGTCCATTATTTATTTATTTACTTGTATAACAATTTGCATTTTTCTTATACAAAGTGCCTTTTTTAATTATTTAGGTATTAAATCAAGGATTGACCATCTTGTGAACATCGGAGTGAAGACGGTATGGTTGTCGCCAATCTACAAATCTCCAATGAAAGATTTTGGTTATGATATCCAGAATTTCACCGATATTGATCCTATTTTTGGAACTCTCGATGATTTTGATCAACTACGACAAGCTTTGGAAGATAACGGTATGTAGATTCTTTACTAAGACCATTAGCACTAGGGATGCATTCGAGTCGAGTCGAGTCGAGATTTAAGCCTGTCTCGACTCGACTCGAGAAAATGTTGTCTCGACTCGTGTCTCGACTCGAAAATATGTTGCTGTCTCGACTCGTGTCTCGACTCGACAGTCTCTGTCTCGACTCGACTCGAATTCGAGTCGAGACGTCTCGAAATTCGAGTCGAGACAAAATATATGAGTTAAAATATACACACACATCAGCCAGACCATTATGACTACCTACCTAATTGTTAGTATGTCCACCTTTTGGCACGAATAACAACGGCAACGCGTCTTGGCGTGGTCGCAATGTTCCTCGGTGGGTCACTGGAGAGAGTTGGCACCACATATGCACACACAGGTCATCTAATTCCCGTAAATTCCGGGGAGGGAGTGATGCGCCCTCAGGTCACGTTCAATCACATCCCAGATGTGATCGATTGGGTTCAGATCCGGAGAGTTTGCACTTGGAACTCGCTCCTGTGTTCCTCGAACCACTCCATCACACTCCTGGCCTTGTGACATGGTGCATTATCTTGTCGAAAAATGCCACTACCGATGAGAAACATGGCCGTCATGAAGGGATGTACGTAGTCTGCAAGCAGCGTGTGACGCCTCGGTCGTCATGGTGCCTTCCTCGAGCTCCAATAGACACATAAATGCTCACCTGAATGTTCCCCAGATAATAATTAAGCCGCAGCCAGTTTGTCTCCGCCCCCCAGTACAGATGTAAAGGAGCTGTTCCCTTGGAACACGACGGATTCGCACCCTCACATCGTCATGATGAAGATGATATCGGGATTCATCAGATAATGCAACGCTCTGACATTGTGCCAAGCTCTAGTGGCGATGGTAACGTATTCATTTCAGTTGTAGTTGCCGATGTCGTGGTGTTAACATTCGCCATCGGTAGGAGTGTTCGGTGCACCGTGTGTTCAGACTAGTGTTGTAAAGGTCTGTGAAAAAAACAGAAATTTTGGGTAAAAAAACAGTTTTTTACGGTTTTCCCGAGCTGGGGAAAAAACGGAAAATTTGGGTATTATCAGAATCATCATTTTTGCTAATCACAGAATCATTTTAGTTAATATGTTAAACATATTTCATAGAGATATCTTCATTGTTGTATGTAAAATTCCGGAAATTTTGAAACCATTAGAAAAAAATCATTTGTTCGGAAATATTGGCAAAAACAGGAAAATATAGTTTAAAAACTATTTGTTGGCCTGATGCTAGTAATCTTACTTGCTGTAACATGTCTGCAACATATACAGTGGGAAGTCGAAAATTCGAACTAGTTGGGACCACAGGTAGTTCGGATTTTCAAATTGTTCGGATTTTCGAAAATGACCAAGAAAATGCCATTTAGGCTTACATATACTGTACGGTATGTTCTTCTATCGATACAGTGGTTATTCAGTACATACAGTAATTACAATACCGTACGTAAGGCTACTTACATTTAATGTTTCTGAAGAACCTGCTTGTACTCTAAATAACACTGTTCTTGTAAGTCACACTTAAAATTTATAGGCCTAATAAAAAAAATAAAAATAAAAATACATGACGAACAATTACATATAAATGAACTTTTGTAAAAACACTGACTTCACATAACGTCGATGGACACGATATTGTTTGTTTCTCGCGTTAAGACAAAATGTAAAAAGTTTCTAGGGACCGCGTTCGAATTTTTGACGTTAGGATTATCGACGTCCTACTATATATGCAATGTATTTCGCTAACGGAAAAATACTTAAAGCAACAGGTTTTAGTTCTACTTTACCCACATATACCGCACAAGTGAGTAAATTTGAGCAGCGAGAAATATATTAAGTGAAACTTCCGTTAGTTATTATTACAGACTAGCAGAATATCCGTTCTTCGCACGGGAAGAATACGTTTCATTTTGGACGCAAAGGGCACCAAAACTGTCCCCAATGAAGTTGTGAAGCCCCAAAACTATGAATTTGACATTAATACCGATAATTTTCAATTATCTTTACATGTCACCATCCCCCTTAGAGTACTAATGGGGCTGAATTTGTGGATTTAAACGGCATCTTCTGTTCATCTCAGCGAGTATGGATTCGAGGCCATTTTCGATCATGTATGTATATATAGGTAGATATATATACATATATACACACAGAGGCGGATCCAAGGGGGCTATCGCCCCCTCTCTTCACACTCAAGTATACACTGCATAAAATGGGCTTCAATCCTGCTTTACACTGGATAAAACTGCAAACTATGGTTTAGCCCCTCCCTTGATCATATCCTGGATCCGCCACTATACTGTACATAATTCTCAAAAAAATTAGGGGTTCAGCTGAAACATCACACAAGACCTTAAGATAGTGTATGAATAAGCTTGTGTTAGACTCATATATATCTTACAAAAAGGAATGCTTTAAGATACACTAGAAAAATGGGGCACATACTGGTGTTGGGGCACGGAAAACCTTGTTCACATGGCTCATGACACAAGACGGTTATGTGTGTACCTCTCGAACTGCTCACAAACAGGCAAGGCAACAACACTGATTGTTCCTTAATATGTCATATGATCACTTCGAATAGCCAACAGAGCCTCGCACCTGCGTGGCATGGATTCAATCAGATTATCGATGAGTTCTTGGGGAATGTTGTGCCACTCATCCAGAAGAGCGACTTCCAGCTCTGGAATGGTTAATGGATTTACTGGCCTAGCGGCAATTCGTTGCCATGCATATTCCAGACATGCTCAATTGGAATGAGATCCGGAGAGCATGCTAGCCACTTCATCCGAGCGATACCCTCAGCATCCAGCATCTCATCCACTAACCGAGCTCTGTGAGGACGAGTATTGTCATCCATGAAAAGGAACGAATCACCAATGGCACCAGCATAGGGAAGAGCAAGAGTTTTCATAATCTCATCCCTATATCTGAGAGCCGTCAAAGAGCCATTTCGGATGATGTGGAGCTCAGTACGCTCACCAATGCTGATTCCTGCCCACACCATCAGTCCACCACCATGATACTGGGATCTTTCTCGCACAAACATGGGATTCTGTCGTGTTCCACAATCTCTCCAGATGAAAACACGTCGATTATCAGGCTCCACACTGAATCGAGATTCGTCAGAGAACAAAACATTGCCCCATTCATTGCGTCCCAACCCACGATGTTCCTCTACCTTCGCTCTTCGATCAACACGGTGTCGTGCAGTTAATGGGACACACACCATAGGCCTACGTGCGTAGAGACCACCTTCTCGAAGGCGATTGCGGACCGTTTGAGTGGATATTGTGCGTCCTGTTGTTGTTCGGAAGGCTTGCGGGAGCAGAGTTGTATTCTGACGCCGGTTTTGACGGGCTGTTAACAAGAGATAACGATCGTCTCTGGCTTTGGTTGCTAGTGGACGGCTCTGTCTTTGTCTTCTTCGAACACTTCAAGTTGTTTGTAATCGATTCCACAATCGGGAAATCACACTTTGTGCCACTCCCATGGCATGTGACACCTCCCGCTGTAACTGACCAGCTTCCAACCTGCCGACAGCTCGCCATGCCAACTATTCTGGCAAATCACGTTGTTGCGCAATTTCACTACGTAGATTTGTGACGCACTAAACACAATGAAAACAAAGGTATCCTGGAGCTGGAATGTATTGGCAGCGCCACACTACAAAATGATATCTGTTAGCGCCACGTCACTGATCACGTGCACAGATGTTTCAAACGGTTCGTTTGCACGATGGGCCTTAAGAGCCCTCACTACTTCTCGAGCATGTCAGATTTCAGTGTTCTGGGAGCGGGGAGAAGGGTAGTGTAGGTGTGGCCATTCGTCTGTCAGTCGAACTCGTCCTGTAGTGTTTCCACTTTGCATTAAATATCGTTATCGGTACTTACACATTTTCCTCTTGTTTTGTCATTTGTTAGGAAAATTCTACCACATTCTCATAGGTGACGTATTCACACAAAAGATACTACAAATTTCTTACTGTTTTTCTTGCAGAATTCGTACAGAACGTTAACTTTCTTGTTGAATTATTTTTTTCCTTTAGACAATTCTCTCATATCAGATATGGTAACCTTGAAATTCCGCCCAAAATAGTTCTCATCAATAAATGTGTAAATTTCGGTTATAAGCTTTCTTTAAAACTTTTCAATGCTTCAAAACAATCATAGTGAACCTTCCTGACATCCGTACAGACACTGATCTCAACATAAACGATGAATCCTATACTTCTGGGACAGTTTACTGCAATACTTCCGCGATGCTTGAATGGCAATGAAGTTGCACTGTAGTCGACCTCGAAACTACCCTGTACTCTGCAACAGCGCTAGAGATATGAATAAGCGACATACCACACAGACACAAATACACACACACTCACAACGCGTGAACACAGGTTCTTCTTAGAAACGGGCGCGCAGACTTTTGATACCTGCCGGACAGATAGTAAAATTATTCCCGCACTCCACAGTCCATTGACACGGTTTCCAGCTGTGGAGGAGACCTTTCAGTTTGTCAAAAAGATGAAGGGACTTCGTAATGAGAACTGCTGTGTTGCGTTTCCTGAAGATTTGTATTTAGTCTCCCATTGTAAGAAAGCATATGCCCTATGCAATTTCAGAAACGTATATCACAATACTTCACACGCAAAAAATGCTAATACAGTGACGTCACTAAAATATTTTTATTGGGGGGCTGAAGATATTTAGGGGGGGCATACTCCCCAACAACCCAAAAACTCCGTTTAGTATTTTAGAATCATCTTCAATCAAGGACACAATGAAATTCGCTTTTGGGCGAGGGAAGGGGGGGGGGGAGAATATTGTTGCTGCTCTACGCTTTCATATTTTTGTTATCATAGTCATGTTTATTTGTTTCACTTTTATCGTTGCGGAAATGCACATTCTTGTACTTCATCGATTCATTCAGTTCTTAAAAATACTTCATGAAAAACTTCTTTCTCAGCAATCTTACTTTTATATTCGACTTCTGACCTGCCTGAAATAGTAATACAATAAGATAAAAATAGGCAATAATAAGTAACACATAAAATTTCTTAAAAGCTATCCATCTAAAATTTACCGCATGAGATAGTTTATAGTTGAGACCTCACCTTGCGGAAACTAAGAAGTAAAGGAATGAGAAGTTCAGTTCACATAGTATTTCCAAGTGAGAAATACGATAGAAAAGCATAATTACGTCCAGTGGCGTATTTACGATTTTGTTTCGGAAGGGGCTTTCCTAACTTTCGGGTGGGGGAGCTTTGCCTGGAAATGTGAAAATTCTGCAAGATATTGCAGTTACTTTATTATAGTAAGATTTCGTGGGGGGGAGGTTAAGCCCGGAAGTCCCCCTAAATACACCACTGATTACGTGATAATCATAATAGCTATTGCTTTTCTCAGCTAAATCTAACACATCAACAAGTATCTGTAGTCGCTCGCCGAAGACTGAACTTCACATTGAGAACTCTATACAGAACGCGTTGCTGTTTATTGAAGCTAAAAGAAGACAACCCAATATATCATGAGTCTACTGATGGCGTGTTAGAATCTTACTTTTGAAATAAATTTCTCAGTATATAACGTATTTTCAGTGTGAGATTTGGGAGGGGAGCTTGGAAGAAATTTCTGGGCTTTAACCCCCCCAAATAAGGCCTAGTGACGCCACTGTACATATAGTCGTCTTCTGAAAATCAAAACGAAATTAGGTAAGTAAATATGTATATTTTAAAATAAAGTGCTTACATACTGAACTTGCATACAATAAAAAGTCTCATATCACAGAAACAGACACTTTGTATTGGGTCCATTATTTCCCTTAAATGACTACATAGTAAACAACAAGATGAAAAAAAAAGACACATGCTCAAATTGGTTATATTTACATATTATCCATACACTGAATAATTACGTTTCGATTCTGTTTCTTTTCCCATCCCCTCTCTCTTTTGCAGGTACCGTAAGAGAAGGTTACTTTGCACACGATTTAAGGAATTTTAAAGAAAATCGCATGTAACTTAGAAACGTAATGATTTAGAACACTGTATTTTAAACATATTATAGCTAGATATGTGTGGAAAACATTCGTATAAGTTCATTAGTAAACATTCAGTATAACCATAGTTACTGAAATATAAACTTTGGTGAAAAGTAACCCCATAGTTGGGGTCACTTTCCACAACATACAAAAAAGTACGTTAACATACGAATATAACGTTTCTGTGCAATGTTTTCCCTTCAGTATTTATATATTTTACTTTCTACACAAAACTGCATACAGTTTACAAATATTGATATTAGAACGAGGGTACTGGTATCGATACTAAGTATAAATTACCAATATTTGTGAAGAAAATTATGTATTTTCTGGTACCGGCACAGGGACTACATTCTAATAGTTCAGCATATGTCCCACATAAATGCCAACTCAGGATCAGAAAAAAAATCCCCGTGAACTGATTTGCCTGGGTTATTCCTTATACCCAAGAATATCATCTCAACCGTAATTAGTGGAAGATTTACGGAGTTTGAGACTTTCAGGCTGAAGTCCACCCAAATTGCATGATTTCTTTTTCAAAAAATCTAATGCTAATCATCAAGCCGTTGACAACCCTAAACTCGGGCCGAGCAGCTATGAACATGTTTGGCCGACGCTCTATGAGTTTTAACAATTTTTGGCTCAAGCCCGAATACTTGTTCCTCCGGAACTCAAACCCAGAACCTCGTGACCGATGTCCTTGCCTCCTGAAGATTCCTCGAAGACCGAGATCGATAGTCAACTAGTTTCAAGTATTTCAGTCCAAACCGCCGACCTTTCATGCTTATACACAGTGTTATAATAATAATAATAATAATAATAATAATAATAATAATAATAATAATAATAATAATAATAATAATAATAATAATAATAATAATAATAATAATAATAATTAGTAGTAGTAGTAGTAGTAGTAGTAGTAAAGTAGTAGTAGTAGTAGTAGTAGTAGTAGTAGTAGTAGTAGTAGTAGTAGTAGTAGTAGTAGTAGTAGTAGTAGTAGTATAATCATCATCATCATCATTGATAATTATACTGTCTATGTAGGATATTTGAAGAGAGTACTTGGAACTACACAGGGTTTAGCTCAAATTGGCTCGTTTTGGCTCGACTCGACTCGAAACTTGACAGAAATTCGAGTCGAGTTGGAAGAGATTTTTCGAGCCGAGTTTTCGAGTCGAGCTCAAAGATATCTGTTTCAAGTTGAGTCGAGTTTCAAAGAAAACTCGCTCGTGCCCATCCCTAAGTATTACAGTCTTCATTGATAAATCAGTGGCCACCCCTAGAAACCTGGAACGGTGAAACGGATGTCAAATCAGAGAGTTTCTGGGGCAAACTTCTAATCTCCATACTTTGTTATTTATCATTATACCCATTATTACAATTTGGCCTATTATGATTTGAATCTAATTGAACTTTCATTCTCATTTGTGAAAACTGTATTATATGGAATATGATTACTTATCATCATTAACTGGAGATGGGCAGATATGGTTTTTCAGAGAGAAATGGAAAGTTTCGCCAATAGGGACTGTTGCTGCCCTGATATTTCTGCTTTACTCTAGCAGAATTATAATCATTGATAATATTACCTCTGCCTTATATTAGCATGTTTCATAGTAAAATATATAACACTAAAAATATGCAAAATACAAGTCAATTACATACTATATAGTGACCCTGGTGGAATGAGTGGTTACGCTCGTCGCATTCTAATCAGGGGCCGCGGTGGCTCAGTGGTAGAGCGCAGTTGGAGTGGGTCAGTGGGTCAAGTTTTCTGAGTGGGTCAGTGGGTCGTGGGTCAACAGCATGTGACCCACTGTGACCCACCACCCACCGTGACCCACTGCGACCCACCACCCACCGTGACCCACTGCGACCCACCACCCACCATGACCCACTGTGACCCACCACCCTCCGTGACCCACTGCGACCCACCACACACCATGACCCACTGTGACCCACCACCCACCATGACCCACTGTGACCCACCACCCACCGTGACCCACTGCGACCCACCGACTCAGTATGATCTACCGATCCTCTCTGCTCACTGCATTGTAGACAGTATCTTCTGAAGACTGGTAAATTTGTGTCTGTTTTACTTTCAAGACCTTCATTTCCCTTCCTTTTCCACTTGTTTCTGTCTACCTACCTGAGGTGAGTATATCTAACCAAGTGAAAAAAGAACTTCAGGCACTTTTGGATATTGATATTTTTAATTGTAATAATAGCAATAGGACTTACACTACAACTTGGCTTTCGAGACCTGTGAGTTTTTAGAGCTAACTACTGGAAAAAAATACATTTTTGAATCACTGTAATATTAAAAAAAAAAATGCATGTAACTATGTGTGCCTGATCATCACGGTCAAATTGCCAAGTAAAATGAAATTACTTTTGGTATATAGTTCGGCCTTAATCCAAATTGGGATGTTATATTGCTTTTATTATAATGCATAATATCCTAAGGAGGTAGTGAGGATTCAAATTTTTGCGGAAAAAAAAATGAGTATCTCGCAACCCGTTAAACTTACGGAGCTGAAATTCAGTGTATTAACTCTTTATTGAAAATAAACAGAATGTGTCCTAGCATTTTTAAAATTCTCCTTTATGTGGGGGAGGGGCACTTTGCTATATATGGAAAATTGGTAGTCAGTTGGTTTGTAAAAAATAGGGATGGGCACGAGCGAGCTCGAGCGAGTTTTCTTTGAAACTCGACTCGACTCGAAACCATTTTATATCGTAAAGGTCAGATCCACCGTTATTGTAACAGAGTTGTGCTTGAGCGATTGACTAGAAATTCAAACTCCGATTAGTGATAATTTCGCACTCTTGTTTTATTACAAGTGTAAACTCTTTAGTCAGTTCAGAAGAGGCCGTGGATCGTGTTCAGAGTTGGTGATGATGGATTTTGGTGAGTCAGAGTAGGTCAAAGTGGATGAGAGTAGTTCATGGTGGGTAATGGGTCAGAGTGGGTCACCGTGGGTGGTGGGTCACGGTGGGTGGTGGGTCAGAGTGGGTCACCGTGCGTGGTGGGTCAGAGTGGGTCACCGTAGGTGGTGGGTCATGGTGGGTCAGAGTGGGTCATGGTGGGTGGTGGGTCAGAGTGGGTCACGGTGGGTGGTGGGTCAGAGTGGGCCACGGTGGGTGGTGGGTCATGGTGGGTCAGTGGATCGTGGGTCACGGTGGGTGATGGGTCAGTGGGTCGTGGGTCAAGTTTTCATTGACCCACGCCAACTCTGGTAGAGCGTTCACCTCTGGTGCTTGGGGTCCCGGGTTCGATCCCAGCCCCCGCCAAGTCAACTTTGTGGTGGACAAACACCGTGTGCGTGGGTTTTCTCGGGGTTCTCCCGTTTCCTCCTACTTTCTTCATTCCACAATTTCATTCATTACTCATCATCACCGTCTCCTTTAGCCTAACCGGCATAAGCGTGGGACGTAAAACTCAAAGATTTAATTTCATTTTTTTTCGCATTCTAATCAGTGCTTGGGTTCAATTCCCTGTGGGACACAAGTGGCTCGTGTCTCACGTTAAACTATAGATCTCGTCCTTTGGACGTCATCATAATCCCATAGAATATAATGGCAAACCACCATGGGCTTACCTTGCCAAGAGATATTCGGGTTAAATACCTACTTTCGGGCAGAACACTCATCATCATATAATGTACACCGTTAGTTGTCTTCATTTTTTAAGTTCCGTTTTCTTTCTACATCACTTCAAGTGCAAAACTTTTTTTTTTTTTTTTTTTTTTGCGCTAGTAACCTCATCACCTTACGATACGTACAAGTAAAGTGAGACATTCACCAAAAACAAACAAAAAAAAAAAAAAAAGAAAGAAAGAAAAGAAAAGAATAAATAGGTGCAGGCACGTGTAATGTTAGATGCGTGGTATTCGCAAAAAAAAAAAAAAAAAAAAAAGGTTTTTAGTATTTGTTGCCAGGGTAACTATTATCACTGGCATGGTACTGTAACTTATCATTTAATATTAGCAATGTCCGTTGACTAAATACTAGCCCGGTTTCTGAAATTATGTTCGGGAAGAGAAACCGAAGTCAAATAGCAGTAATAGGTGAGACAATACCAAGAATGTATCTGCAGCACACCAACAAAATGTACTCAAAATTATAGCCTATTTGTGAGGTCCTAGAAAGGATAATGACTCCAGCTTTCTGAATTTCTCGTAACCTTCTTTAGACCACCTGATTTTCTAGTCAGTAAAATGTTTTTCCTTTGATTTTCCCTCAGTGATTTCGGTCGCTACTTTGCCACAGAACCGAGAATATTTATAAAACGAGAATGGCCTTCTGATAAGGATTGTGAACAGGGACGTACGCAGGGGCTGGGTCCTGGGGGTCCGGATCCCCCCGAAATTTCGACTTTTGTATAAATTTAGCCTAAGTTTAGGAGCAATTTTAGGAATTTTGATATACAATACCCTCATTTGGACCACGGTGGCTCAGTGGTAGAGGGTTCACCTCTGGTGCTTGGGGTCCCGGGATCGATCCTAGCCCCCGCCAAGTGAACTTTGTGGTGGACAAACACCGTGTGCGTGGGTTTTCTCGGGGTTCTCCCGTTTCCTCCCACTTTCTTCATTCCACCATTTTCATTCATTACTCATTATCACCGTCTCCTTTAGCCTAACCGGCATAATCGTGAGACGTAAAACTCAAAGATTTCATTTTTTTCATTTGGAGTTTGGACCCCCCGAAATAAATTCCTACGTACGGTACGCTACTGATTGTGAATTATGCGACCACCCTCGCCTACTTTACAATTTGGTTTCAAGCTCTTTACTTCTTCTTTCGCATAGGCAAAGTATCAAAATACTTATAGTCTTTACTGATGAGTGATAAACATAACAGTGATATACTTGATAAAAGAAAGACAGAATTTTTATGCTGAAGACGTCCAGTTGATAGAAAAGCCATCAACATTTAGGGTATTCGGTGCACTAAATTACAAATCAAAATCTTAAACTAACAACTTATCTAAAAATTTAATTAAAAATCTACCCAAGTAATGAATGAAAAATTAAGAAGAAAATTTTGTCAATAGTTTCAAAATTTACAAATGACATTTAACTTTGTCCGTTCCCTCCAGGCAGCTAAATTTTCGCCTCGATTTTTCTTCCTTCTTGCAGAAAGATAAAGGCCGCTCTTCTTCCTTTTCTGAGATGGCATTTTCCTAACGATTACTTTCTTCAAAGCTGCACAAACACAGTGCGGAAGCAAAACAAAAACGCACTATGCGTTCGCCCTGGAATTCAGAGATTACAAACCTACCAACAGAGGAAAGAATTACCGAACGTGACATAAGCAGCCGATTTCGAACGAAGTGAACTCGTATTTCGCGCCTCCAAGAAGTTGAGTGAGGCAGACTGCAAGGAATAGTATCACTCCGCGCTGACGTCAGAAAGTGGGTGGGTCTATGCTTGCAGCAAACGCCGCCTATGCTGGCTGGATTTTTTTTAACGTACCATTTTCTTTTTTACGTAATAGTTTTGCTAATATGCATTTAAAATAGATTTTGATTTCAGGAACGTTTAGCAAAAGGTACAATCTACAAATCCCTGTTTTTACTTTTTCTTTTACGCAACAATTTGTTTCTCTGTTGAAGAGTAATTGCTAGACAAGCTGTCAATTCGATATTTTATTAATACTTTTATTAATTAAAGTTTTTTTACCATGCTTATTGGTGGAAAGAACTACAGACAACTGTTACATACAATTTAATCTATCTAACAAAAAAAAGAGCACAACGATATCTCACATGATAAGAGAATTAGAGCGAAAATAGATTACCATGGATTTAAATGGCAATAGCGAACTTGGACAGAATGCAATAACTCCTCTTCAGGATTTTAATCTGAACTGGACAAAATACAGTGTTCTCACATTATTCGTAAGAAGTTTTACATGTGTTTTCATCTGATTCCCTAATTTTTTTGATCAATATATATATATATATAGATAGATAGATGTAGATATATATTAGATAAATATACCCATTCTTCGCATGGAAGTCAAGGCCTGTGGAAGTATTACCCTCATTTCCGCGACCGCGAAAATTATGGATCTGAGACTAAATCGATCATTTTGGATTACTTTTACATGTCTCGGTATATCCTCCCTTCCCCGCTGATTCTCGGTCCGCATACAATGGTAGCTGAATTTGCAAGTGATCACTAATGAAAGTGTCACCATTCATCTCAGCGACCGCGAAAAGTATGGATTTGACACTAATATCGGTCATTTTGTATTACTTTTACATGTTACGGTATCCCCACTCCCCGCTGACTCCCGGCCCACATACAATGGTAGCTGAATTAGCAAGTGATCACTAATGAAAGTGTCACCATTCATCTCAGCGACTGCGAAAACTATGGATTTGACACTAATATCGGTCATTGTGGATTACTTTTACATGTTTCCGTATCCCCACCCCCCGCTGACTCCCGGTCCACATACAATGGTAGCTGAATTAGCAAGTGATCACTAATGAAAGTGTCACCATTCATCTCAGCGACCGCGAAAACTATGGATTTGACACTAATATCGGTCATTGTGAATTACTTTTACATGTTACGGTATCCCCACCCCCCGCTGACTCCCGGCCCACATACAATGGTAGCTGAATTTGCAAGTGATCACTAATGAAAGTGTCACCATTCATCTCAGCGACCGCGAAAACTATGGATTTGACACTAATATATGTCATTTTGTATTACTTTTACATGTTTCGGTATCCCCCCCCCGCTGACTCCCGGCCCACATACAATGGTAGCTGAATTAGCAAGTGATCACTAATGAAAGTGTCACCATTCATCTCAGCGACCGCAAAAACTATGGATTTGACACTAATATCGGTCATTGTGGATTACTTTTACATCTCTCGGTATATCCCCCCCCCCCCCCGCTGATTCTCGGCCCGCATACAATGGTATCTGAATTTGCAAATATCGCTAATGGAAGTGTCACCATTGTTCTCAGCGATCACGAAAACTATGGATTTGACACTAATATTGGTCATTTTGTATTACTTTTACATGTTTCGGTATCCCCGCCCCCGCTTACTCCCGGCCCGCATACAATGGTAGCTGAATTTGCAAGTGATCACTAATGAAAGTGTCACCATTCATCTCAGCAACCGCGAAAGTATGGATTTGGCACTAATATCGGTCATTTTGGATTACTTTTACTTGTCTCGGTTTTCCCCCCTCCCCGCTGACTCCCGGCCCACATGCGATTGTAGCTGAATTTGCAAATCATCGCTAATGGAAGTGTCACTATTGATCTCAGAGACCGCGAAAACTATGGATTTGACACTAATATCGGTCATTGTGGATTACTTTTAGATGTCTCGATATCTCAACTCCCCCATCCCGTTGACCCCCGACCCGGTGCCGCATAGCATGAATTTGGAAGTTAATGCGATCGGAGTTTCACCATTGATTTCAGCGACCGCGAAAACTATGAATTCAACACTCATATCTGTTATTTTCTACTACTTTTACATGTCCCGGTAAACAACCCTTGAGACCCCCCTGGTTCGAATTTTGACAAAATCGTTTAACTCTGGTCTGGAGCCTGGACCAAGGTATTCGTGACTAAAATTTGGTAACTCTCGGTCAATTTGTCTGGTTCCCAAGCCGGTTCCGGTAAACGCCTCCCCATGAAACTCCCCTGGTTCGAAATTTGAAAACAACTTTTCGTCTTGATCTCGGGCCTAGGCCAAGGTACCCCTGACCAAAATTTGGTAACTCTCGGTCCACTCGTCTGGTCCCCAGGCCGCATACAGACAGACAAACTCACAAACTGTTTATTTTATTTATATTAGACTAGATAGATTCTTGGAAATTATACCAGATTTTCATATTATCTTTCTGAACTAATTTTAAAGACCCGCTCCTACTTATCTTTATATGTATACAGTATATCTATATTTATATCTATATATGTATATAACAAACGCAGGAATTACCCCATAAATAACACTCCTGGAGGACCCCTTTCTCAAACACTTGTACAAACTTCAGTTTTCGTACCGGATGATTACCGAGACCTGGTGGGAAAAAAAAACTGCTTTTGCGTTCGAATTAAAAAAAAAAATAGTTCTCCTCAGATTAGTATTCACTGATAATATTTTTATAAAATTTAAATTTGATGGGTAAATCAGTGGACTTTGAATACATCCACATCGTATCCACTGAGTTGCGAAATTGTGTACCTCCAAACATGAACGGCCGAAGAAAATTTTCTAGGGGAACATCTTCAATGTTTGCTATATTAGTCTGGCATTTAATGTTCATGGTTTGTTATATTACGTATACATTTTCGTGAGCCAGGGAGGTTCATTCTTATCAAACACGGAGATTATGAAGGAGCAGATCTACTGTACAAAATATAATAAAAACATCTCTTTCGGATTTCTATTATCCCGCAGTCCAACCCCGAGACGGAAACATAAGAGATAGGCTTTTTGTTTTTAAACAAGATAACGTGTCTAGCGAATGCTTTACATTGTGAAGATTATATTAGTGAAAATTAAACGAATATAATTTTACAACTTAATATACATATTACTAAATGTTTAGCTCCCCGTTGCTATGTTGTTAGCGATGCGCCTTTCTCGAACGAGGTTTGATTCATGGTGAAGCTCATGTGTTTCAAATCCGACATTAAACTGTATGTTCACGTCTTGTAGAGCTTTGCTCCTAAAAACGACGCTAAACTATAATCTAATTTAATATTATTAATATTAAAAAATAATGACTTATCAATGTGACGTCAATTTGGCAGTCATCAAATCCATTTTATACTTTCCCTTAATCCAGTGGATATTAATATAACAATTACGAGACACACGCGCATATAAATACTCAGAAACAAGCACATACACACGTATACATACACAAATATGAACACTTCAAATCTATTTACATGTGTTGGACTGCACTGCATCAAGTATCTTCTCATGTATCTGTATTTTCTGATTCATCCACAGATTTCTTATTTGTACGCATCAATCATTTTAGCATTTTCGGGAAGGTTCAGGGTTCGTTCTTCATTTAAAGAGTCGGTTCTCTGTATTGGAAACAGAATAAGGGGAGGGTGGGGGAATTTATACTTTATGAATGGATAACATTTTAAGAAATATATACAAAACATGCCGCTTCCGATGCAGCACTAAAGCATTTCTTTTAGCGGTGTACTACTAGTGGTACCCTGGTGATAATACCCCCTCCCCTCTCAAGTTGTAAAGTGAGAAGGGACAGAAACATCCCAGACACTCAGGGTTCAGTTGACAATAATAAAACTATGGGTAAGTAAACATCTTGTGCAGAGTCACGTTTTGCTTATTTTTGAACATTTCTGTGAAATCAACAATACAACAGCGGAAATACTAACTGGTTTTATTACTCCAACCATCGCTTCAACAAGGGATAATTCCCAACGGTCAGTGTTCTCTTTCTCTTTTTCTGTCCTCGTTCTTATTCTCCACATCTTTAATGAAGTAGGGAGCGCCCAACCCCTCGACATTTGGACGTCTTTTCCTCTTGGTTTCGCCACTTGTTGAAGACAATCACCACAGCACTCTTCGAACACCTGACAAGTCCTGCAGTTTCCGAAATTCTCGTGCCGAGTGTTTCTGAGCGAGTACTTTCTTCAAAATATTATTAAAAATTATAGAAAGATTTTCGAGACATTCGAGTCGAGTCGAGATTTTTACCAGCTGTCTCGACTCGACTCGAGTCTCGACTCGAAAATTCGAGTCGAGAAATACGTTTGTCTCGACTCGTCTCGAATTTTACAAAGAGTGTCTCGACTCGAATCTCGACTCGAATTCGAGTCGAGTCGAGTCGAGATTCGAGACATGTCTCGACTCGAGCGCATCCCTAATTAGCACAGACTTCTTCATCTACACAACTTTATTTTTAAAGATGATTTGTTAAGAGTGATATAAAATTTTATTTGCTCAAGTTTCCAATGCTCGAAAAAAAAAAATGTACCAATTAACTGCGTACCTGTTTACATCAGGGATTTGCAAATTGCGACTCAGGAGAGATTATGGTGACCCTCGGAGAAGTCTATAATCATACCTAGGTATAAAATACCATGATCATACGAACATATTTTTTATGCTAATTGTGACTATTGTAGTACTTTCCGATTTTGACGCGGAAAAATGCTATATCAAACTTACTTAAATTAGTTGTCTCCCTAAGCCTCACATTGGGGCCTTATGCAGAGTCGTTTTTAGCGTTGTATTAAAAGCCTGACTAACGCGTGACGCTAACTTCCGTCTTTAGTAACACTTAAGTGAAGTTAACAAAGATTTATATGGAAGAAGGAAAAAACTTCGACTTTTTTGCAGGGTTGTCCAAAGATTTGAGAAGAAATCAAGTTACGTGGGTCCTATTCTCTCTTATATTGATTTCTCCTCTTGTATTTGGACAACCTTTGGACACGTGTGGCGAAAGGGGACAGAGGTGAGAGGTGAATAATTGAAGGAATGTTGAATTTGAGTTTAACGTCCCTTTCAGCAGCGAGGCTATATGAGACATGGACTTAGTGATTAACGTGGAATGCGAACTACATGAGCTTCCTTCGAGGAATCGATCCCGGGTCTGCCACACCAAAGACGCGTACGTTAACCGCTTAGAAAAGAAGGAGCTCTTGAAAGAATGTAAAACGTGTTCTGTTCATAAAGTCAGGCATGAATTGTAACGATGTTGCTTTCACTTTTCATTCAGTCCTTATATAACCACGTCACTGTGACAATTTGGAAATATCTGCCAGTGAATCTTAAAACATTTTAAAACGTTCTTCCTAATTTGATAAATCTTTACTCTATTATGATGAGTTTCACAATATTATCTCTAATAACTGTTATCAAATATAACCACTTAGATAAATAATCGTTTACACTGAACTGGAATGCTATCTACAATTTTCTATTCAGGAAATATTATTAACAACTACTAATTTAAAACAATCACAATTAATTTAACTTCAAATGAAGCAGTACAAAAGTCCTTCCCCGTTGGTTTAATGGTTAGCGTGTGCGCCTTTGGTGCATGTGCTTCCGGGTTCGATTCCCGGTGGAATGTCACAAAAAGTTTAATTTCATAATTATTCATTTTCATTAATCATTGCCCCCCTTTGACTTAAAAGGCGTAACAGTGAGACGTTAAACTAAAAATATTCATTTTATTTTGTGATTTCAAACAGTTTGATACCCGAAGATATCACATTTACTGATCGAGTTTTGAGGTCTATATTTTCGACTATCTATTCAATCCATATAGTAGAAGAAAATTTGAATACGGTATTCGTAATAATTTTGTGCCATTACACAAAATAACTATAAACTATCAGAGGGGGAGGAAGTTTAGGCTTTTTACTTTCTCTTCATATCACTAGTATCGCTAGGTTTATCGGGTGAACCTCCGTCACTAGGGAGTACTGAAAGCTACTACTCTCACTGGTGGAAGTACCTTTCTTTTGTAATTAAAAAGAAAATCAATCAATTTTTATCTTCTTGAATTGAACCGACTTTCTGCTGATGACTTTTGAGATGTTCAATCGATAGCTTGGTGAAAATAAGACGATTTCTATTTTATTTTAGCCTCATTAAGCTTAGAGACATAGACGATTGTTCCCTCGTCTCTTCGAAATGAAATGTCCAACATTCAGCGCCGTAACTTAGATTCTTTCTTGGGGAGGGGGCAAGCATTAATACGTGAATTTGGACCCTCTAGAAAAAGTTGATATTCTAATTCTTGGACCCCCTCTTTCCATTTTTCTCTCACTCTTTATGGGCTCCCCGGAGCCTGTGGGCCCTCCCGCACAGAAAGGGCTGCGGGGCCGTTAGTTACACCCCTGGGCCCGTTCCATACATGACAAATTAATTAAGGGGACAATATTGACAAATCTCAAAGCTATACGAATAAATATTATTTCTGGGGCCCCTAATGGTAGACATTTTTACTGAAATGGGCCCATGAGTCATTTTGGTTTTATTTACCTTTCGTGTGCTGTTTTGTTTATGTAATGTAGTGAGCCTGTTTGATGCTTCATTTATAATTTCATGTTCGCATCGTAGCTATATGGAATAAGAAAATTTTGTCTAAAAGTGGGCCCCCTCGAACGGCGTAGAGCTTCCCTGGGATGGGCAGTTGCCCTCCCTGCGCCCCCCCCCCCCACAAGTTACGGTCCTGCCAACATTGGATGCTCAAATCCCCTATATTCACTGTTGAGACGGATTTTCTTTTTTAAAGCCTTAGGGTATATCCAAGGGACGTAAAACTTACTTTCATTTTATTTCCGATCCTTATGATTTGAAGTACTCTCGAATTAGGGTGTTTGGATCCTCTAGAAGTGGACCCATCCAAAAATACTAATATCCATTAGTGCCTACTCGTCCCGCTTATTTTTCATAACACGTGAACAATAGTAATACATTTTGCTATTCTTAAAACAATGATAAACCTTGTTTGCCCTTGCATCATTAATAGGACGGGAGACATGGTGGCTTACTAGTCAGTGGTAGAGTGCTCTCCTCTGGTATGCTTGGAATCCCTGGTTCGATCTCAGCTCGTGCCAAGCGAGCGTTGTGTTAAACAAACACCGTGTGTGTGGGTTTTCTAGGAGTTCTCCCATTTCCTCTTTCTTCAATTCACCATTTTATCATCATCATCACCATCTCCCTTAGTCTCGATGGATACTAAATTAAAAATTAATTTTATTTCATTAGGACATTATAGCCGCGATGCCTGCGCTCTGTCTAGTAAAAATTTACCCATAAAAATTTACCTATAGTTACTTTTACCTAGAATTTAACTAATCGCTGGAAACCTTCGGAATACCAAAAACATGAATACATCTGAATCATTCTAAGGAAGTCTGCTTCACTTAGCAATCACTGTGAAATGTTGACCTCCGAAAATTCTTTTAGGGGTCCAAACAGGTGGAGATCATTTGACGCTAAGTCCTGACTATAAGGGGGATGTGGTAATAACTCCAAACCCATTTCATATAATGTTTTGTAATCCAGTCTGCTCTCACTTTTCGGAACAGTAAATGGTCATGAATTATTGTTTATTCTTCTTAACGAAAGTGTTTACTCTTGTGTATTGTGTATTGTGTTGTGTTGTGTTTACTCTTCTTAACACACTCGCAATTTTTTAAGACAGATTGTGCGAGATTGTCAATGATCAAGGTTTTCAACGCGCTGAATGTTCCGGTAATGACTTGGATCCACGACGACCAGGATAGTGTGTGACAGACGTACGATCATCTTTGAAGTGCTTTCACCAATCAAATGTCTTAATGCGGCTGAGTGACTCATGACAGCTGCATGACTGAAATTTTCTTTAAATTTCAGCTAAAACTTCATGTACACTCATGTCCAAAAGATTGTCGGATATCTATAACTGTCTTCTTGTAATTGTAAGAATATAATTTGATAATGGCTTTGAAGTGCTTTCACCAATCAAATGTCTTAATGCGGCTGAGTGACTCATGACAGCTGCATGACTGAAATTTTCTTTAAATTTCAGCTAAAACTTCATGTACACTCATGTCCAAAAGATTGTCGGATATCTATAACTGTCTTCTTGTAATTGTAAGAATATAATTTGATAATGGCTTTGAAGTGCTTTCACCAATCAAATGTCTTAATGCGGCTGAGTGACTCATGACAGCTGCATGACTGAAATTTTCTTTAAATTTCAGCTAAAACTTCATGTACACTCATGTCCAAAAGATTGTCGGATATCTATAACTGTCTTCTTGTAATTGTAAGAATATAATTTGATAATGGTTTTGCAGGGTACTTTTAATACTGATACTATGTATATAATCGGGAAATGTATATTTGTGGTAAATTTCATAGGAAAAGAATTATAAATACGAAAATTAGAATGGGTAAAACAAAATGTTGCTAAATGGAAAAGAAAGTTTAATTTTCGTTTTATTGTTCTTATTTACTACTCTTTTGACATGAAATTTGCCACATATATGTCTTTGCTGATTATACACATACTAACATTGTAAGAAATACCGGGCGAATTCGTTATCAAATTATATTCCTACAACAACATATTTATAGACATGCGACAATAATTTTGGACATGAGTGTACATGCTCACAGTGTTGTCCGTCATCTTGAATAATGGACTCTGGGCTGGCGCACGAAATGTATGCCTCCTAACAGAGCACAGTTGTCACTTTCTATTATATGCACTATCTCCCCTTGGGATTCGATTTTAAATCTGTAAAATAAGTCCTGGATTGACTTGAACGACCGTCGTACAATCAAGTTCAAGAACCCAAATATTAAGAAAATTTACTCAAAGCTTAATACTTCCCAAACATGCTTATGACTGGATTTTGAAAATATTCAATACATCTCTATACACTTAAGATATGACGTTAAACATAATATAAATTTACGATATTTTCTTGCCAGGTATCAATTTAGTGATGGATTTGGTCCCTAACCATTCGAGTGATCTTCATGAGTGGTTTCAGAAATCAATACAAAGGATTGACCCTTACACTGACTACTATATGTGGGCTCCACCGAAAGGAACTGATGAAACTGGAGCTCCAATTCCACCTAACAACTGGGTAAGGACACTTTTTTTTTTTCTTAGATCACACAATGATCATATTATAATACATAAAATTGTGTGTGTATTAGAAATATAACATTAAAAAATTCCTGTATAGTAGTCGGTTTTACTTGACTTTTCCACTGTACTGAAAAGACAACTTCCATTTACGCTTGAATCAATAATAATACAACAATTAAAAAGACACATTAGTTATTATATAATTAGTGTAGTTAACTAATATGCTCTTTACTTTTTGCTCTTCAGTTGAGCCACTTCGGAGGATCCGCATGGGAATATGTGGAAGAACGAGGTGAATTCTATTTGCATCAATTTGCCGTCCAACAACCAGACTTTAATTACAGAAATCCTGTCTTTGTGGAACATTTCCTGGTAAGTTATTTTTTTCTTTGTTGATCACGGGCGTCTCTGGCGCGGGAGACGAGGGGGACACGTCCCCCCAATATTTTGAAGCACAAAATATTCAATATTTTATTCTAATTTAATTATTTACTAACGATAAAATAACATACAAATAATAATATTTTTTATTTGGAATATAATATTCAGGCTGTGAAACGATTATGACAGAGTTCTTGATATACCTCAGGGGATCCGTGAAGGTAAGCAGAAAGGTAAAAATGGAATCGAAGATAATAAACATGTTGGACTAGGAAGTGTCATTTAAATCAATTTCTTTAATGTCCCCTTCAAATTTTACATGCCAGAGACGCCAGTGTTGTTGATAACTATATTTTTGTTTTATATAATGCTATTTTACTAGCTAGCTGCTATTGTTATGATGGAATATACTTTCAGTTATTTGAAATTAACAACAAAAGTAATCTTTACGCCTCTATACACTCGTGATAATAAATAGTATATGTTGTTTGTGATAGATGAAACCACGAAGCAGCAAGAAGGTGAGAGTATGCAAACTGTGCTACATCATCTCGTATACCGAATATGATATATAGGATGTGTAGCCAAAATCCACTGGTAAAATCCTCACACCTAAACAATAAAAAAAGTCCATATCAATACAAGGCGAAAAACGCGTTGTTTCAAAGTTATGGGAAGCCGAATCAAGAAAATTGTAACTTTAAGGCTGCCTACCTCGAAAACTATCAAAGATATCAACAGCGGTTAAAGACATATTAGAGGAACTAGTACGCTGTCTATCTCAATAACCATGTTTCAGAGTTAAGACGTATCGGCTCAACGGATTTTATATAGGGAGCTGCGGTATAGGTTCCACTCTTCCTCCCCTCTCTCTAAAATTATATGCGCCAGTACAACCCAACTCTGAAACATGGTTATTTAGAAAGACAGCGTACTAGTTCCTCTAGTTCTTTAACCGCCATTGACATCTCTCATAGTTTTCAAGCTAGGCAGCCTCAAAGTTACAATTTTCTCGATTTCGGCACCTCATAACTTTGAAACACGTTTTTCACGTTATAGATATATTCATATGGACTGTTTTATTATTATTGTTTAGGTGTGAGGATTTCACCAGTGGATTTTGGCTACATAATAAATGAACACCCTGTATAAAAGCGATATGAACATAAGCACTTGTTTTTGAAGCTTGTCTTTAAAATTAATTTTAAGTTAAAATGTATGTTGTTTCGAAGTTTCTTTTAGCAGCGGCTAAGAATGAGTCATGGAATCTATAACGTATGCCAATTTGCTCATGAAAACTAATCTTTAGAGAATGATTCTCTGAAGTGCATGTTCGTGTGTTTGAACCCTGATCACTTCATATAGGTTCCGTGGTAGATCTTATATTTATCCTATAAGGGGATATTGGCCTATAATTTAATTATCAATCATAAGCATTTGTCATAGTCTTCTTTATCCTAAAGACTAGTAAGTACTAATACTTGCGAGAACTCAGCTCCCCTGAAACTTTCAGTTGTTTAAATAAATATATGTGTAAAACATAAAGAGTCGAGAGTGTGAGGTGAACGCAAGGTAGCCCCCATCTTACGTGAATACATATATGGGTTTTTGTCTACGTGCCTTCTGTGCGTACAAATGAAAATTTATTTTTACTAAAATTTCATGACATTAATAACGTTACTTCTGCTTAAACCGTTATCTTGTTTGCCTCATTGCTGTACAATTTCTCGGGCAAAATATAATAGAGAAACAGTGACAATGCTAGAAGGAAGGCAAGGGGGCGAATGCTCTCCCGGCATCGCCAGTACCTTCAAACATGTTGAGTTGTAATGCAGGTCAAGTAACATAAAACTATTAATCTGTATTTTTCAATGTATACCGCTGCCTCCTGAGAAATTAATGCTAGGGTCATCACTGTGGGTGTGGGGGGACTTATTTTCCGAATTCTCATTGTATAAAGTATAATACTTAGATAATAAGATCACTTTTTTTTCCTCTGAATCTAATAAGACATTTAAGGAAGCTGCTTATATTCGGATATTATCTTTTCCGTTGAATTTTAAAGGTGCGGCGTATTTCCCGGTGCTCGCTTAGTGGTTTCAGGTCAATGCACTGCAAGTGGCAATTCATTAAGCATATTCAGATCAGAAATTTCTTACTATTGAAAAGAATTTCTTTGAAGGCTAGACCAAAAGAACAAGTAAATCATAACATCTGGGATAAATTTACTAAATATATTTCTGTTTATTTTATTTTAACAACATAATTTTGTTAAATAGCAACCTAAAATATATTGTAGCTTTTTCTTATATGAAGAAAATTAAAAGCAGTATGTGCGTTACTGTCAGGGCTATGTGTACAGCAGTATGTGCGTTACTATTAGAAAAAAACAATAGATACAAGGTGTATTCAAAAAAAATAGCGAACTTCGCTGTTCTTGCTTTACTCCGCTTTTCCTGTATTTCTTCTATGGACGGGAAATGACGTCCTTTCAAAATAGTTTAACGTTTAGGAAATAGGAAAATGTATGCGGGAACAAGTCCGGAGAAGGTTGCATGGGGCACAACGGAAGTCCAGTCCCTGAATCTCAGGCAACCGAACTTCTGTCCTCTTTAAAACAAAAACAATCATACCAGTACGTTTGCCTCATGAAATCATTCTTACATGTTTAATTAAGCATTTAAAATTTCTGTGTTTTGCTGTTTTATGTGCAATTTCCTCCAATCCGTTCATTGTTGCTTTCGCTAATCCGACGAGTACCATATGCACAATATCACTCAATTGGTAGTTACTCAAACAACTAATACATAGATCGGAACTCAGTAAAAGACAATCTTTTACAATCTGTAATTGGTCTGCTATTTAAAATATACAGTTCTTTTTAAACACTTCTCGCACATAATCAAACAAATAATCTATTCCTTCAGAATAAAAAAAATATTAACAGTAACGATATACTTTTTAACGTCATAAAAATTCACTATTTCGAAAACTACGCATGCGAATTTATCCTGAAACTTATAATTTTCTTCAGCTCGATGTCTTCTCTCTGGGCAATCTTATAGTTAAACTATAGAAATCTCATCATTTTGGGCTATATCTCATTAAACATAATGTATACAGTTATCTTGATAGTATTGTAATGAAAAGCTTCATCAGTGAATAGTTCAGTTTCATCTTAATAGATGGCGCAGTTATCGCACAATGTCCATTTTTAAACACGAAAAAAAAAAAAAAAAGATCATCCAAAACTTCAGCATGAGGATTTATACTCATTCATATTACTTTGTTCAACTGAATTAAATTTATCGTTCAATTTTATGTGTCATTTTGGATTTGTGTTTTCGTAAATTTCTAGAATTAACACACATTTTTCCTCTTCTTCTCTGAACAGAACGATGGTCTCCGATTTTGGTTGGATCGTGGAGTTAATGGTTTCAGAGTCGACGCTATTTCAGCAATCTTTGAGGATCCAGAACTGAGAGATGAACCTTTGTCTGGCGATCCTAATGCACTTCCCAACGAGTTCAATTATTTAAAACACATCTATACAGATAATCTTCCTGAGGTTCGGGATGTCATTCGCCAATTTCGAGAAGTTTTGGATGAATATGTTGATGAAAATGGAGTGCCAAGGTAAAGTAATGGCTTTATAACACAATTGATATCAAGTATGTTTCGCTTTCATATTGTGAAACTTAACAGTTAAGACTTCCAAATTATGAGGTTTAGGCCTATTTTTGTGAAACCGGAAGCGGAATAACTTCCGGTTATAGTACAGGGATAAGATCGTAGTGGAACCTGTTACCAAGACATTGAATTTATATGAGAAAACGACCTATTATCATTCTTGATCCAAAAGGATCAAAATTAAAACTAAAAGTTGCAGTAGATTTGTACAGCTTCCGGTTTTTCTTGAATAATAGGGGAAGAGATAGAGCTTATTCTTGCGACACTAAATTCATATATATATATATATATATATATATATATATATATATATATATATATATATATATATATATATATATATATATATATATATATATATATATATATAACAGCTTCTCCTTATATATTACCATTTTTTTTCTTTATCCTCATCATTGTTGAAACTGGAAATCATAGAGTTTTCGGTTAGAATAGAGAGTTAATAAATGAGACAGAACCTCTCATGGGGATACTAAAGCTATATTTAAAAAAAAAGTTTATCGCTATCTCTTATTACTGTTGTCATCGTGTGTGTGGGTTTTCTCGAGGTGCTCCCGTTTCCTTCCACATTCTCATGTCACCAATTCTTTCACCATCATTCACTTGCCTTAATCATCCGACTCCCTTACTCTAGTGGACATAATCGTGGGACGTTAAACTGAACGATTTAATTTGATTTCTTACTATTTTCGCTCTAATATCAGCCGACAGATGGATGGATATCCAAGATTTCTCATGATTAATGTACAGCATAATTTGGAAGTCTAAAAACCACGGATGCTCCTCTTTCCATGATTTGTAACCGCTAAACTAAAAAATACTGGTATCACCTACATACCCACCCTTTAAAAAGTACCATTTTAAACCTTACACAGTGATTGTGACCTCATTTCCTCCTACAGACCCACCTCTCACATAGTATTGCTGCTGACATGGCAAATCAAAAACCAACTGGAATACCTCCTCCTATTGCATAGTCTTGGTTTGTATACACTATTTTAAAGTTACGTATTATCTTTCTTCTCGATCTCCTGAAACTTCAATGACGCACTGTGAGTCATAATTCCCCATTCCTTGCGCCCTCTACGAAAACTAAATCAGACAAAAGCGGGTGGCTCGGAGAGAAAGAGAGAGAGATCTGGTTCGACCCCAAGCCATGTAAGTTTACGATGGACATAATCCTGTCTGAGTTTCTTTAAAGAATCTCCAATTTTCTCCTATACATAAATTTAAGTATACCGGTATTGTGAACTCTCATTTGGAGTCCTTGTGAACTACACTCAAAACAACTTACAACTACTAATACTAGGAGGAAAAAAGGAAACATTTCCTGATAATACCTAATTGCATATTGTTTTCAGTATAATTGATAAAAGAACCCCAATGAAAGCTCGAAACTAAAGTAATAACAAATTGTAGAAGAATACTGGCATCTTTGTCATATAACGAGTGACCTTAATATCACTAAATACATTGTTTAAAAATTCTAGATATTATTTTTTTTACGTCCCTCAAATCTTCTGCTATCAGACGCGATAGCTCAAACAAGGAAATAGAGTACTTAGGAGTGACGCGTTATATTATTATCGATTTTCGTCTGGACGCAACATCGAGGGTTTCAGCACCGAGGATAAATTTATATGACACATGAACCTACACCTTAATGTGGAATCCGAATCACTACAAATGTATTTAGTACCTTCCTTCCGGGAATCGAATCCAGGACTTTGAGCACCAAAGGCGCTCACACTAGCCATAATACCAGCGGGAATGACATAGCAATCAGGTTATGAAGGACGGAACCTACTACACTTACATGTGCTCTGAATTATGTACGGATTTCAATTCAGCTTAGTTCGCGGGTGCACAGTCCATTATGCAAAATCATTTTTGATAGAAGAACTCTTTCCATCACAGCACAGTGCTAGGCTAAAGTCTTGGCAAGAACGTGTTATATAATTGATATTTGGAATTAGTACTAAATACAGACTCGATAACTTTGACTCAATTCCACTTGGGAAACAAGCCAAACATGTAAATGGTAGGTCTAAGTACAATCTAAATACATACCCTTTAGCTACAGCTCAACTACATAATTATTTTTACAATAGGAAAATAAGACAGAGCAACCGACACAATCTGAGTAACTAAATTCAAATAATATTCTCGGATTTCAAGCGACACTCAAATTTATTTCATGATCAGAGTACATGCTGAAAAGGAACGTTAAATTTAAAAAAAAAAAAACTAATTGAACTTTCTTTTAATTGGGATTTATTTATCAGGAGGGGGTTATTTTGCAAATTGTAAGTACAAGATAAAAGTGATTTTTGTGAAATTCCCAAATACTTTTGACATATTGAGCATGCTATTAATATAATTAATTAATTGTAACTATTTTCCAGAGTGATGATGTTAGAAATTTATGGCCCAGTGAATGACACCATGGTTTATTATGGAAATGACACTGTTCCACTGGCCAGTTTTCCTTTCAATTTCCTGCTCATCTCTGAAGTAAACAATCAATCAACGGCTGAGGATATTAACAGAGTTGTACATGAATGGTTGGATGCATTGCCTCCTGGAAAATGGCCCGATTGGGTGGTAAGTACTTTTTCCTTAAATTTCAAAACACTAAGAAAAAACAGAATACCGATAAGGATACACCAATAATATGCCTCATTACTGTCAGTTTTGGCAGCGAACTATCTATATTTGTTGTGAATTCTGTGTTTGTCGTTTATATACTAAAGTACTTTTATAGGACACGAGTTGGATATGCTATTAAGATATATGGGAAGACTCAGAGGATTTAAATTTCCCGAAATGCGAAAATGACAATAGATAATGATAACACTTTACAGTATCTTATGTAAAGCTGTTTTGCTCGTTTAGAAAAACCTAAGTGTTCAGCGAGTACGAATTCTTCCAATTGACTTTTCCAAGTCAAAATTTACAAATTTCTAGGTCTATACATAATGTAGAAACCAATTATATTTTTCTCGACCAGAAGGTTTCTCATCTACTGTGCATGTATATACATATAGTGTGTGTGTATAGAGAACTTTAGTAAAATAAACGAACTTATTTTATGGAATATCCCCGTTCAAATAGCCGGGTAAGGCAAAAAGAGAAATGGGTTCTGGAAAGTAAAAATTTGCACTTAAAATTCTCTGACATTTCCAGTTTTTTTCAGCTTTTCATGAAATTCCATGAATTTTCCAGGAGTTTTTACAAATAAGCTGAATTATCTGATTTTCCCGGTTTTCAGGGTCGGTGGGAACTCTGACAATTCACAAGATCAGTATGACTTTCACTATTATCGTAACACAAAATAATTTGTATTCATATATCCTTTCTGAGTTTACATGGAAACAAACCTTATCAACAGCACCTTTCAACAGATCAGTTATCGGGTCCTTCTCAGTATCCTTATCAGTATCATGGACATACATTCTTTAATAAAACTTCTATTAGTCATTGTCACGAGAGAAGAGAATGATGAAGACCAATTGGGAATCACAGGCAGGTGAGCAAATCCTCGTGTAAATATTCCTGCACACCGAGAGCATAATACTGCAGTGCCATCTTATTGGAACCAGCACTCTGATAAACCACAAAAACTACATCTATATGACAAACTAGTCTTCAGAATTTCACAGAAATGTTGACCGACTAAGTAGTCAAAGAAAGGAACCTACTTAGAGAGTAGAAAATACAGTACAAACCACGATGTAAGATAGATTGTGATGTAAATGTGACCGGGGATGTGTGAACTCTACATAATGATGTAAATAGTCTTTGCTACGAAAATACACATTCCCCGGTGGGGTCACTCGGTCGAAAAAGTGTAACACGCTTTTCCAGGCCAGCCACCATGAATGAGGTTTTCCTGGGTTTTCCTCATTCACACCAGGCAAATGCCGGGGTGGTACCTAATTTATAGGTTCCAGGCCGCTTCCTTCCTTCCCCAATCCTTTCTTCCTTCCCTTTCCCCGGATTGTGTGCTCGCCGAGGGACGTCATTCCTCAAACTCGTGACGGGCTAAATGGTCTTAGATGCCGAAATCCTAGAAATCTAAATCCTAAAATACACATTCCCAATACGGCTTCTTCGATAGATAAGCCAAAAAGATGTTCCAATATAGGTAGAGGAGGAGCAACAAGAGAAGCTTGTGTTGGTCATGTGAAAATAAAGAAAATAATATAGTTAGTTCCAATTGGCGTAAGGGGGATCGGGATAACGACTTTTGACAGTGTTCTGCATGTAGATAACAGTTTCATGAGGAACTACTTGTTTTTAAATCTAGATTTTGAATAAATAATGTGTTACGTAATATCATATACACGTAATCTAATCTCGTATGTCGAACTAATGTAGCCTGTTACTAAAAATATTACAGTTAACTTTACCGTTTTAGCTATATCCATTTCATTACATTGTTTTCAAATAAACCAAGAGAGGAATATACCACAGGCAAGGGCGCCCATATTGTGGTTTCCAAGGGGGGGGGGCAAGTATAAGCGACATTTCAAATGTAGTCTAGCACAATTTTCTCTAAAAAGGGGGGGCGCAAACGCCCCCTTGCCTCCCCTGATGGGCACCCTTGACCACGGGTGAAATTTCTCATTGCTTTCTTGATCCAACATACATTTTGTCTCATACTGAATAATCATTGACATTGTTAAATTATAGGTTGGAAATCATGACAACCATCGTGTAACATCAAGGCTAGGAGAAGGGCTTGCAGATGCCATTAACATGATATTATTGTTGCTGCCTGGAACAGCTGTAACTTACAACGGAGAAGAAATTGCAATGGTGGATACGTTCATTAGCTGGGAGGACACAGTTGATCCTGCGGGATGTAATGCAGGTCCTGACCGCTACCAACTTTTCTCCAGAGATCCTAACAGAACACCCATGCAATGGGACACTTCAGAAAATGCTGGTAATTATTTATTTCTTACTTCTCAATTTCTATTTGTCTGTGTAAAGTAAACTTTATTTATGTATAAAAACGAAACGGACGTTCTATCTGGCCTTTCACAAGAAAACGGGTGAAACATTTGAAATAAACTTTTGAACATAGTTAGTATTGTTATCAAGCTGGTTTTCACCATATCATTTTGATTAAAATGCGTATCCTAAAAGGAGAGAATGATTCAAAATGCTTTCCAAAAATTGAGTATTTCAGAGTCCCTCAAGTTAAGGGGATGAAATTTGACATATAAACTTCTCAATAAAAATAAGTGAACACTTGTCCTATCGCTTTCCAAAACTCCGCTTCTAGGGAAAGGAGGTAGAAGGAGCAAATCCTATCACATTATAATTTCTGATTTTGTATTCATAAAATGCTAATGTAAAGAAACGACTTAACTGTTTTATATGAATTTTTGAACTAGCACTTAAGTCGAGTTGAATTTTTTATTATTTCACTTTGAAATGATATC
The DNA here is from genome assembly GCF_964235325.1 of Thermobia domestica. Classification (NCBI taxonomy): domain Eukaryota; kingdom Metazoa; phylum Arthropoda; class Insecta; order Zygentoma; family Lepismatidae; genus Thermobia; species Thermobia domestica. Next base: position 93,853,100 of record NC_137464.1, read on the forward strand.
TTACAGGAGGAAGGTTAAAAGAGTTTCCAATTTTTAAACACAAGAATAGAGCGTCTCATGAACCCGTGAAGTTAAGTAACTCAAACTCGGCGTTATCAACTTATCATTAAAAACGAGTCAATACTTGCTTCAGCGTTCTCAAAAATTCTGCTTCAAAATGGGGAAAGGCAGCATCTGTATCTTAAGATTTTAAGGAATATCTAAAATATCCAAGTTTCTAATTTTATATTCCTTAAACTTTATTCTTCTTCCTGTGCGAATATCGGGCAATTCAGCCAGCCAGATATAAGCCACAATCATATGAAGACAATGGTCCGCAAATTAACTGGGAATCAAAACCAATCGGTCGACAATGATGCGTCACTTTAGGATCACTCCAACCTTCTCTCTCCATATGTATTGAAAACTGATTTAAAAAAGCCAACATCAATATTGGATACCCAATATTCCTGACATAATGCATTTTTACATCATTGTTGACTCGAATTGTTAATTTCTTTTAAACTGTAATAACTACACTTACGGAAAACAAAATAGCCGGCTGGAATGGATTGATCGAGCAGCTTAAGGCGTTAGGGTGGTGAAGCAAGACCTGTCTGTAGGGTCCAAACTTTTAAGCATAGCAAACATGCTATATATATGTATATTGACTTTTTATATTCATTTCTCATTGTATCCTTTACCCTAAAGGGAAGAATTCTGGGGCGTAAAACACAAAAATAAATAAACAAAAATTATCCAACAAAGATTTGAATGAACCAACGTACGTCATTTGGTAACAGGGTTCACACTGGTGTTGATTTCCCTGCCAGCGTTTCAATGATATATATATAAGGAATCACCTAATCAGGAAATATTAAATATATATATAATATTTCTTGATTAGGTGATTCCTCATCTACTAAGCATGTATATATAGTAGAAGGAAGATAATACAAAAAATGGCCTAAAAAGAAAAACATCTTTAGAAATAAAGAATTTGAGGAGGACTGAAAGACAACTGTAAGTTTTGAAAGGAAATAAACAAATTAAATAATTAAAAAAAAAAATCTAATTCAACACAAAAGGAGAAGGTATGTTTGTTGATTGTAAATATCAGAGATAGGTCAAATTATGATACATGTTTAGCAGTTTATAAGTGTATTCAGAATGCAAAGACATTAAAGTTACCGTTATTGTATAATTATTGTTTAGTACTAGATTTAATTGTATTCTAAATATAAGATGATTAACTTATTTTAAAACAAGAACTAACTTATTTTAAGTACTTACCTTATATTTATTTTAAAATCCGTATACTTACACTGTATACAGAAGGTACTATTTTACTGTATTTAAAAAATGAGGAGGAGAGTGATGGACGGCTATGCAGATCGTGGAGGTCAATTAAAAAAAAAAAAAAAAAAAAAACTATTCCTAACCATAAATAATAATATTCGCAGTGTAGCAGGACAGGGAAAATTTACTTAGTCACAAAAATTCAGTGAAAGTCAGGGAGTGTTTCCACCGACCTGCAAACCTGAGAAAGTTACGGAATTAAAATTATTTGTGAAACGTCCTCGAAAAATCAGGATATGTTAAGTATAGATTTTTACTTCTCAGAACGCATTTCTCTTTCTGCTTTACCTAGCTATTTGAGAAATCAGTTTTGTAAAACTGCTCAACCTACACAGTCACTATATACATATTTTTGAACCAGTTTTCGTAACTTCTTCTTTTTGAATCTGTCTTGATGCATTGAGGTGTTCTTCATATATCTATGAACAGGGAGAAAAAAAAAAAAAACTATTTTGTAAAATATATACTTCCATCACTTTCAAGATATTTTAAAACATTTTCCTGACTTTCACGGTCAGTGTGAACTCTTAAAACACTTTATAGTTTAGATCACAAAGGTACGGTTTATCTGAATAAAATTACTAAATAACACGCGGAAATGTATAGAAGTGTAACACGCCGACTCATTTTAGTTAAATATAAGTAGTGTACACTGAAAAATGAGACACAACACATTCATGTTCTCACGAGCATTTAATGTCCTATAGAAAATTTTTAATGTGCACACAGACTGACGTCATTGAGGTAAAAAAAAAAAAAAAAAAAGTATCTTATGCACGATCTTCAGCGAAATATGTATTCTTTTACCATATTAAACTATATCCTTAAAAAAAAAAAATGTTATATTTGTAGGCTTCTCTACGGCCAACAAAACATGGCTACCTGTCAACGAGAATTATCTAACACTAAACGTTGAGGCTCAAAATACGGCAGTTGTTAGTCACCTGAAGGTTTACAAAGCTCTTGTGGAAGCCAGGCAAACTGATGCTGTCAAAACAGGACCAATTCAAACAGCTGTACTGAACGATAACCAAGTTTTTGCCTTCACCAGGTAACCAATACATTTTGTCTACATACAATTAAGCCTTTATACGTTTAAGTAAATAAACTCCTGTTTTCTTAATCGTGAAAAAAGTACTAATCAGATGAGTAGATATCACTCACAAATGTCATAAATTTCATATCCTATTATCACAGCTTCATTACTGAATATTGAATTTTACATATTTCTACTGTACTGGATTACGTAATCTAATAGTTACAAATAGAGTCTTTGAAATTGTTTATCGAATTTTAGATGTAAGTCATTTATTGATTTATATTATTTTCTGTAGATGAATGTTATTTACAGAAAACATTGTGTGTGTAGTTTTAAGTTATTTCAGAGCTAAGTATACTGCTTCTGAAAAACAAATGAATCAACAAGCACCTCAAAAAATGAACACTAATGCTGTGTGATTTTACTAATGCAGATAATGTGTGTAATCAGGCAGTGGTTAAATAGGGAATGTGTCATATACATTCTTTTCTTACCTTAGTAAATTTTGTTGAATACTGATTGAAGATATGAACAGTGTCTGAAGTACTAGAGAAATGGATTTTTATTGTTCATTACACTTTATGTCTCCTAACACGGATTTGTTGTTATACAGACTAAATTGAAATATAAACATATAATGCAATTCAATATTCAAGATCATTAGACCATTCGTTACTTTTAAAGTATCCAGACATTCTGGTAACGTTTTTTTTTCAACATTAACCTCGTAAAATAATATACGGATAAAATTCCACATAACCTTATGCATTAATATAATGTTAATAATACTGGTTGACATTAAAACATCCGAAAACATTCGGACCTGAGATCGGATTGTGGATGGTTATGCCTCTATTTGTTGTATTATTAGGTTGTCTAAAAAATATTGAGCCTTTGTATGACAAAATTGAGAACACACTTATTGGGATTTGACAATAGCATTATGAAACCACATATGCGCCATTTTGTTCGATGACTTTCTTCCATTTTTCGATGCAACACCGTAATTCCGTTGCTGGAGAACTTGTGGGGTTTCTGGTCAAAAAATTGAGACACGTGGTTTTCACAGGCCTCTTTTGGAACGAATTTAACAACACTAAGGAGTTTTGCAGAGACCGAAATAAATGATGCGAGTCCGACGGTGCTAGGTCCAGGATATGTGGTGGATGCACTGAATATCTCCACTAAGTTTTCTCAATTTCTGACGGGTCATTAAAGAGGTATGCGGTCTGGCGTTACCAGTGTGGTGTCTGGTTACCAGTTCAACCGTTTCTTTTGAATTGCTAAATGTACTCGCGCTAATTGTTGATAGTAGAGGTCGGAGTCTATCGTTCTGCCTGGCGTCAGCACCTCGTTATGCACATGCTCTTCCAATCTCACCAAGTGAAGATCACAACCTTCCTGGGCGTCAATGTGGACTTTACCCCAGACTGGGATCTTCATTTATTTTCTTACATTGTTATCGTAGGTTAGCCACTATTCATCATTTGTAATCACCCGCTTCAGAAATGGCTCGAGCTCTTTACGTTTCAGTAGAGATTTACATATAAATTAAATCAAATAAATGTTTTTGAGTCAGATAATATGGTACCCAAAGTCGAGCTTCTTTCAGTAACCAGCTTTTTCCAAATGATTTATACTGTTTGCTAATGGACTTTTAGGCCATCGGCGATGTCCTGACTGCTTCCATACCGATCATACTCGAATTCTACAAAAATATCATCCACCTTTGTGGTGATTGGTCGCCCACTGCGAGGAGCGTCTTGAATATCGAAATTTCCACAAAGAAAGTGACTAAATCATCTTTTGGGTGTTGATTTTGATTTTTTTTTAAATCTTGATCATCAATGGCACTAATTTCTTCAAACCCCGAAATGTAGGACACTAACGTCATCTTGTACGCAAAAGGCTCAATACATTTTAGACTACCTGATATATTTGATAGAATGTGATTACCTATACACTCCTTTAGAGAAAGAAAATTCAAAAAGATAAAATGAAGAGGAATGCCTATTAGCAAGTGCAAACAAGCAGAACAATTGATTATCTACTGCAGTGCCATCGAAACATAAACGGCGCCTCCAGAAAACAGTCGCGCCAACGAGTTAAATTTGAAAATGTGCTTCGAAATCCATGCTAGAATTTTGACGGAACCAAATTACCGATGACATTTTGGAATGTAAACCTATACATAAATGTTTTAAATTATGTTCGTCGCTATCGCTACATTTATAATAGCGCTCGATATAGTAGATGGATAGATAAGAGTTTAGCATTCCTTTTGAGCACCGAGGCTATATGAGACGTGAATCTACCGTTTAAGGTGGAATTCGAACCACCGGAATGTATTCAAGTTTCAATGCTTTCCTACTGGGAATCGAATCTGGCGGCCCGTGCAAGATGCACGCGCTAGCCATTGGACCACCCAGGAAGAGCTGCACGATATACGGTATTACTAACAATACTAGATACAATATCAACGCCTTATTTTATTTGCAAATGGGTTTTGATGCGATTTTCCAAACTAGATAAAATTATCCATGATGTTAAAACTAAAATCAAAATGGTTTATTCATACAGCTATAAACATTGTTATATATATTTTAGTGAAACAGGAAACAGAAAGCTCTACCTTAAAATAGGCAATAATAATAATAATAATAATAATAATAATAATAATAATAATAATAATAATAATAATAATAATAATAATTATTATTATTATTATTATTATTATTATTATTATTATTATTATTATTATTATTATTATTATTATTATTATTATTATTATTATTATTATTAAAAAAAGAATATGTTAGCTGTCAGAATTCGTAATTCTTAAAGTGAATCAACATAATAACAATGTTCTTGTGAAACACTTCTCTTACTGAATCCCCCTTTCTATTGTAATTATAGATTATCTTCAACTTCGGAAAGTTTCGCAGTTGCAGTAAACTGGAGTGAAGAAGACGCCGTAGTTGACCTAACTCAGTTGGACGATGTTCCTCGCGAAGCAACTGTCTACACACAAAGTGTGCACTTTACACAAAAAGACATAAAGATCATGTAAGTACCAGCGTTTAGTTTGATTTTATTCTTCTCACAGAAATTCATACATATAAAAGACAACTGACGCGTTTAGTGGATGAGGGAATCAATGAAACTTTTGGTAATTTTGCGACATATTTAATCTTCTCTATCTGAAGCTTCTTTCAGAGCTTGGAAGATTCATGTCCAGATATTGTAAATAAATTTTATAAGCTTTTTTTAAGTTAAATTTTATATGTACTTAAGGGTACCATACAATACTTTTTATCTCTTTTTACCACAACCTTGGTAATTGGACTTTATTTCCTTGTGCTTTAAATGCACCAACTGTTCTTGGATATATATATATATATTACTTATTTTTAATTGAACATCTAAATTAATCCATTCTACGTTTCTTTAATATTACATTTGGGGCGCTAGTGATGTTGGTTGTAGACATTGTGCTTTTATTGCAAGTATAAATAGAGTAATAACAACTGGCAATTCAAATGAACATGACAAATGATGCAGAGTTTAAAAACCTCAGTATATTAAATTTAGTTTCATTATGTATAATAGGTTTGAAAATTTTCTGCCATACAGAGATTGGACATAATGCTTCACGTCTTAAGTTGGGCGGGAAATCTAAAACCGGTTTTAAAACAAAATATGTTACATCACTTTCAAAACAATGGAAAAATGAGTGTCGAAACGACACTAACCACAAACATACAGGAAAGGTGAACGGAATGTTTCGTATTTAAATCAGAAAAAGAAAAATTCTGTCAAGAAAAAAATATGAAAACTTATAAGGCTCAGTTACTATCTATCTTGAATGAGTCATTAGTATATAACATCGTTTTTCAGTACCGATACTTGAAATGGTGTGTACTGCTTAAAATTTACAGTACTCGGGGTTGTATCCAAGGCAGACACCCAATCGAAAAGTGAATCTCGGAGTATGCGCTTACAAAGACCATGGGTTAGGCAGGGACGGATCCAGGACCGACTTCTGGGGCGCGGTGGGTTGTCATACTGTTATTTTTAAGGGCTCCAAACCTTGGAATGGGTTTCATTTATATATATAAAATAAGAAAGTTTTACTCTTCGGGGGGGGGGGGGGGAGCAATCGCCCTCCCCCTGGATCCGCCCCTGGGGTTAGGCACTTAGCTTGAAAGATGCAATTGTGTCTGTATTAAGTCAATGTATTGCTGCAGATTGGAACCTTTCGTGAGTTATGTAGTTAAGGAATTAAGTTTAGTATTCGTTATTTTGTATAGGGCTAAGTTATCCTTTCAATTAGATTAACAATTATTGAAAACTCAGAAACCATATGTCATTCTGTCTACCTTATGAGTTGAATAAAAACTGTATTGAAAGATGGACGTAAAGTTTATTCACAGACTTATACTAGCAGTGCAGTTGGAAATTGAATGTTCGACAGCAACTTGATTGCTAGTTTTGAAATTTGTTTGAAAATTCTTTCTTCCTTTTTCTGGACAAATTTACGAAAATATACTGCACATTGTTAAGGTTTCGTCTTTTCTTTCAAAGATATCGCAATCGTTATGTTTATGGATTTAAAAAGAAAGGAAAAAATGAAAATTTCTAATTTCTCTTATGCCCAAGCATTTATCCATTTCATGACTTGCAAACCAGATTTTCCATTTCGTCTACAACAACAGCCACTACTAGTTACTCATATTATATTACCAAATACATTTCGTTGGACTATAATTGACGTAAAATTTAGTATATAGAAGAAACATATGCGTTAACTTTTAACTTAATGAGTAAAATTTCTCCCTGTCATTAATTACAATTTCTTGTGTTTTGCAGGAGCAAAATCAACACAGACGCAATTCCTCTTGGACCACAGGAAGGCATTGTGCTAGTGTTTGGACCAGTAACTGAAAAGTAATCATCGAAAATCTCAGAAAAACAACTTCATATTAACAGTTCTTTTATCATGAATGTATAATGTATATATTTTTTGATTAATTAAAATGCTTTTTGCAATAAACACAATTGTTTCATTAATATTATTATTTAGCATCTAGGCTGATTATTCGCTTGTCTTTGGTGGACTTCAGTTACTTGAATATATTCGGTTAAATTACTCCTATTTTCGAACTTTTTCATACTTAATACGCTATTTCTGATTCACGTTTCTTTGGAGAGCAATATATTTGAAAGGTAACTCAGCGGTAGGACTTCACAGAGGCTCGAGAGGAATTTCAGTATCCTCATATTGTTGGTAACAGATAAAGAGCTTATTGGCACCTCTCGTCAATTTTAATTGATTCAAGTAGATAGTGAATCAGTCTGCGGAGGGATAAGCATTAGACTCATCCTGTTAATATGATGTTACACATGCAGGTAGAAAATTTGTAATGGTATATTGGTGTTTTGTACAGGGCATCGCAGGAACCACTAAAAAACTTATATCTTTGCAGGTGCGTGGTATAAAGTTATTTTGGAGACAATTTGCACCCCTTTCTGCTGAATACACCTCGAACACGGATAAGAAGGGTTGGATTAGTGAATTCCATGATTTTGTGGTACTTCGTTCTGTTTGCTTGTAGTTATATCCCCTTTCAACACTGAGTTCAACGCAGAGGATCACATATATATCCTACCAGGAACATAACTCAAGGAAGGAAAAAATGCCTATCACTCAGAAATGAGAAAATTTGGTCCTTCAACTTACTGGATTTAAGCTTTTAGCCTTCACGCCATATCGAGCTGCCACTATTATTAAGTGAAGGAAATACATAAATGTTATTGGGCAAGTATCGAATATTTTGGCATAAATGATAACATACTTTGGCATAAATAAGGGTACCTCAATTGTTGGTGACACTTGTCTGTAACCGAATATGATTGTGGTATATAAGATCATTGAAAGATACAGAAAGCTGTTTCTTAATTGTAAGATGAAACGATATATACTACACACCTGGCTAGCAGATGGCCGACCTGCACCACTGATTGTGCTCGATGTGACACGGGTTCAGGCGATGATGCTCTGTACTGCAGTTTCCACTCGAGGAGGCTTTGTCGGAAGACATGCGGAAAAACAGCCTACCAGGTCGCGTGGGAAACTTTTCCAAAGGCATTCAATGGTTTCAAGAGCCCAAAGCCACAGAAATCCATGAGCGATGCGTCCTGGGACATGACAGGAACACACGAGAATGGGAACACCTTGATACCCAACTCGGCCTCTTTCTGTGTGTAGTAGGTCAGTGAGGATCGGGTAGTGTGGCTGGAAGCTTATACATATAGATGGATACGTTCATGTTTCCCTAGCCGTACAGTTGACGAATGGGAGTCGCATAGAGGAGGTTCTCAACATGTTTCCTGAAGTAGGCGACATTGATTTACATTGGATGGTACCCACACAAGAGGAAGTTTGCCCCGACCACAATACTCTGTCACCACCATGAAACCGCGTGGAAAATGGTCCGTGGTTTCTTTGCATTAGTGGACCCATTGTGATGTAATTCCACTGTCCTTGTTCAGTAGAAAATGGTCCGTGCCTTATTGGTCATCCATGGACTTATTTCTCAAAACTACTAGTCTTGTAATACTAGTGTGAAACTTTTCAAAATAAAATATTTTACAATTGCATATGCCATAAAATCATGACATTAGAGGCATCAGCATTAGTATTTAGAAGTGATTCTTACTACTATTCTAGTGTTTTTGCTTCGTAATGCTTTTCGACTTGTAAAAAACAAGGCTAGTAGCTTCGAGAAATAGGCTCAGGGATGTATCCAGAATTTTTTTCTGGGAGCCCACGATTTTTTCAGGGGAGACAGATCTACAGATATTAAAAGCGAACCGAAATTCTTAGAATGTGAAAGCATTAATAACTTACCATGCATAGACTACATAGACTACATATACATATATTATTATTATTATTTGCAGTTGGAACATGCTATTTGACACTGTGCAATATTAGAATCTCAGGTTGTAAGAAATGTGCAATAAATTGTTAAGAAAAGAAAATTTGTTTTAGAAAGTCCATTTCTTTTGGGAAGGCGAGGTGTCAGGAAGTCATTTGAGATGCCAGATCATTTGCCTTCCTCCGTGGTTAAACACCTGATTAGGCCCCAAGTACAGCCACTCTTCATCCAAGGTAACGACCCACTGACATTTGTCACCTGAGAAGTACAATTCATATAGTTTCCTGTCGTTGGTGAACCTTTCCTTGATGTGGCGCTCTATCAGAGCATGTCCGCGTGGTTTATTTGGTGAGGGGGTGTCTCAATTCAACATCGAAGGAACGCACTGTGTTAGCTGTATGGGCCGGTTCCAGTCTTGTTTCTAGGGCGCTCTCGTTCTTCTGGCGGTACTGCGACACGTCGGTTGATCATACGTTGCACGTTGGCTTTAAAGACGTATAAACCAAGCTCCTTGCAACTTTTAGGGCCCAGCGTGCCTTAGAAAGTCCGCAGATGTAGCTCTCCCACTAATCCGTGAGCTGTCATCCTACAATCGCACTCTTCTGCTTCCTGTTCATTTCACCAAGCCTCGCCTCAACAGTCCAAGTGGCTCAGTACTGCTCTGACTCACTATGGTGCCACGACAAACTTGTTTCGCCTTATCTTGAATAACCTTTCTGCATTTAGTGTCACATTTAGTTTTGCTTAGGGGCCGCGGTGGCTCAGTGGTAGTGTTCACCTCTGGTGCTTGGGGTCCCGGGTTCGATCCCAGCCCCCGCCAAGTGAACTTTGCGGTGGACAAACACCGTGTGCGTGGGTTTTCTCGGGGTTCTCCCGTTTCCTCCCACTTTTTTCATTCCACCATTTCATTCATTACTCAACATCACCGTCTCCTTTAGCCTAACCGGCATAACCATGGGACGTAAAACTCAAAGATTTCATTTCATTTTTTAGTTTTGCTTAGAGACAAGTAAAAGTGAATGTTTTCTCAATCTTCAGAAGCACACGAAACAGCAAATCTAACTCTTTTTAAGTTCTTTAATCAGAAAGATTACATTCATATGAAAAATATGATGTACTACTTCGAAGATGTCTGAAGTAGTATATAAAAAAATTACACCTTCTGAATAGATTACGCTACTACGCTCGATGTTGAAAGTCCGGGCTTACTGATCCTCTGAAGTCTACACCTCTACAACATTCTAAAACACGTTTTCCGCTATTTCGTTGGTAAATAATATCTTTATCAATACTGCCTGATAAGTATCGAAATACTCTTTTCACATTGACAATAACTTCTGCAGTTGAATTTTCCAGTGACGTGAGAGAAAACCAATACTGTATGCTGTATTAGGCCTTATTTTTACCATCAGATACATCAGCGCATCTACTGCCTGACGACTTTTCACAATTTTAATTGCCTTTGACATTTCAGACGCATTGAGCACTGGTGTTGACAGTCTTCGAAGTTAAATCGCTCTAGTATTTTTCTTACATATGATTGGTGACATACTTTGACAAAGACATCACTTATAGGCTAAATTTCTAGATAAAGAAAGTATGTTGCAATCAGCAATCTTAAACTCAGTTTCACGTCCTTTATAAATTTTTCGGACTTCGACTTGTCTGTTGACACTAGCAATCCATCATCAATATATAAAGCAACCATTAGTATCCTTGATTTACTAATTTATTTACCAACCAGAAGGACAGGTTCTTCTGGTAGTGGTATCCTGATTGTTACATATAAATTATTTCTTAGGGGGCAGCGGTGGCTCAATGGGAGAGTGTTCACCTCTGGTGCTTGGGGTCCCGGGTTCAATCCCAGCTCCCGCCAAGTGAACCTTGTGGTGGACAAACACCGTGTGCGTGGGTTTTCTCGGGGTTCTCCCGTTTCCTCACACTTTCTTCATTCCATCATTTCATTCATTACCCATCACCACCGTCTCCTTTAGCCTAACCGGCATAATCGTGAGACGTAAAACTCAGATTTCATTTCATTCAAATTATTTCTTCAAGTTCTCCGTATAAAAATGCAATAGATACATCGAATTATGTCAGATGCATGTTTTTTACTAGCAGCAATACTGAGTAATGCACGAATCTGGCTACAGAACTGAACATTTACTTATAGTCTACACAATGACGTTGGTTAAGTTTCTTGACAACTAGTCGTGCTTTGTAATTTCCATCTGGTTTCGTATTTATACAATAAACCCACTTACACGGCATAGCTTTTATTTCTTCTGGTAACGCTGTCAACACCTACGTTTGATTTTCTTTCAAAGAAAGCGTTTATTTCTCCATCGCCTTCTTCACTCAGCACTGTTTACTGTTGATGGCTTCTACGTAAGTTTAAAGATTGTTTATGTTCAATAACATAACATAATCTTCAGAATGTTGAGGCTTCTTCAATTTTATACGGCCCCTTAAATATCAAGTAGATATCACATTGTACTTCAGATTTTTGATCTTGTATTTCCCTTTTAGTATCTTGTTATTCTGTTGCATCTTCACACTTCTTTTCCTGATCAAAAGGTTTACTCGATTTGTCAGATTCTAAGCCACAAATAAAAATTTCATTATTATTATTTTGTAATATTCTCTATTATACCAGCTTTGCCTATTATCTATCTATTAAAACGCTACAATAGCAATTAAAAGCGCCCGAGCTCCAACGTATAACTATGGCTTTCAAATCTTTCATTTACGGTTGTGTGTGATTTCACGTTTAACAGAGACAAACATTTTAAGTACGAGTACTTTAAATAAATCAGTTAACTAGATCTTTTTCATAAAGTTTATGATATAAAATTGTTGTTTAAAGCCTTTGTATTTTAATAAGCCTTCTCTAAAATCAATGCACATGAATTGTGCTTCCATCTTCCGAGTTCTTTTAAACTAAATTTATATGTTTGTAGCCAATCCTTTCGATAATGAGATCTCGGAAACTACAGGCTCTAGAAAGATGACGTTTTCACTGATCGATTGGAAATTTTGCGTAGATTGTCCAGTTCTAATTGAATATTTTAAAAACATGGCCGTTATTTCTTATTATATTTTTTAGGGTACGCATGGAAGCGATTTAAATTAAAAAAAAAAAAAGCATCATATCCTATGCGTTATACATTCCAACACCACGCTGTTGTATATAGGGGTTGCACATGTCTCAGGCGTTTATTTCATGGCCAAATAATAATGACAAAGGAACGATAACCACTTCTCCAGTTTAACCAGTAAGATGAATCTTTATTTTTGGAGTGATTTGCTCAATGAACACCATATATAACTGCAATTATAATTAATTGCGTATGTAATGTATTTGCTTATTACATACTACATGGAAGAAGAAAGAAAACACTGGTCATGCACGAATTAGAAACTCCAACCGGAAGTAGGCTCAAATCTTGCAAACGGTGCGAAATATTGAGGTCCCCTTTATGATACGCCTTGCCGTTTTTTTTTTTTTTTTTTTAAATCAAGATTTTTTCACTTATGTCTGTAAAGGGACATGTGCAGATGTGAGGAATGAGGATATTTATGCTCATATGCGAATGATGCGCTGTGTAGAGAGCGCAGGTTCAGCTAGTATACTATAATTAAAAATAAACTAATCACTGAGCAAAGCAAATCAATTTATTATTATAGAACTAATATCTTGTGACAGTTTTGCTAACTATCCATTTGGCTTCATCAGGTCATAGTGTCTGATGAAGCCAAGTGTTTAGTTGAAGAAACTGTCACAAGATATTAGTTTTATAATAATAAATTGGTTTGCTTTGCTCAGTGATTAGTTTAATTATGGACTTTACTGTAGCTTTCACTTTTTGTAAAGTTTCTCTCAAATACGCACAGCTTAGTTGTGGGTTTCTCAAACGTAGTTTATCGTCCTTGCTTAACAACATCCAACTAGACTGAAATATTTCAGTTACCAAGCAAGATATGTAAAGTTTTACGAATAAGAGATCTAGTAATTGGTTTTCGCCTTTCAGTTTTAGTTAGCTGTTTAACTCATTCCACAAACTTTAACTGTGTAATATGAGTGGAAATATCTTCTTCACCTAATGTCCATTCGAATGCGAAGAAATCAATACAAATCTTCAAAAACTGATCCCTGGATGTCGCATTAAACTGTTGTTTTAATGCCTCTCACGTACCATACGCAGTTTCTTTATCCATTATCTTCTGATATAATGAGTCTGTTACAGCACTTGCAATCATAGATTTGGCGTAACTGTTTGCTTTACGAAATCTGTCACATTGCTCCTTGTACTGTTTGATTTCTGATTGTGTTGTTTTTTCATTAAGTGGTTCTGGCTTCACTAGCTTCCGTCCATAATGTCCATTGTATCTTCGTGATAGTCTAACAAACCATGAATTTCACGTTTCAAAATTGGCCAGTCTGTTTTACCAGTCAGTGGTGTTATATACTTCGCGAAATGCATGTTGCTTTTACAACTGTACGCACTCACGCCAATTCTCACTGTTCGTGCTTCTTCCAACAGGGAACTAATACCTGACACCCGCAACCTACAGAAGTTATTTACTTTTTGTGTAGCTTTTATTTTATACAGAGTTACAATGATAGCACGAACAGTATGTAATGAAAAGAAAATGTTTTTCTTGTCGTGCAACTTCCGTTAACAAAAACAACGTTCTGGACTTTTCTGTAACTAAAAAGGAAGCAGAGTAAGTAAGGTTACCAGAGTAACCACCAAATGGATTATCTACAAAAAGGTTCAAGACGAAACGATAACAGTATGATATTCAGAGCTTCTAACATTCATTAATATTTTAACCTTAACAAAAACAACACGCTAAAAGTGGCACTTAAATCGAGTTATTTTAATATCATCATTCCTTGCTGGCAGGTGAGTGCTAAATTGTTGTTGTTATATATCGTACGGTCAAATTGCAAACCTAAATTAATTAATCAGAAGTAATACACCCACAACTGATGAATCTATTTGATCCGAAGTACTGATTTATGTTATTTGTTTGTTAAAGTTTAGTGCCTTTTCTCAGCACAGGAGTTATATCAGACGTAAACCTACAGTTAAGATGGAATTCGAACTACTATACAGTGTTCGGGAATAATGTACCCACTAACCAACCAGACGCTCCCACTAGCCAACTAGACCAGCAGGAAGGACTTGGCTTCTTAATGGAGAATTTTGATGCAGGAATTTTGGACACACATTAAAGTAAAAAATAAAATATTCAACTAAATTTTTGCTTTCTTTATAGGTGAACACTACCATTGTACAACAAGACTATCTACATACAACAACAGAGACCAAAATAGTTTTATTTCCCAGTCGTGCTTGGGAAAATAATCTGTCATATCATTAAGCTATAAAATTCTGCAAAAAATCTAACAAGAAAAATATAGATCAACACATAAGAGTAGTCACAGAATCTCTCACAAATCACCCTCTCACGCTCTATATAATTATGAAAAAATATTATCGATACTCGTTTACAAAAACATTTATCTTTTACCCTTGCAGGATTGGTTTTAACCAGACTCTCCCTGTCAAACTAAAGGCACAATATTTTTTCGTTTTGTATTTTTATGAGTGTGTTAATTAATCTAGTGCTATCAGACCATTAACAACCACACAACATCCTTCCGTCTATGAAACAAATAGAAAAGGCACATAATCAAGTAAATTTCGGTTTTCTAATCAGTCTCCTCATTGAAAATATATAAACATTATTGCTATATATTATATGCAAAAATATTTTTGTTAATTAAATAATTTATACATAAAATTAATTAATTACTAACATGTTGATAGAAATTAAAAAAGAAAGATATATTACGTACTGTACGTTTCTCATAGCAACAACTTTAAATCTCTTAAGAACTAGAAGAATTCAATACTTCGATATTAAAATCATAGCCGACTGACAAACATATACAATCATATGATTACAGAGACACCTTTAAGAATTACTTACTACAGGATAGTAATGCAGCTGACATGTAACAAAATGTAATCCAAGAATAAAACTAAAAATAGAAGAAAATGATGTAATGTTCTCAAATTTGATACGTAATTTCTCCTCATGGAACTAACTCAATCCATAACTTTTGTCTATTACCATAGATAATATGTATGTTTTGAAAGTAACATCAAATTCAGCGTATAAGTTTACATTAATTTTCGCGAGTATTTGATATGAAACAAAAATATATTAAACAAATAAAATAGTTAAAGCAATTGCAAGAAGAGTCGTGCCTTCCAGAAACTACTGAAAACGTAAATCTTTCAATCTGTATTTCTGTATGTACAAGGCACTTAAAAGTGCATGTGAATATGTAAATTTGCCAATTTTCATCAGTCACCACAAAATCCTTTTGTTTAATGTGTCATAGCAGAGCGAAATACATTTTTAATTTTCTGTGCTATTAGTTTTAAGAACATTACCATCACAGTTTACAACATTTTATGTTATTTTATACAACAGATAGAAAGAAGTATATATGATTAACATCCTGAACTATTAATTCAAGAATAATCGTCGTAGTAAATACGAATGAAAGGATATTTCATTCCTAATTTGGGTTAAAGAATTCTTTTAATTTAATCCTCCTGAACTACCATATCCTGAAATTAAAGTGACGAGACAGCAGCAGCGTAGCGTACGGAAGTGTAAATAAAAGGAAGACTAATAGATATGCCATACGTGAAAGCGAATAAGATATCTTTTGTTACATGTAGTGACGGCTTTTGAGGGAAGTCTCAACAATAAATATTGAAATGTTATTGTTACAAGCTACAGAAAGTATGCTTCATACAGAAAAATTAGTACATTAGGTAGGCTTTCTTCTCTTAAGAGTGTAGCGATAACATTTAAATTTTAATTCGTGTGACTTTCCTTAAGAGCTGCCACTGATGCTACATTCCTCTCAGTAATAAGTAGAGACCGGATGTTAGGCAAAATGCCTATTCTTTAATATTAAAAATATGATAAAAAATAACGTTTTAAAGTTTATATGGAGGGTTACAGTTTGAATTTAAGCCAATTTTATTTTGCCTATTTCGCCTATTCCTGCCTAAATAATTGCTTTAGTGCCTAATGTTGCCTATTCTATGTATTTTCCTGGGTAAAATATATAATTTAGTATTTCAAGAAAGTATTCTGCCTCTTCCAGAAATATAAGTGTTGTTTCTAGTGATAAGATGTCGTAAAACTTTGTACTGCTATGCTTTATACTGACAAAGTGCTGTAAAACTTTGGACTGTTGTATGTACTGATACGTGTATAAAATTTGAGCTGTTATGTGTACTGATAAAGTACTGTAGAGAATGTATTTAACAAATATGCATAGAATACATGTCAAGCTTCGTTTTTATATATATAGTAAAAGAAGGTATTAACAAACAGGTTTCTATGTTTTTTGAACGTTATCTATGATTTGAATTTGTTTTTTTAATTGTATTGAGTATTTTATCTTCATTATTTCGAGTTACATTTTAGTGCCTAGTTTAAGCCTATTTTTTAAATTTTAAGTGCCTATTTGCCTGCCTATTTTCCAGGTTTCTAATGCCTAAACATCCGGTCTCTAGTAATAAGGAACAGTGAGATAGAGAAAGAAAGACAATATGACTATTTCTGCTTGTCAATTTTCAGTAACTTAACAATAAAAATATGAACTATTCTAATTTCAAAATACTTATATACGTTTTCCTAGGTATGTTCTGTTATTTTAAACAATATATATTACATAATTTCTTGCTGCCCTAATTTTGAATAAAAATCAAGAAAGCGCATTTATATATCACGACTAAATAACCAATGGCGAATACATTACAAAAACACAAGATATACGAAGAATCATACACTCCAATGCCGTTTCGAACAGAGGAATTCACGATCTAGATAAAAACGAGAAAAAAAAGTACGTTTATACTAAAGTGTACATGTATTTGTATGTATATTTTGGTTAAACTGAAGCTTCACACATTGTGAAAAAATTCTCTGAGTATTATAGTTATCATTCCATTAGGAACTACGTCTTCACAATAATTATTACCAAAAACATAATAAAAATATAAAGGGAAAAATCAGTCGAAAAAAAAAAAAAATGGCAAGTAATTTCGAAGATGGTGACAATCTGTGTCAAGTGTTGCGTGTGTACCGTATGTGTATGTGTCTGTGTGTGATGTATTTCTGTCTATGGTTTTGTGTGCATTTACAACTCCGAAAAAAAAATATATATCACCCTTCTACTACCATTGCATTTTAATCAGTAAGGCCAAATAGTTTCATCGCATTAAAAGCAGTTGCTAATGCTACTTCTTCTGGTCGTATCTTCATAAAAGCTGCTATCATTTCGACTATTGCTGGCAGGGAACAGGGTTCGTTGCGTTGAAATGTGCAATATCGGTGAAGGAAAGTCAAAGATCTGATGGAAAAAAAAAAAAGAAAAGAAAAGAAAAGAAAAATATTAGATCAAGAATGCATACAGAACAACACAGAAGCACATAATACACAATAAGTTAAAAATATACCAACTATTGCGTGTAACTGAGTGGTTAGCGCACGTGGTCCCAGCTTCTGCCCCTAGTGAAGGCACAGCTGACCCTAGCCCGTCAAGTAACTACAGAGCTACGTGAATTAAGAGGTACTAAATCCTCGAACCATGATCTAGAAAGCAAAAATCAATGCTGTTGCAATCCGATGTGCAGACCACAAGTTGAACATTCATTACTTTACTGACATTAATACCCGTGAGGTGTAGCCAAAGCCGGATTTAGTTTTGATGAGGCCCTTGATATGCCCAGCTGTCCTTTGTTAATGACGAGTTATCATTATTTTGTGGTGAATGTATGCTACAAGGTGATTTATGAACCTAATAGATAAATAGTGATACTTTAGGGAGCAAGTTAGCACGAGAAGGGGCCCATTACTTACACTGTATGAGGCTACATCACATAAAACTGTAAAGACCAATTTACATCTCTTTCAATCTTATTAAACCTTTACTAAGTCAAAACTTGACAATTCCCTAGAATATTCCGTGAGGGTTTAGTAAAAATATTTCATTCTATTCCCTTGGCTGATCATATTGTTTACGTAGAATAATAATGTTAGTTTCTATATTGCTGAGATATATGGTCATTAACTATAATTTTATTGCTCGTCTAGCAATTTATTGTTATTTAGTGTACTAACTCAGGGCAGAAATTTGTAAGTATGATTGTTCCTATACTTGTGAATTTTTCTTCCTTTAAAGAAGTCACTAAAAAGTTTGTATTAAGAAAATACGAACCGAAATCTTCAAGAAGGTTTGATAAATTCGGATTTTAAATAGACTAATTAGAAGTGAAACAGTTGTTCAAATTTGTAACTTGTAGCTGTAATTCAGTGAACGATAAATATTGTCTCAGTAATAAGATAGGCCTAAGTCCAAATAGCTTACTGATGTCTCGTCTAATCCATTCTCAAATTATACACTTTATACAGTTTAAACAATTGGATCTAGTATTGCTATAAATTAGATTATAGCAATACGTTATACTGATCGCTAGACCTCTTTGATATCGCGACGGTCATGAAAAGTTTCTAAAAAAAATAAAAAAAAAAAAAAAAGGATCAGTTATCAAAATAATAACGTAAATAAACTCTGTTTACAACAGTTATGCTATACAGCTTTGGGAAGTTACGAATGAATAAATAATGCTAAATCATGTAGTTGCATATTGTATCTGTGAAGTTCAAATCTTGATATGCGACGGTAACTATATTATTGTAATTATAGAGAAATGAAACTGAATACTGGTTTTACGCTTCATTGATGTTCTTAGGCCTGAACTGACTGTAATGTGTATTTCAGCCTGTTAGTAGCCTAAATACTGACGTTCTGTCGATCCTGCAAGTATGTTCCATAGATATAGCAAAGAGGCTGCGAGATCTTACAGTTGAAAATGAAGTTGTGGTCCACTGATGATGAGACTAGGCACATTTTATGGTTTATTGTCTGGTAGTTTTGGTATTACTGCGATAGTTGATTAAGTATTCATCTACATTGTGGGATTTTTCAGATGTACTACGATCCCGCGTAGGAAGAAGTTCGAAATACATGTTCACGAAACGGTATAAGTAGCTCACACAGGTCCAGCCTTACCAGTATGAAATTAAAGTTTTATCATAAGTTGTACAAGTGTCAATAAATACCCAAGAAATTAAATTTAGAAAGAAGATGACATGAAACGCACAGTAAAACAGAGTAACATTATAAAACATTGTTGCTGTATATGGGTTTAATTTCATTTGTTTCTCATCTTATATTTTCAAAATGTACATTCATCTTTTCCTTTCATTTTTTGAGAGCCCTAAACTATAGCTTGTTTAGCTTATACGTAAGTCCAGCACTAGCTATAGCATTAAGAAGTTTAGTTTTTCCACAAAAAAGTGATATGATAAAATTGAACAATGTGTTAAAAGCACGCTGAAGCTACAAAAAAGAACCACCAAAGAAGAATTTATTGTATATATCTGAGAACTACTACTTTGCTCTATTTTTCAACATAGTTTCCATAAACATTCAAGTACTTGTCATATCTTTGCATCTGTGCTTTGAGCCACAGTATTTCCTGTAGCCTAACTTCTGTCACTACATCATATAACAGTCCTGGAAATTTGTGGAAATTCATCGGAAATTTCCGAGATTGTGAAACGTTGATTTTTCACGAACTTTTCCATCAATTTTCTGAACAAGTTTATCAGTGACCACTGATGGCCTGCCACTCTTCTTTTCATCATGAATGTTCGTTCAATTGTCCACTTTTAAATGAACGAATCCATTCACGAACAACACCTTCATTCATGACGTCCATATACTTGATGCAGCACACATTTTGAGACGCTACAAAAGAACTAATGATCAGACAACCTTCACTCTACCACGGCTAGATGCAGACTGATCTACCGCGCATGTCTGTGCAAAGATGGTAGCGCTACCCCCACTACTTTACGCACCAATTGAAGATTACATTCCGAAGGCACCTCGTACTTACTAGTTAATTTTTTAAAAATCAACATTTATTCTCGTCTCATGAAGAGGTGCACGGTTATCAACTGTCAAAGAAGAAGAAAAAAAGGTTAACATTTTAGGAATGTATAAAATAAAAGCCAGGGGTTTAAATCACGACTGCCTGCAACAGCAGAAGCCTATAAATGAATTTATTTTTAAATTCGTAAGCGATGGGTGCATTTGAGCATTTCTTGAAGACAAAGAGATTCCTTGAAGTGATTTTCTTAAAAGACAAAGAAAACCACAAACAACTGATCGTGTTACTACAACAATTCAGAGGAGTATAAGATTCTTTCGCAGGTATATTACTCGACTGAATATTCTGAATTGTACCCTATGTAATGTTGTGATGTTTCCTTTGTACCCATACATCACGAAATAGAAAAAAAAAAAGGCTTTCTTAAGCACCAATAAAACTTATTTTTCAAAGTATGAAATATCTTAACTACACACAATATAAAACGTGTGAAATACCAAGGAACTAAACTGAAGAAGTCAAACTCACCGTTCTGTTAAAGCTTCTTTGACATGAGCAGGTAACTTTGACGCCCGTGTATTGGGATACATAAAAGGTGAATCAGTTTCTACAAGCAACCTATCAAGTGGTATCACTCCGTCTTCCAACAGCTTTCGAACACCAGAGTCGGATTTGTCTTTACAAAGGTAACCTAGAAGAAAATAATTTGCCATTATTATATCATTAGATTAAAGTTTGCTCTTCCATTATCACAATAGAGCATACTTCGATTTAATCTATTTCATTTTATTCTTTTTAATCTATTTCATTTTATTCTTAAACTCTTCGACTCACGCTTTATGCTGCAAGATTCTGACCATTGTACGTGTATCAGAATCTGGAGCAAAGAAATGAGACATCTCAGAAGGTAGTTATTAAAACTAAATACATAAATGATATAGTGAAGTGTGATCCCCTATTTCACTTTGAGAAATGATAGGTTGTGATGGTGGAGTTACCATCATCCTTAACAAAATGTATTCTTTGCCAATTTCAATCCTTTATTACAAGTTATTAGAAGTTTTGAAAGAGGAGGGAAAACTTAGAAAAGAACAATTGTAGATAAAAACAGGTATAAGAGTATTCTGGAGTTTACAGTATATGGAAGTTTGAAAATAACAAAGATATATAAAAAAATAACCCAAGATTTTTTATATATCCTCAGCAAGTTGGAAGTCTTACACTCTTATTTATCCGGTACACGAAAGAAAAATAGGTAAAAAATAAAGTTTTGAAATTAAATATCCTTCTGGGAGGGAAGACCTAAATTACATACTTCAAGTTCCCGAGTGTGGGGATCACGGGAAGTTGAGGGGGGATTTAAAGGTAGGTTTTTTTTAAAAAAAAACTTTTCCTGAAATATCTCAAAAATTAAGCCACTTAGTAAAACCGATTTCAAGTTAAAAAATAAACTACATTAAATTTCTTATGAAAATAGTCCTATACATTTTTTTTTCGCAGAGTCAATAGTTTAGAAGACAGAAGGGATAAAAAGTACATTAAAAAAACTATTATAACTAAGTTATCAGGTACCCGCACCCCCGAAAAAAAACATACCCATACAACGATATACAAAGGCAATATACAAGTTAGAACACAAACACAATAACGCGTGGGAATGGGCGGTGTGCCTTTCGCATTTGTACGAGTCGCTTGTGCGTAGCATTCCACATCTTGCTTAGTTTTTCTAACGCTCTGAGCGTACACAGACGTAGCGTGTGTGTTTCATGTTTGTGTGTTATACTGCCATTAGAAGCTACTCAGTGTACGACAATGGCTGAGAAGTGTTTTTTCTGTGATGATAGAACACAGAACAAACAGCTGTACATAGATATTTTACCGTCCATCTATTATAAGCGACCTGTTGTGAAGTGTAAATGAAACGAGGTGTACATGCATACCTAAGCTTCTCATGACAATCCAATTGCTTCCTAGTCTCTACTCACTGCGATTTCTTGCTAAACACGGAATATCTGTGCTTCAACAGCTCGCCTATTCACCCGATTCAGTCCTCTGCGAGTTTTACCACTTTCTCCGGATAAAAAAAAAAAAAAATCTGATGGAACGCCAGTTTGCTTCATAATATGCGACTAAAACAATTGCTGCATTATAGTAAATATTTATGAGCCGAGTCTCCGAACATTTAAATCTTATATTGTATAGCGTAATGTTCATGCTATCAAGAATCCTAATGACAACTTTCATTTAAAACTACTAAGTCTGTTTGCTTATTACAAGCAAGTGAATAGAACAAATTGCTTTCGCTCTAAACTTTAAGTACAAAAGCTTTTACAACATTTTGGAGCTGATTCTACACTTGAAAGCCAATAAAAATATGTATGTAAGAAAAATAGAAAATTGCTTCTTTCCCACGTTAAGAGTTTGCGAAAGTGTGGGAATATGATACTTCAAGACGAATAGATATAAAACAAGAATTCAAAACAAGGCAATAAGCAGCCTACAAAGAAACAACACACAGGCTGCCCACGAGGCAAAGACCAAGACACGAGCAATGATCTCTCATATATACGACTGGAATAAAGGAAACCTACATTCGGTACATAAAACGAATTACTTACCCAAAAATAGTATCAAAGCTCTTTAGATAAAAAGGTTCATCAGAGGAGGAAGAAATACAACGAAACTAAAAGAAAAATTAAAATACAGAAGAGTAGCTGTGAAGCGAGTAACAGATGAGTCATATTGAAATGCTCTAACGTAGTAGTTTTTCTTTTTAACGTTCCACGGCTCTGCTCCGAGGCTAAGGGAGACGTAATAATGAGATGGATAACGGTCGAATAAAAATAATGATTGATTCTTACAATTCTTGTGGTAATTCCTCCTTGTTCCAGATATGGTGAACGAGTTTGTGTTCTACAGTTTTTCCCCTCCAGCTAAAATGAACTCAGCCAAATTTTGTCTACACCTGGAAATTTTTGTTTCTTTAATTTCTTTAAAGTGATCTCTACTTCTGTTCGGTTAGGGTTTCGAATATACGGTTCTGCTGTCTGCATTTCTCTTTCTCCATAAACATTAGTTTTTGGCTGCGTCTTAAGCAAATCGTCAAAGAAATCTTTCCATCTATTCAAGATGCTATCTGTATCAGTGAGAATTGTTTCGTCGGCTTTCTTTAATATACAAGCGCGAATTTGATGGCCTTTAAATTCGTTGATGCGCTATACATGTTCAGAATGTTTTTTGTTTTACTATTGTCTTCAAGTTCATTAATTGTAGCTTTCAAGAACTCAAGTCACAATTTACAATTTCTACAAATGCAATATCTTTTACAACCTCATCTACTACGCACGCACATATATAGAGTGGTTATGTAGGTAGAAAATTTTTGCAAAACAAACTAACTTATTTTATGCAGTATGCCAAATAGCCAGATAAGGTACGAAAAATAAATGAGTTCTGAGAAATAAAAATCCGTACATAAATTCCCTAACCTTTCCAGGTTTTCCAGGCCTGTGAGAATCCTGTTATAGTAATATGAAAATTTATTCTTTTACTTACTGCGTCTAATATTTAAATGTACAATTAACTGTACTGTTTCAATCTTCCCTGACACCTTCCTCAGCGAACAGAGGGAATCTATCTTATTTCTCATAACGCACTCTTGCATTATTTTGTACATTAAACACTAGACACAGTAAATGAAAGAATACGTATACAAATTAGTCAATGATCGTTGGGCTATCATCCTATCTCCGAAATGCGACCTGGTCTTAACAGTTTACAATACTCTACCTCACAATATTCAGTCCCTTTTCATACTCTTCTATCATGTGGAAGCTCGACCTTTCAGTGCCACATGATAGAACTTAAAAAAACTTGGTTTGCAAATCTTTACTAAAACGCAACAAACTCGAGCCATTTCTGAAGCAGTTATTCAGGGTGACGAAAAGTGGATAACCTACGATAAAATGTGCGAAAAAAAGATCGTGGTCGAAGCCAGAAGCTAGTCTTATGATGCCCACAAGGTTATGCTGTTTATTTTGCAGGATTACAAGAGAATCGTGCATCACGAGCTGTGTTGTCGACAATTAGTGCTACTGCACCTAGCAATTCAAACGAAACGGCCAGAATTGGTCAACACAAAGGATGTTGTATATCAAACAGACAACGTCAGACCACATAAATCTTTAGAATGACAACTCAGAAATTGAAAGAACTTGGTTGGGAGGTTTTAATACATCCACCGTATAGCATGTACAGTCCGCAGCAAAAAACTTGCAACATGAGCTTGTAAGTTTATTGTGAAACTACGCCTAAACAGCACAAGGAATCAACATAACGTCTAAGTGGCACGAATCACGCCAGGAGAAACCTCGGCGTCCTCCCCTGCAATTTTGGAACAAAAGACTTCGTCGTTTCACAATAAACTTATATGCTCGTGTTGCAGGTTTTTTGCTGCGGACTGTACCTGGCACCGTCCACTACCGTTTATTTCAGTCCCTGCAAAAGTTTCTGAATGAGTTAACTTAGTTCTAAAAATGGGCTACGAAAACTTCAGAAACCACAAAAATTCTATAGCAACGCGATTATGATGTTACCAGAAAAATGGTAGGTGATCAAAAAAAATAGTGTATATGTGGTTTCATAATGTTATGTTCAAATCACAATAATATATTTTCAATTTTGACCTTCAAACCCTCTATAGTTTTCAGATAACCTTACTTACGTATTATATCTAGACAGTCACTATGATTGTGACTTAATAACTCTTGAACAACTCCACCAATCTCGATCAAATTTTTAACATAGAAGAGGTTCGAGCGTAGGATGATTTTTATAATTTCAGTTTGACTGTGCAACTTAGGAGAGGGGAGGGGAGAGATACACAAAAATGATGGATATTGGTGCCGAATCCATAATTTTCGGGGTCGCTGAGATGAACAGTGACACTTCCAATACGGTTTAAATCCAAACTCAGCCCCGCAACTTGGAGTGGGAGGTATATATCAGGGCTCATAGTAAATAGTTGAAAAGTGACCAAAACCACACACGAAAAAGTGACCAAAATCTCATCTTGCCCCTTTTTTTCCCTTTGTCAATGTGTCCATCACCTCTCTCTTTGTTTCTTGTTTTGTTTCATCTTTTCTTCTTTACTTCTTTTCGAGCTTCCTCCTTTCTTAGGTTTTCTAAGTATGCTTTGTAGTTACGGTAAGCAGAGTTAGCAGATGTAAGAAGCTTCTGAGTAAGTGGAACCAGTTCTGGCCTATTTCCGAATTTCTTCATCCCAGACATAGCATTGAGTTCTCAAAGCCATGAAATATTCAAATTCATCACCTACTCTTAAGAAGAACATACAAGAAGCATAACACAAGACGAACATGATGAACCACACAAATGCACAACGTTGAGCGGAGCGTTAATTATTACGAGAGAAAACTAAAAGACTATTATGATAGAAGAAAGAATAGACACAGAAGGGTTCTCAACCCAACCTTGAGAGCTTAAGCATCAACCAACCATCCACTGTGTTTTAGAAAGAATAAAAGTTGAAGTGAGAATAAAGCTGACTTTTTCACATGCGGCAGCAAGTACTGAAGCTTTCAGAAGAGTAATGAGTAACAAATTTCTGCCTTTTCCCATTTATTTTTATAATATTTTTCTTAGAAAACTGCCAATTCAAACATAAATCACACGGAAAAGTAACTTTACCTCCCAAAAAAGTAACGTTGTTAAAAAAGTGACTCGCTATGAGCCGATATATATGCGAGATTTAAATGTCGAATCCATACTTTTCGCGGTCGCTGGAACGAATAGTGACACTTCCGATGCCGTTTAAATACAAATTCAGCCCTTAATGTCCAAAATGCAACGTATTCTTCCCGTGCGAAGAACGGGTATTTTGCTAGTATATATATTGATACGTCTAACTTCTTTAAACTACTGAACAAAAACACTGAAATTCTGTACCATGCAAATATTGGCATGGATACATGGTTTTGCATACTTTGTGATACTACAAGATTAACAGAGTTGGCAACCCAACATAAAATTATATTTTTTTCAAATAACACTATGCCAGGTTATTACGTATTCCAAATCTCCATGTAAAAGGAAAGCATACAATATCAAATTTGTTATGTAGTGTTGCAAACTAAGGACGTTACAGTATCACAAACATCCAAATTAGGATGGTCTCTACAGAAGTAACAAGGCAAACAAGGAGCAACAAGGAAAACAAGAAGTAATAAGGTAATTCATATTCAAAGTACTTTAATGCTTAGTACTATAATCATGATACGACAGATTTCGAATGAATACGAACAAAATTACAAATTATAGCTGAAAATTATGCTTTATTCAGAGGCATTTATTTCGAGACTGTTGTAGAATCACCTAAAATTAGGTTTTTTTCAAGGTCTGTGATATAGCATCCTTAGTTTGCAGCACTACATAACAGGTGTAGTATTCTATTTTTTCGTTTTACGTATGTGTTGAGTTAAAATATGTAATAACCTCACGTAGTGCCATTTGAAAAAAATACAACTTTATATTGGGTTGGCAATACTGTTAATCTTGTGGTATTACAGATTACATCGAACCATGTTCCCCTAACGATATTTTACGATACAGAATTTCAGCGATTTTTGTTTATTAGTTTAAAAGTTACAAGGGTGTATCAACATAAATGATCCACCCTGAATATAAATGTGCAAAAATCACTGATGATATGGATGACACTACGGACGATGAAAATTACCGTGGTGAGGAACGTAAATGTTCATAACACACGGCTAATATAGAGTCTGAAGAACGCGATACTTCTGATCTTGATTTGATGAAGGGTTCTTAACATTTTATGACGCATAAATACTTTAAATTTGTTAATTTTATACTTATATATAAAATATCCCATACTTGTATATGCTACTGTGGCTTGTAATTGTTTGATGCACAAAACGTACAAACTGCCGGTAATTGTTAGAGATACTAAATTTTCTTTATAGTACGGAAAAATACAAAATTAGAAAAAAAACATTTAGATATTAAAAGAAATTATACCAAAACGTCTTTTCGTAAAATTTAGCTCCAAAATTTGGATGCGCATTAATACATGACAGAATACGGCAATTCTTTTGATATTTTCGCTTCGGAATTCCTCTGTTCCACATCTTGATCCGCTAAAGCGTTTTAGTGAAAGAGCTCACACTGCCTTTTCCTTTCTATAATATGTTTTCAATCTTTTCTGACAAGTACCGGTACTTAATTTATAGGCTCATATGTGATTCTTGAAGGTGAAGCAGAACATAAACATAAAGCCACTCTACCTTGAATCTAACAACACTATGAGCACTTTCGCTTAAATGCTTCATAAAATAGGAGGGAAGAAGTAGAAAAAGAGAGAAGAGAAAATAAATCAAAAATAGTGAGAAGCTATATATAACACAGGTTAAATATGTTTATTTTATACCTGTTATTTAATGAATCATGTATCTTCTACAAGATACGACAGAAAATTTTTAGTTTTAGATGTAAAACTGTGACTAGACTGATAATTTCACTTATGATCTTTTATTTCCGAATTGAACTATAACTCGTTGAATTTCTGGCGAAATGCTCGCTGAATAACAATAACTGGCTCATTGTTCTTTTAAAAACCCGACTGCTCGATATTCTGCTTACCAATGATCCATAGCGACTGAAATGATTTGAGCTGGCTACAATGTCGCGGTCAATCTCAACAACCACGTCTGCGCTAAAGTGATCAGAAACAAAGAAAAAAGAAGGAACGTGACGCCAGTCATGAACACGTCTTTGAGGTATGGGGAAAACATAAGGAAAAATGTGATTTTCAAAAGGTAGGTGCGATCTGCTAATTGTTGTAAGCAAAACACTTTTTTGAATTATAGTTAATTCGGAAATAAAAGATCATTTGTGAAACCACCGGTCTGGCCACATCTTCAATTTGAAAGACGTTAGGTTTTCCTGCCTAATCCTGTATTATATATATATATATATATATATATATATATATATATATATATATATATATCTGAGGGTAGTCCCGAAAGTATCCGACCTAACGAAGAAAACACAAAAAATTGATAATAACTATCTTTATTTTTCAACGACATAGTCTCCTTTTACCTTGAAGAACTTTCCTCAGCGATGCTGAATAGCTTCAATACTCTTTTATAATGAGAGTCGTCGAGCTCCTCAAACAATGCAATTTTATATAGTTCTTAACAAAAACTGATTATAATTAGAGAATGCATATGGGAAGTGATAGTTTTTTTAAATGGCAAGATGAAAAGAAAAAAAAAACTGGTTGAAATGTAGGTTCTCAAAACATTTTACACAAGAACATGTTTAATTAAAATATCCCCTACCAGAAGGCCGGCTGAGAAAAATGTGCAGTAGCTTTAAATATCCTAATGTAAGAATACTATACAGGGGTGAACCTCAATTAAACCGACAAATTTCGGGAAATGATTCTCGGCACCCAAACAAGAAAGAAAAATGTTTTTTAACTCTTCTCCAGGGCGCATAGTTTCCGAGCTAAAAGGTGCCAAAAGTGTGGAAAAATGAATTTCCGACGCCTATATTTCCAAAATTATCCAAAGTAGAGAGTGCTGATTAAAATCTCACAAAGGAAATTATATGTTCAGAACAGATAAGACTTCCTTAAAGAGATTAAGCTGCACTCTCTACGTTGGACAGGTTTGGAAATATAGGCCTCGGAAGTTCATTTTTCCATACGTTCGGCACCTTGTAGCTCCAAAACTATGTACCGTAGAGAAAAGTTAGAGGATTTTTTTTTCTTTCTTGTTTCGGGCTCGGGAATCACCTCCCGAAGTTTATTGGTTTAGTTAAGGTTCACCCTATATAATAGTAAATTTCCGTCAAAAACATTACTTCAAATAAACTAATATTATAGTAGTAGCACGTGAGTGTTGATGAACAATGACACCGCTAAGTTATGGAATAAAATACCACAACAGTATTTTACTACAAGCACTCCCATTTAAAGTACTCTTGTGGTATTTTATGCTAAGTACTGGTAGGACTTAGCGATGAGTAAGCTATTTCCTGCCATTTTTGTCAAATTAGTATTAGTTTAGAAGTAAAAAGAAAATTATCATATATAATACAAATTCTTAACATATTGTTAAACATTACTGCACTTTCTTCTTGGATGGAGAGTGGCCATCAGTTATATTTTATTTAAAACTGTATTGTAACATGAAAATTTAAAAAACTAAAAATGTTGTGGAACCACGCACATTATATGAACAAATATAGAAAACAACTTTCACAGTGAACAGTTTTTGACATTTAACTTCTAGAGTTCAACATCCCTTTTAACTTTTTCGCCTGTTCTTCCAACGCATCTACTTCTGCTTCGGCGTCAGTTAGTATTCTTTTCTTCTTCCAATTTTTTTATTCCAACTCTTTTATTTTCTTCTTAATATCTTTCTTTTCTCACGCTGCTCTGTCTTCTTTTTCACCACGGTCTTTCAGATATTCATTTCTTTTGCTTGATGCATTCCTCACACACTGGATCATACTCTTTGTGATATTCATATTACGTATGCCACCAGCAACACGCACAGCATCCAACACACCTCTCTGGGCAATCAAGCACTCCTCTTGGAGATTTTCAACAATGCACTCTTTGCTAATAGAGAAACTCCTTTTTCACTGCTGCGTTGCTATGGAAAAGTACACATATCTTATGCATGAATGTTTTAAAGGCATTGGAGACACCTTCTTTACTTAACAGATCATGGAGAAAAACGTCTAATCTGTCATTTTTGTAACTGAAATTTGATAGTTTTCGTGCTGTGTCTTGGTCTGAACAAAATTTTAAATATTCCCGTTTCACCATATCAGCATTTACAGGTGTTATTTGCTCCTTCTCGACAAATGTCTCCAGGGCGAGTGTGATACGTGATTCACGAAGGATTTCGTTGGTCATAGTTTCTGGAGACAAGCAATTTGCAGCTCCTTTACTTTTTCCGGTGATACACCTTTCGGCCACCGGGAATGGTGTTCACTGCGATATCCGCGGGCTTGGACTCCTGTTAAAAAGCTTCGGCACAGGAGTATAAGCGTAATGTGTTCAAGACCTGTCTACTACTCTGCTACAGAAACATGAAAACCAATGTCTTCACAAAGCAGCAAATAAGCTTGATTCATACTATGCAAATGAGCAGCAACTACAGAGAAAGCTTCTGGATTGTATGCCAGTATCCTCTCAGTGTAAGACACAAACTTAATAGATCATGAAATTTAACTTTTTCAATTACCTTACTCTCATCATCGGGAACTAATTTAGATCTTTTTGTAGTCACTGTTATTCACAACGACCATGCCAAACAAATAAAATCTTATTCAGTCTCTTCTTGTACCCTCAACATACTTTCCAAAAACATTCACCGCCTGCTCACGTCTGTCTGTCTGTCTTTTTCAACGTCTCCACTGAATAAGTTATTATTGGCTTTTAACTTATGCTGTAGTATGTAACTTTCTTGCATTTTACAAAAATATACTTATTCCATACCAATCCCAAAAACAATATTTTAAAAACAATTTTAAAACTTCCAGGTTCCTCGTCCAATTCCAGGCTATTTCCAGGTTTTCCAGGTCCAAAAGTAAATTCCAGGCTAATTCCAGGTTTTCAAGGTTTTTCAGGTCAGTAGACACCCTGTCAAAATACCCATTAACCGCAGATTTCATCTCTTAATTGTTGGCGAATCTTTTAACACCGAGCCATATTTTCAAGCTTGGGAAGAGAAAGCTAAAACTGGAGAATAGTGTGTGAGGAAGCAATTCGAACATTTAACTCATTGATTTTGGCCATCGCAATTATGGATGCGAACTGGTGCATTGTGTTCATGAAACAACACTTGCTTTCTCGTCAAATGCGGCCGTTTTTTCTTGATTTCATCACTCGAACGCTCTAATAAGTTTGCATAATACTCGCTATTCATTGTTTTCCCTTTTTTGAAGATAATCAATGAAAATTATTTCATGCGCATCCCAAAATACTGTCGCCATGACCTTGTCAGCACATGAAACTGTCTTCGCCTTTTTTGGAGCCGATTCTCCCCTTTCAGTCCATTGTTTTGACTGTTTTTTCGTCTCAGATGTGTAATGGACTATAGTTACGAATCGACGCAAAAACCCGGCTTTATTGCCACGAAACAAAGCCAAACACTCGATTGAAACTTCCTCACCACGCTGTTTTTTGTTCCATTGTGAGCAAATGTGGCACCCATCTCGCGCAAATCTTTCTGCTGTCCAAATTTTCAATGAATATGAGAGGTACAGTACTTTTTGAAATACCTACCATGATCTGCTAGCTCGTTCACTTTCAGTCGACGGTCATCCAGTATCATTTTCTGGATTTTCTTCACCATATTTGGTGTGGTCACTTCATTTAGTCGACCAATGCGATGTTCGTCTTTGTAACTCATACGGCCTTGTTTAAACTATGCCACCCAATATTTTACTGTTGTAAACGAAGAGCAGACTTCCCCAGAGCAGAATCTTACTCGGTTTTGATATTGGTTGGATTGAGGCCTTTCAAATGGAAGTATTGTATCACATAACGAGGGCCCATTTTTTCCATGTTTACCAGTTGATGAGAGTTTACTACTGATGGTTGCAAACAAATACTAAGCAAGGTAGCATCTTCAAACTTAAGCTTTATAAGGTTGACACTTTCGACTACAGTAATGTTTTTCAAGCAACAAGCGCTACTTCTAGCGCGTCGGATACTTCTGGGACTACCAACGTATATATGTATGTAATTAATTTGCTTCACTTACCTGTTAACCCCAAATACAAGCCCATCTCCAGATACCTCTGAGCTTGTTCAGCTGTACCAGTAAAACAATGAACTACAGCTGCTGGAAGCAGATCCTTGTATTTTTGTAAAATATTAAGAAGATCTTCATGTGCATCACGTTCATGAAGGAACAATGGCTTGTGTACATCACAGGCCAACTGAACCTACAAACAATATAGAAAATTAAATTAATTACAACGAAAATTAATACAACTGAACAATGAAACCTGATTCTTATTGATTTTTAGTGCTGAAAACGAATTTGAAAAATAAAATCGAAAATTAGATCTTATTTTTGTTTTACCCCCGTGTCTAATAACAACATTATAGTAGTGAACATATTCGCCACATTTGTGGCACAATGTCACATTGATGTGGCAACACTGGAAGAGCTATACCAAAGCTAAGTTTCTTTCTGTATCTTATTTCAGCTGTGTTCTGATAGTGTACAAAACACTTAATAACATTTATCAGAATACTCGATGTGTTTTTGTGAAGTGCTGCACATAATAGTAATAATAATAATAATAATAATAATAATAATAATAATAATAATAATAATAATAATAATAATAATAATAATAATAATAATAATAATAATATGTCTGCATGTGTATTTGTGAGAAGTTGCTCGGAACACACAAAAATTGTGTAAACAATGCGGACAATATATGCTCTGTGTGGGGGGGAAGTTATTATTATTATTATTATTATTATTATTATTATTATTATTATTTCATAAAAACAGTATACATACTCATTAATCAAGATCAAGGTAATGTTTGGGCACCTTATATTATGCCAGCAACCTAAGAAACTGGATAAATGAGAAGAGACGTTCAATGGCTTTTACGCTGCCTATGATTTGGAGGGAACCAAGTGACCACATTAGTAACTGCTACTTTTGTATAGTTCCTCCCGTTCGGAAGGGAATTTCTAGGAAGAAGCGGACATTTATCTATCCTAACATTCCATCTGCAATATGACCAGTTTCACGTGGAGAAGGGTTACTTGTCAATCACCAATCCAAATAATCTGATTTTTCGTCCGATGATGATCAAGAAGTTGAGTTTCCTGGACCAAGTACTTCGAAGAACCCTGAATTTGTAAACGTACCTTCAAGAGAATCCCATAGACTAACTCAAAAGTAGTTAAGTGATCTTAATAAGGATTTGGACCTCTCAAGAAGCAAACCCGTACTTTCAGCGTCACGGTTATAACAATGGAACTGACTGCAGGAAGGAAATATTTCAGTGTATCGGAATAGAGAGAACAATTTCTTTTCATTTTTTACTATGCAAGATATACTTGTGGCTTGTGTAAACATAAATGACCTTATGAACGCTCGTAAAATGAATTACAATCCTACGATGTGGAGGTTGTTCATAGATTTTTCAAAGGTGAGTCTAAAAGCGTCCTTTTACATATTGAAAACGAGCTTTCTTCTATTTCGGTTGGTCATGCAGTTCATATGAAGAAATCGTATGAAAACTTGAAACGTTTCCTGTGAGCCATCCAATATTGTGACTTTCAGTAGCTCGTTTGTGGTGACGTTAAAGAAATAGTGCTGTTGCTAGGTATGCAGTTAGGTTATACAAAATAATGTTGACTTATTCGTAAATCAGACAGTAGGGTTTGTGCTTCTCATTACTGCAGAAGTGACTTGCGTACTAGCAAAACTCTTCAATTAGACGTGAAAAACGAGCAACATGTGCCACTTGTAGATCCTAAACGAATTTTACTTCTCCCGCTACACATAAAATTAGTTATGAAACATTTTGTTAAGAGTATGAACGACGAAAGGGAAGCCGATGAGTATTTAAAATTCTCTCGATTAAGTGATGCCAAAGTTAAACGAGGGCATCTTCATAAGCTCACAGATTCGACAACTATTCAGAAACCAACAACTCAATGAAATATTAGAAGATGACAAGAAAAGCTGCGTGGGAAAGAATTTTGTTCAGTGTTTGCAAAGACACCGAATAACATATTACACAGAAGTTGTCATGCTACAAAAAACCTCGTTGCAGTATGTCCCTAAAACTCCAGTTTATTCACTCACACCTAATTTCTTTTCTGAGGATTGTGGACCAGTAAATGATGAACATGGCGAACGTTTCATCAATATATTGTAGCCATGGAGAAGAGATGTGAAAAACAGTGGAGTCCTACCATGTTGGCCAATTACTGTTGGACTATTGCTAAGGATACTCCACACGTAACCTATAAAAGGCAAGGAATCCAAGAGGTCTATCAATTACAAGGGAATTCAACTTTTGCCTATATTGAAGTATAGTTGTTAATCTGAACATTTAATTTGTATTGAACTTGTACCCGTCAAACTTTTAGGTTTTATCTGTATCACATTTAAGTCCTTATTTCACTACTTCGGTATTATTTTATGGCCATCGCACTTGTATATAGAAAAAAACGGGTATTTCTAAATATATATTTTTCTAAATTTTAACATTAACACTGAATTTGTCATAACGGTTAATGTTTATCTTGTGCATTAGAGTTTAATTTTTTGTATTGGAACGCTTTACAAATTTGTTCTACTACCACTATTTGAAACAGGCTACACGATATTGATTTGCTCATTTTAATATGCACATACAAGGGTAAATAAATGTGTATTAGTATACTTCTTAATTTTATCTAAACTTGTTATAATGGATAAATAAATGTGAAGAACCACAGCTACTTACAAAGATTTTGGTTCAATGTTTTCACAACTTTCTCATTCTAATTACATTGGAAAACACATTGATACTTTTTTTTTCTTTCTTCCAGAACCGGAGCTAAGTATACTATCGTACATAACAGGGCAATTTTGCAAAAGTAAAGCTAAGCATAATTATACTTTCATTATCTAATTCTGTTATACCATACTCAAATGAATCGGGTGGCTAAGCGGTTAGCGTACGCGCCTTTGGCGTGGGAGACCCGGACTCGATTCCCCAGCGAGAGCTCAGGTGGTTCAGATTTCACGTTAATCAGTAGGTCCACGTCTCATATAGCCTCGCTGCTGAACGGGACGTTAAACTTAAAATCAACTCAACTTAACTCAACTCAAATGAATCGGTAAAATGAAAGAATTTACA
This sequence comes from Thermobia domestica, assembly GCF_964235325.1. NCBI lineage: Eukaryota > Metazoa > Arthropoda > Insecta > Zygentoma > Lepismatidae > Thermobia > Thermobia domestica. The sequence continues at coordinate 93,888,433 of NC_137464.1, forward strand.
TACACATTTTTGATCAACGGATGAGGCTGATTTACCATAAGCCATGTTCCCAACAGATAATCCAATGAAACATATGTTAAAGTACTACGTTAGTTAATACGAAAAACCACATTAGTTTTTGCAAAAGGTCAAACAGAGGCGAAAACTGAATTTATAATTAAAATAAAAGTCTATGGGAAGAGTACAAAAATACGCATAACTTAAAAAAAAAAAAAAAAAAAAAAAAAGTGTGGATTTTTATTACATATTTCAATATTACTTAGTAAGTCCTTTAAAATGAGCGTACACCTGTATTGAGGAAATGTACCATTGGCGAGCTATGGCCAATCAAAATATAAGGTTTGGACTTTAACTATTTGCAATATATGACGTTAACTGTTGTCTCTGTTATACAAACAAAAGAACGTAATAATTTGTATAAATCTTTTAGAACCAAAAATTTACGACCTTTAGCATGTAGTCCAACTACGCTGACCACTCGACCATATGTTTTATGTGATAAGCAGCATTTTATTAGGCTTTTATGTTTAAAATATCACTTTGATCTAACTTTGATTGACCATAGGTCGCCAATGATACATTTGCCCAAGGCGAGTGTAGGCTCATTTTAAAAATCTTGAAATATATAATAAAAACACAAACATTGTGATTCTCAAAAAAACTTATGTCTATTTTTGTATTTTTCCCATAAACAATAGTGATAATTCAAAATTGAATTTTCGCGCCTCTGTTTGAACTACGCCCAATCTAATATAGTTTTTCGCATTAACTAACATATATAAGTTTCATTGGATTATCTGCTGGGGACATGGTTTATGGGAAATGAGCCTCATTCTTTGCTGAACAGTGTTTAAGACATGCATTCTAAAATAATTTGATGAATAATCCCAAAGATGAAAGAATTACGTACTAATCGAAACTGTGTGAATTTTATATCTACTGATAGAAGCTAGAGTACATATTCATAAGGGAAGATAGATACTTTATGCCTCCGTGTTCGTTACTGTAATTGTATATTTCTTTCCTCGCTGTAACCAGTTTCATTACTGCATCACTGGATAATTACATTTACGTCTTCTATTGTAGTTTTAGTTTTCCTATAAAAAAGAATTTGCACCGAGTTCTCCGTGGGCTTGATTTCGGTTTCGATTGCCCTTAATTATTGTCCATGTATTTAACAAATTCATCAGCCATTTTTATGAAAAACTATTGTTCTATTTAATACTTTAGAATTACACAATACATTTCTTAATTTGTTGTTCGAATGCCGTTGCCACTAAATTAATTTTTTCAAGCTTTTATGAACACTATTTTCACTAGCAGATTACGGTCTTATACGTCTGACCACTTACTCGGAACATGTGTAGTATGCGTTTAAGATTTCTTCTAAGCAAATTAAAGTCCTTTACTTTATTTTAGTTCACGGTATGATGCTGCGAAGCAAATTTTCAACAGACAATTCAAATTATCCGGAAAAGGTAAGGATCCGGCGGCGTACCAATAAAACTGGTGCTGACGACGTTCCCAGCGAGGAAAGAAATAACCAATTAAAGTAACAAACACGGAGACACAATGCAATTCACTTTTTCTTCTACGAATTTTAAATTATTGAACTTTTCAGAGCAAATTAGCTGCAAAAACAGACACTTTTTGATCTAAGTTTTTGCAGTAGAAATATACAACATTCAATATTGAAGAAAATAAATAAAATAAAATAAAATAAAGTTGTTCTTTAGACACAATGATTTTCTTCTTCATACAATACATACACACACACACACACACACACATATATATATATATATATATATATATATATATATATATATATATATATATATATATATATATATATCGAAAATAAAATAAACTATTTGATAATACTAAAAAGTAAGGATAATTTTTAAGCAAAAGGTAAGTTTACGTACCTGTTTTTCAAAGACCTCCCGCTGAACTTCTACCGGTGAGAAATTGCGATTATAATCTAATCCGCATTCACCTATTGCGACACACTCTGGGTTTTGTGCAATATCTCTTAAATCACTATAGTATCCCTCTTCCCAGGATTTTGCATCATGAGGGTGTACTCCTGGAATGTAAATTTGCGTTCCGTAATTGACGAACACTTGTACTTATCGTAAGGTAACGTCAACGTAAATTAAAATTAGGTAAGCTGTATAATCTAGTACTTTCTACAAATGTTCTGTTGTACAATATTAACTCGACAAAATAATATTTTTTTTTTTCCACAGCAACACACTACATGAAAATATTACTGCATAATTTATTCTCTTTAAACGGGAATCAATGCTTGGCCGGTATATTACCAGAATCCCGAATCCCTGCCGAATTGAATACGAAATCTCACGAATATAGTGCCTTCATTTGTATATGTCGCAGTTCTTCCAACTAGAATCTTACGATTTTATTCTTTGGAAATATGCCTGTGACACAAGTAAACTATGATTCATGCTTAAGGTAACTACTGGTCTTTAATGTTCAAATTCTTAGTTTTTATGAAAGAATTAATACGACTTCCTTTTGCTTTATTGCTGGGTAAAAAGTATCAAAAGTACATGTATTTCTTTGCGATACAAGGTCAAGACTTTAATTTCAACCGACACAATTACTTCGAAGAAAAAAAAATGTCTTGGGAAACTACGCACTTGATCATTGGTAATACAACTGATATGATGCAAGCAGAGATCTCAACTTGCTAAAATTCGCTCCACAGATAAGTATTTTTTACTGACCACTATGTTTCTCTCTACCTAATTTTCTACGATTAGCATAGTGCTTTCGGCGTGGAAGATCTGACCGCAGGTGAATAGGTTACTGCTGATGGAAGAGGAAGGTCCACATGACACATCGAAAACAAAAAACGATCGGCAACCGCTACACGCGTTGTGGAGTGGAGGGCCAAACTTACGTGTTCTGTATGAAGTGTTTTTAGATTTTTTGTCTACCCCTGTGTATATATAAACTTGCTGTGTAGAAAATTGAATGCGTGAGTGAACTTCGCATTGAACTTGCGAAAACATTATTCCATTAAAACTGCATTACCCTATGTACAACAAGAGGTTACGCCTAGCACGTCACACCAAGGATGGAGAAAAGAATATTACATTTTCTGGGACAGAAAATAATGATTCATGTGGACATTTATTAACCTTCCCTTGGTATGCGGTGTTATGCGTAACCCATGATTCCACTTTTAATATCACCATCACTTTGAAACCAGCAGGTCTTTTCCGTTTAGGTGTACGACGTTTTGCCGTACAATGGAAGACCCGTAGCGATGCCTAGTGTCAGGATCTTCAACTCTAAATATAACCAAGCTCATGCACATTATGGTAACACATTACACCAAGGGAGAGTACTTTATGTCCACCACAAAAACTTTTCTCTTAAATTTTGGGTTATTTTCTAGAAATTAAAAGTATTAAACATACAACTAGAGATATCCATACGAAAATGCATTATATTAGAATTTATCCGTGTATAATTTCGATATATTAGGAAAAAAGCTTTCTATGTAGAAAACACTTAAAATTGAATGCGTGAGTGAACTACGCATTGAACTTGCGAAAATATTATTCCATTAAAATTGTATTAACCTTACGTAGACCAAGGGTTACGCATAACAGCACACACCAAGGGACGGAGGGTCAAAAAATGCCCACCATATAAATCAGAATTACAGAAAATAAAATTTATATTATTTTTGAAACACAAAATCTGAGTCCTTATCCTGATAAAGGTGGGGACAATTTTTAAACCACCTTTGTGTACGCAGGATTAATAATAAACAATACATAACGCTGAACTTTTCCTGACGCATTGCATTGTTAATAATATGCTTTCATGTGTTACTATGGGTAATATTTTGCATTCTTACTTCTAAACTTTTTAAACAGAAGACATCTGAACGCAAAGTCTCGTATGGGCATCTTAGGGAGGGACTCCCCTCCCCCTCTTTTCTTCCATTCTAAGTCAAACATATAAAAACGCTTAAAAACTGTTTAATTATTTTATATGAAAAGTCCAAATACCAAACTTCTGGTCTCTAACCTTGACAGATTTCGCGAAATGGACATCTTAATTATAAAATTGCAACTCCTCTCTTTTCAAGTATTTTTTTTTTCTTCCCTTCTAGAATAAATATTTAAAAAAATGCTCAAACACGTGTTAAATTAATTTAAATCAAAAGTCCAAATACAAAATTTAATCTCTACCGATAAGGAATTCCGAGTAATTATAATCCCATTCTTTTATTCCTGTCCACACAATTGTCATCCCCTCTAGGACAAACATCAAAAGGCATTTAAAATGTCAATATTTAGAGATTTCCAGTCATGGACTCGTATTATTTGTAATCCTCGCTCCTTTTACTGCCCACACTCTTTTCTTCTTTCTTGAATTACATAATAATAAAAAGAAGTTGAAACATGTATTTAATTATTTTAACTGAAAAGTCCATATACCAAATTTAATGTCTCTAACCCTTTAGAGATATGGTCATTTTAACATCCACTGCCATCCTTATTTCCCCCTTCCTTGTCGATTTTCGAAAATGCTCCCTTCGTGGTACCTTACGTCACAAATCGTATGCACTGTCCAAATATGAAGTTTTTAGCTCAAACAGTTTGACCTGGACGTTGATCAAGGAGTCAGCATTTAAGACGACTATTTTTATTTATACAGTCATACAGACTACAGAAAAATAATAGCTATCAAATTTCGGGAGGTAACTATACCAAAGGAAAGAAACAAATTCTACTAAACTGAACAGAAAACAGCTTCCTTTCACAACCATCAAGTCACGAAGCCCTATTAATTTTTGGCTGGTTTACGACATTAAAGTTCCGCTCAGTACTGAGGCTATATGAAACACAAATGTACAACATAATGTGGAATCTGAAACCATGTGAGCTTCCAGCAACAAGAGCACATAGGGTACGCATATAACTATTAGGTTTTCAAGTGTCTTAGTTTAACCTTTACAGGATGGATAGGGATTTCAAGAAAATCACAAGACCTTTACGTTCGCGGCTCTAGTACCCTTTCTAATTGTCACAGGGACAAGAATGATACTTCGTTATAAATGTTGTGGAACACAGATTCCAACGATCTAACTTTTGTGCTCCCCGTGTCAAACTCGTAGAAGAAGAAGAATTTTTTGTATTGTTTTGTTTTTGGAAATTTATGAAAAGCTGCCAACACTATTACTTGTCGTACGCAGGAGAAAAAATATTTCCACGTGTACTCCATACATTGGGTACAATACTGTAAAAAAGTTAAGAGCGAAAGTTCAATACCAAGTGAGAAAAAATTTCAAACTTGTTTCCTACGACAGGACTCATGGTCTGGTCTCTTGTAAATAGTTGAAAAGTGACCAAAAGCACACGAAAAAGTGGTCAAAAGCTCATCATGGTCCTTTTTCCTTTGGCAATTTCTCCATCACCTCTCTCTCTGTTTGTTGTTTCATTTCATCTTTTCTTCTTTAGTTTTTTTGAGCTTCCTCCTTTCTTAGGTTTTCTAAGTATGCTTTGTAGTTACGGTAAGCAGACTTAGCAGATGTTAGAAGCTTCTGAGTAAGTGGAATCAGTTCTAGCCTATTTCCGAATTTCTTTATCCCAGACATTATATTTAACTTAGCATTGAGAATTCTCAAAGCCATGAAATATTCAAATTCATCACCTACTCTTAAGAAGAACATACAAGAAGCATAACACAAGACGAACGTGATGAACCATACGAACACACACACACAACGTTGAGCGGAGCGTTAACTACTACGAGAGAAAACTAAAAGACCATTATGACAGAAGAAAGAATAGACACAGAAGGGTTCTCAACTTCACCTTGAGAGCCTAAGCATCCACCAATCATCCACTGTGCTTTAGAAAGAATAAAAGCTGAAATGAGAATAGAGCTGACTGTTCCAAATGTGTCAGCAAGTACTGAAGTTTTCAGAAGAGTACCTCGTTGGAAAGCTTTTGGACACAGATTTTAATGAGGTAACTTTTGTGCCTTCCGTGCCCGACCCGTAAAAGAAGAATAAAGAAAGGTGATTTTTTTTGAAAAAACACATTTTCTCGAAGTAGGCAACACTGTTATTTGTCGTGCGCAAGAATGGCCATACACAGGGTATCATTAGTTAGAATGTTCATTTATCTTTATTGACACCACTTTCTATGCTTGTAGCTCCTTTGGGAGGAGAGTTTCCCTCCTCCAAATGCTGAGGAGGGGGAGCTAAAAACAAAAATCCTCCCTCTTTTCCCTACTGGACTTCCTATGTCGACGAAATGCACATTGTTGGGAACTTTCATCTTTCCCGAAGAGATAGACACCTAAATCATCTCTCTAGGTTAATAAGGCGCGGGGCAATGGAGGTTTAAAGTGCTGGCTCAACCCTTGAGCCGTTCGTCCTGTAAAGATTAAAATGTACGAAACCCAGATCAAGCGGTTCAAGAACAGTACAAGAACTGACTTCTATCGAAAAATCCAGGCTTGCGAATCGTATCGTACCTATACAATGGATTTTTGAAATTGAATAAAATTCCTAGATTTTCTGTCATTATCTTCTAAAATTCCTAATTCACGATCTAAAAAAATTAATATCTGTATGAAACCTATACTGATCTTTCTACAGTTTCTCGAATCTCTTGTACTAGTTCCATCGTTTTCAATTTTGGTCGTTTTAAAATGTTCATTTTTCGATTTTTGAGCATCTTATAAATCTGAAACAAGGCAGTTTTACGACCCACGTTTATTCCGACTGTACAGGGTGGTCCAAAAGTAGGTATACACCCCTGCATTGATCAAGTATAACATTCTAGCTTACAGGTTTATTTTCTTCAGCTCTTCCGAGCTTAAGATATAAGTAAAAAGACATTCAGAAAAAATAATACAGAAACTAAGTCTACTTGATGGATAACAATAAGAAATTATATAAAAAGCAATGAATTGATCAGTATGGGACTGTATACATACTTTTGGGCCACCCTGTATTTTCATTTGGCATAAAAAATAACCTGAGGAATTTTGATCGCGTTATTTATCTACAACGTGCATATTTTCTATAGAAATAATAGTAATAATAGCATTCTTTCGGGTTATCAGTATTTTCCAATTATCTGCGACAATCCTCCTGGTCACTAGGAAACTATTGCCTATCCTGTAAATTGGATAATTTCTTACCTGCTGTTGAGTACAGAGAGCCTGGATATATCCTGGTAAGGCGTAAAGCTTCCTTGCTAGTACGAAGTGATGTTCCTGTAACCATTATCTTCTGGACACCTGAAATATTATCATTAATGAAACAAATGGAAACATGATCAATTTATTATACAATACTGTACTACACCTATGATAAGATTTGTAATGATACTGAATTGTCAAAAAAACTTTGAGCATATTTCCATAACACTTCCTGATTTTCAATCACCCGAAATCTAATGATCAGATAAGATATAACCAATAATTTATATAAATACATGTAAACAAGTTACATAAATTATATCTGGTATTCAATGAACGCATCATTTACCTTCCTCAGAAACAAATACCTACCTGCTTTGATGCTTGATCCTAGTTTCAGAATTCGGCTGTGAACACAGATCTCAGATCTCAGAAAAGTTGGCAAAAGTAAACGGTTAAGGGGGCGCGCTGGCTCAGTGGTAGAGCGTTCATCTCTGGTGCTTGGGATCCCGATTCGATCCCAGCTCACGCCGTGTGGATTTTGTGGTGGACAAACACCGTGCTCGTGGGTTTTGTCGGGGTTCAACCGTTTCCTCCTACTTTCTTCATTTCCCCATTTCATTCATTTCTCATCATCACCGTCTCCTTTAGTCTAACCGTAAGACGTAAAACTGAAAGATTTCATTTCATTTTGTAAATGGTTAAACTGGAAACACAGGCTGTTATTAGTAATTTATGGAAATTAGCCTGTGCAAATATATGTGGCTGTACACTGAATTTTGTGTGATAGTAGATTCTGGTGGATGGAAATATCCAATTAGCAACGAAGATGTATTTTGAGTATTAAGGTAGATTACTGAAGTTGTAAACGGGCTGCGAATAATCCCAGGTAAACATACTGAGTGAACAAAAGGAATATGAAAAGCTGCTAGACTCTTCTTGTTACAGCGCCGGTTGTGTTTAACAACAAGGACATGTTTATTATTCTGTCTACAATCACATCATTGAAGGTGCCTTCCATTTCAATGCAGCAGAGCATGTAAAATCATCATCATCTCAGATATTGTTGAAACTTTTTTATAGCAACTAGAAATGTTTTAAGAGACCCTTATTTTTTGTTTTGTCAAAAGAAATTTTCCCGCCAAGTAGTGGGCCGTCAAAGACGGGGAGTACAATTTATGGATTGTAGAAGACATAGAAAATGGTCAACTTCGGAGCCCCACCATTCAGCTATGGAGACAGATAGAGTTATAATTCTTGTTGTGGTATGTACATAGGGATATAAATTAACTATATTTTATTATAGTTTGGTTTGCGCATGCGTATCTTTTTGTACATAAATTAACAAATGAACGTCAGTTTATCTGAAAAGTCGAAGTTGCGAATTTTTTTCGAGCACTTCCAGTTCGAATTTTAAAATTCTGTTTTCACGGTTGGTAAGACCTAGTTACCCGCTTTCCGAAAAAAGAAAAATTGTATCGCTTCTGTGTGCAACCGTTATGTCGCAAAAAATTCGAGAAATTGTCAAATTTTCAAAAATCTCTATTTTTGGGTGTCATTTTCTCGAAAACACCATATCTGAAAATCATGAAATTTTGTTAGATGGTTCAACTTTACATGAATAATAAACACACCAAACATCATTCTCAACCAATGCTTCATGAATTAACTATTAACAATTTGATGATGATGTGATTTACATTCATTAAATGTAGAATAAAAGTGTTTCCTGACTGTATTTTTATTATTATTTTGATCAAAAATGTCTCTGAAATATTAAAATGAGCGTCCTCCCTAATCCATTTTCTTAAACAGAAGTAATCTGAGATGGAAATTACGATTACGAAACACACAAATTCTAAGTTTACTTGAAACGGCTATCCAATAAATTCTGATGATCTATAAAAAGCCTGAACTCTTACCTCAGTGGATTTGGAATGCTTCAGACAAAGTCCCAATAAGTTCGATGTCATTACAGTGATCGAAAATAGACAAACAGTTTAAAAAAATCGAAACGTTTTCTTACGCGTTCCATCAAAAAAAAATACGGACTTTTTTAAACAGAACAATCCCAGCCTAAGAATGGGTCACTCGAAATTTTATGGCACTCGACCAAAGTGGGTCAGCCCGCAACCTGCGAGGGAAGTGTGTGTGTGTTCTGCAAATTTTAAGTTAGCTACTACTGCGTTGCAACAAATCAAACGTGAAGCCTGTATTGAAGCTGTCATGAGTGACTATTTTCTTTAGTAGTATGATCCGTAGAAAATGACAGCTGTCTTCTTCAAGAATGTGGTGAATGTCCTGGATGAATACATCAAGAAAATCTAAAGAGAATTAATTGCTACCGAAAAGCACCGTATAAAATTTCAAGATACAAATTCTATTTTACTTAATGTGGATTTCGCTGAAAACTGGATTGTTATTGTTCAAAGTGAAATTCAGAGTTATCACCGGAAAAACGAGCAAATTTCCACCTTTACGACAGTGGTATATTATTATGAAACAACTGACAGTTTTGTTGTAATAAGTGACGAGAAAACATGATTCGGCTCATGTACTCATAGACATAGACAAGATTCTAAAAATACTCGAAGAAAAGTGAAAATATAGGTTATAGATAAAGGTTCGAATACGTGAAAATAATTGTCTACAATTTCCCAACCGTGTCTGTGATTTCTGATGGTGCTGCATCTCACTTTAAAAATCGCTTTCAGATGTTCGAGATGCAGACAGATGTACCAGCTTGAAATTTTGGTTTAACACATATTTCTAACGCTCTTTAGAGATGTAAAGGTATATTTTCAAATGCTTTTTAAAATTTAATCTTGGCAGACCCTATGATATTCTAAAACGCGATGGAGATACCTAATTACTTTACGATGTAATTGCTTCAGGGATTCTTATCAACCTTCTATGACTGGTTTCGGATATTTTACGATCTCTAACAAAAAAAAAAAAAAAAAAAAAAAATCCTATAACTGTCTGGTGTTCTCTTTATTTGATAACATCTTGATAGTCGTTAGACATATCGAGTTCTAGTTTTTGTTGGACACATCTCTGCAACGTTCTTCAGAACTGTTAAGACATGTTTTGGAAATATGTATATTAGTAGTTGTATAAACCTGCTGGTAGGCCCAAACTCCATAGCGGTATACACTTGTTTAGGACTGGAACTGTTATTGGAATTGTTGTTAGGCATCAGTAACTAATTTTTCGATATTGCACAGTCTAGTACGCATACCCCACACACCTATAGTGTTGTTTTTATTTAATGGTTTCTCTGTAACGTTCTTCAGAACTTCGTTAAGTCATATTTTGCCAATTTTGGTTAATATTTATTAAGTTTCACGAATTAAATGGAACACCCAATCGCAATAGGGATGTATGCTTGCTTTAGATTATAAGTGTCCTTGGAGTGGTTGTTAAGCCTCGGTAATTAATTTTGCAAAATTGTACCGTCTAGTACGCAAACCCCACATAACTATGGCGTCGCTCTCTATTTCCACATATTTTGGTTATCATAAGGCGTACCGCGTTTCGCTTTCGGTAATTTCCTTACATCATTCTAGAGACGTACATTTCAAATGGGATACCCACCTACTTTTGCGTAATAATACATTTTGAATTATTGTTAAGTCTGAATAAATACTTTTTCAAAATTCACCATCATTCTATTCGAAAACAAGTGTGTCATCTGGATCCAACCAGCGTCCATTTCAATGGCAAGGCTATATGAGATGTGAACCTACAGGTTAACGTGGGATCCGAACCATATGAGCTCCCGCCGGGGATAGAACCCGGATCTCCTACATCAAAGGCGCGTACGCTAACTGCTTAGCCATCAGGGAACTCTGCCCTGAAATCAGAAAGCTGATGAAAGACATACAGTTTGAAAGTAGTTAATAGCAGGATGCCTCTCCCTAGATTTGCAATTACTGTCCTAGAAAATGTACGACCTGTGAAGCTCTATGTATTCAAGTAATCACTTGTACGAATCTGTAACGCTTAAGTGATAAATTTACACACAATAATAGAATATTTGGCTAATGTTTAGCAGAAGGGGTCCAGGAATTATTTCTAAAAAATGCTACAATTTCGCTAATTTCTGTTCACATTAGGGTAGTTTATGTTAGGTTAGGTTTGTTTGGGTTAGTTTAGATTAGTCTATGTTAGTGTAGGGATCCATCATAATTTTCAAAAAAAAAAAAAAAAAAAAAAAAATCCCAAGATACTTGCATCATCCATTTCTCCTGTAAATTTTGTGCTTTTTACGTGCTTCCGCACCCTTTCTGCTAAACAACCCGAATACTTACAGCTATTTCTCTGGTGACATCCTCAACTTACTGCTAAATGAGTGTAGTATCTGATCTTCTGGTCCAAATACTTAAAAACTATGGCTAAATTAGTGAAAAAAAATGGAACAATGGCGTTGTTAAACTTAATATACAACACAGAAATTATTTTTATTTAAATGTATACTTTTTTCTTTTTGCGCTGGGATATTCTCATGCTACAGTAAAACAAATGGTGGTTATTTGATCATGTCCTGCGCCAAGCTAACACAACCTAGCTGTTAACTATGATGTGAGTTTTAATTTTCCTTGCACTTGTATTTAGAGCGAAACATGAGACTAGATGGAACAGCTTAAGCTCACTATTATATTTACCTGAATCTTTTGCCCTTTGAACAACAGAATCCAAGTCTCTAGAGAACTTTTTATTTGTTAAATTGGCACCGATGTCGACTAATATGTAGTTCTCGTAACACTCCAATAAATCTGCTGGTGTTGTGTTTTCCTGTGCTTCTGGAACATTTTCATCTGATGCATTGCTTGCCATTTTCTACCTTGAAATTATGACTACTGTTAGTTAATATTTCCTTATTTACTTTTTTAAGTGCAAATGCTCAAGGTGTGGCCACAAGCAAACCTGGCCAAATTTCACAGATGAGCACTACTCACGCGCCTAGCACTTTCGTAATTCCTTCTGGCAAATATAGCATCTCATATCTCATTACTCTGAACCAGAAACATACTAAACATATGTATTGTTCACTTGGAATTTAGCAACACATACAAATTATAACACAAATCATAAAATCTTTGAAGCTTTAACTACTACGTCTCTGACTTCCCTTCACCGACGTTCATAAGATTGACCATGTATGCTGTTCAGACAGCACTATTCTACCTTGCAGCAACCGGAAGTTACGTTTGCTGCTCATCGATGAGAAAGAGCAAAGGTATTTCGCTCACTTTCAGTGCAGAAATATTTACGAAAGTTTCGTTATTTCTGCGTTCAAATAAACTATCCTGAGGAATAAGTCATAGCCCTAGTCATAAAAAAATGTCTATTAGATTTTTAGTTTTTCTGTCGAAAATTGCTTCAATTGTTATTCAAACGGTATTTATTTTGTTTCTGTTATATCAAATGATTTAGAAATTAGATTATAACTAACTCTGGGGACCTGCAAGGTAATATTTCGCACGTTAATAAATAGACCAAGGCGTACCACCATACAAAGTTTGATCACGATCGGAAAATGTGAATGTATGGGTATTTGCTTTCGAAAATGATCAAAAAAAAAAAAATCGCCCGACAAAATCTCGGGAACCATATGCCTGAACAACATAATATTTCATACACTTATGTACGAGGTCAACATCTACCATAATGGCAAATTTGATCCCGACTGGATTATTTACATATACACATGATTTTGTTGTTTTAATGTGACTCAAAATTTGACTGTTCATAACTCGGGGACTGTAGGCCTGGACAACGTTCGTAGACCGGTTCTATATCCAACACATAACATGGTTTCTTGAAAGGTAAATCTACTGAGACAGCAATTTTTCATTTTCTAGAAAACTGCAGAAAGTTACTGGATGAGAAAAAATTATCTATAGGAATATTTTTAGATCTAACAAAAGCCTTCGATTTAGTAAATCATCATATATTGCTAGAAGAGCTTAGTTGCTATGGTATTAGAGGTTTAGCAAATAAATGGTTTGAATCATACCTTAAAGATCGGAAACAAGTAACTGAAATCACAGGAATAGTTAAAATAAAATTCAAAAATGTGTGTCAAGTGAAAAAATTATTAATCGTGGAGTACCACAAGGATCAATTCTAGAACCACTTCTCTTTCTTCTTTATATAAATGATCTTTCTGAAAGTATTAATAGTTCATGTGTGACTTTATATGCAGATGATACAAACATAATAGTTAGTGGGAAAGATGAATGCGAATTAGCTTCAAACTGCCAAACGGCAATGAACCAACTTTCAAGTTGGATGAATAAAAATGACCTAATCATTAATGTAAATAAAACATGTGCCTTAAATTTTAACAATGGTAAAAGTAATCAAGCCAATGCAATAATAAAAATAAATAATAAAACAGTTAAATATGTAGAAACTGCTACCTTTCTCGGAGTTAAAATATCTAAAAATTTCAACTGGGAACCACATATAGAACATGTAAGATGTAAGCTAAGCAAACTATGCTATGCAATTAGATGTGTAAAAGATAAGATTAATGTAAAAACAGCTAAGTGTGTATATTACTCAAATTTTCATTCTACAATAAAATATGGCTTGTTGATCTGGGGAAATGCGCCTAAAAGTATTGCTATCTTTAGGCTACAGAAGGAAGTAGTAAGAATACTTGCAGGAGTAAAATGGAACTCTTCTTGCAGAAATATTTTTAAGGAACTTGGAATAATGACTCTTCCCTCAATGTATTTGTCCGAAATATTAATGTATTTGAAAAAACATAGTAGTGAATTTATTGTTAACAAAGACATTCACAGTTATAACACAAGAAGTAAAGACGACATTCACTTGCATGCACATAGGACAAATATATACAATAAATCAGTTACGCACAAAGGTACTCTATTATACAATCTACTTCCATCATGTATAAAAAATCAGGTCTCTGGATCTGTACTTTAGATCCAAATTTAAAAGGTACTTGATAGAACATTGCTTTTACTCGGTTGAAGAATATGTAGAAAATAATTCGTATACGTAAAATTAAATGTATAGTAAGTAAATTAGTGAAACCATAAGAATCTATATGTAATAATAGTATGTATGTTTATGTATACTGGTACATATATAAATGACATGTCCAATTTCGTTGTATGACGATGAACGGATGCAATAAATTATGATTATGATTATTCCCGATGGGAAAGCAGGAAAAATTAAATTTTACAATCATCCACTTTCATTTATCATCCGTCTTCTTTATCATTCGTCTTTTTTCAAAGCATTTGAATTCGTTGGGGGTGGAAAGGGAGGCGAAGAAAAAGAAATTATCCCTGTACTTTTAAAATGATTATGAGATTGGAAAGCTTGCCTTTCAGGCAAAACTTGATTAGTATACATGGGCGGTATTCAGACAGAATTCTATAATGATGGGTTAGTCACGTACTAGTTAGTGGCATACTAGAACTTTACTAGGGAAGGTGTACTTATTGGTATTCAGAGTCTACTTTGAATAAAACTAAAAAGTTGATTTGGGTATGATTAATATAACCTCAATGCATCGGGTGAGAAAAATAAATGTGGCAACTGTAAACATGAAAATAAATGAAATCCGAAATGTGTCGCACAAGCTAAACCTTGGCTAAAAGGGTACCCTCTGCTCTAGATTAATTAGTCACATGTGATTAACTTCGTCAACTACTACGTCCTAATCAGAGCCTCTGAATACAGTTTTGATAACCATCCGTTAGTCAAACCCATAGTAGGTCTTTAATCAGCCGTCAAAACGACTCTGCATAAGGCCCCATCTTTCTTCTAGAATCATTATCGAAATCGAGCTCTTTATTAGAGTTGGAATAAAAGTATTTGATAACACATGAGCGTATGGGTGGTGTAGGGTATCATTGCCTCAGCACATGGACCACTTGGATGAAAATCAGTGTAACTCGAAAATGGAAGTCGGTGGCTCAGTGGTAGAGCGTTCACCTCTGGTGCAAGGGGTCCTTGGTTCGATCCTAGCCCTTGCCAAGTGAACCTTGAGGTGAACAAACACCGTGTGCGTGGATGTTCTAGGACTTTTCCCGTTTCCTCCCACTTTCTTCATTTTACTCATTTCTCATCATCACCATCTCCTTTAGTCTAGATAATTCGTGGAATTTAAAACTTAAGATTTCAATTCATTTTCATTTCGGAAATGGATTTTTTTTTTTCAGGAGAGAAGTTTCGTTAGAAATTCGTATTTCTTTTATGCATGATTCCAACGAAAAACGTAATATGAAGTACATTTTCGAATGCTGATGGTGAATCACATTTTGTTGATGCGATTTACATGAAGTTCAAAGTTCTGTCTTGAAAAATTCCGATTTTGGAATTACGCATTTGGCATCCAAACGGTCTATACAATAATTTCACAACTTTCATTTGAGAACAAATTATCTCTGGACTCCCTCTGAATTTATCTCTGGTTCTAGTACTCAGGTGACAAAGAACTAATTCTATCAGCTGTTTTCAAAGAATTTAATTTTGAAACATGGGAGCCTAGTGTTATCTTTGTGTCTGTCATTATAGACGTAATCAGGGTTGCAAACTGTTCTTAAGAAAAAAATCGGGACCGGACAATCGGTGTTGGAGGTTGGACCCCCGCTTCTAGGGTTGCTATATTACCCGATTTTAGCGGATACCACCCGATTTTCAGGTTCTATATTCGTCCCATGATTAGTCATCTCTTAATCATGAAAAAACACCTGCTTTTTTGGATTGGAGAAAAATCTAAGACGACTTTGTTCATAAAGTGTTGTTATATTCAACGTAAATCGTTACATCTCTGTATCGTCTTATGGGTGCGTATTTCTTTGATGAATATTCTGTCCATTTCAGTTGAACAAGTTTATGTTTTTACCTAGTCTATCTATTCACCTAATCTTTATATATTCAGAAATGATTGCAAATTGAATTATGGTATCATCAAATCATTAACTGGAATTGGTGACTCAGCCCACAGTAGTAGTCCCCGACGTATGGCTCGCCGAGTCAGCAAAAATTTTTATGACGTCATAGGTCAAAGGTCAATGACCTGGCCCGGGGTCAATGACCTAGGGGTACCTAGGACCACCCCCTCTAAATTTTGGCAGGGGTACCTTGGCCCACCCCCTAAATTTTGGCAGGGGTACATAGGACCACCCCCCTTAAATTTTGGAAATTGCCAAATTTAAAAATTTGGTGTGGTAGCCTAGGACCATAGTATGTACCTCTATTAGTATTGGGTGTCTATATCGTTCCCTTTTATGGGTAAAAAATTGCCAAAAAGTCAAATTTCGGGGGTTTTTGACCTAATTTATCCCCTTTGATGAGGTATTATTACCCTATATAGTTATATGGGCGTATACAGGGGTTAATTCCCTTTCATAAGACATGGGTATATTAATGCACTCCTTGAAAAATTTGGGAGGGGTACCATGGCCCACCCCTTAAATTTTGGAAATTGACCAATTTCAACATTGGGTATTATAGTACAGGACCCTAATATGTATTATGATAAATTTGGGTGGTCCACCTCGTTCCCTTCTAGGGGTACAAAATTGTCAAAACTATAAACGTAAGCAATACGTTATACCACGTGTTTGGTGTTTGGTCGATTTTATCCCCTTTGATGAGGTGTTATTATCCTATATAGTTATATGGTCATGTATAGGGGTCCATTCCCTTTCATAAGACACGGGTATATTAATGCACCCCTTTAAAAATTTGGGAGGGGTACTTTGACCCACCCCTTAAATTTTGGAAATTGACCAATTTCAACATTGGGTATTATAGTACAGGACCCTAATATGTATTAGGTTAAATTTGGGTGGTCCACCTCGTTCCCTTTTAGGGGTACAAAATTGCCAAAAATATAAACGTAAGCAATACGTAGTACCACGTGCTTGGTTTTTGGTCGATTTTATCCCCTTTGATGACGTGTTATTATCCTATATAGTTATATGGTCATGTATAGGGGTCCATTACCTTTCACAAGATATGGGTATATTTGTGCACTCCTTTAAAAATTTGGGAGGGGTACTTTGGCCCACCCCTTAAATTTTGGAAATTGCCCAATTTAAACATTTGGTATTATAGTACCGGACCCTAACATGTATTATGATAAATTTGGGTGGTCCACCTCGTTCCCTTTTAGGGGTACAAAATTGTCAAAATATAAACGTAAGCAATACGTTGTACCACGTGTTTGGTCTTTTGGCCCAATTTATCCTCTTGGATGAGGTGTTATTACCTTATATGGTTATATGGTTATGTATAGGAGTCTATTCCCTATCATAAGACATAGGTACATTTGTGCACTCCTTTAAAAATTAGGGAGGGGTACTTTGGCCCACCCCTTAAATTTTAGAAATTGCTCATTTTATATATTTGGTATTATAGTACTGGACCCTAACATGTATTATGATAAATTTGGGTGGTCCACCTCGTTCCCTTTTAGGGGTACAAAATTGCCAAAAATATAAATGTAAGCAATACGTTATACCACGTGTTTGGTTTTGGTCGATTTTATTCCATTTGATGAGGTGTTATTACCTTATATGTTTACATGAGCGTATACAGGAGTCTATTACCTTTCATAGGACATGGGTATATTGATGCACCCCAGGAGGGGTACCTTGGCCCAACCCTTTAATTTTGGAAATTGCTTAATTTCAACATGTGGTGTCATAGTACTGGATCCTAATATGTATCATGATAAATTTGGGTGGTCCACCTCGTTCCCTTTTAGGGGTACAAAATTGCCAAAATATAAACGTAAGCAATACGTTATACCACGTGTTTGATTTTGACCTAATTTATCTCCTTGATCAGGTCCTATTACATCATATAGTTATATGGTCACGTATGGGGATTCATTTCCTATCATAAGACATAGGTACATTTGTGCACCCCTTTAATTTTGGAAATTGTCCCTTTTATATGTTTGGTATTATAGTATAGGACCCTAATATAAATTACTATAAATTTTGGTGGTTCACCTCGTTTCCTTTCATGGGTACGAAATTCCCAAATTTTAGTACAACCACGTGTTTGGTTTTGGCTCAATTTATCCCCTTGGATGAGGTCCTATTACCTTATATGGTTATATGGTCATGTATATATTGGTCCATTTCCTATTATAAGACATGGGTACATTGATGCACCCTTTAAATTTTTGGAAGGGGTACCATGGCCAACCCCCTTAAATTTTGGAAATTTTCCAATTTGAGCATTTGGTATCATAGTACATGCCTCAACATGTATCATGATAAATTTGGGTGGTCCATCTTGTTCCCTTTCATGGGTAAAAATTGCCAAAATATAAACATAAGCAATATGTTGTACCATGTGTTTGGTTTTTGGCCCAATTTCTTCCCTTTGATGAGGTTCTATTACCTTATATGGTTATATGGTAATGTATATGGGTTCATTTCCTATCATAAGACATGGGTATATTGACGCACCCTTTAAAAATTTGGGAGGGGTATCTTGGCTCATCCACTCGGTTTTAGAAATTGTTTAATATAAGCATTTGGTATTATAGTATAGGACTCCAATATGTACCACTATAAAATTGGATGGTCCACATCGTTACCTTTTCATAGGTAAAGAACTACCAAAAAATCAAATTTTGGAGGTTATTGACCCCTATTTAGCATGTTATATGGGTATGTACAGAGGTTTATTACCTTTATATGTTTATGTTCCCTTTTAAATTTGGGAATTATCAAATAACAAAATTCGGTAAACGTTTTCTAGGACCCATTGGTGTTCCTCTTATGGCCAAATATTCAAAATTTAAAGGTTATTGACCGGCTTTATTATTGAATAAGTACAGGATTTATTACTTTTTCATAAGACACATGCGTATTTGTGTACCAATCTTAAATTTTGGGAGGGGTACATTTCTTATTGTCATATCAATAATTGGTAATTGGATAGTATCTCATTCATTGGGTAAATCATTATGATCACGTGATCAGTTATTAACCTATGATGGGATTAGGAGTCCAGGACATTGGTACATTGAAACTTTGTAGGATAATTTGAGAATGTGTCATTGGTTTTGATTATTCCCGCCAAATATAAACGTAAGCAAGACGTTGTACCACGTGATTGTCCTTGATGAGGTAGTGTACAGGGATTCATTTCCTTTGTTGTGGTACTTCTTAAGTTTGAGTACACACTTAAACAGTTGGTTCTACTCAGGTAAACAATTGACGGACATTATTGACCTTATTGAACATATAATGATATGATTAACTCTAAGACTTAGGTATATCAAGAGAAGTATTCTTTCAATTTGGGAATGGTGATAAACAGAATTTTAACATAAGGTGCGAAATTTGAAACAATACATTGAACTTTAGTCACAGCTCATAGTCTAAGATCATTGGTGGTGATTGATTTGAAATCTGATAGCTAACCTTATTGAATCTTATGACTCATAGACGAAAGGCAATACATGCTACAACAGTTTGAAATTTAATCATAAGGTGATGTAATCTGACACTAGCAAAGTTATTGTTAATGCAATTTGATTGGATGATCACTATCTTTCCTGCAATCTGATTGGTTGATCACTATCTTTCGTGCAATCTGATTGGTTGATGATTTTCAAATCTTTGCTGTATTCAGTTTTAAGTTTTGTTTAACATTTAAAAATCTTGGTTTCGTTCAACATTTTGCACTCACTGAAACCGTTTATTTGTTAATCGAATAGTTAAAAACCGGATAAAGTTTGACGGTTAACCGTGAAACGTAAAATTTTTTTAGTTTGAAATTTTTTTGTTTGAAACTTTTTGTTTCGAAATTTTGTTTGAAATTTTTTTTGACAACTTTTGTTTCAAAATTTTTTTGTTTAAAAATTTTTCGTTTCAAAATTTTGTTTAAAATTTTTGTTTGAAATTTTTCGTTTCCAAATTTTTTTGTTTGAAATTTTGTTTGAAATTTTTTTTCGTTTCAAAATTTTGTTTGAATTTTTTCGTTTGAAATTTTTTGTTTGAATTTTTTTCGTTTCAAAATTTTGTTTCAAAGATTTTTGTTTGAAATGTTTGTTTCAAAATTTTGGTTTGACATTTTTAAAAGTTTGTGCACTCATTGGTAAAGAACCGAAACTGTTTAGAACTAAAACCTCTGGCAACATTGTGGTGCAATAGTACACGTCAGAGCATGATCATGCAACGTCATCAGTTTTGCATCATCGTTCGAGTTAGTATTCATGGTAACATCATCATGGCTACTTGTCTGCAGTTTCTAAACACACGTGATGTGATGAAATCATTTACCAAGATTACTGATTTACAACAGAATGTACCTTATAGAATCTTAGCTAGCCAAATGATCCCTACAAAGTTTGGATTAAGAATCGTAGTGAAGCTTGAAAATGATAAGAATATAATTTTACCAGCAAGATATTTACCCATGGAACCATCAAAACAAGAAGAACTGCTGCGTTTCTTAAATACTGGATCTGTATCTTTATGTTACAAAGGATTCTTGGGTCGAAGTCATCAACTTGAATTTAGTACGCAGCCAGATTCGTCAGCAAAATCATGAATTCAAACGTCAGCACATCAGACATAGTTGTATGAATGTGGTTGGTCAGCATGACGTCAGCAACTGTGATGAAATCATGAATTCAAACGTCAGCACATGACGTCAGCAATAACTATAAACCAGCAAATACAGTGTCATCCCACGAAATCATTTGAGCAAGTGCTTTTCAGGAGGAAAGATGTGTACTTCTAACGATAAAGAGTTCATCTTCGCAAGCTATTATCCAATAAACAAAACATGTGATGATTGGTATCAGTGCTAGAACATTTGAACCTGTGATTCGATTGGGCAAAGCAGAACAATTTGGTGTACAACTGACCTGTGAAGAATGGCACGAATCGACCAAATGAATGATGAGCTAAATGTGACCATAGTCAAATCATTAGGCTCAAATCATGAAGTGGTGCTCGAAGAGAAGATGGTGCTGTTACGTAAAAAGAGTACATTTCATGTCCCTCGCAACATGGTGTATCTAACACAAACAGAATGGAACAAATTTATCAGCGTATTTCAGTGTGCGAAACATGCAGTGGAAGTGTGTAACAAAACTAGTATATTCCTGAAAAAGTACTATTTTGAAAAATGTGTTATGCATATTGTACAACATGTATCTAGATATTGTGATGGTTGTCAACATCGTTCGTGGGTGCATACCTGTATTGATAAACAGTTTATTTGTGATCAAATGAACATTGAGTTTCCACCAATTGATATCGCAATAGACCTTAAAAGACTTCAATTGGAATTAAAATTATACGCTAAAGACAAACTAGTGCAAGAAGTTCAAAATACATTGTATCGACAATATCCAGAACCACTATCTGGTATGGATGTATGTGGAGTGTAATAAAATGATCCATTTCAATGAATTGTGTTTTTTCATTTCAAGTACAACCCCATGCTCTGACGTGTACTATTGCACCACAATGTTGCCAGAGGTTTTAGCTCTAAACAGTTTCGGTTCTTTACCAATGAGTGCACAAACTTTTAAAAATGTCAAACCAAAATTTTGAAACAAACATTTCAAACAAAAATCTTTGAAACAAAATTTTGAAACGAAAAAAATTCAAACAAAAAATTTCAAACGAAAAAATTCAAACAAAATTTTGAAACGAAAAAAAATTTCAAACAAAATTTCAAACAAAAAAATTTGGAAACGAAAAATTTCAAACAAAAATTTTAAACAAAATTTTGAAACGAAAAATTTTTAAACAAAAAAATTTTGAAACAAAAGTTGTCAAAAAAAATTTCAAACAAAATTTCGAAACAAAAAGTTTCAAACAAAAAAATTTCAAACTAAAAAAATTTTACGTTTCACGGTTAACCGTCAAACTTTATCCGGTTTTTAACTATTCGATTAACAAATAAACGGTTTCAGTGAGTGCAAAATGTTGAACGAAACCAAGATTTTTAAATGTTAAACAAAACTTAAAACTGAATACAGCAAAGATTTGAAAATCATCAACCAATCAGATTGCACGAAAGATAGTGATCAACCAATCAGATTGCAGGAAAGATAGTGATCATCCAATCAAATTGCATTAACAATAACTTTGCTAGTGTCAGATTACATCACCTTATGATTAAATTTCAAACTGTTGTAGCATGTATTGCCTTTCGTCTATGAGTCATAAGATTCAATAAGGTTAGCTATCAGATTTCAAATCAATCACCACCAATGATCTTAGACTATGAGCTGTGACTAAAGTTCAATGTATTGTTTCAAATTTCGCACCTTATGTTAAAATTCTGTTTATCACCATTCCCAAATTGAAAGAATACTTCTCTTGATATACCTAAGTCTTAGAGTTAATCATATCATTATATGTTCAATAAGGTCAATAATGTCCGTCAATTGTTTACCTGAGTAGAACCAACTGTTTAAGTGTGTACTCAAACTTAAGAAGTACCACAACAAAGGAAATGAATCCCTGTACACTACCTCATCAAGGACAATCACGTGGTACAACGTCTTGCTTACGTTTATATTTGGCGGGAATAATCAAAACCAATGACACATTCTCAAATTATCCTACAAAGTTTCAATGTACCAATGTCCTGGACTCCTAATCCCATCATAGGTTAATAACTGATCACGTGATCATAATGATTTACCCAATGAATGAGATACTATCCAATTACCAATTATTGATATGACAATAAGAAATGTACCCCTCCCAAAATTTAAGATTGGTACACAAATACGCATGTGTCTTATGAAAAAGTAATAAATCCTGTACTTATTCAATAATAAAGCCGGTCAATAACCTTTAAATTTTGAATATTTGGCCATAAGAGGAACACCAATGGGTCCTAGAAAACGTTTACCGAATTTTGTTATTTGATAATTCCCAAATTTAAAAGGGAACATAAACATATAAAGGTAATAAACCTCTGTACATACCCATATAACATGCTAAATAGGGGTCAATAACCTCCAAAATTTGATTTTTTGGTAGTCCTTTACCTATGAAAAGGTAACGATGTGGACCATCCAATTTTATAGTGGTACATATTGGAGTCCTGTACTATAATACCAAATGCTTATATTAAACAATTTCTAAAACCGAGTGGATGAGCCAAGATACCCCTCCCAAATTTTTAAAGGGTGCGTCAATGTACCCATGTCTTATGATAGGAAATGAACCCATATACATTACCATATAACCATATAAGGTAATAGAACCTCATCAAAGGGAAGAAATTGGGCCAAAAACCAAACACATGGTACAACATATTGCTTATGTTTATATTTTGGCAATTTTTACCCATGAAAGGGAACAAGATGGACCACCCAAATTTATCATGATACATGTTGAGGCATGTACTATGATACCAAATGCTCAAATTGGAAAATTTCCAAAATTTAAGGGGGTTGGCCATGGTACCCCTTCCAAAAATTTAAAGGGTGCATCAATGTACCCATGTCTTATAATAGGAAATGGACCAATATATACATGACCATATAACCATATAAGGTAATAGGACCTCATCCAAGGGGATAAATTGAGCCAAAACCAAACACGTGGTTGTACTAAAATTTGGGAATTTCGTACCCATGAAAGGAAACGAGGTGAACCACCAAAATTTATAGTAATTTATATTAGGGTCCTATACTATAATACCAAACATATAAAAGGGACAATTTCCAAAATTAAAGGGGTGCACAAATGTACCTATGTCTTATGATAGGAAATGAATCCCCATACGTGACCATATAACTATATGATGTAATAGGACCTGATCAAGGAGATAAATTAGGTCAAAATCAAACACGTGGTATAACGTATTGCTTACGTTTATATTTTGGCAATTTTGTACCCCTAAAAGGGAACGAGGTGGACCACCCAAATTTATCATGATACATATTAGGATCCAGTACTATGACACCACATGTTGAAATTAAGCAATTTCCAAAATTAAAGGGTTGGGCCAAGGTACCCCTCCTGGGGTGCATCAATATACCCATGTCCTATGAAAGGTAATAGACTCCTGTATACGCTCATGTAAACATATAAGGTAATAACACCTCATCAAATGGAATAAAATCGACCAAAAACCAAACACGTGGTATAACGTATTGCTTACATTTATATTTTTGGCAATTTTGTACCCCTAAAAGGGAACGAGGTGGACCACCCAAATTTATCATAATACATGTTAGGGTCCAGTACTATAATACCAAATATATAAAATGAGCAATTTCTAAAATTTAAGGGGTGGGCCAAAGTACCCCTCCCTAATTTTTAAAGGAGTGCACAAATGTACCTATGTCTTATGATAGGGAATAGACTCCTATACATAACCATATAACCATATAAGGTAATAACACCTCATCCAAGAGGATAAATTGGGCCAAAAGACCAAACACGTGGTACAACGTATTGCTTACGTTTATATTTTGACAATTTTGTACCCCTAAAAGGGAACGAGGTGGACCACCCAAATTTATCATAATACATGTTAGGGTCCGGTACTATAATACCAAATGTTTAAATTGGGCAATTTCCAAAATTTAAGGGGTGGGCCAAAGTACCCCTCCCAAATTTTTAAAGGAGTGCACAAATATACCCATATCTTGTGAAAGGTAATGGACCCCTATACATGACCATATAACTATATAGGATAATAACACGTCATCAAAGGGGATAAAATCGACCAAAAACCAAGCACGTGGTACTACGTATTGCTTACGTTTATATTTTTGGCAATTTTGTACCCCTAAAAGGGAACGAGGTGGACCACCCAAATTTAACCTAATACATATTAGGGTCCTGTACTATAATACCCAATGTTGAAATTGGTCAATTTCCAAAATTTAAGGGGTGGGTCAAAGTACCCCTCCCAAATTTTTAAAGGGGTGCATTAATATACCCGTGTCTTATGAAAGGGAATGGACCCCTATACATGACCATATAACTATATAGGATAATAACACCTCATCAAAGGGGATAAAATCGACCAAACACCAAACACGTGGTATAACGTATTGCTTACGTTTATAGTTTTGACAATTTTGTACCCCTAGAAGGGAACGAGGTGGACCACCCAAATTTATCATAATACATATTAGGGTCCTGTACTATAATACCCAATGTTGAAATTGGTCAATTTCCAAAATTTAAGGGGTGGGCCATGGTACCCCTCCCAAATTTTTCAAGGAGTGCATTAATATACCCATGTCTTATGAAAGGGAATTAACCCCTGTATACGCCCATATAACTATATAGGGTAATAATACCTCATCAAAGGGGATAAATTAGGTCAAAAACCCCCGAAATTTGACTTTTTGGCAATTTTTTACCCATAAAAGGGAACGATATAGACACCCAATACTAATAGAGGTACATACTATGGTCCTAGGCTACCACACCAAATTTTTAAATTTGGCAATTTCCAAAATTTAAGGGGGGTGGTCCTATGTACCCCTGCCAAAATTTAGGGGGTGGGCCAAGGTACCCCTGCCAAAATTTAGAGGGGGTGGTCCTAGGTACCCCTAGGTCATTGATCCCGGGCCAGGTCATTGACCTTTGACCTATGACGTCATAAAAATTTTTGCTGACTCGGCGAGCCATACGTCGGGGACTACTACTCCCACTCTTTTTTTCTGATTTACCGAAAGTATCTCCGTAATTTATCTCTATTATATTCGGTTATTCTCATTTTACAGTTATTTCCAGTAATCTTGAACGACAGGGACACGAACACAGATACATCGAGGACATTTAATATTTCAAACGCTCTCCCACCGGGAATCGAAACTGACACCCCGCCTACTAAACTATCCGATGGGTGTGGTACCTGGTCGTAAGCTTGAAACGGACAACATCGTGCTCGTAGGTTTTCTCGGGACACTCCCACTTTCTCATTCCACCAATTCGTCCATTTTAATTCACTTGGTTTCATCATAGTCTTCCTCAACCTAACAGGCATAATCGTGGGACATTAAACGTAAAAATTACATTTAGGGATGTACACGAGACGAGTCGAGACAGAATTTTCCTGACAAAATTCGAGTCGAGACACACCTCTTCCAATAGTGACATATACATTTTTCGAGTCGAGACATCGCTTTTACAGCACATTTTCGAGACGAGAAGCCTCAAATCTTGTCTCGTGCGCATCCCTAATTACATTTTCAAGCTATTAATCCAAACTAATCCGAACCGAGAAACAGTTGTATATTCTATTGCTCATTAACGTGTTTTCGCAATATATATATATATATATATATATATATATATATATATATATATATATATATATATATATATATATATATAGAGAGAGAGAGAGAGAGAGAGAGAGAGAGAGAGAGAGAGAGACCATAATGGAATACCATAAACAACTCTCATGAAATATACCAGATTGTTTTACATGCTTCTAATATAGGTATGCTAAATAAAACAAAGAAAGCTGTCAATACAAATATTTTAATTACGTGATATAAAGGTTCCAAAGATTATTTGAAAAATGCAAAAAAAAAAAAAAAAAAATGTAGTAAATGAGCTGCAAAGTGACAAAAAGAAACAGAAGCAAAGAAGTAAAATTTGCAATGTGACTTTTTTTTTTTAGGGTTGTAAACTTAGGTAAAAGAAAAATTATTATATATGCTGCCTAGTGTTAGATATGCTGCAAAATGTCCAGTGAGAAATCTATGTCTATTTACAGAAGTCACAGATATAAACACCTTTGTCATATCCAGCACATTCATTGTGAACCCAGGATGGCACATCATACATATCACCCATTTTTCACCGCCTTTATCTTCAGAAAATTTTGATGAGCAGAAGAGGCACTCAGCGTCTTCTTCTGTCTCTGGTTGATCATTATCGGAAATGCTACTAAACGTTGATGATTGATCATCATATGCGCTGATGGACATAGATTTTTCGGAATCTTAAGTTTCACTTTGGGGACGACTGTCATCACATTTGTTTCGTAACGTACTTTTCGTGCATTTCTTAGTTAATTTTACCTTTTCTTCTGTTGCATTCTTGTTTTTCTTACCCTTGTTTTTTGCACTGTTCTTCATTTTTAATTGTTTTCCACTATCGACAGCTTTTACAGACTTCTTTAACTGATTTTTGTAAGGTGATGAAGTCATTATGACTACAGAGCCTTCTTAATCGACTGCCTTCCCTCTTCTTCATTGCGGGCAATGGTAATATTTGCCATGGGGTTATATTGCTGCCAGATGATTCACATCCTGAAGCTTCAATGGCGATTGGACAAGCAGAGGTAGGTGAAAGGTTGTCTGAAATATATGGGAGAGAAGTGTTTGATATGATTGATGTAGAAGGATGAGGGAGTCCAGGTGAAGGTTCAGAGCCTAGTAGTAGTGTAGGAGGGGAATAGAGATCTCGTGAAGATTCAAAGCCAGGTACTGATCTATATTGTTGTGCGTGCTTTGCTTCTAGAAAGTCACTATCATTGAAAATGTGGGGATTTAGGGGCCAAATTCCCGCCACTCTAAAACCATTAATGGCGCTTGAAGCAGTTTATGCTTTCACGTACGCTTTTCCAAAGAGTTCTGCTACCTCAAATGCAGAGAGAGGCCGCACACAACCGTCTTCTGTCCTAGCAGTTCTCATCCAAATCCTGATCTCTTCACTGTACTACGTTTTTAAAGGACTCATGAAGGTTCTGTCAAGAGGCTGCAGTCTGTGCGACGAATGTGGAGGAATACAAAGTATGGACACATTATTGCTTCTCGCCAAATATAAAACTTCTAAATTCCTTGAGAGGCATAATGGCCATCAAGAATGAGCAACAATGGAGATTCTTCAGATGGCCTTGTGTTTAATAAAATGTCTGGACCATTCAGTGAAGAGATTACTCTGTACCCACCCAGAAGGATGACACGGTCCAATAGATCCTTCAGGAGCACCGCGCATGAGGTGATTTGACCACTTTGTCCTTGGAAATATTAGCATGGGAGGAACATAAATACCCGTAGCACTCTTACACGTTATTAGGTCACTAAAGAGCCTCGTTCTGCAGAGCTAATTGCGTCTATTTGACGTTTTCCTTTGTGTGCAAGAACTTGAGGAACTTTTGATTGAACGCCAGTCAGAAATGTCTCATTAATGTTAAATATGCGATCAGCAGAAATGTTCTTATTATCAATCTCCGATTGCAAAAGGTCAAAGAAGTGGGTCACTTTTTTTCTTTACAAAAGCCAACAGTTCGATTGTATGACGTTTCTGTCGGTTTTCTGAAAGAAAGTTTTTCCTTGTGTCTCTTCATAAACAATTTGAGCCGTCTTTCCTGCAAACTCGTGGCACTTTGAAAACGAGTGTGTAAGTCCATTTTCTTTGGCTAATTGATATGCCATAATTCGCACATCCCTACGAGTAAGAACAAATTGTGTCTTCCACAACTAACAGATATTGGACCAGTTCCTCCTTCATTTACGGTGTTAAAATTGGTTTTCTTCCTAGCTTCTTCACAACAGCTTCTTCAAGACTCAATTTACATGACGCCAAGCGAAAAAATGTTGTCCGAGGTACATTACATATTTTGGCCACCTTCAAAAATCCCATTTTCTTCTTACTCACATCGTGAATTGCACTCCTCATTGCGTTGTGGTCCCAAGTCTTCCGCTGTTTATTCATCTGGGAAACGAAACCAAAAGATTACATAAGACTAAATATGGAATACTATTCCATATTTAAAACCTTATGGTATTCCATATTGCAAGGCTCGCCATATTTGTTTTCATAACCACAAAAATGGTATTTAGCCTAGTTAAATAATCTAACTTGCATAGCCAATAGCTAGAAAACACCAACTTTCCGCGTGATTCACTGTCAATAATTTCAAATTACAATGTGACTAAGAAAATTACTTCTGAAACACTCACCTTCGATAATCAACAATTGCGAACATCGACTCCTTGAAGTATTACGTGCAATAAATTGCTAACTTAACCACAAACTGACCAGGAACGTATGACAGGGTACATAGTCAAGCGTCTCCGGGCACCTTCACGAGAGTGCACCACCTACCAGGGTAGATATGGTGGTATTCCATATTCTCAACCCTATTCCATATTTAGGTACTTTCCTCTCTCTCTCTCTCTCTCTCTCTCTCTCTCTCTATATATATATATATATATATATATATATATATATATATATATATATATATATAAAAACATGGGGAATCGTAATTCCATTCAAAAATGAAACAGCAGACTCATAATATCTTAACTTAAAACGAAACCATTACATATCGTTTGGAACTTTTCCAAAATATATACGGATATTCTGAAAAGTGGCAATATAATATCTGTTTTCAGACAAACCTGAACCAAAGTACGGTTCGTTTTCTGAAATAAACGTATACATTCTCTTTCAAGCTCAAACCGAACCCAAACCAGTTAAAAGACCAGAGATGGTGTAGGCCAATGAAAACTTGACCCACGATCCACTGACTCACCGCGACCTACTCTGACCCATGATCCACCTGACCCACCATCCACTATGACCTACTCCGACCCACCACCCACCATGAACCACTGATCCACAAAAACACATCGTCAACTCTGATCCATGATCCACGGCCTCTTCTCTACTGACTAAAGAGTTTACACTTGTAATAAAACTAGGTTGTGAAATTCTAACTAGTCAGAGTTTGAATTTCTACGGTCAATCGCTCAAGCACCGCTCTGTTACAATAACGATGGATCTGACTTTTACGATATGAAATGGTAAAGTGTTTGGTAAAATTACGATGAATTTCAATTAAATTATTGTGGTCTAATTATTTCCTTGTTCAATTAAAGATACTTTTCAGTAGAAAAACGAATGAAATTATTGAAGTCCCAAATCAAGGTAAATGGACCAACGTACAGAAGCTTATATTGTACATTACAAATTTTATGTCTATTTTTCTCACAGCTTTATGAGTTGATTGCCCTGTGCTCTAAGCGCTCCATATAATAAACAAGCTTCAGCAATTATTATAGTAGAAAGCGCATTGTAAGAAGGATCGGATCCAGGGGGGCGATCGGGGCAATGTCCCCTCCGCAGAAGAGGAAACTTTCTTATTTTATATATAAATAAAACGCATCCCACAGTTTGGAGCTCTTAGAAGTAGCTCTAAGTAACAGTATTACAATCTACCGACCCCCAGAAGTCCGTCTTGGATCCGCCGCTGATGGTAAGCATATATAGATATATGATGTGAGGCACTATATTGTTTGTTTCTCAATTAATATCGATCATTTTTTATTATTTTTATTAACTAACCAACTCTCAATTTACCAAATATAGAAAGTGTCGCCCCTCCCCATAAAGGAGAAGTTTAGAAGACCCTCGATGATGTTCTGTGCATTAATGTACTGAATTTCAGCTCCGTAAGTTGTACTGCTTGTGAGATACTCAATTTTTTTCGCAAAAATTCGGATAACCACTATCCCTTAGGATATTATAATGAAAGCAATATGATAACTTCCAAGTTTGGATTAAGGCCTAACTATATACCAAAATTTATTTCATTTGACTGCAATTTGGCCGTGATGATTAGGCACACATAGTTACATTAAATTATTTTATACAATAATTTATATATTATAGTGATTCAAAAATGTATTTTTCCAGTAGTTAACTCCTCTAAAAACTCACAGGCTGTGTGTCTCGAAAGCCACGTAGTAGTATAAGTCCTATTGCTATTATTACAATTACAAATATCAATATTCAAAAATGCCTCAAGTTCTTTTTTCACTTAGAGATACTCATCTCAGGTGAGTAAACAGAAACGAATGAAAAAGGGAAATGGAGGCCTTGAAAGTAAAACGTAGATAAATTGACCAGTGTTCAGAAGCATATTTTTAAATCACGCTCGACCCTACTCATAGGAGCTAAATACGCGGATCAGTTTCTTGCCATAAATATAGCAGTTTCTAGCATAAATATAGCAGAAATCAAATGTTTGTTGCTGGCGGTCTTCGTGGCCGAGCGTACTAGCGCTAGTAATTATAATTGCTTTTGATGTGGGTTCAAACCCAGGCCAAGGAATTTTTTTTATTTTTATAAAAAAATAATACTCAAAAAAGTTATTTACTTACGTTACGTGTGCAGTTTTTGCTATACGATTCCACTGTATAAGTAGTAGTAGTAGTAGTAGTAGTAGTAGTAGGAGGAGGAGGAGGAGGAGGAGGAGGAATGGGCTTAAAGCCGCGCAGGGCTCGTTTTGTTCCACCTTGACTGCCATAATATAAATTTAACCTCAACTGCTCCTTCAATGTTCTTCAATTCCAACAAAGTGACAATTTTCTGCTATTACTACTATAATACACAATACATACACCAGAAGGTTTGGACAATCGCAAACTGCAACCAATCAGAAACGTGAATTAGTTTCTATGGCTAGCATCGAGGATGTTCAGAAAATGCTGTCTACAATGCAGTGAGCAGAGTGGGTCATGGTGGGTGGTGGGTCGCAGTGGGTCACGGAGGGTGGTGGGTCACAGTGGGTCACATGCTGTTGATCCACGACCTACTGACCACTCAGACCCACTCTAACTCTTGTGGAACACGTATAGTACCTAGATTGTAGTTGATGTTACTATTGTCTCGTGAAATCAACTGGCATTATGTAGTTCAAATTTGGAGATAAAACCCCTATAGTTCGCTCTTTCCGCCCATATATATATATCTTCCAGGTGTTCCAGTAAACAAAGACATTTGGCGGTTGATTCCTGACACCAATAGAACATAAAATGTACAGACCAACCTGGGTGCACAAATGCTTCCTTTCAGAGTTGTAGGCTGCCGAAAACATGAAAAAATGAACTTTAAAAGGCCCATAGCTCCAAAGCTAATGGACATGCTTCAGACACATTTACGGGAGTGTCCCGAGAAAACCCACGAGCACGATGTTGTCCATCTCAAGCTTACTTGCCTTGGGAACGAACTTACCTACCTTGATTTGGGACTTTAAAGTTTTCCTCTGTTTTTCCACTGAAAAGTATCGATAATTCAACAAGGAAATAATTAGACCATGATAATTTAACTGAAAGTCATCGTAATTTTTTCCATGACAAACATTTTACCATTTTATATCGTAAAGGTCAGATCCATTGTTATTGTAACAGAGCGGTGCTTGAGCGATTGACCGTAGAAATTCAAACTCCGATTAGTTAGAATTTAACAACCTGGTTTTATTACAAATGTATACTCTTTAGTCAGTAGAGAAGAGGCCGTGGATCATGGGTCAGAGTTGACGATGTGTTTTTGTGGATCAGTGGTTCATGGTGGGTGGTAGGTCAGAGTGGGTCACGGTGGGTGGTAGGTCAAGTTTTCATTGACCCTCGCCATCTCTGGTCGGTTAACTTGTTTGGGTTCGGTTTAAGCTTGAAAGAGAATGTGTATGTTTATTTCAGAAAACCAACGGTACTTTGGTTGAGGTTTGTTTGAAAACAGATACTATATTGCCACTTTTCAGAATATCCGTATATATTTTGGAAAAGTTCCAAACGATATGTAATGGTTTCGTTTTAAGTTAAGGTATTATGAGTCTGCTGTTTCACTTTTGAATGCAATTACGATTCCCTATGTTCGCTCTCTCTCTCTCTCTCTCTCTCTCTATATATATATATATATATATATATATATATATATATATATTGTGAAAACACGTTAATGAATAACGGAAAATACAACTGTTTTTCGGTTCAGATTGGTTTGGGTTAACAGCTTGAAAATGTAATATTTACGTTTAATGTCCCACGATTATGCCTGTTAGGTTGAGGAAGACTATGATGAAACCAAGTGAATTAAAATGGACGAATTGGTGGAATGAGAAAGTGGGAGTGTCCCGAGAAAACCTACGAGCACGATGTTCTCCGTCTCAAGATTACGACCCAGGTACCCCAACCAACAAATAGTTTAGTAGGCGGGGTGTCAGTTTCGATTCCCGGTGGGAGAGCGTTTGAAATATTAAATGTCCTCGATGTATCTGTATTCGTGTCCCTGTCGTTCAAGGTTACTGGAAATAACTGTAAAAGGAGAATAACGTATAATAGAGAAAAATTACGGAGACACTTTCGGCAAATCAGAAAAAAGAGTGGTCTGAGTCACCAGATTCCAGTTAATGATTTGAATTACTCTTAAAACCACTTTCTCCTCTATGTTCCTGCGTGTTTGTAAGTCTTTTTTTAAATTTAAATTTGATTTCTCTGGACTATAGTATTTTATCATGACCGAAATCAGTGTCTCATCGTTAATAAAATATTGAAATCGTAAATGTTTGCAATTTCCAACATACACGAGTGTTTCTTGACTCTTACTTGAAAGAGCACTCTTAGGGTAGTAACTTGAGCATTCATTTTGTAATTTAGGGGTCCGCGATTCAATTCTCGCCAAGGAAGTTAAGAAATATTTTATAATTTACAATGTTCTAATTTCGGACGTATAATAACATGAAAAATAGTCAATTTCTCTCGTTCTTTCAAGTTAGAGTTGAAACGACTTCCTTCATAGGGGAAATACTGACAACATGACGTCACAGTTTACAATCTCGATTCGTACTCTCTGAAAACTAGTGTGTTTAGCAAACCATTCATGAATACATAAGGTATGAATCATAAATGTGTCTGAAACATTGTTGTTTTATTGTGGAATTGTTTCTAAGTTCTTCCACTCTTACTAGAAATAATAATAATATTTTCGTTCGCCATCTCCAACACGTCCCATATATCTGTTCAACCAAAATTTGTAAATAGGAACTATTCTTTTTTATATTTGTATGTATATTTTGTTAAAAATATCAACATAACCCATACATAATCCAAAGTCTTTTACCCGAAGAAAGGGCGTTCTATGTATCATGATGAAGACAAATGCTACTTAGTTTCTGTTAAGGCATCCAAAGGTTCGATTTTCATATTTTCCAGGAGCTGACACCTTTTTACCCTTCTTTACCTTCCAAGGTATCTCTTATAAGGCAATTCATCCTTATAGAGGGTCAAACAAATTTCTTTTTTCTTTTCTTAACTTCAGTATGCTTATTTGCATTTTACTAGGACGTAATATTGATGTCTCAAATATTCAGTAATAATAATGTAGAAAGTATTTTACTGTATGTTTTAAGGAAAATAACTTTGGTAAAAATAATTGAATATCACTCAACAGTAAGGCATGTAATAAACTAATTTTTAGGATATGCAGAGGTAATTATAAAAGCTTTGCTACAAAAATACCTAAACAGACCAGAATTTAATGAGCTCTGAAATATGCAGTAAAAAAGTCTATAGCCTATAAGATTCAGTCTACAGAGCAATTGTTACTTAAAGAATAGACATACACTATTTCGAGAATCGAGACAAGACGAAGAATGTTTACGATACTTTTCGTCTCGTTTCGATTCTCATCTCCAAAACGAGACATTAATTTGAGTTAGCCTTGTCCCGTCTCGAATGTAAAATGTTAATTCTCATGTTATTTTGCTTGTTTTAGAAACGAGATGAGAAATTCCTCTTCTCGTGGGCAACATTCAACAAAACCGAAATATTCTTTCCAAAAGTCACGTTTCTTCTTGTAATGGTATGACCTGAGCGATAATTAGCTCCTAGCTTTTAATCTTCTACGAGATAATAATAATTATTATTAGTTTATTATTATTTCTTAAGATATGATAGTTTAAGTATTGAAACATCCGAGTATTAAATATGTGAACATAAAACGTGTGTCATCGCCACCAAAAATTCTAAAGTAAGTAAGAAAAGAAGTATGAAAAAAGAAGTAAGAATTTAAAGTAACAAAAAATACCTCCGACAAAGATTCGATCCAAGAAACTCCAGAGTACTGATCAAGCACCTTGACCAGTGATCCACGATCACTACGCGGTAAATGATTTGTCTTTAGTGTGGTTACATTAGGTTTCTTTGCCTCCGCTTGGAAAGTTGTATGTTACTTTTCTTCATTTTAAAACGTCTTTCGTATTTCTTTTATCATGATATAAGTCAATAATCTTCGGCATAGTTTATAGTAGTAACTTGAGTTCTTTTTAAACCTTTGGTTTAGAAGTTTGTTTCTTTCTCCATACGAAACTACAGATATGACAGATTTAATTCTCATACTCTGCATTTGTTTCAAAGCAGTCGCCATTACCTTGTCAAAGACTTATGTTCGCTACGATACAACACTGTGGTTAATTTGTTCGAAACCTATTACCAAATAATTACAGAGAATGTATATAGTTTTCTCAGGGGTGTAGCCAGCAGGCAGGGGCGGATCCAGGAAGGGGGGGCGATCGGGGCGATCGCCCCCCCCCCCCAGAAGAGGAAACTTTCTTATTTTATATATATAAATAAAACCCATCAAAAAGTTTGAAGCCCTTAAAAGTAGCAGTATGACAACCCACCGCCCCCCCAGAAGTCGGTCCTGGATCCGCCCCTGCCAGCAGGTTTGTGTAGGAGGGGCCCCTCGTTTTTCAGGAGGGGGGCAGCCACAATGTGCAAAGCAAAAAAAAAAGTGTTGCTGCTAGTGTTTTTGAAGCCTGAAAGAAAGGAAAATTTTTGTTTCCTTCTGGAAAACTAAAAATACTATTTTAGCTTCTTCGTTTTGTTCTTCTTCTTCTTCTTCTTCTTCTTATTATTATTATTATTATTATTATTATTATTATTATTATTATTATTATTATTATTATTATTATTTTCTCCATAAATTATATTCAAGGTAGTTTTATTTATACTTAATCAATAACTACTGCCCCGGACCAAACGCTATACTTTTGTGCATAACTATAAAGGTAAACAAGAAAGTTCTGTCCCTTTTCGTGGTGGTCTGTGTTCAATTGAGCCTCACATCGTGAGTTGAATGCGAGTGGAGATAAGGCGAACGTCAGTTGTTGGTGTGGGAATATCCAACATATTATCTGGTTGTGGCAATTCAGATACACCGTGAACTTGCGTAAAGACAGAGGGAACATGGGACATTCACAGAGCGTCATAGACAGCATGTTTGCTTGCCGTAAGCTTGCCTGCCGCTGTTATTTGATTTTATTTCGCTTTGGGTTATACACAAAAGCTTATTTCTGCTTAGCGCAAGCTGTAGTGCGGGCAACCCACGCTTCACTTGCGAGACGCTTTTCTTTAGATTGAAGTAAAAAGCCAGCGCGCGTTCGATTTTCAGTTGTTCTCAGAAACCACGTGACGCTGACCTCTTAACTTTCGGCAATAAGGTAGTATTCGCGTTGTTAGCGTCTTGTTAGCATTCAGCTTGAATAAAGGACAAACTTAATTTTTTTTTAATTGTGCCATCTAGTACTCTAGTACTCTAGTCCCACGTACCTATAATGTCGCTCTTTATTTCCTCATATTTCTTGAACCATGAGGCATAACGAATTGTAGTATTTATGTATAAAGCATAAATGTGAACATAGATGGCAGCAGGTTTGAGCCTACTTATTTCGCGAAAGAATACAGAACTGTTGGAGATATTTTAATATAAACTTCAAGTTTAACTTACAGTATAAACTTTATCTGAACGCTGTGTTTAAAGTATAAACATTTTTCTGCGTTTTTATATATAAAAAGGTAGAAATTTCAAGTACTCGCGGCAACATCCTAGATATTTGTAAGAAGCAACGGCGCGTTGCTTGTCACAACTAGATACTGATCCAAGGAGCCTAACCTCTCTTGTGTATGTTAATGTGCTAGCTAGGACCAAGTGTAGCATACGCATTTGTGAGCGCAGCACACGTACGACACTTAGAGGGTTGACGGAAGTTTTCACTTTCGGAGGGCAAACTTGCTTTTTGAATCTCATTCATAATCTTTTCGTTCATTTTCATCTTAATTTGGGCTTCGGCCCTAGGATACATCATCACTATGACGGACTCTGGCAATTCACTCGGACAATCAAATCTTGGTCGACATTCTGGCTTACCACAAACGCTTCATGCTACTCCAAGCACTTCTCTATCACAACCGGCATACCGAGGACCATCCACTCGCACCCGGCATTTCTCGTGGGGAAACGAACCTTTGCCAAACACATCTAAAGATCGACATCCATCTAGCGAGTCTACACAGTCTGCTAAACGTATACGGTCTCGTTCACCTCTGACTTCAATGGATATCGATCCACAGCATAACCCTACTGCGAAGTCTTCAAATCTCGCTTCAACACAAGCTAATATCGAACTTCATCACTTCCTTCTTACTGACTACGATGTTAAATACACAAATCCAAAAATGATCTTTCTTCAAATAATGAAGTACGTTCCTCGAGTACGGGACACCCTAGCTCAAATAGTTAAGACCAAAAATGGCTATATTCTTAAATCGAAGGATCCAAATTTTGGAATAACTATACGGAATAAAGCTTCTTACGAAATCTTTGGTAAGAATGCTAAACTGTCGAAACTAACGGACAAACGACAGAAGCAGCCTCCGCCACCTAGAAAACCACCTTTTCTATCAGTTGTGATCAAAGGTGTTTCACCGGATCTCACAGATGCAGAAATTCAGGAGGAACTTAAACAAGAAGGCATTTCAGTTGACAAATGCATTCGTATTAGAAATAATAATGGGCCGACATATCTAGCTCGCGTTCTGTCACAGCGACAAAACACAATTGATTACCTTCTTCGTTTTGGTGCACCTATCTATAAGCGAATCCATCGGGTTGAACCGTCTAAGACTAACGGACCATTACCGATTCGCTGTGAAAAGTGTCAGATATACAATGACCACAATACAGCCAACTGTCCTAATCAACCGAAATGTGGCTATTGTTCCGGGCTTCATGACACCAAAACTTGTACTAATCTGAAAGGGCCACCTAAATGCAACACATGTGGTAGTGGACTTCATCCTACGTACAGCTACCGTTGCAAAGCTAAACCAGCACCAGCACCTGAACGTCCAGAATTAACTGTGCCATTAAAAACAACAGACACTACAGTTCAACCCAATCAATCCATATTACCTCCACTCACAGTAGAAGATTTTCTCCGCTTCACCAGTTTAGTTCTTCAAAACATTTTTCCATTTCAGAGAGCCCATATTACACAACATATCATTTCTGCCGCAAAGTCAATTTTTCACATAAATCTTCATGCCACCTACTCCAACAATTATGTTCATTTCCATGTTGGATCTTTGGAAACTGCAGTCTAACCTCATATATATACTTTTCATTATGGAGATTAGTTTTCTCTTTGTTAATATTCGTTCATTTTTTCAACATAGACGTTTATTAGAAGCTCTGTTACTCGAGGAACATATCAATGTATTTGCACTAAATGAAACTGCGTTGAAACCAAATATATTAGCTCGCATTCCTGGATATCTACTACTACGTCATGATTATCACGACCACATGGCTCGTGGCCAAGGTGGAGTCGCAATAGGACATTCTCCAAAATATCCAATTAGATCATATACCCCACAAGCTTTCGAGAATATCCCGGAATACCTACTTTGTTCCATATACTTCCCATCAATAACCATAAATTTCAGCACAATCTATATTAGACCACGCCAACCTTTACCGTTAGAATATTTCAGAAACATCGCGAATGCCTTTTCCAATATCATTATCATGGCAGATATTAATATCCACAGTCGGAGTGCTCGAGAAAAGGATGAATTTCAACAGTATATAACTGATCATCATCTTTATATGCATGTTCTTCCTAAGCACACCAGGCCTATAAGCCAAACTACACCAGATGTTGTCATTACATCTCTGAATCTCATAAATAAGTGCCAGCTTGAAGTGCTTGATTCTATTGGTAGTGACCATCATCCAGTTAAACTAACGTTAACACATGGACTTCCAGCTCGTCCTGTTATTGCACCTCGCTCTGTCTTGAGATATGATAAGGCTCATTGGCTTGAATTCCGACAAGAAATTGAGGATACTCTTCATAGTGTAACACCACCTACCAATGATACCGACCTCGCTTCTTGTCTCAGTACTATAACTACTGCAATACAACATAGCTCTCAACATCACATTCCAATAGAACAAGTTCATCCTTATAAACCGAAATTGCCTCCAACCTACCTCGCACTTGCACAGAAGGCGCGACAACATCTTCGCGATTATTATCGTACAGGAAACCGTGAATCTCTTCAGCACCACCGTCAATGGCAACGCACAGTTAAGAACTATCTGGATGCATATAAACGCAGGAATTGGATTAAAACCTGTACTAACTTATCTGAGGAGGCACATCCTTCTCGATATTGGAAGCGTTTCAATCAACTTGCTGGAAAGAACACCAAAACTACCTATCCTCTCATTGACCATGGCACACCTCTTTTTTCGGACCAAGATAAAGCAAACGCCTTTGCTACTCAGTTACAGACAGTATTTACTCCTTCTGCCGCTTCCACACGTTCAGAACGGATAAACATATCTAGCATCCCTGCTCTGCAGCCCTCCACAGAGCATGTCATAGATCCGGAACATCCTCTTACAGCACCTATCACCACTGCTGAACTTCACACCGTACTAAAGAGGAAAAAGAATACAGCACCAGGAATTGATAACATCTCTTACCGTCATATCCAAGAAGCTCCACAATCACTTCTGGTCCTCCTTGTAGCAATCTTCAATTTCATCCTACAAACTGGTTTTTATCCACTGGAATGGAAAGTATCGAAAGTCTGCATGTTTCACAAACCAAATAAGCCTATACATTCTGTCAGCTCATATAGACCAATCCAACTTACTTCAGTGTTCAGTAAGCTCCTAGAAAAAATTCTCGTGTGCCGGCTTCATTCATATCTGGAGGCACGCAACATACTACCTATTCATCAAGCAGGTTTCAGACCACGCTTCTCAATTAATGACCAATTGCTTCGCCTTAGCACTATAATCACAAACCAGTATAACAAAGCATTCCCATCATGCCTTATACTCATGGATTTAGAAAAGGCTTTTGATAAGGTTTGGCATTATGGACTAATTAAAAAACTTCAGTCACTCAACCTTCCCATGTGCTATTTGAGGCTCATTCATTCTTTCCTTACACATCGTATTGCTTACGTCACTGTTGGTAATGTGCTATCTTGGCCTATATTTCCATTTACTGGAGTTCCTCAGGGATCAGCTCTTAGCCCCTTACTTTATATACTTTATGCTTCCGACATACCTCCAACTCCACACAATGTATTTACTTTTCAATATGCAGACGATACGGCTTTCCTCGCTCTTGGCAAAACTGTACATCAACTTAATACTGCTCTTCAAACTACACTCAATAATTTCATCACCTGGTGTAAGAAGTGGCATCTAACTATCAACGAAGAAAAAACACAAGCAATAGTGTTCTTGCCACCTAAAAGACGTTCCAGAATTCACAGAAACCCAACTCTTTTCCGAGTCACTGTAGATGGATATCTTATACACCCAACATCGACTGTTACCTACTTAGGCGTGGTCTTCGATTCCAAGCTCACTTGGAACGCCCACTTGAAGAGGCTAACAGATAAGGCTAAAAATAGATTGAATCTCTTACGCCGACTCACTGGAACAACTTGGGGCCTGAAAGCGGATGTCTTGCTTCACACCTATAAGGCGTTCCTCCGCCCCGTCCTCACTTTTGGACATACGGCCTGGTGCAATGCTTCTGCTTGTTATTACGAAAAGCTCTGCATACTGGAGAGACACGTGATTCGTCTAGCCTATCGCCTAAAACTACCATATCCCACATGGCTCACCTATGAATACATCTCCTTTCCGAAAATTACGGAACATCTTGCAGAACTACGTATTAGATACGTCAACTCTCGCATACACACAGGTCATCCGCTCTTTTTAGACATCCTTCACTCCGACGCTCTCACCGACTCCACCTTTAGGTACAAACTTTCACCATTAAATATATTTATATCTCTATATATCAACAACACGCACCTGACACCGGACGAACGAGAAATTTACGACATATATTTCATTGACGATCACATTCCTCATCTTTTTCCATTATTGCACAGAGATCCTCACCATTAACAAGGGCTTCCCCCTGTGTTCATCAGTCCCGAGTCGCCCCGGGACAGAAGATATAACCCTGCATCTGTCTGATTAACACATTAATGTTTGTGACGTTCTAGCACTTCATCTCATTTCTCATCTTCATTACTTTACAATTACTCTGGCCACATGTTGCACCTATTCCTTATTTTTGATTCTCTTGCACTATATCATAAGTATGTTTTTTTTTTTGCACTATATCATAATGCACTGTTACAGTTAATCTAGTTCTATATAATATGTTTATCAGCATAAATAAAAATAAGTGTAAAATGATGATATGAAATTAAATTATGATGAGTTCACAACCCTCATAATAGATGTTCCACTTCAACTGATAATAAAGAATATCCCATAGCCCATCCACTACTTTTTCCTGCGCCTATTTTGTATATCAGAATCACATGCCAAAGAGAGGGCGTAACCCTCTGAGAGGCAGGAGGATAAAATCTATTATCCATAGACCTGAATTCTATAAGAGAGAAATATGTCTCTTCCTCCTTAACTAATAAAAAAAAAAAAGTCACAACTAAAACGTAACAATTATGCTTATTTTGATGTTTTGCAAAAGCGGATCGGAGACTTGGGTGTCTTCACGGTTGTGCATTTGCTTCAATAATTTGGAAGTTGAAGGAACAATATATTGTAGCATAGATTTAGTCACACGGTTAAATTATGCTGATTTCATACTGTTTTATCTAAATTCGATTACTGCAAGCTTCCATATAACTTGTTTGGCGTGTGTTTCGCTTGCAATAAGCTTATTAAAGCTTGCCATATAATCGGCTTGCGTTTGAGATAATTTGACTTGTGTTTAACTTGTGAGGACAAGCTTGCCCCAAGCCTTGCCCAGATGTAACTAACTAGCTTGCCACAAGCTTGGAGCAAGATAATTGGCTTGCATAGTATAGCTTGCGGCAAGCTAATTGACCTTGCGACAGCAAGTTTGTGGCAACTTGCAGCAAGTTTAAATTGCTGTCTGGATACATAGTATTTTGCCTTGCCATATGCAAGTAATCAGAGAAAGTTAATTTATATTAAGAATAGATATGTTCTGTAATTAAATATACGCAGTGAATGAGAAAAAAATAAGAATAGCTATAATACCGTGTTTCGAAACACCGACCGCCTCCTACGCACAACATTCAAGTTATCATTTGTCATTGGTTTTGATTATATCAAAGGTTTCACTGATATATCTTACACCTTCATAATGTACACTTATAAATTCTATAAGTAATATTTGTGTATTTTAATCACGGATACTTCTACCTAACAAATCGGCCCCATTTAAGAAATTATCAGCTGTATTGGAAGCTTGTTTTTCACGTGTGGCTAAACTATCTGCATAACGAATGTGGTACAATGTAAATATGATTTGCTTTAAAGGAAGTGAGTATTATGTCGTTTACGTATCAAAGTATTTATTCTAGTCTATTGCTCTCAACGGGTCGGGTCGGGTCGGGTTAACTGACCCGACCCGACAAGAGTGACCCGACCCTAGCTGACCCGACCCGTTTGAGAGCACTATGGTCACGACACTGGATGAACGCCAAAATGCACTCCCATTGGGAATTAAACCCGGACCACGTGTACCGAAGTCTTACACGTTAACCCAGCGTTTCCCAACCGGTGTGCCGCGGCACACTGGTGTGCCGTGAATGGGCCGCTGGTGTGCCACGAG
This sequence comes from Thermobia domestica, assembly GCF_964235325.1. Lineage (NCBI taxonomy): Eukaryota > Metazoa > Arthropoda > Insecta > Zygentoma > Lepismatidae > Thermobia > Thermobia domestica. The sequence continues at coordinate 93,931,393 of NC_137464.1, forward strand.
GAATCGAAACAAAATTATTAATTTTATAGCAATCAAATTGCAAAACGTAGGGGAAATGTATATCTGTATTTCACATTACAATGAACCTCTACTATTAATCTACAAATTTAAATTTCATACCGGTTACTGTTCGGTACATTTCTAATGTTGAAAAAAGTATATGTTACCATTGTTATGACCATTATTGCTTCTTTATTGTTGCAGACTATTTCGTAACATGAAAATTTAAAATATCATTCAATTCTTCCGACGAATTACCTACATTTGTGTTTTAAAAGTAAAAGAGATTTGTTTGTTCGTTCGTTATTTAGTGATCTTCCTTGTTGTAAAATGTTGGACACAGTTTTTAAAAAGAAAGCGTATTTAAAAAAAAAAACTGAGTCCAATATTTCATTGCAATTGTTTACTATTTTAAAATTATAATGAAAAAAAAGCATAATGATTTACCACGGGAGAAAACCCAGTGATAGAGCTTTCTTCTCTGTGAGAAAATCAATAATCAGAAAAAAAATACCACTGTGTTTTATATTTACAAATAATAATATCTATAAGTGTGCCGCGAGAATCCAAATAACACCCGTAGTGTGCCGCAAGTTGAAAAAGGTTGGGAAACGCTGCGTTATCCACTAGCTAGATCAAGCGGGGTATTTGTATATGCATCTTAATGAATATTTGGCACTTTTGAGGTTTGGTTATTTCTTTTTATAACTGATAACAATGTCCGACGTGGGAGAATTTTTTTTCTTGCTTTAGTTCTATGTGACGAAATTTTTCTTCAAGGTCAGTGTTCTTACCTGCTCGGAAGGCAGGGAGTCTTCTCAGAAGGCAATAGCAAGAGTCTCTTGGCGGAGACAAAAGGAAATAACTTTTAACTACAATGATAAGGGTTGAGGAAACGGGAGAACAGCTGTGGTTTTTTTCCAACCTTTCAACTTTCATTCCAAACTTTCTCGGTAATTAAAACGTATTTTACAGTATATATAGTTGCAAGTAAGAAGATACATAATATGAATTTTGTAATTTAAAATTTAAAAATACAGTATGATAATTAATTATAAAGTACTAATTTTATTTCATCACTTTCAGCCCAACAAATAAAATTCAAACAATTCGCACTCTGGGTCTTGGTCATCAATACTGCGTGTTATTCTTTGTCTTGCACAGTCAAGTCTTGGTCCTGTATTTCGTAGTCTTGGTGGTCTTTCATGCTATACAAGAGCCAAGAATGCTCGCCTGATCGCTACAAACAGGGTGCGAATTGGCGGGGGGGATGCCAGGGATTTCCCCCCCTGACAAAAATCTTTCCCACCCTGGAGAAGAAAAATTTTATCCCTGGCAGGGATAACTTTTTCCCCCTCTGGAGTATTTTTAAATGGCATAAAGATAAGATAGAGAAAGGGTACGATTCTTACTTTGCGTAGCTAACCTAAATATTACTTGAATTAAAATTTATGAAAGATCTCACATCTCAACTGTTTTGTACTTGTTAGTGTATATATATATATATATATATATATATATATATATATATATATATATATATATATATATATATATATATATATATATATATATATGGGGGGGAACACTGGGTGCGCATATGGGTGAAATTCATCCCACCCTGGGAAAATTTTTCAATTCGCACACTGGCTACAAATGAAGACCAAGTGTGGTTTTGGTTATGGTCTTTCATACTATACAGAAAGCAAGATCATCGCTACTTGGTGATCACCAAAACAAGGCCAAGAGCAAGATTACTATGCACTTAGTCTTGCATATCCAATCTTTATCTTGTTCTTGTATCGATGTTCTTGGGCTTGGTGAAATGAAATGAAATATTCAGTTTAAGGTCCCTCGATTCTGCACTGAGGCTAAGGGAGATGGTGACCATGAGAAATGAATGAAATGGTTAGATAAAGAAAGTGGGAGGAAACAGGAGAACCCCGAGAAATCTCACTTCACAACGTTTCTCCACCACAAAGCCCACTTAACACAAGCTGGAATCGAACCATGGACACCATGCACCAGAGATGAATTCTCTACCATTGAGCCATCGCGGCCCCGCTTGGGATTGGTCGTCCATATCTAATTTTTCTTTTGGTCTTGCTTAAAAACTTCTAGTTTTGTTCTAAATTCAGTCTACATATTGGCGTAGATATTAATATTACAGTCGATTGGTAAAATCAATCTTCCACATTTACAAATTAAAGTACACACCAGTACAAAAATAAGCATTTACCATAAAACCACTAGCTGCAAATGTTCAAAATAGATTTATGGCTTCTATAAAATCAATTGAAAATTGCTATTTTTAATTAGGCAGCTAGTGAGAAACAGCAGCTTTCGACTCCAGCCGAGTTTAAACTCAACCTAAACTCAGTTGACCAAAGTGAACTGATCAGAGTGACCCGGCCTGATAACCCGACCCGAGCTGACCCGATTGGCACGACCCGACAACCCGACCCGAGCTGACCGACTGACCCGACCCGAGTAACCTGACCCGACAACCCGACCAGCTGACCCGACTGACCCGATCCAAGTTGATCCGAGCCAAGCCGAGCTGACCCGACCCGACCCGTTTGAGAGCACTATACTGGTCACATTCCAATCATTTCTACAGCATTCAGAGGCATTACAAATCTCAGTACCATAGGCAAAAATCGATTTTTTTTCTCTGAGAGTAATAATTGATCAGGTTGATTGTTATACAGGGTGTCCAAAAAGTAATGGTGAAAAATGAAACCACGGATTCCTGACACAAAAGCAAGAAAAATGTTTATATGACATGTAGTTCGGAAATGGACTGGGACGGAGCTAGACAGCTTCGAATGTGTTGGGAAAGGAACATTACACCTGGCAGCGGAATAATGATAGGAGCTAGGAAGAGGGTTCAGAAAAACATAATCATATCGACAAGTCATGTTAAACCCATGTTACAACTGCGTCAGAGATTCTCCAATACGTCATTTAGGGGTTCACCGAATGTCTGTACGGCAGGGGTAATGAAACGGCGCAGTAAAGATGGAAACCATGCAGAAAAAACTTGTTATCCATGCACGATTGCACGCACATGTACAATGCAAAAATCACTTAGCATGGTTACATAATCTCAGGGGACAATGGAAAGTGGTATGCCAAATAGAAACTTGCGGAGAGGGGGCATAAATAAGAAGAAGTGTAACTAGTTTTGCCATAGAACGAAATAAAAGGCAGAATCCACAACAACGTACTGTGTTTGTAACGTAGTATATTTACTTGTAACGTAGTATCTTGACAGAAAAGCACTACAAATTACTAGATCACAGTGGGATCACACGTGCTAACAATAAACGTACCTACAGACGTTCAAAGTGCTGTCTGCCTGTATCTGTGCAATGTACTTACTAATCGTGAGTTTCTGGGAGCATTCCATCACTCAGTGTATTACGTAACTGTTCACACGTATCTTCAATGCGGTTTGGTAAAACGAAAGTTCCTTTCCCTAAGTGTGAAGTTCCTTGAGCCCCCCTTCCACATTCGAAGCTGTCTAGCTCCACCCCTGTCCACTTCCGAACTATATGTCATAGCTATAAACTTTTTTCTTGTTTTGGTGCCAGGAATCTGTGGTTTCATTTTTTGCCATTACTTTTGGGACACCCTGTATACAATACTATAAAAATAGAAAATTAAAAATAAACCTAGGCGTTTCCGATATTGGTGTGAAAAAAACTGTACATGTAGGCCTACAGATAAATTTGTAGAACTAGCAAGTCTGTCATAAAAGTAAGATAAATGTACAGATTATTAAGTGTAATGGTACTTCTATGTATATTCTTTTTATACTCAAAATTACAAGTTAGTATATACGTGTATCGTTGGATATTGAATTCAATGTCAAAAACAGAAAATGCCCAAATATGTGAACATCGAGGTTCTTTTTTTTTTTTTTTTTCGTAAGTGCTAATTCGTAAGCAGGAGACTTACTACATCTTAAACCAGGTTACGATCAGGGACGGCGCCAGGAACGCTTGATGGGGTGGGCGGAAAGAGGCGGACCTACTTGCTGGGTGGGCGGACAACGAAAATGAGAACTGGGCAATGTAGACATTTTTTGACAATAATTAAATTTCAATCTTTATACTCTTTAGTTAGCTAAGGCTCAGACCGAAATAGGGGAGAAACAAGGATGTGGAACATCTGTGTTGGCCTTATAGAAGGTGCCATTCCAGCATTCACCTGGTAAGACTCAAGAAATGCAGGACTTAGGATGGGCTGCGGGAGTTCGTGGCAATATGCTCGACCTACCGAATTCCGTGTGGCACACACACTACCTCTACTTTCAGCTTTTTAAATAATAATAACGGTGTGTTCTGTGTAATCGAAGAAGTTCAAGACTGCTTTAACTCCTCTCCCTCCAAGAATGCACATGAATGCATAGAAATAAAAGAAGGTTCAAACAACGCAGACTAACAGATAATACTCTACTTTTCGTTAATAACATAAAATACACAATAAGTAGGTAAAGTAAAACAAGGATAAAATAGGCTGCTGCAAACATTTTTATCTTTGAAGTATTTATTACAAGAAAGCAAGAGGCAAAAAATATAAATGAGTAACTTCAGAAGCAATGCTGTCGTCTTCGCTCGCTCCAACATCTAGTTCATTTTCAATTTCCTCGAAATCGAACACTTCAAATTGCGAATCCTGGTTGTCACATGTATTTGTATTTTTTCTTTTTCCCCATTGAAGAAGAAGGATTATCACTAACATCAACGGATTGAAAATCGCGCTTCTTTGAACACGAGAAAGACACCGAGCCTGAGAAGAAATCGCTGAATTTTTTCGACATATTAGCTGAACAAGCACCGACCGCCAAGACTTCTGAACGCAACAGAGATCAACTCAACAATGCTATAATAAGGGTTTTTACAAATCTGTTTAACGCCACACGGGTAAGACATGTGGTACATTGCTGTAAACAATTGCAAGTTGGAACCCTCTTATAAGAAGCTATCGCGCCAACACAAAGCAAGGGCGCCGATTTCTCTGTAAATTTGGGGGGGGGGCATTCAGATGCAGAAGGCATGCATGAGGATTTTAAGACAAATTGAATTCAAATTATGCCAAATATTGTATATTCATAAATAAAATGCGGGGGCGCACATGGGCTTTGGGGGAGCCCGGGCCCCCTTGGGCCCCCAGGATCGGCGCCCTTGACACAAAGCACTACTGTCCTCCCTCTCTTTCTCAAAATGAGACAATAGATAATACTGGCCAGCTCTGTCCATTATTTAGTTGGCTTTTTAGAAAGCACTTTTTTTTTTCAGTGCAGCACATACAAACACTGGCCTGGCGTTTCAATAGCACGATTGTGCGTGTGTGTTAAACTTCAATTCATTAATCACGACTTTTGGCATCCATTATATTACTACAAGTATCTGTCTTAAAATCATTGTCCATTGCAGAGTTAAACAGAGTCATAGAACCTATTACATTACAATCGAAAGTAATACCTATTGCTTGTGAAGTACAGGATGTCACCTTCAGTGCCGGATTTGCGTATAAGCTAAACAAGCTATAGCTCTCTTGGGGGCCCCAAAAATTTAAAAGAAAAAGTGGCTGTAATGTCATTTCCAAATAATAAGAAAAAGCAAATAAGATAAAACGCGCATACAACAACGGTGTTCTGTACTGTTATGTATTAAGCTCTCATGAAGCAAGTAATAGGGCCCTGTTTTCCAACGCGCCTGCAATGGGATTTCTGTTGCCCAGTCCCGCTTATAATGGAACCCTCGTTTCCCAGCTCCGCTTGTAATGGGGATTTTGTTTCAGAGCCCCATTTGTAATCGGGACCCTGTTTTCCAGCCATTACACTTAGCTACTTTAATAAGACTTCACAGCATAAGTGATACAGTATCTTGTATGCGGATAGAACTCTAGTGCTACCCTTTCTTGTACTATTTGGAATTCGACAAGAAATTGAGTCTGGTAACAGTGGATGCTTAAGAAGAAGGCATAAAACGACAAGCTCGCGAAATAATAATAAAATATAAAGGAATTACAGCCCTAAGCGGCAATAATCTTTACATCGCGAAATTATAGCTATTTTATTTCGCTGTACGTAAGTATGAAAAGTAGTTTGCAGAAGTATTTTCATAACTTTCAGAACTTGGCACTGATTTTCATAGTGATCTATAGAGTTGAGTTGATTTTGAGTTTAACGTCCCTTTCAGCAGCGAGGCTACATGAGACGGGACCTACTGATTAACGTGGAATCCAAACCACATGAGCTCCCACCGGGAATCGAACCCTGGTCTCCCACGCCAAAGGTGCGTACGCTAACCGCTTAGCCACGGAGGAGCTCATATAGTGATCTATAGAGTGCGATAATGGATCACTAAAGGCAGGGGCGGATCGAGGTGCGGAGAGGTCTACGATCCCAGTTTTTTGAGTGACAAAAATAATTGAAGCCATTACTTACATATTTTTGAAAGTTTAGAGTAAACTCACGATATATCTATCATAATCTGGGTTTTAGTTGCCCCTTCTCCAGTTTAAACCTTCTAAGTTCGCCTCTGGTTCCAGCGAATTTGTGTCGTATTACACCTTGTGTAATCTTCGAGGGTTGCATTCCATTTTGAGTTACTCCAGTAACCTGACCTGGAAAAAGCTCACACGATTAGTTGAGCTTCAGGCAGTAATTACCAACCCTGGATGATATTTAGACTGTATTTACTTACACGGATCCCTGGAAACGTTTCAAACTTTACTAAACTGAATAGAAACAACTTGAAATGAGAAATGATGCGGTCTCCACATATTGTAGAAGCATGGCGTGGAGCGTGGATCATAGTTGGTGCAAAAAGATCGGCAAGGGACTTTATTGGTACCAAATTAAACTACCGCTAATTTTACAAATTTTACAGTTTTTCTGTAATGTATTCAAAACAGTAAGTTAAGTTAACGAAATATACACGAAAACGTATTTACTTAATAGATATGTATTAGGTCCATAAATTACCATATAGCATATATTCAAACAGAAAAGGCGAAATTTTGTCGCTGAAAAAGAATGCTAGAAATAAATTGGCCCCATTATCTTCAATAGCTTAGGGCCCCATCAAACCGAAATCCGGCACTGGTCACCTTTATTCTTCTTCTTCTGTTGCAGGGGTGTCATTTCAGACTTCGCTTGAGGGGTCAAGAACACCAACAACATAAGACTTTCACAGTTTGCACTAGTATATTAGTAGACAATCGATAAAGTATATGTATTCCTCAAAATCTTGCGGGGGGCAATTGCCCCCTCCTGTCCCCCTTTAATGACACCCCTGTTCTGTTGGGGTGGGCGGATGGGTGGGCGAGGCCATCCATCGGGTGGGCGGTTGCCCACCCCCGCCCACCCTTAGCACCGTCCCTGGTTACGATTAAGAAAAGTAACCTCGTAGAACATATTCATGGATAAGTTGTATCAGAGGGGCGGATGTCTGCGTTATTTGAGTGCTGTTTTGTGGTGCCGTTGTAAAGAGATTGAGCTCTTAAGATTCTGAAGCTGTATAAGCGAATGAGGTATGCATTGTTTATTACTTTGAAGACTAGTTTTAAAACTTGTTCCTTCGAAATATATCAAAGGTATTCACAACGGGAGCAGGAAAATTCGGTGTAGGAAAATTCGGTGTACAGAAAATTCGGTGTACGGAAAACTCGGTGTTTGGAATGTTTGGTGTAAAAAAGATTCGTTGTAGTATGCCGTAGGATTTATTAAAAACTCAACTTTGAGGATAAATGAGTGTATTAGTTTGAAGTTCAAATTTTGTGTAGAACGTACTTTTACTGTCTACTATCATTTTTACTGTTTACTGTCTACTTTATATTGCTTTATATTGAATTGTGTTCCTGAAATTATTGGAATTCTAGATTTCGAGGGATTTTAACATTTTATGGCCCTTACATGACGAGAAATTTGTCCTCCAATCAGACACTTTAGTCCTCAAAGTCCTCCAATCAGACACTTTAGTTTGTTTACCTTAAGGCAAACAAACTAAAGTGTCTGATTGGAGGAGAAGTCAACTATTTGTACAACTATTATCTGATAAAACCATCCTGCTTTATATTGCCCTTTCCACTAAGACTTTTTTGATCAATATATTTTTGCATCTTACATATGTGTATACAGAGTGATTCTTTGAAAACTCACGGATTTCATTTGACTCTAGAATTTCTAACTGAAGTCAGATTTTCATGCGGTTTGCTGCAAATCATCAAGGAGGGATGGGAGACTTATGGGACTATGTTTAATGGTTTAAATTCATCCGGGATAATATAGAGCAGGCCAAAAAAAAAAAAAAAAAAAACACCAAATATTCGCCATTGTACGTTACAGTTCGAATGAGATATTGGATATTTGAAGCGAAATCACATGTTGAATAGAAATTTCTTGGGTGACTTAGAGTCGGTACCTGACATCTTTCACAACATCCGCCAGCGAGGTCCGATGCTTCCCTGTCTTCCTCAGAAGCGATCCTGTTTCCTGCAATTTATTCACTAACGACCATATTATGTTCCTATCTGGGGCAGAACGTGAGACAGAGTTGCGTGTAAATGCCCTTTGCGTAGTAACAACAGATCCCGTTCTCCAAAAACTTTTTAACGATAAAATCACGTTGCTCCAAAGAGTACATTATTGTAACTGTGTCCTGATCATATTGATACAGTAGCACAGCATAATTCTCAATACAACGGCCCAGTTTCTTGTTTCTTATTGACCGTCGCGAGGTTGCCATCTAACGAAGAAACTCAAATCTCCACACCTCAAACCTCACCTAATTCCAATTCGAGACAGTGGCGAATATTTGTTGTTTTTCTAGAGGCGTGGCCGATATTACCCCAAATGAATTTAACCAGTAAACATAGTTCCATAAATCTCCCAACGTTTCTTGATCATTTGCCACAAACCGCATGAAAATCGGACTTCAGTTAGAAATTCTAGACCCAAATGAAATCCGTGAGTTTTAAAAGAATCACCTTGTATATGTTCTATGATGTACCATAGAAAGGTGTTTTTAGTTGTTCCTATAACTATTCTCTGAACTTATAATTGTTTTATTTCTGACAAAAAGTGTCAGCTTCATTGTGTGATGAAAAGTAGTTTATAGTAATACCCCGCGAAAGATATGCAAGAGGTAGTGGACTGAAGGCAAAAAAATAAATTTGCTTTTCTTGAAATAGGAAATAACATTTTATTCGTTACATTTTATGGTTTCCGTTTTCACAATATGAAATATAATAAATTATCGTAACAGGGCCCACTCACGGTCCACGGTTTGCGCAAACATCATGTTTGTGCAAACATCGTGTTTGCGCAAACACTCGGCCACACACGATACAACTGTTTGCACAAACTTCAGTTCAATTTTGAGTTTAATCGCGTAAGCATGTCCACTGAAGCAGCTTGTTTAACGTTAATGTATAGTAGGCTATATAAATAACACCTACTCTCAGTGGCGGAACTTCAAAATCAGCCCTCCCCCCCCCCACACACACAGATACAGAAAAATCTTGCCAGGACTTATTAGGACCTATAAAACAATTTAAGCATTTCATGTTTCTTTCCAGCACAGACATTCAAAGTCAGGCAATGAATGACACCATGTAAACACGAGTAACTACATGTAATAATCAGAATATTACCGCTACTTTGAATTAGGACTATTTACTAATTGTTTAAAACTGAATATAATATATGTGAATGGAGTTTTCATGATTGTTACACTGTTATAATTCAACGAGGATATGTATGTGTACACGGCTGATTGATAGTGACAGTTCTGGAAAAATATTATGTTGCTTATTTTCCTAATGATCTTTTGATTACGAGTTACATACGCATATACTGTTGTGAAATCTAATTTGATTTCAAATAAATTTTGTAATATATTAAATTTACCTCAGACTTGTAGCCAAACGGACTGTAACTGTTCCGAAAGTAGTTCTAAACTTACTCAGAAAAATAAAGATATCTTTTTCCCCAACTTTGATCACATCAGGAATGACAAAATCAGGTGTTATACCCGCTCAAAACCAATAATCTTAGGGTAAAATAGTGCGTATAGTTTTCAACGGAAGTAACAAAAATTATTTTTCTTGATTGCGATTTCATGTCTGACTAAAATAAAACACATATAATCAGGGCCTCCTTACGTCTTGGGCCTCCCTGCCGTTGCAGAGGCAGTAGCTCCGCCACTGCCTACCCTACAGTTTTTTTTTTTTTTTCGTAAGATTGCTCTAATTTAGACTTTAGTCTGGCAATGTCAGCTTATGATCTTTGTCTGACCAAGTTTTTCACCCTGGCAGATGTTATTGGGTACTAGAGTAGACGAAATTTGTCGCTTGGTGTTGGTGAGCTCATTGCTTGATGAAATGACAAAGCGACTGTTTGTAACAAGCTGCTTGCAAAATGGGTCTGCAGTCATTCAGTCAAGGATTTTTTTTTTTTTTTAATCTTATCAACTAGAACACAAAATCTTTTGTACGAATGCAACAAAACTCCGCGTGCTGCTATGCTCAGTGGAGGTATGATCGGTGGCGTTGGGCGCTGAAAAATGCCTGTTACGTGATGTCATGCAGATTATCAATCATGTCATTGCTGGAACTCCCGCGCTTCGGTGTTGATCCCACCCCCCCTTCGGCCCCACCGACGGCCGCGAAGGCGCGAACTCCAGAAACTATTGAAGTTAGCAGCACAACGACTGTTGTTACCAACATGCACGTTTAAAATGGTGCGGTGTGAAGAATGAAGACTATGTCTTTTTTTTTTTTTTTTTTTTTGGTTGAGAACAAGGTCACAAATGAAAATATCTATCATAACATATGCACAAATTTACCACTACTTATATTAAATGAAAGTGTTTCTTCCACATCAATTATTTCATCCAAGGTCGAAATACCGGATAATTGCATTTCCTGGTCTCTCAGAAAGTCCATATGGGAAAAATACCACAACGAGGGTACATACACGTCATCTGTTCCACTTCCAGATCTTGTACTTGCATTTATCTTCTTCAGTTCTCTTCGGTATACAGAACGAAGTGAATTGATTTTATTCCTCACTGACTCTCTGTCCGCCGTTTGATCTATTTCCTTCATTTTATTCACTAACTTCTCATATGCCGCATTTTTCAAATTCCTGTTTTTATAATCTTCACTCTTTACCTTCCACAGTTCAGGTAAATTTCTATAAAGGTCAATAAATTCTCGCCAGAATTCTTGATTCCTATTCATTGACGCCATAGCGCAAGAAATAATCGTCTGTACACTAGGATTCCTACTCAGAAATAAAGCTCGTGTTTGCACAAACATGCCCATACACGGTCCACGTGTTTGCGCAAACATCATGTTCGTGTAAACAATTTTCGAACGAGTTCGATGTGGAAAATGTTTGCACAAACGTTTGCACAAACAGTTCATACATCGCCACACACGGTCAAACTGTTTGCACAAACAGCCTTATTTGCGCAAACCTTGGACCGTGTGTGGGCCTTGTAAGTGGTAATATTCAATACGTATTACACCGAATCTACCTTACACCTAAATTTCCCCACACCGAGTTTTCCGTACACCGAATTTTCTGTACACCGAGTTTTCTTACACCGAATTTTCCTACACCGAAATTTCCTGCACCGAATTTTCCTAGACCCATTCATAACGTTATAAAATATAAGAAAATTAAAAAAAATATTTAGGAAGATTTGTAAAGTGACAATAGAGTGCAGCACATATATGGAACAAAAAGCGTATGAAGTGTTGCCGTTCGTGGTATTAGCTTGACAGACTTTTTGATATAGGGAAATATGTCTTCTTAAATTAGATGCGAGAAGTGATTAAAAATTGAGAGTTTAAGAACTTGTTGGTCTATTTTAATAATAATATAATGACAATACGCCCTGTTAGTGGCACTATTCTTTAGGCTGGGATGCTCATCTCGTTGTTTGAGGTAACTTTCATATACAACCATGTTAATTAACAATTTTTAGAGAAGCAATAATAGGTAATTTATGCCTTTGCTTCATATCACAGGAGACTCGTGGGACACCAGAACAGCGATGAATGTCCCCCCGAAGAAAATTCATTACCCCCGGAGAAACTCCCAAAATTTCAGTCACAAATGTAGAAATTACTTCACCCAATTATTTTTTTTCCCCTGCACGTGCAGACGAAATCCGATTTCTCAATATACATATATATATGACGCAGACTCATTCTATATAAATATTAAACATGTAACATCTAAGATAGAAATATCAAAATAGTCAATAAAACCTGTATTTCTTAACGCTATGACCTATTTTGACAGAACATGAAATTGTCAACTGTTGAAGAAAGGTTTGTATTTTAGTAGGTACTATACTCTCGCCCTATATTATATATTAGTACGTAGCACTAGCACAGATTGAGATAGGAAAGGAAAGATAGGGAAGATCTTTCGATCATTCCATATGATCTCTGATGTCAGCAGACTTCAGTTTTTGAAAATGTACAGTTCTTGCATTATTTGAAATAGAGCGCCTAAATCTCATTTCTCGAATCGGAAGTAGCAGACGTAAATGTGTTTTACGATTGTTAAAGTAAACACACCTTTCTTTAACTAAAAATAAGTCAGTTAAAGGGTGAGATTCAGAGGGCGTCATTTAGAGGGATCAAGGAGGAACAGTTATCCCTTCTGGGTTAGAGATTTATATAGAATTTATCAATGTAATAGTAGTATATAAGTGAAAGATTGCTATTGAAGGTGATGAAGGAGGGACAAGCGGAGCGACGGCCCCGGGCACCGAAGGAAGGGGCGCACGATTCGGGAGGGAAAAATAAAAGAAGGAAAGAAAAAAGAGGGAATGAAACACATGTGCACATGTGGGTATGTGCACATATATAAAATGAAAAAAGTAATAAAAAGTGCTCAAAACCAAGGAAAAGCAAGGTTAACTTTTTAAAATTTTCTCACCTTTCGCAGCTGGTCTGTGGACCTCACTCATATGTACGGGGGTGCCGTCGTATACTCTCGTCCAAAGCGCTGACTTTCCAAGATACGGCACTAATCCTACTGAAGATTTCGTAAACAAAACTATTGATGTGTATGCAGTGAAGAAACCAAGGCTAATATACTTGATTTAGAATCAGAAGTGTGAGAAAGAATGATTATTTTTTGTTAATATATTCCTGTTTGTTTTAGGACAAAAAATATTTGAGTTAATTTAAATCTTTTTAAAAAACTTCTACATTAGTAACAAACAGGAACTACTGAATATAGGGAAAAAATAACTAAAATAGCTACTGTAAATAGCAGTTAAAATTTAGTCTAAAATATTTTTGCCAGTGTTTATTTAATATTTTAGATAAAATTAAACGATTGGTTTTATTTTTAAAATTATAATCTCTCATTGAATATTTATCAGCAATTAGTCTCAATATTAGCTAAGATGTGCATGTGAATGGAATTGTTAAATATGCTGCTTTCTTGCAAAAATACAGAAAAACAATCCCCCCGAGGAGTTCACATTCCCCCCGGGTGAAAATGTCTGAATTCAACACTGCACCAGAGTGGCTCAACTTCATGAAGATCTCAACCTGGCGATGCTGAATGAGGTCCAACAACAACAATCAGCTTCCTTCTGGCGCCAGGTCAGAAGTTCTGCATACCCACACATTGAGAACATCGCCACCAAAGAACGAAGAAGACATTTGTACAGGATGCCTCGCCCCTGAACATTCCAGATGACCAGAGTAGAAATGGAGCGACTTGTACACTTGAATAGCTTTTATTGCCCTCTTAATTGATTTTATTGCTTTTATGACTGTGTACTTTTGATGTCAATATGGCCGTGTCGGCCTTGGAGAGGCCGGCCCCGTCCTTGGGGGAGTTTTTGGGGGAAGTGGTTTTATTAGTTGTGCAATAGAGGTTGTTTGGAAAAGTGGAATGACCTTCTTTCTTGTTGAAACACGCTCCTATACGATTCTTGAATCGAAATTATAATCAAATTAGAATTAAAACTACGATTTAGATAATTAGAGCATCAGTATACGGCTTTGAACGCGATCCAACACGGTTTTTGATTGAGGATACGGATTTGAACGGTGTTCCTAGCTTTAAACATGAACCTATACGTTTCTTGAATCGAAATTATAATTAAATTAGAATTAAAACTATGATTTAGATAATTAGAACTTCACTATATGGTTTAAAACGCGGTCCCTAGCTCCCACAAGGTTTTTCCCCATTAATTTAATTATGATCTGACTTGTAAAGCTCGTAACTAATTGAACACTCTTATTTGAACTAGAAAATTATGAATAATGAATATGATTACACCCTTTAAGCTCCAATGTTTATCAATGATTTTTAATGGTACTTTGTTTTACGGAGTAAAGTATTAAGATAGGAAAAAGGAAGGAAAGGAAGAAATATTTATTTATTTTCATCTATTTTTTTTTGTTGCGAACTGCACTTCTTTCGTTTAGCTTGCGTGGTTCTTAAATGACAGACTTAACTTTGGTATTTTTCAGCGGCGCTCAGTACAGAACTGAAGATACGCAAGGTCCTGTGTTCTCTCCAACTGCCATTGCAATACTGAGCGTTGGGAGATTGACGTTCAGTTTCTCACACCCTATGCAAACAACCTTGTGATATGATTGGCCAGGAAAAACCAGTTTGCTCCGCCTCCAATGTTTAACCATGGGAGATAGATACCTGCCAATCACTCCCTCTAGTTTGAGTGAACGGGAGAACCAACCCTTCCCCCGCCTCTCTTTGGTTTCATCTTGTGTGAACAAGTTTCTACCCTCTCCAACCCCGCGACAAGTGACATACATTTCTTGTCCCCACCCTTCACCACCTCTCTTGGCCGCATCCTGTGTGAACAGGTTTTTACCTTCTCCCGCCCCGTGACAATTGACATACATTTTTTCTCCCCACCCTTCACCGCCTCTCTTTGGCCGCATCTTGTGTGAACATGCTTATACCCTCTCTCCCCACCCGCGACAACCGACACATTTTTCCTCACAAAGGATGTTTTCTTCAAACCACTTGTGGTGGCTGGTTCTGGAAACAACAACCTTTTCCCCCGCCCACTACCCCGTTCGGACAAACAAACAAGGTATTGCCAGGCTGTCCTTGGACTTCAATGCCAATAACCTGATGAATAAATGGTTGTCCTTCATTTTGAGTTTGCAAAACAACACACACACAAAAAAAAGAACCCGTAGAATGGTTTCTGTGTATTGCCACATACAATAATTATGCTGTTCTTTTCGGCAAAATACAAGTTATTGAAACAGATGTTGAAAAATGATAGCTATATAGTTTACTGAATAAAGCCGGAATTTTAAATCTAGGAACATTGTCGCCTGAACCCAGCTAACGAATTTTATTGCTTGGTAAACAACTATTGCCGTGAAAAATACGACAATTTGGCGTCTTTGAGGTACGAATTCAGACATGCTGGCGATGTTTTTCAAACTTTAGGCATTGTGTGAAAATTCCCTGGTATTACTTCTATAGAAAAAAGAAAGAAAGAAATATTTACTTCGATTCGGCAAGAGACCGACAAAGGAATTCTTTTCTGCTTCTTTGCAGAGTGAGGCAATGCTGTATTACAAGGCAAATTCATTTACTTTATTTTTTTTCTTCCCCTATTCCATTCCCCTTATGTTAATGAATAAATAAAAAATATATTATATAAATGGAGTACACATTTCCTGTATTAACAATTTTGCTCGTGAAGTCTTTTGCGTTTGCTTCTTTAAAGTGTTTTCTGGATTTTTTCTGTGTTTTGTTCAAAGAAGATATTATATTCAAGTAAGTTTTATATCATTATAATTGATTAGATATATTTGCATAAGTATCGAATGGTGGGACTCCCTAGAAAATTAACACATATTGTTTTTTCTTATGAAAATAATTAACACAGTGTAGAAACGAACTAAGAGTTTGCCAATATGTTTTAACTTGTGGGGAGCATATCGAGCCAAAACCGGGGGAACCATACATGGGGGCATAGCCCCCCAAACAGGGGAATCGCGGCTGACTTATAACGCCTTCCGTGTTTACCGAAAATCGGGGGATCCATACAGGGGAATAGTGCCCCGAACCTGAGGGAACCGCGTGTGACTTATAACGCCTTCTGTGTTTGCCAAAACAGGGGGATTCATACATGCGGGGCATAACGCCCAACAGGGAAAAGCTAGCTTCCTGAACGGTCACCACGAAGGAAGGAATATTTGCTTTTTTTTTTTAATTGTTTGAATACTATGTTTGAGTTTTGATTCCGTTTCAGTTGCGTTTTTTGGACAAGTTGACCACAGGAAAGAGTGAAGAATGGAAGTAGCATTATTATTATAGTTAAGAATATGTGGGGACACGAAAAATATCTTGGCAGTGTTAATCTTTTTAGAGAAAAATGTGTGGTGACATCCCTTAAGAATTGCCAATGACGGACGGACTTATAGTTTTAGAAATGCGTAGTGACATCCCTTAAGAATCGCCATTGACGGACGGACTTATAGTTTTAGAAATGTATGGGGACATCCCTTAAGAACCGTCAATGAGATACTTTATAGTTTTAGAAATGCATGGTGACGTCCCTTAAGAACCGTCAATGACGGACGGACCTATAGTTTTAGAAATGTATGGTGACATCCCTTAAGAGCCGTCAATGAGATACTTTATAGTTTTAGAAATGCGTGGTGACGTCCCTTAAGAGCCGTCAATGAGATACTTTACATAATAGTTAGTATTTTAGAAATGTTTGGTAATGTGCCTTAAGACCCACCACTGACGAACTTTACGGCAAAAATCAAGTGTGCAATTTCTTTGAATCTTTATAACTGAAATTGTGATTAAACAGAATTGCGTACTGTCCAATATTTTTGATGGTAGATTTTATATAAATACATTGTGTCTGAATGAATTGTCATGAATCTGTATTCATATTGGGAAGTCTTTTCGGAAAATAAGCAATTTACACATAAAGAACACTTTTAGAACACATACATATTCAATATTTACTACAGATAATGTTCAAAATATATTGTTTAGTGTAAAATAATTAAGTTCAACAGAAAAGATAGACATTTGTCTTGCTTGTATCCCTAATATTTAGAAAATCAGTCAGTATTAAGTGCACAGATGTATTCACAAAGTGTTCAGAAGTGAACAAAAAAGTGTTCAGAACCGCGAAAAAAGTGTTTTCATACTGAAAAATGTACTTATATAAAGAGTTCTTAGTTGTAGTGGATGCAATTTTCAAGATACATGCGAATATTGCTATTTTACGTAAATGTGTAGACTTTTCTTTCCCACAGTTAGACTCGAAAGAAAAGAACTACGTTCATTGATTCATTTTGGATCATAGCAGTGGACTTTTCCCTTTGCATTCGTGTTAGAATAGCTTGGCTATCACGAAACGTAGTGAATACTCAAATGTTTCTCTTTTCCAAGACATGACAAATGAAAGAATGTAATTAAGTGAGAGAAATTTAAGCTAGATGTTCTTTTAATTCTGAATAAGTGTTGGGAATATATTTGAAAAATGAACTTGCGTATTTTTAACATGTGTTGCAGTATTCAGAATCTTAATCATATGGTAGTCACATGCTTTTTGTACATACTAACTCTATATTAAGCAAGGTAATGAGTGAGAAAAATAAATATTGGCTTTGTAAAAATGAAATGAAATACGAAATATCTTGTTAGGGATGCAGAAAGAGAATCCAATGCAGTGTGAACGCGCTCTGTTGCGTGGTGAAGAGGGGGCACTATGCTCGGAGTGAATTCCCCCTCATAACTTTCCAATTACTGAACGCGCTCTTTTGCGTGGAGAAGAGGGGGCACTATGCCCGGACTGAATTCCCCCTCACAACTTTTCAATTACTGAACGCGCTCTTTTGCGTGGAGAAGAGGGGGCACTATGCCCGGACTGAATTCCCCTCATAACTTTTAATTACTGAATGCACTCTTTTGCGTAGAGAAAAGGGGCTATACCCGTCCTTAAGAGTAATGCCACCCATTACTGAACGTTACTTGTTTTATATATGGATTTGGAGTGAGAGATCTCGGTTTTATCCCGTCTTTTTTTTTGGCACTAGGATTTTAATGTAAATGTATGCAGCAGTACTAGTAGAGGGGGTCATTCCCCTGAAATGATGAGGTAGTGGTCCCTCACTGAAAAACTGGGCTTCATACCCCAGAAATGATGTGGTACCGCACCACTTGAGTAAATGTTTGCTCTGTCACTGAAAGACTTGGCTTTATATATCTTATTTAACCCAATAGTTTTACTTATACTTGCTTGATCTTCAATACTTTGATAGAATATTAAGACCAACAGAATATACAAGCATGTGCTATGGTTTATTACACATTGAAAACATATATACTATACTCACCTGAGAAATATACGGAACTTTGTCGCACACGCGTCAGCACTGCGGGACTTTCAACGCACAACTAATCTTTAATTATGACTTTTGCCGCTAGATATCACTAGTAGTAGTGGTTGTGCAATACATAATAGGACATGATATAACATGCATTTGGCGTGTGGGGGTATCATTTCCTTTCACGGCAGCGTACGTGTAAGATCAAGGACAAGCTTTAGCGCATCTTAATTAATTAACTATATAGTTTTAATACTATTAAATAAAGTATAAAGAAAATGATTCAAGCCTATTGTATTCCAGACATTGAAGCTTTGCCGAACCTTGAGTGGTGGTAGCAGCACAAATAGAACACCCAGACATATTTTTGTTTAGACTTACAGCGACGCAGAGTCGACATTTTTTCTTCTTTTTTTGGTTTTGTGAACGAACAACTGAGGCTTAAAAGGTGTGTATTTCTTCACTTATTTTTTTTTAAAAAAAGAAAGAAATTATACATATTTGAGCTGTATTTAACCAATATTAATGAACAAAGAGAGACTTATTGTGTCTGGATATTTTAAAAGAATAGTTTACAACTCAATATAAGTGAATATATTTTATTGATTTTTTCATAAATTGAACAAATTGCTTTCTATTTACATATCATTATTTGACTATAGATTGAAAATAAGTGAATGTTTTTTTTATGTACATATTATTAAAATATAACTATAGGTTGAAAGTAATTGAATGTGCTCTCTCTCTCTTTTATATTCAAGTGATATATTAACGTCAACTTGATAACTCAAAATAGTTTTTTCTTTGTTTTATTTCTTTCAGATGGATTTCTTCTGCCCATCCGAAGAATTGAATATGGTTGATGAAATTTATCTCCAGGAATTGGTGCGCGGTTTCAACGACTACCCGAGGGTCTTCAGTACCTGGAAAGCCATCATGGAATTGAACAGGCTGGGATATCGGGGGTCGGGGAGATGCGACGCACTCCTACGCGCCCTTCGTGCCTTCGAAGGTAATGATACATTACTTCTCCAGCACTGCGTAAGCAGTGCTGATATAATAGATTTATTTTTGTATGGATTTTTCCGTACATGTGATACTTACGAATCGGCGCAGTCAAAACTCTTTTATTTATTATCATGTGGGGAAGGTCAGGTGGATAGGATAAAAGATACAGAGTTATCGAACTTTTTTGATTTTGGCACGCGATTTGTTTCGGAACCGTGCTTAATCCCATCCGCAAATAATGCCATAGTCATGCCCCCTCAAGAAAATCATAACTTGAGTCCTAATAATCTATATCAATTAACAAATGAAGATTTAGCTTTCTTGGATGAAGTAAATGGGATTGGCACTCAAAATTCCGATGAAATACCAGCTGAAGAAATGAGGAGTTTGGTTCAAAACGAGGACAATGCTGTGGATATACCCACGCAACAAGTCCAGGGAGAAAATCCTGTATACAATCCACCTGAATACTGTGTACAGGATAATCATGACTATGGGGACCAAATGTTTTTTACTCCTCAACCTGACCCGTCATATGCCAATGTTCCAGCAATGGTTGGACATGGCAACATAAACAATAATAGTACAACTGGTACTACTAGTAGTCCTAATAGTGGTAGTACAGGTGGTAGTGGTAGTGACAGTAATAATGGCGGGGATAATCAAAGAAATAGTAATTTCGAAGTTGTAAGAGAAAGCAGACAAAGGTTTCGTAAGTTCCATCTTACGGGACATGAAATTGCCATCAGACCTGTGGGTGATGAAAGGAACATTAATAACCCAGAGGCTTATATCGAAAGTTTAATTAATTTTGCGTTGGAACATGTGATCTCCAATGCACGCCTCTCGGACTACATTGGCTTATACATAGAGAGTAGTAATAGTACCAACAACAAACCAGTGTACGTTCCGTTTAGAAGAAAGGGCAATTTCTCTGCTAGGACAGTCCTCACTTCAATCGAACGTGTATTAAATTCGAATGAAGTGTTCCTTTTGGGGCAAGAACTTTTGTTTCGATTCCATATCGCTGAGAGTATGCACGGCCAGGGAAGAAATAATGCAACGAGTGCCGTTGACAAATATGCAAAATACCAAGATTACTTAGAAAAACGATTAATTCGTATTGAAAATAGAAATATTTACTGTCTCCCTATGGCCATAGTATACTGGATAACCAAGCATACATCAAGCAGGCAGAGTTTGTGTAATTTAAGAACAACAAACCAAGATACATGGCTTCTTAAAGCAGAAGTTCTCTGCGAGATGGCAGGTGTTAACGTTGAAAGTAAGCAAGGTTGTGACTTTTCCGATCTGGACCTCTTTCAAGCATATTTGAAAGGGGAATATCAAATCGTAGTTTATGAGGAGCATGAAAAGAATAACCGGGAATATATAGTACGTTACCCGGGAGAACCGGCAGAAAATAAGATTTTTATCCTTTATCGAAGAGGTAACACTATTGGTCATTTCGAACCCATTCGTAACATTAGAACTTTCCTCAAGGCACGAAAGTATTGTTATTATTGTTTGGAAGCTTATGATGAAAGGTCACGTGCACATAAGTGTAAAACTCGTTGTACTTTTTGCGAACATACTCACGAACGTGATTATACCGCAAACAGAATTAAATGCAATGCATGCAATAGAGAGTTTGCTGAAGGTGAATGCTTTAATAATCATCTGACATGTAATAAATCGGCTAGATCTGTATGTGATAATGTAAAGCTCTGCATCAATTGTGGCGTCATCTTTGATAAGAGAGGTCGAAAATCTGATCACATGTGTGGTGAACATTTTTGTTCAACGTGCCACGCATATGTTGATACAAACCATACATGTTTTGTTCAGAGACAGCGACCTGTTCATACGAAAAGGTTTATGTACATCACCTATGATGTAGAGACGATGTTGAAGGCACCGAATGATCGCGGTGAAAGGGAACACAAAGTTGTGCTGGTGTGCTGTCGTCATGTTTGTCATGCCTGTATAAGAAAAGGTATCGATGAGCCTTGTAAAACGTGCGGTGACAATGTTGGAAATCGTTCGTTTTCTTTTAAGACAATGACGGCTTTTATTAACCATGTGTTAGTAGAGCGTCCTGTCTTTCAGAAAATCGTGGCAATCGCCCATAATGGTAGTCGCTACCATGGTCTCTTCTGTCTTAGAACTCTAATAGAAGACCAGCATATTGTACCTAGTGTCCTTATTCAGGGTCAAAAGATTTTTAATATCAGCATAGGTAATCGTATCTTTTTCCGCGACTCTTTCCTTTATATTGGCGTCAAATTATCCAAATTACCAAAAACGTTAGGCCTTAGTCAAAATTTAAAGAAGGGAGATTTCCCATATTTATTCAATACTGAAGAAAATCAAAATTATGTTGGTCCCTACCCTCCGATTGAGTACTATGACCCTGAAGGGCGAAGCACAGAAGAAAGAAAACAACTGGAAGCCTGGCACCAAGAACGTGCGGAAAGTGGCGAGGAGTTTAACCTGCAGAGGGATATGCTGGCTTATTGTGAGAATGATGTTAGAATTCTAACAGAAGCGGTCATTAAGTTTAGCGCTATCATCGAAGAGAAAACGGAGGGTTTGCAATGTTTCATAACATCATCTACCATTGCAAGTCTTGCGATGCGGACATATCGTACCTTGCACTTACCGGAGAATACTATTCCTATCATTCCCGCGTTGGGATTTCATCATAAGACCAAGTATAGTACAAAAGCTATGCAATGGCTTATGTATATGGAAGACCAATTAGGGATAGAAATCCAGCATGCTAGGAGAGGTGGGGAAAACTATATTGGAAGGTCGATGGATGGCACGAAGGACTCAACGCTGCCTTCGACTTTTACGGGTGTTATTTCCATGCCTGCCGCCTTTGCTTCCCCTTTAACCGTGACGCGGTTTTGCACGATGCCCAGGACTCGTACAATACGATGGAGAAACGATATGAGCAAACCATGCGCCGCCGTAGGTACCTGAAAAGTATAGGTGTAAACCTATACGAAATATGGGAATGTTCTTGGGACAATAAGGTAAAGACGGATAAGGAAGTGCAAAAGTTTGTTCAAGAACGTTGTACTAATCTACCTGATTTTCTTATTCCTAAGAACTGTTACAACGGTGGTCGCACGGAGGTCTTTCGTTCCTACGTCAATTGTGCGAGTGATGAGCGAATTTCCTACGCCGATGTAACATCGTTATACCCGTGGGTGATGGCACGTAAACCTATGCCGGTTAAATCACCTAAGATTCACACGGGACCGGACTTTCCAGATGTGGAAAGTATTCACGGTGTAGTCAAATGCACAATCGTCCCTGCAAAGGACCTCTACTTTCCGATCTTACCATACGTTGCGGGAGGTCGATTACTTTTCGGCCTTTGCCGCACATGCATGGAAGAAGAAAACACTAACGAATGTACCCATAGCGATGCTGAGTGTGCTCTCACAGGAACATTTTGTACACCAGAGTTACACCTTGCTCTTAAAAAAGGTTACAAAATAATCGATATACATGAGATATGGGAATTTGAACTTTTAGATCCTGAAGAGGGGAATTCAGGAGGGCTGTTCGGGACCTACGTGAATTCCTTCCTTCAGATGAAGCAGGAAGCCTCTGGTTTTCCTGCTTACTGTACCACTGAAGAAGACAAGCAAAAATATATCGATGAATATTATGCCCATGAAGGCATACGATTAAATTATGACAATATTAGGATGAACCCAGGATTGAGGCAATGTGCGAAGCTATACCTCAATTCATTGTATGGAAAGTGGGGGCAACGCACAGACATGTCGCAGAGTATAATCGTTAGTGATGAGGTTACCTTTCTTAGGTATTTAACTACGGCAAGGTATGAAATTCAAAGTGTGGTACCAATTGATAATGACCATCTCATTCTCACGTACAGAGACATTGAAAATGAAAACGTTCCGTTGGAGTTTTCCAATGTGATACTAGCCGCATTTATTACTTCGTGGGCTAGACTTAGACTTTACGAACTACTGACGACTGTAGGACCTGACAGAGTAATCTACTGTGACACTGACAGTATCATGTACTTACAGAAAAAAGATGAGGAACCCTTGTTACCGCTCGGAAACTATTTGGGTGATCTGACGAATGAAATTCCTGAAGGTTGGGAGTTTACAACCTTTATTGGTCTTGGCTGTAAAAATTATGCTATGCGGCTAACAAACGCCCAAGGGGATGTTCGGCATATAGACAAAATTAGGGGGATAACACTAAATGATAGAACCTCTCAGAAAATTAACTTTGAGAGTTTCTATAAATTAGTGTCTGGACAATTAGAGTCCACAGTAATAGAAAACCCAAATAGCATCGTTCGTAGACCGGGGTTCCGTATCTTTAGCTGTAGAGAGACAAAGACACATCGTGAGGTCAACAAAAAACGAAAACGGATTGACGAACCTGACATGGCCGACGATGAACCAATACGAAAACGTGCAAGTGTACCTTACGGTTATAGACCCACGAATGAGTGAATGTGACTTGTATGATTGTCTCTTTCGTGTAATGAAACCCCGAACCATCATCGATTGTAAAAATATTTATTTTTTTAATTTATTTTAATTTATTCTTAATTTATTTAATTTATTCTTAATTTATTTTATTCTTTTTATATTTTCGTTTGCTGTGCAAACAATTTATAAACTAGTCACTTCAGCTTTAATCTTATATCCCAGTGATTTTTTATCCATTTCATTACTATGTATACTCCGAACAATCAATGATTGTGAAAATATTAAAATTCCCTTGGAAACTTGATATTCAATGTGTGAGTGTGAGTGTGTATATAAAGCAGAGTCTCTATTGTATGCATTCATTTGATTACAAGATGTTAAAGTTTCAACATCCCTCTACTATTTTAATCGCTGGTCCTTCAAGGGCTGGTAAAACTTGTTTTGTAAATCGTTTACTTAATGAACATGATCAAATGTTTAGTATAAAGTTTAATGATATTGTTTGGTGTTATGGTGCAGTAATACCAAAATTAGATGCAAATGCAAAAATACGTTTTGTAGAGGGAATACCTGACATGAATAATTTTGAAATCAAAGAAAATTCATTATTAATACTTGATGATTTAATGTCAGAAACTAATGGCGATGTTGCTAATTTATTTACAAAGTATGCACATCACAAAAAGTTAACTGTAATATTTATTATTCAAAATTTATTTCCAAAAGGAAAACATGCACGTGATATTAGTTTAAATGCACATTATATTATAGTATTTAAAAATCCACGTGATAAATTACAAATACAATATTTAGCAAGGCAAATTATGCCTCGGTATAGTAAAGAAGTCGTGAGTGTGTTCGAAGAAGTAACACGAGAGCATCACACTTATTTATTATTTGACTTGACACAAAAAAACAAACGATGCATTGCGAATACGTACAAATATTTTTCCGAATGAAATCATGTATGTGTACGCTAACGTAAAAGACATGCATACAGAAATTTTTGTTTAGTCTGCATCAAGATGTTGAAGGTGAAACAACACTACAGCACGCTCCGTGCTCTGTGCAAATGCAAGAATACCAAAGGAAAACAAATTTTACAAAATGCTTCAGGGGATTTAATAAGAACAATATCTCAAGTAGCTAAGAACACAATAAAAGGAAACATCCCTTTAAATTCTCGTCAGAAGCAACGTTTACGTAGACATAAAAAGATCTTACGTGCTCTATCTCAGCAACGTACTGCATTGAATAAAAAGAAAAAGTTGTTACTACAGAAAGGTGGTGCTCTTTTACCGTTAATCTTGGGACCACTTCTTGCAGCAGTGGGAAGCAGTATTTTTAGTCGTTAAGTATGTCAGAATTACGTAAAATGATTTTAGTTCCTGAAAATGCTGTACATGAAATTCAATCGAATCTTAAATCCATAGATTCACATCAGTCACGTTTAGATGAAGAAATGAATAACATCTTAAAACGTCGTGATCTTAGTGTACAACAAAAGTGGAAATTATATCAACAAGCTTTGCATCGTTATTTACAGTATACATCTTCCTCACATAAACCTATTACTTTACCTATCATTCAAGAAGAAGAAGAAGAAGAAAAATCATCAACTTCCAAACAAGATAGCAATACTTCTATTTTACCATTTGTATCAGACATTTTACAATCAGTACCGAAAACACTTCGTAGGAAAACAGATCTATTATTAAAACAGTTGACAAGTTGTAATAAAATTCAATGGGATAAGTCTGGTACAGTACGTATTCATGAAAAAACAATACCAGGTTCAAATATTATAGATTTAGTAAATGATGTTGTTCGTACAAGAAAATATTCAAGAAATGCTATAGGTATTCATGAATTTAAAAATTTATTAGAAGATCTTAATGTTCCTAAAGAATTTATTGATACACCTATTAGCACGCCAGCATCAAAAGTGAAAAGAAGTAGTAGTAGTAGTAGTAGTAGTAGTAGTAGTAGACGACAACGTATTCGTAAAGTAAGAAAATCTCCTAGTCCTGCAGTAGTAGCTAATTTATTTAAACATTGGAAAGAATATAGTATGTAAAAATGACAAAATTATCAAAAATATATTATGATTATTCAAATCCTGATTCTTTATCAAGTATACAAACATTACAACGCAAAACAAAGTTATCTAAAAAGAAAATTAAAAAATGGTTAGCTTCTCAAGATGCTTATACATTACATGCACCAGCTCGTAAAGTTTTTGAACGTAAAAAGTATTATGTTAGTGCACCAAATGAAACATTACAAATGGATTTAGCAGATATGCAAAATATTGCAAAGTATAATAATAATTGTAAATATATATTATGCTGTATTGACATTTTTTCACGTTATGCAAATTGTGTTCCGTTAAAAACAAAGAAAGGTCCTGAAATAGTAAAAGCAATAACAAAAATTTTTAAAAATTTCAAGTTACCTGTGTTTAACGTACAAACAGATTTAGGTGGTGAATTTTATAATCGACATGTAAAACAATTGTTTAAAGAATATGAAATTAATCATTATAGTGTTCATTCCGAAATTAAGTGTGCGTTAGCAGAACGCTTTATACGTACATTAAAAGAAAGATTGTATCGTTATTTTACTGCAAAGAATACTTATCGTTATATTAATGTATTAGATCAAATTGTAAAAAATTATAATCATTCATACCATTCAAGTATTAAAATGGCACCTGCACAAGTAAATGATTCCAATGTGAATCAAGTGTGGGAAACATTATACGGAAATAAAAAGAATAAGAAAAATATAACTTGTAAATTTAGTTCGGGTGATTATGTTCGTGTTAGTAAGTATAAACATAAATTAGAAAAAGGATATTTACCTAAATGGTCACAAGAAATATTTATTGTTGACAAATGTATAAAGTCAGATCCTGTCACTTACAAATTAAAAGATTGGAACAGTGAGGAAATTAAAGGAATATTTTATGCAGAAGAATTACAAAAAGTAATTATAAATTCAAAGAAAACATATCTTATTGAAAAAGTATTGAAACGTAAAAATGGGTGGATGTATGTAAAATGGTTAGGATATCCATCAAGTATGAATTCGTGGATTAGATCAGATTCTATTCAGTCTGCAAAATGAATTCGAACTTTACACACGACTTTTACGTTACTCTTCCTTCAAATGCAAGTAGCAATCTTTTTGATAATAATACAACATCATCATTTCGAGTTAAATTGGCACAACCTATTGATTTACGTGATGGGGAATGGTGTGTTGCATTAACACAAATTAATATTCCGTGGAGTTTTTACAATGTTGGTGAAAATGAAGAAATTATAATTACTAGTGTTATCGATGGTAAAGTTGAACGCTACCATGTTCCAATTACACCTGGATATTATTCATCAATTGAATCTATTCTACAATTAATTCCTGAAAATGCTCGTATGTTATACTATTTAAAAAATAAAAATCAAATTGTTATTAAACATTCTTTGAAATTAGAAGATCAATGTATGATTGGTGTTACACCAGGATTACAACACATTTTCGGATTTATTAATGAAAATACGTATGATGTTAAAAAAGTTATATACACAAAAGTTAAAAATGTTGATTTAATATTAGCACGTGGAAAATTTCCATGTGATTTAGATTATAATATTCCTAATACAATTAATGTTTGCGTTGATATTGTAAAACAACAACAAAATATAGGACCATTAGTTCGAAAACTTAGTGTATATAATGTACAACACGGTCATGTAAAATCTTTTGTGTTTCACTCACCACATTATGTTAAAGTTGAAAAGAAATATTTTGATACGATAGAAGTAAACTTAAAAGATGAACACGGGTTAAAATTACCATTTCGTTTTGGAACTTCAAACCTAACACTTCACTTTAAACGAAAATGATTTCTGAAAGTATTGATGATAGTTTTTACATTACACTAGTTTCAAATGCTAGTGCAGATGTATATCCTACAAATAGTCCAACACATTTTATTAATCAATTAAAAAATAATATTCGTTTATCAGAATCCGATTGGTATGTAGGATTAAGTGAAGTACATATTCCATTAACATGTTATAATGTTACCGAAGGTGAAAATGTTATATGGTACAAATTTAAAAATGCAGAACCTATGAAAAGTAAAATTCTTGTTGGATATTATCCATCCATTCATCATTTACTAGAGGAATTAAACGCAATATCAAGTTTTATAAAATTTAGTTTTTCAAATGTTGTGCATGTTGAATGTGATGAACATGTAGAATCAGTTACATTGTCGCCTACATTAGCTTTACAATTAGGTTTTTCTGAAAAATCAGATCTTGTTAAAGAATGCCGTGGATTCAAACAACCATATGTAGATATCGGATATCCACATCAAATTTTTATTTATACAGATATTATACAATATCAATTTTTAGGTGATACAAAAGCACCATTATTACGTATAGCAACAATCTCTGATATTAAATACGGAAAAGTTCAAACAATTACCTTTGAAGATATTCATTATATGCCACTTGCAAAATTTTGTTTTAACACAATTGAAATACTATTAAAAGATCATGCAGGGCGAAATTTGCCATTTCGTTCTGGGACACTGACCGTAACACTACATTTTAAACGCTCTCCTGCATCTGCTAAATAATAATTATAGGAAAAAGATGAGAGCAAGACGTGTTACTTATCACCGTGGACGTGGAATACCATATTTTTCAGGACCTGTATATCAAAGGGGACATGGTATAGGTAGTTTCTTTAAAGGATTATTTCGTTTTGCTTTACCATTTCTTAAACAAGGTGCAAAAACTGTAGGGCGTCAAGCATTACAAACCGGTATGCAAGTTGCGGGTGATGTATTAGAAAATCGACCATTTAAAGAATCTGTTCGTGCGCGTGTAAAAGAAGCTGGTAATAGTTTAAAGACAAAAGCAATTAATAAAGTTGGGCAGTTGCTAACTGGTAACGGCAAGAGACGGTCACGCAAGAGGAAAGCTCCTGCAATTGTAAAGTTTGGACCACCAACAAAACGTAAACATATACACGACATCTTTTCATAATGGCGCTCCTAAATTCAAGTAGTTTTGAATGTTGTACCAATGAATTTGATTTCTTTTCTATACCAATGACACAAACAGCTATTGAAGCAACTACAAATGCTGAATATCGTCCTATTTCCACATTAACCTCAGAAGGACCTATTGAATTTGTTATTCCAGAAGAAACAGGGGAATTTATTCATCCTGCATATCTATATCTTTATGTACGTTGTAAAATTACTAAAGCTGATGGTACAACTTTAGCTAATGATGATACTGTTGCACCAGTAAATAATTTCTTACATTCTTTATTTAGTCAAATTGATATTTCGTTAAATGATAAATTAATTAGTTCTTCATCAGGATCTTATCCTTATCGTGCATACATTGAAACATTATTAAATTATTCTTATGATGCTTCTCAAACACATTTAGCATGTGGGTTGTGGCATAAAGATACTGCAAAAAATTTTAATAAATTAGATAATACAAATGCTGGTTTTCAAAAACGTGCTAATAAGGTGAAAAATAGTAAATCTTTTGAAATGTATGGACGTCTTCATACTGATATTGTAAGTTTAGATCGTATGCTTCCTAACAAAGTAAGTTTACGTGTAAAACTACATCGTAGTAAAGATAATTTTTGCTTAATGTCTCCTGAAAATACAAGTTATAAAGTTGCACTTGAGGAAGTTATTCTTCATGTACGACGTATTGATGTAGCTGCAGATTTAGCTATGCAATTAAATACACGAATGGGTTCGGAAACAGCCAAGTTACCTCTGACGAGAGTGGAGACAAGATCTTATACTATACCTGCACAAGTAAACTCTTACAACATTGATAATCTTTTCCTGGGTAATGTTCCTAAAGGCCTGGTTATTCGTTTCATCTCCAACACAGCCTTCAATGGGAAATCACATCTTAATCCCTTTGAATTTCAAAACTTTAACGTTAACAAACTGCAATTACAAGTCGGCTCAAAATCATTTCCTCCCAACCCCCTCACTCCTGATTTTAATAACAATTTATATTTTCTAAGTTACTATACTTTGATTTCAGGTACTGGTATATATTATCAAAATTATTCACACACTGTTACTCTTGATGAGTATCCAAACGGATATGCTCTGTATGCTTTTATTCTATCTCCAACAGGAACTTTAGACGATAACACGTGGGATGTGGTACGCGATTCCCCTGTAAATTTAAAAGTATCATTTTCAGAAACTTTAACTGAACCTGTTACATGCATTGTGTACGCACAATTCGATTCTTTAGCACAAGTAGACAAAGATAGAAATATTTATACTGATAACACCTTCTAATTTATTCAGTTGAGTAGGATGAGGGTTGTTGTACACTTCTCGGCGTATCATGATAACGAAGATGACTTTATTGTAAAAGAATTAGCCATTGTAAATCCTGACGTTCCCTTTTTCCAAAATTGGATTTTTAAACCACCATTTCCTTTAAATAAGTTAGCTGAGCCGATCGTAAGTACAAACAAATATCTAGGTGAGAATGTGTATGGCATTACCTGGCACGAAGGCGATGTAGAATATTCCCATCTTAAGGAAATACTTCAATCATATTGTTCAAATACTACAACAATATACACCTACGGAATAAATAGAAAGTGTTTTCTTCAAGAAATTCTTCAAAGAGAAGTTACAAATTTAGAAGAAATAAACTGTCCAAAGTATACTGCATTAAGTTTTCACGTTCATCGGTGTGCACCTAATAAGCATCGTTTCGGACAATATAGGTGCAGTGTTCATGAAGCATTACTGTATAGTGAATATGTAAAAGTGTATGACTATGTCTTACATGTGAATAACAGTGATAGTTACATACCTACTACAATTAAAAATAATAATCTTCATCATGTATAGTGACGAATTGTTAAAAGTGTTACTAAGTGATAAAGTGACTGGTGCAAGTGTTACTGGAATTTACCCTATTGACAGACTTCCTGTAACGGTAGAACCTCCTGCTGCACTTGTGATTAATCTTGATACATCTGATTCTGCTGGTTCACACTGGGTCGCAGTGTACATCAATAAGAAAAAACATGGGTACTACTTTGACAGTCTTGCTATGGACATTCCCAAAGAAATAAAAAACTTTTTGTCGAAAAATACTAAAATGTACTTTACGAATAATCATCAATATCAACATGATAATTCTGTGTTGTGCGGGTATTTTGTGTTGTTCTTTTTGCATCATATTATCCGCACTCAATCATTTCAAAAGTGTTTAAAAATGTTTAACAAGAAAAATTTGAAAAAGAATGATGATATCGTTTATAAACATGTGAACAATTTTTTTAAAAAAAGAAAACAGAAATATTTTTTTTATTTTTTTTTGTTTTTTCTTATTATATGTTTACAATTTTTTTTATCATATATACAATTTTTTTTTCTTAAATTTTCAATAATTTTTTTTTAAACTTACATTCCTGCATTTTATTTACAATTCCTAAGAAAAACATTACAATCTTGATAATGCATTAGTTAATGCTGTTGATCTTTCATATTTCCACCAATAATTCAGCTGTTGTGCATTACGATATGCACATCCTGATTTCTTTACAATATTTGTATGAAAATTACAATAATCATTAAATGTGTTTGCACATAATTCACTTAATGGTGGACAATGTTTTGTTTCTAAATCAATGACATTATCTAATGCAAATATTCTTTTAATCCAAAGAGATTTCTCTAAACCTTTACAATAAAAGGATGAATTCTTTGAACATAATTGATATACAAGGTTTCGTATGCATGATACAGTATATCCAGTTTTGCTATTCCATTTCAAACCGTGTAAATTTAAAGTTAACCATTCAATTTGTTTTTGACATCCTAATGATAATAAATTATAATCTATTGGTGATTTTACCAAGCAATGGAAATTTACTGTATCATCGCATGCAGTTAAACAAAACTCACGAATGATAAATTCATTATCAGACATTTTAAAACCTTGAATATCGATAATATATTGATTTACACATGGTGAAATTTCATTTGTGTGATAAATGAAAAACGGGATAATCTGCCCAACAAATTCTGTATTTTTTAAAAGATCACAAATTTTACGCATAAACCATATAAATGAGATTTCACTATGTTCTTGTTCAAAAACTTCAAAAAGTTCACTAAGAGTTTTATCAAGAGATAAGTACTTCGTTGCAAATGTTCCAGTATTATGAAGATGAGTACAATCATGAGGAAGATTTAACTTGCATTCCATGCATTCAATTGGATTGGTGTTACGTAAGTATACTTTTATAGTTTTTAATACACAGTTCACATTAATGTTTTCATCACTGCATAACACACATGAAACACTAACTCTATTCGAATACATTTTCTCAATCTGAAATATTCGCTTTCCGCTTGTCTTTTCTTATAAAAATGTCCAGTAATTCCGGAAGATAGTCTGTATAATTCCACATACGTTTCATAGAATTTTTCTCTTGTTAATATTCCAATAATATGGGTGTTTGCATACAAGTAAAACACATCTTCTTCAACACTAGGACTTGCAATAATACTCCATGCACGGGTTTCCAATGACTCTGGGTGTACATTCATACAATCATGCGCAAAATCATGAGGGGATCCTTCTCTACAGCCATCGCAAATTAATGTATCGTTGAAATCCCATTTTTCAATAGCCTTCTTTATACATTCACGGTCCACCTTTTGACTATTACAACAACAATCTAAACCCCAAAATCGTGATGTTCTTGATAATACTGCTGGAGATGACGGTGGTGTTGGTGAAACTGTTGTTAGCACTGGTGATTCTATTGCATCAAAATCATATTCTTCATCTGACGATGATTCGTATATTTCTGTTTCAGCATCGGATATTGCTTCAGTGTTAACCTCGTAGCGTTCTTCTTTCTCAAAGAGATGCATGGTGTCTCTATATATATTTTCCGCTATGCCCCGTATTTAAAGTATTTTCATAGCCACAAGGTAATCACGTGTTCATCATTCGCCGCGCAAAACTTCTTTTTATTACCAATTAGCATAGGGGCATGATTCAACATGTTTACCTGCCACAACCTCAATCTTCTTTGTATTCTTCGCCGCCAATATCTTGTGTTCACCTACCATGGCGCCAAACTTGTTTTTATTACTCTGTCGGCACTCTGTGATGTGTACTAAACGTGTCGTCGGTTTTCCTTTGTATTTGTCTTCATGTTTTAACACGCACCTGTTACCCAACAACGCCATCTTTCCCTCTTGCACAACCAGTTTCCAAAAAGCGCGCGAAAAGTTCAGTTCATGTCTTAAGTTCACCAGCGAAAGACGTACAGGTACCACGCTCTGTATATGTACCAGCAATGCTTATCATACCGCACTATACATATTCTATACACGAAATTTCTAGTATGCTCACACAGTGTTCGAAAAATAAAGATACGATCCGTCAAATTAAAAAGTCCCGCATGAATAAAGTTTATTCCCTCCAATTTATTAGGAAAATACAAATAAGAAAGAGCTTCTAATGAAGCGAAAGAATAAAGAATTAATATGATCACAATCAAATTTAACAACGAGTATGCTTTAGCATACGATTCATCAAAATACAAGTTGCTATGCAAATGGTCAAATTAATTAATATAATCACAATCAAATTTAACAATGTGTATGCTTTAGCATACGCTCCAATAAATAAGGAGCTTGCTTAGCAAGCAATCCAATACAAATTGTTCCAAGTAATTTATTAAGAGAATGCAAATGAGAATGAGCTTCTAATGAAGCGAATTAATTAATATAATCACAATCAACATTTAACAACGAGTTTGCACAGCAAACGATCCAATAAATAAGCAGAGTATGCTTTAGCAAACGATCCAATAAATAAGGAGCTTGCAGGGCAAGCGAACCAGTACAATTGTTCCAATTAATTTATTAGGAGAATACAAATAAAAGAATAAAGAATAATTAATTTGATCATAGCATAGCTGTTAAAACAACCCTATCAAAATCATGTCCTTCATCCTCTTTTCTAGAAACTACTCCATCCCTCCTAACACGCAACCTTTTCCAGGAACCCGTCTAACCACCTAACAAACAGGGTAATAAAACCACCTCCCCCTAAAACCTTCCCAAGGCCGACACGGCCATATTGACATCAAAAGTACACAGTCATAAAAGCAATAAAATCAATTAAGAGGGCAATAAAAGCTATTCAAGTGTACAAGTCGCTCCATTTCTACTGACCAGCACGGATCCAGCAATAGTTGCGGCCCAGAAGAAGAGTTACGCCACTCACAAACAAGCCACGCCGCAACAAACATGGAAGGCAAGGGCTCAAGCCCGTCACTTCATCACTCAACAACAGCCACGACAATGACTGATTGATTGATTGATTGAGTAAGGTTCTAGAACATGGGTCTCCCTTTAATTTGAAGATAATGAAATATATTTTTCGTGCTTTTGTTTTTGGATAAGGTGTGAATTTATAATATGCCTTCAATAAAAATATAAATAAAGAATCTTCCTTGGAATTTCCTTAATGGTTGTGTGAGGTCTTAGGATCAGTCTTGGTAGCTCAAATACCACTATGAAGCCCTGTTGCACATATTTCAGTAGGTGCTTTTAAATTGAATAAAATATCGAACAACCAGTCTACAGACATAGGAATGTAATTCCTCAGCTTTTAAAGAAATTCCCATAATATTGTTCAAATCCAGAGCACCCATCTCTCTTGTAAAGGTGGCTGGTTGCTCAGTAGTAGAGCCTTTTCCTCTGGTTCCTGAGAAAATTGAAATCTTTGTTTTACGTCCCATTAGGTTAGGCTAAC
The DNA here is from genome assembly GCF_964235325.1 of Thermobia domestica. Classification (NCBI taxonomy): domain Eukaryota; kingdom Metazoa; phylum Arthropoda; class Insecta; order Zygentoma; family Lepismatidae; genus Thermobia; species Thermobia domestica. The sequence continues at coordinate 93,966,176 of NC_137464.1, forward strand.
GAAGACGGTGATGATGAGAAATGAATGAAATGGTGAAATGAGGAAAGTGGAAGGAAACGGAAGAACCCCGAGAAGACCCAGCACACGGTGTTTGTCCTCCACAAAGTTCACTTGGTGCGAGGTGGGATCTCTGGTTCGTGGAGCTCCTGATTCGTCCGGTTTGTGATGGACAACATTGTGTCCATGGGCTTTTTCGTAGTAGTCCACTTTCTCATTTCAACAATTATTCCATCATCATTCACTTGCTTTAATCATCGAAATCTAGAGATCTTCACCTTGCATTTATTTGTTTAAATGAGTGAGTAGAATGACAGAATTTCTTAAACAAGAAACTGATTATCTTTACGTAGGAATGTTGCTCGCGATTCGTATGTTCCATTTTCGAACAGTGTTCATCACTAAATGACAGCGTTCCCAGATCGAAAACCGTATCTTTAGATCCACCGTAAGATATCTATAAAAATCCTTGTTTTTATTAAAATATCTGGAGAAATATACGGTATGTAACAATTATTTGTATTTAACTCAGATTTTTTCAATTGATAAAGCCAAGTTGAAATAATTTCTTTCTGCAGCATGAAGAGGCATTACAAGTTGTAGCATTGTACGAAAAGTTTATATATATATATATATATATATATATATATATATATATATATATATATATACAGTGGCGGATCCAAGGGGGGCTATAGCCCCCCCTTGACGCTCGGATATACACTGGATAAAATGGGCTTCAATCCTGCTTTACACTGGATAAAACGGCAAAATATGGTTTAGCCCCTCCCTTGATCATATCCTGGATCCGCCCTTGTACATTATATGAAAGAGAGAGAGAGAGAAAGATATATGTTATGCAGGGGTGCCCACAAGAGGGGGGCTATGACGCAAACTGCGTCATTGAAATATTGTGGGGGGGTTAAAATCCATATAAATATGTTTGATGGGGGGGGGTAAAATTAATCGAAAAGAAGATTTTTTTCATGGAAGAACACCTACGGATAGACAATTGGGGGGGGGTGCGTCATGGACATAAGGGGGGGGCACCACTGTGTTATGTATATCGTTTGACTTTAATAAAATGAATGTCAAAGACAGAAAAGCCCCAAATATGTGAACATACATGATAGTAATTATGAGTGGCGTATTTAGGGGATGGCTCTCGGGCTCAAGCCCCCCCGAAATATATTTGTTATATGCAAAACTTCATTAAAATTTGTCCGCACCCAAAAGGAAGAATATAAGTGCTTATTTAGTTGTTGTGCATAACCACCCCCGAAACAGAATCCTAAATACGCCACTGGTAATTATCGAGATTTATTTCGTAACTGCAAATTAAGTAAGAACCTTAAATCTTAAACTAGGTAAGGATTAGGAATAGGTGTACCTACATTGATGAAGTACCGTAAGACAGGGTTACATTGCACAAGAGTTAAGCAATTTTAAAGAAAATCGCATGTAACTTGCAAACGTAATGATTTAGAACACTGTATTTTAAACATAATAGCTAGATATATAAAGAAAACATTATTGCAAGTTCATTAGTAAACATTCAGTATGACCATAGTTATTGAAATATAAACTTTGGTGCGAAATAACCCCATAGTTGGGGTTACTTTGTACAACATACAGAAAAGTATATTCAACATACGAACATAGCGTTTCTGTGCAATGTTTTCCCTTCAGTATTTATACATTTTACTTTCTATACAAAACTGCATGCAGTCTACAAATATTGATATTAGAATGATGGTACCGGTGTCGGTGTCAGTACTTATATAATGTATTTTCTGATATCGGTACAGGAACCACATTCTAATATTTTAGCATATGTCCACAAAAATGTCAACTCAGGAACAGAAAAAAATATTCCCGTGAACTGATTTGCCTTAGTTATTCCTTATGTCCAAGAATCCCAACCGTAATCAGTGGAAGATTTACGGGGTTTGGGACCTTCAGGCTGAAGCCCATCCAAATTGCATGATTTCTTTTTTGGGGGTAAAGTGGTTTCCTTAGCTTGGGGCCACGCCGCGAAATTTTAAAATTACCATTATCTCTGTGATTTTTATTTACTTCTATATTGTAAACACACACTAAAAAAAAATCCACGGGCTACAATCACTTTGCAACTTTCTGAGGCCAAACGAATATTTCAATCCATATTATCAAGTACGAGGTGAGGTATTGATAAAGACCTCAATGCCTGAAGCAGTTGTTGTAGTGAAACCTGAAAACAGGTCTCGTGGCCTACACAAGATATGTATGTGAGACCAGATTTCGCGTCTCATGGCAGTCAACCTGTTAAAAAAATCTAATGTTAGTCATTGCTATGCGTATATGCTGCAAGTCCCCCCCCCAAAAAAAAAGTCTAGTAATTTCTGAAAAGAAAAGAAAAGAGAAAAGAAACCTTTGTGAGTGAAGCCCCTTTCAAACTACTATTTTTCTGGATTCGCCTTTTCATAATTTATGTTCCGAAAAGAAATTCATTCCGGCATCCATCTAAATAGGAAATTTACCTAAATCTAGAATGCAGGAGGTTCCAGTAGTAATAATTTCCTATGTAAGGGGTGTTTTGGACCGGAGCAAAGTAACCGCGAGTAGAGGCTGAAACCGCCTTCTCTCAGTTTTACTCTTTTTATGACTTTAAAACGTTTCCCATTTCAATTTCAACTATTGCATCGAAATTCCCATTATACATAATAGTATTCTACGAAAATGACTTAACTTTGACGGGCATTGTTGTAAGTGATATCTTTCAAGTTTTAGCGGCCTTTACAGCAACTGCTTTTCATACCTTTACAACAACGATCCCTCCCGGTAATTAGAACTGATGTAAACCGCCAATATTATATCCAAAATACAGTTAGTAGTTCTATCTTACGGTGACATTTGAAACTTCCTCTTTACTGTTCATAGTTTTGCCGATAGATGACTGTGAAACTCTTCATATTTTGTGCAAAGTAACCACGTCTTGCGGTATAAGAAATGTGTTACTAGAAGGAAAGAGAATTGCCTAGGTATTTATTTTATGTATATGTAGAGCTTACAGATTTTCAAAATAATAAACTGACACACCCTGTGAAATTTTGCAGGAAAAACCGTGACGACGTATGAAAATTTAGTTTTTTTTTTCTGTTGGAATATCGGAATTAATTAAGTACACATGTACTGCAATATGTTCTGCAATATCATTAGCGTATGTCCAAAGATGAAGTATATACCAAGCGATAGATCTTACTGAGGCAAGTGTAGATCCTTAGGCCAGTGATGCCAACCTGAAACATTATAAAATTCCATCTTGAGAGGCAGAAATTCCTATTTTGGTCTTTAATTTCCCACGTTATCTTATCATAATTACAAAATTAAAATTAAAAAAAAAACATATGAAAATGAAATTATTCTCGCATATTTTCTTCAATATATGAGTAAACCACTTGCAAATTTCGATCTTCTACGTTTATCAAGTACTTGATGCATAACTACCGTAGTTTTCTTAGTTGAAAAAGAGAGTTGAACTTGTTGGCGAAAACAAATACCGTACATGTTCTTGTCAGGATTTAAAATTTACATAATTCCGTTGTATCATCATATTGTAATAAACGTAAGGATAATCGAAGAACTTTATTTTCCAGTAGTTTTGTGGGGAGCACAGTGGCTCAGTGCGTAGAGCACTTACCTCTGGGGCGTCGGGTCCCTGGTTTGATCCCCGACCAAGTAAGTTTCTGGTGGATAGCATCGTGCCCTTGAGTTATCCCAAGGTATCCCCGTTTCCTCCCAAATTATCATTCCACCAATTCTTCCATCATCATTCACTTGCTTTAATGATCGTCTCTTTTAGTCTAAAGGGTATTATCGTGGGACATTAAACTCCAAGATTTCGTTTAATTTTTTTCAGCAGTTTTGTATAATATTTTCGAAGTTGGTTGTTTGGGTTTCCCATTTTTCATTTTCCTTTTTTTCGTTAATTATATTAATTGTATTTAAAAAGCATTAGATCACAATTTACATATCTTGGGATTTTTTTTTTTAAATCAAAAGCTACTTCTGCACTAGCATACATTATCCGGTAAGAAAATTTGATAATAATTTCAAGATTATTGAGGAGTCATTGATCTATTTTCTGGCAATAGAGAAGTATTTTTGCTGTCGATAAAAATCCCATATTTGTAGCAAATTCTGAAAGAAATTCCCTTTATCCCTTATCGAGAAATTAATGTATAAAAAATCAAACAAATGGGACTTTTCTCACGAGTTGGCATCAATGTCAGGCCTGTGCATCGCTTTCGAGAAAACCTAAAGGTTCATGCAATGACCACACCGTTTATTAACATAAATTAACTAACTCTATGGCTTATGGAACCCGGAGGTTCAATACCACGTTCACAAAAGCTTTCCAGTGACTTCTATCCTTAGCTAATTGCATCCAGTTTCTACTTCATATTCCAATCTCTGCGAGATCCATCTTAATATTGTCCTCCCATCAGCGCCTAGGTCTTCCTAATGGTCATTTTCAGATTGGTCTTCCAGTTACGACTTTGAAAGCGTCCTTACTTTCTTCCATCCTGGCTACATGATCTGCCTACCTGAGCCTCCTAGACTTGATGGCCCTAACAATGGTAAACCATATAAATTATATTTCTCGTTATGAAGTTTCCGCCATTCCCCATTCCCGTTCCTCTTAGGTCTGAATATTCGTCTCAGGATCTTATTCTCAAATACTTTCAGTCTACGTTCTTCCCTCACACTTAACGACCATGTTTCGCAATCATACAGAACAACAGGTATGATTATCGTTTTATATATTTTAAGCTTCTCTATTAACATAAAACTAAATCTCATAAATTTTCTAGCAACATGACAATACAAAGTATGGATGATGAAATGTTTATAATTAACTCCATAACTTTATAACTAAAATATTGGCCACAGATGAAACATGATACATCAAACGGCAGATGACATCGAAGTGAACAAAGTGATATGCCCGGGGATAAATTTTCGTACGCATTTTTTTTTTTTTTTCAGAAAATCGAGGAAAACTAATTTTTATGACACCAAAATGTACGTCATTTGTAACCAATAATAATAGTTTCTATTCTGTCGAAACATAGATTATTCACTCATATATCAGTAATGCCAACCCGTGGGAAAAATCCCATTTGGTAGCATTTTTTAAACATTAATTCCTCCAAAAGGGATAAAGGGAATTTTAATCGCAATTGCCACCAAATATCTATGGGAGTTTTCATCGACAACAAAATTCCCTATGCGCGGAAAGTAGACCAATGACTTCTCAATAACCTTGAATTAAGTAGGCCTATTAATTGTCTAAATTTTGTTCTCAGAATATACATGCTAGTGCAGAAGTAACTTGCGATTCTCAAAAAAGAAACTCCAAGAAATGTAAATTGTGCTCTGGCACTTTTTAAATACAAAGAATATAGCTAATTAACGGAAGAAAAGTAAAATGCAAAATTAGAAACAATCAATTTCGAAAACGTTCTACATAAAACGACTGAAGGAATAAAGTTCTAATATTCTTGGGTTTATTACAATGTGATGACACAAACAAATTATGTAAATAATAAATTCTGACAACATTATTTTCAACTATATGTTTCAATTTAGGAAAACAGTTATTCATCAAATATTTGATAAACATAGAAGATCGAAATTTACGAGTAGTTTACTCATACATTGAAGAAACTGTGTGACACACAATGAATTCATTTTCATATTTATTTATTTTTTAAATTTAATTTTGTAATTAGTATAACATGGGAAATTCAATAGCAAAATGGGAATTTTTGCCTCTTGAGATGGGATTTTCTAATGTTTCAGGTTGGCATCACTGTCATGTATGTAAAAGAAACACAATATTGAGTAGCAGATTGCACTTATCGTCTGAATTATTCTAATAGTGTGACACATACTTTTACATACTAGAAATATTAATGAGTTAATAACAACATTGAACATTTGTGCACTGCTTCTGCATTGCGTTAGTCTTGTCTTGGGTGATGTAGTACGCAAAGTGCTTTACTCGTGTAGGTTAGATATCAGTGGAGCAAACAGGAAAATCTCAGGAATTTTCGAAAATGACTTACTATAATTACGCCTACGCGGTTAATTGATGCACGACTATAGTGACCGCGACGACTTGTGAAGTTTGGGCTTTACACCAATCATAAATACTGCTTTGCTTCACGTGTGATGCATCGGAAGAATTCGGTACAATTCATAGAGCTGCCTTCAGAACGCACACTTGAGAAAGAGTGAAACAGCATTAGTGTATCTACAACGTTACCAAACTTAGAGGACAAGTCAAACGAGCGACAAAACACAAAACTTAAAGAACTCGAGCACTAACAATTATTCGAATTAAACATTACAATAATTTCAGTGAAAAAAATAAAACAACAAAAACAACAAAACAAAACAGCGGCAATTTGATAACATTGCACCCTCAGGATATGATATCCGTATAGCGCGAGAGAAGACACTAGCAAAATTTCATAGGTGGGGGTTGACGACTGGGGGGACACCCTTGCGTTCTATAGGGCACTGAAATTGGTAAATCTAGCTCAAGCTTCACGACTCCGTGCTATCACTATAACAATATGTTACTTATATATCGAGAGCAACAGGGTCCGAGGAGGAGACAACGACGTTACGTACAACATCAACCGCTAGTTAAATATATCAAGTTAACGAGGATATGATGTTAATATAAAAAGGCTTTATATTTAAATACACTTCATTTATTGCTTAATAAATACAAATGTATAATAATAATAATAATAATACAATGTGATATAATGTCTGCATTTACTGATACTTGAATGCGCTATTTCCATTCTGCTTCTTAACCCTCCGCTAGTACCATGGAAATATTACATGTTTACTGTCGTCAATCTCGAGCACCTGTTCTTATAGTACACTTCATAAAGCTTCCTTTCTGTTAAATTTATCTCATAATTTTCTTTATTTTTTTGAAACGTATTTGAAAAATTTGAAGCAAACACTTGAGATACCTTATGTTATTGCATTTTATTCGTTCGAGTTCCTTCTTTCATTTCTTAATATATCCAATTACAAAGTTAAAAATAGATCAGACTCCCATGTCAAACCTAATTTCATTGATGTCAATCACTGCAATCAGGTCTATTGATTCAAGCTCAATGAGTGCTCCAACACTACTACGACCGTGTTATTAAAAGAAAAATAAAGTTTCGGTTTCTTAGATCGTGCGTCGCTGTCCGCACATAATCATGTAGGAATTTACATAAACAAACAGACATTCAAATATATACGCATACTTATATCAACATAGACAATGAATAATTAATCTACAGTAGAATGACAGTTGTATTTTTAACAGTATATCACAATATTTAGACGTAGTATTTAGAATATATTTAGAGCAATTCGTGATGTTTTACCGTAGTTCATAGAGAGAACATTCCTAGAAATTATTTAAGGAAGATTACGCATATTAAAGAAATGTCTTGTTTTCAAATTTTCATGTTAGCCTTATTAGCTTGAAAATTAAGAGGAATCAACACTGAATGCATATGGATATATTTTGAGAGTCAACATCTATAATATTAGTTGTAATTTTCCGATCGAGTATTAAAGAAAAGTTCTTTCGAGTCCTAAATTGTAATATATATTCTAGTAAAGACAATAAAGACAATAACAATTGCATTATAATACATGAAAAACTACCATGGAATTCCTGCAAATCATAAATTACACTAAACAGAAGACACTTTTGCTGTTTTGCAGAAAATTTAATTTTGGACATAAGTTCATACATTTATTTAAAATTAAGCATCTTCATTAAATACGATAGATGCTTATTTCATTTCATTTTATTTTTTTTTTTTTTCATTCAGCACAATAGGAAACAATGATCTTTTCTATTTTCTTTATACCTATTGCTAACAAAACCCTTCATCAGGAGTTAAATTGGGATCTTTAGAATATTACTCCATTTCCTTCCGATTTGATAATATTCTTTTTCAAGTGTATTTTAATGATTCGTTCGTTTGTTTTTGCTTTTAATACGAAGTAGAATAAGTTCTATCTCTATATCTAATTATAGCTAATTTCACATTACTGTTCTTAAGTAATGCTTAACTCGAATTTGTTCATTTCCCACCTTTTAATGTGTAGAATCTTACACAATACATGGTTCTGATACTATTTTCACAAATCCGTAAAACTAAATTTAACTTTCCCAATGCTGGTCACAATTTGTATGTACGTACGAAAGCATTGTTTTAATCTGTGAGGAGGGAAAAATTACTGATAGAACATGAAAACAAATATTTTCTTGACAGATGTTTATAGGAAATACTTGTTTCAAATAAGTAAGTAACGAATGTGCTCCGTGAATGGTGATGAAACATGGTGAATTATTAAATGTAAGGAAAGATAAACCTTAGGAACATTAATTTTGCTCATATTTCTCTATATACATTATCACAATTATTTAACACTTATGGTTTATAACACTTTGATCTTTCTATTTAATAATATATTAAACATAATTTTCAACCTTCCATAACTAACAATATATACAATTAATGAGATCAGAGTTTGGATAGTTGTTGGTAAACAGTATAAGTCTTATATTAATATGAAAAATATTGTATAGGTATTATGTTACTCTCCGAACATACTTGAGAACTATTCCTTCTTTCGGACCAAGTGGTATAGATTCAGTTTCGATTTTATTCCTATAAATAAAGAGAAAATTAAAACATAAAATAAGTAATGAAATAAAATTACAGTATATGTGAATGTATTTGATATGATAGTTGATTCAACTACATACATATATTAGTATACATACATATCAAAAATATCGTAAAATATATGGTTTGGAATAAGTAAGATTTGCAATACCTACCAACACCAAAGCATGTATGTGCAATGCATATTATTCTCACGCGCTACCCTAGCCAAGGGTTTTAAGTTGGTCACAAGGAAGCGGGTGAAAGTAGATTTACATTGAATTTCACCACCTGAGTGTGACGTGATGTGAGTTGACCTTATTATGGGAGTCAAGTAGGAACAAAACGAGCTCTGTGGGGCTTCTAACTCCCTTCGCTCCCTGACGCTTGCTCACCTATGTTTCGTAACATAAGGAAATTACTTTCTGTGCATTATATATTACGTACAAGGGTAAACGAATATTATTTTTTATCTCATTTTAATGATAAAAGTGTTATTACAATTAAAAAAAGAAAGTTTCATTGGGACGGGTTTGAACCCACGCCAACAGTGAATTTCATTACCAGTCCGTGCGCTAGCAAACTCGACCATGACGATCGACAGCAGTTAGCGTTTGATTTGTGATATATGTATGCTACGTAGCGATAAATGGATAACTTCAACCAATCACAATGGTGTATTTAGCTCCTTTGGCTAGGGTCAAGGGTGATTAAAATATATGCATGTGCTATACTTGGCCATTTTTAGTCGTATGTTAAAATGATCGCCTGTATTACATCAGGCGGAGTAAAAAGAATGTATATTACGTGTTTTGAAAAGGGCAGGTGGTGGTGATGCAAAATGCGAGAACTCCCTTGATTTTCAAAGAAGCCGAATTGTAGGCGCGCGGTTAGTTGGTGCAAGTGTATCTAAGGTGCCAGTATGTTAGGTTCTCGAACAACTGTATCCACGGTGATGATAGCTTACAGAATTCATGGAGGAAGGTAACAGTGGAGGGAAGAGAAGTCTCAGTGACAGGAATCGCCGAGTATTGAAGTGAATTGTCACCAAGAAACACAGAGCAATTATTATTATTATTATTATTATTATTATTATTTATAAGATACAAACTAATACGTACGTAATAATTAGTTACTGCATTAGAAAGCTGTGTATTACAATCTATAACAATTCTGGCTTCAAAATACGTACAGTACATTCTCCATAAATTGACCTCCAAGTTCGCTGCTTTTCGAGGGAACTAACGGTTGTCAACATGCACAGGTTTCACTATAATTGAATTTATTTGTTCGACGAAACAAACGCAAACATCCATTATGAATTCTACTATAATTACATTAGCATTCATTATGATGCCAAGTTTTATGGATCCAAAACTAATGTGTACAATACAACATTATTCAAGTAAACGGAAGTAGTAATAAAATAAGGATCATTAACCTGTAGCAAACTTCGTTCGTAATAAGGAACACCGCTATTAATTCATTACATCGTGACATATGACGGGTCTTGCGCTAAATTTTACTAACATGTTTGGTTTGCTTTTATTTTCAACACCAAGGCTATATAAAACATGGATCTACAGTTTAACGTGGAATCTGAACCACCATACTGTATTTAGATTTCAAGGCTCCCACACTGGGAATCGAACTCTGGACTCCGTGCACCAAAGAACACTAGACCAGACAGGAAGAGTTTTATTAACAAATTTACTCAGGGAAGAAACTCAATTTTTAAACTTACCTAATAATTCTAAACTCTAATAAATATCTTTTTTTTAGTGTTACCCCTGAGACGAGGAATATCACTTCTCGTCTAAAAAATGACATGAGAGGTACCTTCTTAAATTCGAGACGAGACGCGACATTACACTTGTCTGTGGGCAACACTAGTTCATCCATTATTATATTTCAAACACTGTTTTGGTGTTTTGTGATCTATAATATAAAAACTATGAATTGATAAAATGATTATATATACACAATTAAGAGCATTTACCAACATTTAAAGATACGGAAGTCATTATACAATACACTTCAATAACAAATATGGTTTTAAATGTTATTATACCACATTGTTAAATGTTATTATACCATACCTTTGTAGACTTCTCGTGGTGCGAAAGGATTCTGATAAATTCTAGATGAAATTAAGAAAAAAAAAGTCTGGGTATATTTTTTTAAAAATAAATTTACAAAACGAAAACGAAAGAATTTCGAAACGATGAGAGAGACAATTCTTTGAGAATCGAGATGATGCTTCTACACAATTTACGATACGAGAAAACATTATTTCTCATCTAGTCTCGTGAGCAACACTACTGTCATCCATTCGAGTAAACATTTCAACAATTTTTATTCCTATTCTTACAATTTCAAAGATGTATGTACCTTGTGTAAGGACCTTCTTTCGCACTCTTGACTTTTACAACTCCATTTTTGTCCGAAGATACTTATGCTGTGGGAAAAATTTCAAATGTTTTGCGCATGACTGAATTATTTCAGTTGAACCAACAGTAATTGTGTTCCTTAATGCTGAATGAAATAAGCCAGATTAAATAATCCTTATTTTGAACTTCCTTGCATACACATTTCAATTTATTGAAAAACTGAAAAAAAAGACGAGAATATTCTCTCATTTTGATTTAATTTGATTATAAATATGCCCTATACTTACCCAATAGCAATGTGCCTATCTTTGAAGTTGACACTCTGCGTGTAAACTTCAGCTATTTTCGGGACTGAATCGAAAACTGTCAAGTTAACAGCAACGTCCACGTCGCCCCAATTGACAGCTACTACATAATTAGGCGTATCCTTTCTTGGCCTAAAAGTACATGAAAAATTAACACTTATATAAGATAATAATAATAATAATGAACCTTATTATAGTGTTATACATTGTATAAATCTATTCAATCAGTAGCATCGTCGCCTGGATATTTAAGTTGCTTAAACACTACAACCAATAATTTTTTGCCTTTTATTTGGTATTCAGAAAGACATTAGACATTTTTCAATTCAACGTTTCATGGAGATACTAGCTAAGCTAGAAAAGACACATTCCAAGTATTATTATTATATTATTATTTACTACTACTACTACTACTACTACTAATAATAATAATAATAATATAGCAAATATACGCAGTGGAAAACACATTGACGTAGTCTTGTAATCCAGCTCTCTTGCAGCCGAGATGGTGTTATGAAGGACCTTATTTACATTTAATACGGTATTACTCTTACGAGGAAAGTCCATAAACCGTGAGAGTTGAATTTTGATGAAAATTAGTGACAAGATTCAGTTCGAGTTGTTAAGTAACGTAGTAATAGTCACTCGATGCGCAAATGCTTCGTTGAACTGCTACACCGACGCCATCTTGAGATCCAGTAGGTAATGTCCAAGAATACTCTTTTAGCAAAAAATGGAAAAGCTTTTGGTAGATCTGACTTCACTATTGTAAACCGAGATAGAGCATCTATATGCGAGACCACCTCCAGTGCATGATCGCTATCTTAAAAGGCGCCATATTGAATCGCGGTCAAATATGATAAATGGCAAGGGGGTCATGTGGGGTATCAAATGGCACTGAAATTTACTCCTGAATCCATTTCCGTAACTAAAGTTTACATATCTGTTTTCACTTCAAAGTTAAGAGCTCTTTCATTCACAGGAACTTCTAAAAGCTGTGCAAAGCGCATTCATGTTCAGCATAATCACTATCCGTTTCCAAATAAAAGCAGGCAGTGAACGTAGCAGAGCGGCGATTGTTAACTATTAGAAATTAGAGTTACTAACAGACTGAGATGATTTTGTATTATAGATACATTCATTCAGTTACACGGAAAGGAATTTTTACAACTATCTTTACATTTTTTACTTACCTGGCAAATGCAAAAACTTTGTTATTTTCCAACACCTTCATATCCAAACTTCCGTACATAATACTTGGAGTCGATCTCGCTTGTACAAGAGCCTTATATACTTTCAAATGACTCTCTTTAGCTTTCTCTTGTTCTTCAACATTCAGAGTCAAATAATTTGGATTCACTGGTAGCCAAGTTTGATCAGCTTCTGAGAAACCTACGAAATAATAATAATAATAATAATAATAATAATAATAATAATAATAATAATAATAATAATAATAATAATAATAATAATAATAATACCGTATTTACTCGTGTAATTTTCGCACTTCTTTAGACGAAAAAAGTTGTTTTGAAACAAGGGTGCGTAAATTATGCGGGGGGGGGGGAATTAGCCACATCAGTGATCATCATCTCATTTTTTTTCCCCAGTCAAAATAACACGAAAATACCGGTACACATTTTCTCTGTAGCAAGAATTGACAACAAACAACTACCGGTAATTCTAAATTTGTAGAAAAATTGTAATGCGCCACTAAAATATACCTGTACCTAGCGCATTACTAGATGTTCGTGAACTACAATTTGGATTTTAATCCGTATCCCAGAATTTTAAATTTGGATCACAATTGGTTTTTGATCTGCATCTCAAGATGTTAAAATTGAAATTACAGAAAATTAATAAATTTTTTCGAAACGAAGAAGATATATACGTGTATTAACTAAAAGATTTAAAAGTTGGTGTGTATTATTGAAAAATATAAATTTAATTCTATGCACGGAATTTGAGGATTAAAATAACTGCACCAGGTAACCTAGAAATAATTAATTATAAATTTTGTGGAAAGGGAGAGAAAATAATAAAGAATGAAGTGCTAGAATAAATTTATTCGGGGGAGACTCCCTCTCCCTATCATCATCGTCCACCTAAACTTCTAGAAAAGAAATGAAATAATTAATAATATAAACTGAAGGAATAAAATTCAAAATTAATGGTGTTATAAACATTCTCCTTAAATCTGGTCTATTCTACTTTTAACTGATTGTGATAAATTAACCTAACGATATATCAACAAATGATAATGCTATAATACCGTTTAAATGTTTTACAATGGGATTCGACGAACTCAAGGTTGTATATTCATAATGTTTTCTGATAATATAATATATAGAATTTTGAAAAGTATGATCCTACAGGAAGCATGATCTGAGAATCGTAATAATATATATATGTTGCAGGTTCAATACGTGTGTCATTGCAGGTTCAATACGTGTGTCATTAATTGCAGAGATGTTAATAGTAGATCATTGTGGTGGGAGTTTAGTTAACCTACGATAAAGTGAATATTATTAAATGTATAGAAGAAATGAAGATAGATAAATATTGTAAATAAGAAATATAATTATGAATAGGATTCAGAATAATGAAAATATAATGGTAATTGGTATATTATTTGTTTCACCACACAATGAAATACTGTTGAGGATTTTAAATAAAAAAAAAAAGAGAATCTGCACCTAGGATCAGAAAATCAAGGAAACAAGCAAACATATATATATATATATATATATATATATATATATATATATATATATATATATATATATATATATATATATATATATATAAATAACTAAGGTAATAAATTTAGCCTGGTTCGTATACGAAGAAGAATCCATCGTTATATGTGGTTCTTAGATTATTATAAAATATGAAATATTTAGTAAAATTATAAACTGATAATAAAATAAACGTTACCATTGAAATTATTTTTAATTCTCTGGATTATTTTAAGTTAATATCGTAGATATTTTGGTATAATATTACAACAAGATTTTTCTCTTTAATACTTTTCGTCATGATACTAATTTTCTGGTGTTGCTCTCCACATTGTCCTGAATCTTGATTTTCTTCTGATCTTTCCCGTTTCTAAGCATAAATGGGTGGCGACTCCATTGCGCAGGGCCAAGACTCTTAACTGAGTTCATGTAAGTCAAAATTCAATGGTTTTTCCATCATGTAAATAAGTGTTTAATGTAAATTTTATTACAGTTTGTAATTTAGAACTGTTGCTTGATGTGGATGTATTACCAATGAATTTAAGGTACCTGATGACATCTTTAAGCATCGATGCGCAACATGCATACCACTTAAGTAGCAGATTACTATCAAATATAAGTTATAAAATAGAGTATCACATAAGCGTGATAACTTCTATCCAGGAGTATTACAAAATTACATTAAAAAATTGATTAAGAAGTCGTGTGGTTTCTTACCTGGCTTTGCTGCGTTGCCAATTGTTTATTAGCTACCGTAATTGATTCCTGGAAAAATGCTGTTTCACAAAAAGTTTCCGCGTGCGCAAATTACGCGAGGAAAATAAAATATACAGAAAATGCCCTTCAAAATTGGGATGCGAAAATTATGCGAGGGCGAAAACTATGCGCGTATTTACGGTAATAGTTTTAGAATTTAATAAAATTAATTTACTTAAATGTAAAATACGTGTGCTACTTGAAACATGTTCAATTTCTAGACATCTCTCTACTTCTTATATAGTTTCTGTTCTTAAGGGAAAAGCTAAAATATTCCAACTTATGTTAAAATTAGATGCATTCGAGAAATAGTGACGTACTACACACAGGCCCGCAACCAGCCACAGATGTTTGGGGGGACGTGAATATGTTAGGGGAGCCAAGCAGGGTGGAAAAAAATCATGATTTTTTTCAAAAAAATCATTTTTGTTGATTTTTTTGATTTAAATCGATTTTTTTGATTTAAATCAAATCTTTTTCTTCGTATAATACAAGTCGCGAACTGAAGAAAAAACATTAGGAATTAGTATTAAATGTTAATTATGTTATTTACGTGAAAGTATTGGGTTTAAATTTTGAATTAATTCCCAATCATTAACCTATTTCAATCCCAAACAATGTTTCTTAAAGCATTAAGGAAAAAGTACAGCAATGTATATCAACATGACTTTTCTTTTCACGAAAGTCACTAATATTTGGCAGGGGCATATTTTTAAACAATTGGAACTAGCTAGTGGCACGAAATCCATATAAAGTACATAAATTTCGCCTAAAATTAACTAACTCACTCTATGACCTATGGAACCCGGAGGTTCAGTGCCATGTTCACAAAAGCTCTCCACTGACTTCTATCCTTAGTCAACTGGATCCAGTTTTTACTTTATATTCCTATTTCTGCGAGATGCAACTTAATATTGTCCTCCCATCTGCGCCTAGGCTTCCTAATGGTCGTTTTCGGATTGGACTTCCAGTTAAAACTTTGAAAGCGTTCCCACTTTCTTCCATTCTCGCTACATGTCCTGCCCACCTGGGCCTCCAAAATTTGATGACCCTAACAATGTTTGGTAAATGGTATAAATTATGCAGTTCCTCATCATGAAGTTTTCGCCATTCCTCATTTCCGTTCCTTTTGGTTCCGAATATTCGTTTCAGGATTTTATTCTCAGTTACTTTGCGTTCTTCCCTCAGCGTAAGCGACCATGTTTCACAACAGGCATAATTATCGTTTTATATATTTTAAAGCTTCAAATTCCTCGACACAATTCGTGACGATAAGAGATTTTGAACTGAATCATAACACGAATTCCCTGTAGGAATTTTCTGCAGGAATTCCAAAATAAGAAAATCAAGATGATCAGTTCCAGAAGAAGAAACACTTATGATTGTTAAAAATATGCTTTATGTGACGTGAAAAACATTTCAAATGTGAGTTGTCTGTGCATTTAAGACATCTATACATAGCAGGCACGTTTTTATACTTTTCTGTTGGCTATTTTATTTCCTCTGACAATTTTTCCTGCACAGGCACGGCAATTTTTTTGCGATCACATTGCAGATCACGGCATGTTCTGCAATGGGGTCAAGTATCCACTTTATCAAAAGTATTATTCGATATTTTAACGCATCCAAAATTTGTCGTATTACGATCCCGAGGAACTTCTTTGTGTTTAGTACATAAATTTGGCCCAAAATTTTAAAATCTAATTTTTGTTCTTGTTTCGGAGAGGGGATCGGACCCCTCTAAATACGCTCCTATTATCTGGAAACAAACAAATAGACGTGTACACAAAAGAGTTTTCATCTTAAATGTCCATGGTGATTTCCCCGTTGGAATAGAAATTTTAAAACCTTGTGTTACAAAGAGAAGAAAGCAGGGTTCACCCGTAACCCGTTCAAACGGGATTTTCCCTGATCGTTCCCTACATGATACTAGTTTTTATACTGTGCTTACATACATTTGAGTCTCATTGCATTATGATTATTATCTTCCATAATCGAAATAACAGAAGAGAAACGGGATTTTACTTACTTTCACTTTAAATTAATTCATTTCGGAATTTGATTTAAATCAACGATTTTTATTTAAAAAATCAAGTGATTTAAATCTTGATTAAAATCGTGATTTAAATCAGACTGATTTAAATCAATCCATCCTGGAGCCAAGTCATCAAAAATTTTCTTACAAATATCTAAATTGTGTTTTTTGAATTAATAATAGAATTTTGTATTAAGGTTTGGATGGGCCACGAAAAGTTTAGGGGAGGCAGGTAAATTTGTTAGAAATATTGTAGTTTCTCTATTTTGCAAGATGTAATGAAATAACATACAATGCTAGACAATTCCGTAAGTTCCATTCACAGCGTTTTCGGGGAACGAGATTACTTAGTGATAATTGTTTGTACGATCTATCCTAACTCAAGGGATCATACCTTTACAAGACCAATGTATATAAAGTATTGCGGTACAAGACGTTCAAAATCAAATGAGAGCTTTTAATGGAATATTTGTTGCTGCAGAGTGGGATCTATGGGGGAAGCAGTTCACAAAGTTGATCGTAAGTTGCATCTTTAGGTGTACGGAATCCATACTGCATATGAACTGACAGAAACGGAGAAGACAACAAAAATTAAGTACTGTTATTGGTTCAAATCATTAATCAGAGATAATGTAGTATTAATGTTAGATTAAATTTTCTATACCTAAAATAAACAAAGCATGGTTCCAATTGAAAAGTTAATTGATATAGACCATGCAAGAACCCTAAGATATGACTGATATAGCTTTCTCAAACTCGTCCCAAACTATCGTAAACCATTTATCAGCCACGTTTAATGTGTTTTTGCTCTTCAACGTTGTATACTACGTATATTTTTTCTATTCTCATAGAAGTTTTCAATATCGTTTCGCTTCCTATCTTCCCGTTCTTATTTCCTACAGCCATAGCAATAAACTCTCCTTCACTCCCAAGTTCTGTTGATTTCACTTTCTTGTACATTTCTTCACATTTCACTACTCTTTTCAACTTTACAAAGTTCTCATATTTTTTTTTCCGTAAAATTCTTCCCATCCTTTGTATGTTTTCCTTCGTAATTACGTACATTTCTAGTAAATTACCTCTAAATCGAACGATTTTTAACGAATTAATATGATAAATGAAAGGACTGAAATTTCAGTTTGTGGAAGAGAAATTTTGTTTTCAAACGTTTTCTGTTTTATGCCTTAGCACTTACCTGCGGAAGCATAATATATGGGTTGATAATCTCCGACAATGCAAACACAAACCTTCAGTTTCTGACTCGAAAGAAAAAAAGTACCTTCTCCGCTATGCCTGTCATATTGATTTCATTTCATTTCTCATTTCTTTGGGATGGAATTTCAAAATTCAAAACTCATTTAGGTTCAAAATTCATTCAGGTGTACTCTGTTTATGAAACGCTTCCATTACTGAAGTTTTCTGATTTTATATTCAACATACTTCCCTTCCTCCCCCAGCACATTGAACTTTCCTTCAAAGCATCACCTCTCTTCAGTAAAAATAATATTGATGCTACAAAATAGAATTCTTACTACTACTACTACCAATAATAATAATAAAGCATTTTATTGTCGTTATGTTATACATACCAATAGACAACGTCAAAATATGATATAATATTGAGGGGTAAGTATAAATTAATAATAATTTATAACTAAATTAATGATGAAATGACTACAAAATAAATGACAATAACGATATGCATTTTAAATATTAGCTCAAGACGAGATTAGAAAATACGTTACATTTCTATTGAACAATTAAAATACTCCCGTAAAGAATAAAAGGGCGTTGCAACTAACCAGTTATATAACTTACTTTTAACTCTAGCTATATGTTCATTTTTTAGTGTTGCAGGTAACTTGTTATACAGTTTTATTCCAAGTGTCTGATAACTATTTAACGAGTTGGACAGTCGTTGATACGGGACATTCATGAGTTTATTGCTTCTAGTATTGTACGAATGGATATCTTGTCTGAGTTGTATATTTTGGTGATTGGTTTTTACATAGAAGAGTACTGTGTAAATGTATAGACTGATTATTGTCATAATTTTAAGATTGATAAAGATCTGCAATGAACTAATTTGTCTATGTTTGAAATAATTCTGATGACCTTTTTCTGTATTAGAAGAATGCTATTTACATGACAATTATTGCCCCAAAATAATATACAATGCAAAATTATACTATATATATATATATATATATATATATATATATATATATATATATATATATAAAATGGTAAAATAACTGATCTGACATAATCAGGAACTTTTTTTTTTTTTTTTTTTTTTTTAGTTGTTTTAACAGATATATATTATGATTGGCTGCTAAAACTTTTGCTTAGAAAGACTGAAATCACAAATCTTTAGTTAACGAGTTTGCTAAACTGATTCAATTATATTGATGAGGTTCAACTATTGTCTATTATTACCATTCTTCAACAACGATTATATCTTATTCTCCTTACCAGCATTCGTTTTATTATTCCATTGCATAGGTGTTCTTGTGGGATCACGGGAAAATTCTGAAAAGTATTTTTCACCAGCATTCAATGCCCATGGATCTTTCGTATCAACCCATTTCACCTGAGTATCCTCCATTCCAATTTCTTCGCCATAATAAGTCACAGCAGTGCCTGGTAACAGCATTGAAATCATGTGTAGTCCGTCAACGAGCTTCTGACTGAACCTTGACGCTACCCTGCTCTTATCGTGGTTACCAAGAACCCAGTTATTCCAGGAATTAGCAGGTTTATTTTGCAACCAAGTACTGACGGTGTTATAAACATCTTGAGCTGTTGATTTATTGTTTAAATCCGTAATAAACAGGAAGTTAAACGGGAAATGTGATAAAGGTTGACTCTGATTCCCATAATACATCATTGTTTCTTTGACGGATCCATAAACTTCTGCCATCAAAAGCCTAGAATAAACAATATCTTTGTTAAACTCTTTCTCTAGCTTGCCTTTATGAAAGTAATTTCTAAATAGTTAACCTAGTCAATAGTCAAACATAACCTATTTCTATTGAAAGCACACCATTTTTAAATAAATAATTTTAAATGACTAGTCTGACATAACACCAAATACTTAGATTATGATTGATGATTTCTTGATGAATACAAATTTAAAACAGCATTTGTCCACCACAAAGCCCACTTAGCGCAAGCAAGCGGTAATAAGAGCCACCACTGTTACCAACTCCATTTTTATGAAAATAGCCAAATATCAATTCAAAAGTCGATAAACTCCTGTGTTATTAATGGACTAAACTTTATTCTTAACATGAAAGTGTGTTTGAAAAGTTGCTGATCCATATACTTAAAATATAATTTTATTTTATTCAGCTAAAAAATGCTGATGTGGATTTTCAGCTGAAAGATGAAGCCAGAAGAAAAGAAAGAAAACAAGAAGTTGAATCCTGAAAAAGTTGAAAAGCGATAAAGTAAGAAATCTTTTCGTACAAAACTTCGAAGAAAGGTATTTAAGCGAAGGAAAGATAGGTACAAGTAATAAAGACGGTGGAAGCATATTAAACTTTGCATACTACAGGCTGCAGAGGAAGTAGTGGGTTACCGCGAACACAAAACAGCTAAAAAACCATGAGTTGCAGAACAGATGTTGCAGTAAGTAAGGGAAAGAAGGGTACGGAAACAGGTTTAGGCCTTTACAGAAAAGGGCAGAAAGATGCACAGGCAGTTAAGCAATGAGTTAAGAAGGCATAAACACAGAGCAAGGAAAGCGTGTTTCAAAAGAAAATATGAGGACAGGAAAGTATTAAAACGATTTTAGTGACTTCGGAGTTTAGCATCCTTTTCAGCAGCGAGGCTATATGAGACCTGAACCTACAGCTTAACGTGAGATCCGAACCATATGAACTCCTACCGGAAATCGAGCCCGAGTCTCCTACGCCAAGGGTGCCTACGCTAACCCCTTAGGCACGAGGGAGCTCAAGTATTAGAACGAGTTAAAAAATATGAGGAAATGCACAAGGAAGTAGTCTATGAACTTCGTAGGAAGCAAGGTACGATGACAGTAGGAAATAAGAATGGAAAAATAGTCAGCGAGAGGAGCTAAGTCTTAGCAAGATAGAAAGAATATGATGAAGATTTATATGAGAGTAGAGATAGACCGCGTGACGTAGATGTTGAAGTAGAAAATGATAAAAGGTTTAATATTCTTCTCGAAGAGTTTGAAAAGGGTGTGACATCTCTAAAATGACGAGAAGGAAACACACCACTAATATTACTAATATGCGTCCTTACCTTCATAAAAAATTTCATGCAAACCTTTGCTTGAGTATAGAATGTAATTTATCAGGGTAGCATCAAATTACGATCTTAATATGATTAAATTCAAACGTACCAAATCAAGTCATTTTTTTAAATAATAAAATTAACAGAAAGAAAACTCACTTGTCTTCTCCATATTGATCAATGACTTCTCTAAACTTCCGAAGTATTTGTAAGGTTTCTGGAAGATGTTTGGTGTAAATATGCTGCAATGAATCATACGTTCCTGGTTTTGATGTAGAATTATTTTTAGGTTCATCCTTAAATTTAGCATCTTCTACTAGATGGGGTACTGCATCTACACGGAATCCGTCCACGCCAAGATCCAACCAATACTTCATTATGTCCTAAAATAATTTTATTAAAAAGAAGCAACATCAAATTGTGTCCTTCAAGGTCATGTCGAGAAGGATCAGTTGATCACTCCTATTCACGCCACCTCTTCCTGCATCGTTGATGATTTATCAGCAATATTATATTATATAGGCCTATATATATATTAATATTATATATTATAAGCTGCCGAAAACATGGAAAAATGAACTTTGAAGGTCCATTGCTCCAAAATTATGGGACCTACCACAGTCGGGTCAATACTTCACTTAGGAACTAGTATGTGCTGTGTCCAAAACTCCATGTTTCAGAATCCTAAGGTACTTACACAACAATTTTTATAGAGGGAGTTTGGCTACCGGCATATGATTTGAAGTACTCGCCAATTAACTCTATAAAAATTGTTGCGGAAATACCGCAAGAAAAAATACTACAAACGTACCTATGAAAAAGCTAAAAGTGCAGAACAATGAATGTGGCAACGGTGTCAGCAAAACAAACTACAGATGAAATATTAATGAAATTTTTACCTTGACCTTGAAACATACAAGTTCATGTCACTGAATATATAGGTGAAGAGAAACAATAATTAGGTGCGAATATTCCATTAGTTTTGTCCCCTTTCTTTTTTCTTTATTTCTTCGTTTTCCAAAATTTTCAAAATCAAACGAATAACCTTCCAATTCATCGGCGTAATTTTCTATCTGAATATCACTCATTCCAGTTTTGGAGCTTCTTGTATAAAATAAAAGACAAAAATTCTGACCAAGACAAAGACTAATTTGAACGTTAGTTTGACTAGAGGTGTAAGTGAAGAGAGAGAACCTACTCTTGAGACATTGAATCGATTACTAAGAAAAGCTTCTCGATATCGCTTACAGTTTTGCTCTATGAAAATCAGGATTGAAACCAGAAATTCTAATAAATCCGGTTCCGATAGTGTGCTGCGGATTGCCTTACTCTTGAAACGCTTGCAAAAACAGGCTGTCGCTATTTATTACCGTTTCTATTCTATAATGATCATTGTTGAAACTGAAAACAGGTTAATTTGAAACACTTTCGGTTTGAATAAAAGGTTAACGGAGATGATTGAACCTATTCTTGCAAAGCTGAATCGTTTAAAAAAAAAAAAAAATCATCTCGATATCTCTTACAGTTCTTGCTCTATGGAGCCAGTATTGAAACTAGAAAGGTAGTAAATTTTAACGATTTCCGGTTTTGGTAAAGTGTTGTAGATGTTCATGATGTGTTATCTTGAAACTCTGGATCGTTTCCAAAAGACCGCTTCTCGTTGGCTGTTACCGTTTTCGTTCTTTGGCGATAAATGTTAAAACAGGAAATTGTTACTTTGTGCCACTTTCGTTTGAACAAAGCTTCAACGGAGAAGATGGAATCTATTCTTGGGACACTGAGTGACTTGCGGAAAAACGTTTCTTGTTATCTCTTACAGTTTTTGCTCAACGGAAATCAGTATTGAAACCGGAAGTAATAATAATTTCAACCCTTTCAGGTTTTTATAGTGTTAGATGGTCAATTATATGTTGTATTGAGACGCGGAATCGTTTGCGAAACATCACTTCTCGGTATGTGTTACAGTTTTCGCTTTGTGGCGATAAACGTTGAAACCAGAAATGTCTAATTTGACAACTTACAATTTGAATAGAAGGTTAATGGGGAAACTGTATCCCCTTCTTGGATCGATGAATTGATAGCAGAAACCCGCTTCTTGATATATCTTATCGTTTTTGCTTTGATAGGCAGTGTTCGTAGTTTGAGGGAAATTTCCCTAATCTAGGGGAAATTCGTAGGTAAATTTAGCAAAAAGGGATTTTTTCTATAAAACGTGAAAATCCAGGGAAATTCTCGCCCTGACTGACTGACCAACATAAATGTTTAAACTTTTTTTTCTTTTTCAGAAATAAACCAATACAATAATAATAGTGTAGTGTGTGTTCAAAGTTACACAATTTTTGTAAAAGAAAAGAAAAAAAAGCAAATGAACAAAACAAACTTGGTTGGTGCTTCCTTAATATAGCCTAGATATATTAATCTTATCACGTAACTTCTCTGCCGTGTCGTGACAAAACGCTGTAACTTTGGCGAAGAAGTTTTGCGAAAATGAGCCTTAAAGTTTTCATACGAAAATGTGATCTGTATCGTGTAGAAATAGTGTATCTTGACTTTGGAAACACGTGGTTACATGTAATGTTACGTAAATGCATATTGTGTGATTAAATTTGGTGAAAATTGAATGGTTGACCATTATTGCCTAGTTACACTGGTTCTACACGATACAGATCACATTTTCGGATGAAAACTTTAAGGCTCATTTTCGCAAAACTTCTTCGCCAAAGTTACAGCGTTTTGTCACGACACGGCAGTTCTGTCATAGGAATTGAACCTTAAGAGGGAGAAGGAGTGCGCCACAGCGGCCGGAATATTGGTGTTCAATTTAACATGGGATCTCAACCATTTTTTAGGCAAATCACGGTTTCATTTCGTTCTTTCGCAAAAATGTCTCAGTAGCGCACTAAATATGATGCATCTCATTTTAAAGGTGCAATTTGAACGCTGTGCGTGATATTTTCTTCTTATAAATACAGATAATTATAATCCAAATTCCCATAAGAAAATGATCAAAATCAGACGGAAAAGTCTTCTGTTTTTTTACAGCAAGGAAAAGAGCTAAAAACTCCGGACTTTTTTGAGAATGGAGTACAATCTTTGTATTTGTGCGCTACTGTACTATTTTTTCGCTGTTTCCAAAGACATCCATTTCACAATCGATGAGAAATTATATCCTTCATAATTGAATCTACAGAAATCAGAAATCAGATTTTTTCGTGTTCACGTACTTGGCCGTATAACTGCTAGATGGCACTATAGTCATTCCTCATCCCCCTTTCCTTCTCAGCGGGAGCCAGTCCTTTTGAAAATCTACTTTGAAATTCTTAACAGGGGCGGGAGGAAGGAAATCATTGTGAAGAACGGAACTTCAAACACGAGGAATGGCAAAATTTGTGACCTCTTTGGTTGATGGTTTCTGTTTCAGCAGTACAGTGTGTTTGTAGATGGTTTCTGTGAGAAGAAGTAATTTGTGTTTGTAGCGATAAAGTCAACCTTTCGACAAAAATTTGTGAAGGAGAAGCCGAACCAAAGTTTTCGTTTATCTATTCCAAGAAAGAAATGAAAACTTCCTGCAGGCTAAGAATATACATGCAAGAGAAAAAATAAGATACATTATTATAATCTTTAGGATAGATTAATTCCCGAAATATTGTTTGTTTACCTGTCAAAAAATCAAGAATAATATGGTATAAAGCTCTTTCATCAGCTTCCATCGTACAACATACTAGACACACACATTTATATACATACATACATGTACATATATATATATATATATATATATATATATATATATATATATATATATATATAGTGGCGGATCCAGGATATGATCAAGGGAGGAGGTAAACCATAGTCTGCCTCTTTATCCAGAGTAAACAGGATTGAAGCCCATTTTATCCAGTGTATACCTGAGCGTCAAGGGGGGGGGGCTATAGCCTCTATAGCCACCCTTGGATCCGCGCCTGTATATATATACTATTTACAGTGCCGGAGTTACGTGTAAGCGAAACGAGCTATAGCTTAGAGCCCCGCTCTCTTGGGGGCCCCAAAATCTAAAGAAAAATTGGATTTCTAAAATATAAGAAAATTTAAAAAAATAAAGTAAAATTTATATATACGTAGCAACAGTGCTTCCTGCTGTGTAGCCTACGTTCGTGTAATTAATAGGGCTCCTTCTACCAGTCTGCTTCCTAAATTATCTCTAGTTTCTTCATTGCTGTATGTAGGGTGCGTATGTTCATTTGGACACATAAAGGACTCCATTACCTTCAACAGCTTGGGGCCCCACTAAACCTAAATCCGACTCTGACTATTTATGCATGTTTGCTGCCTCTTTTTTTCGAAGCAGTGCTTCTTTGATATTGCTTCCAATTTCGGCAGGTTTTACCAAGGGGGGAAGAGTCCTTACTCATTCCAGGCATTCAAACTAGGGACTGGACTACTTACTTCCAACATTCTGTCCCCCATGTTTCCCGGTCTGAATCAATTGTCTAAAGCCCATAAAACATTCAAATTCATATGTAGATGTTGCTCATCAGTGTCGACACCTAAATATTTCTCAATCAACGGTAGGGGTGTTTGGTATCCTCAATCTGTCTTCCTCTTATTAGCGGAGCGGTAGTAATATTCGGTAGTAATTCTTTTAAAAAATGTTTTTTAATGTATGTAGTAACGCATAGGAAACTAAATTTTAATATACCCTAGTAGTATAGAAACGTACTTTACGGTACCTTACCAAAATAAACACCCTATGCCAAGGACGCAAACATTAACAATAATAAAAAAAGATAATAATAAACATTTTAAAGATATTCTTTCATTAATCAAGTCGCACTTAAAAGTTTTAAAAAAATGTTTATGCGTGACTAAAAAAAAGGGATGCGCTCTCATAGAGGCTTACAGTTACTTTATAAATTCTTAAAATGACGCACTCCATTCTTTTTATTTAGTCTTGCATAAACAAAATTATTTTTAACTTTTTAGTGGGAATTTATTAACAAAAGAATGTCTTTAAAAGGTGTCTTATCATTTTTTTTTTTAATTCGTTGGACACCTTTTCCAAATCCTAAAGTGATATGCAACCAGGGATACCAGGGCTGGTTAAAGGCTAGTATTTATTTTAGGATAAGGAAGTTGAAAATAAAAACATATTAAAATTTGCTTTTAAAATAAATAGATATATTGCAAAGTATGAAAGTAAGAATGGAATATTGTATTGTCACCGGAGTTACATCGCTCTGCAACAGTTCTTAGTTCTATGACGTCAGGAAATGAGTTCAATTTATACGAACACTTATTTAATGTTTGAAACAAACACCTGTTACATCCTTGTACACTCATGTCCAAAATGATTGTCGCATTTCTATAACTGTCTTCTTGTAAAAATATCATGTAATAATGATTTTGCAGGAGACTTTTAATACTGATACTATGTGTACAATCGGGAAATATATGTGGTAAATTTCATAGGAAAATACAGTAATTATAAATACGAAAGATTAGAATGAGTAAAATAAAATGTTGCTAAATGGACACGAAAGTTTTGTTTTCGTTTTATTGTTCTTATTTACTGCTCTTTTGACATGAAATTTGCCACATACATGTCTTTGCCGATTGTACGCATACTAACATTATAAGAAATACCGGGTGAATTCGTTATCAAATTATATTCCTACAATAACATATTTATAGACATGCGACAATTATTTTGGACATGAGTGACACAACTTTTAATTCTATTGTTAATGAAGTGGTCTATTTCCCCCAATAAAAACCAACATCAAGCAGGGCACGTGCTCCCTCCTGTCCTAAGCCGGCTCCCAAGGCTGAATGTAACATTGCGGCTTTTTCCTGTTATAATAGGAAAAACTCAGGATGGTCAGCAACTGGTATCGAACCCAGGACCATTCGAATGTGAAGGCAAGAGAGGGTAAATCTGGTGGTCATATTTTGAAAAGAAAATAAGGAAATGGATTCCACTAAAAAAATGATTCACATTGTCAATACATTTCAAATCTTTGTCTGGGTTTTCTGCCTTTCGATTCCAAGTTTTTTTTTTTTTTTTTAACCACGAAGGCTCTAAATAAATTAGAATATCGACTCTCCCGTGTGTGTGTGTTTTTTTTTTTTTTTTTTTTGAAATATTGGCATGGTTCTTCATTTTATATCAGATTCTTCCCGCACTATTCTGTTATTTACCATAGGTAGAATCCTTTGAGAAAGAGACAGGCGACAAGTGCTTTAGTTCTCTATGGTATGTTTGTGACCGTTGTAGATATTTGAGTGGCTCTCTGACAGGGAGCTGACGGCTGATATCATGTTGGTCCCTCTTATTTATTTGTTTCTTCAGTTCTGTTTCTCTTTTAGCCAAAAGAAAAGAATTTCACTCTTCTGTCCCATTTACAGCCGTAACCATCCCCCTCCTACGCTGTCCAACTTTGACCACATGCAGGGGAAAACGAAGGAAAAGGACGGGTGCATTTGCTTTGACGGCATTTCAGCGACAACCCCATCTGTTGCCAAAATAAGGAAACACTTTGCACTGCGATATCTTCGATTTGTCAAGGTCACTTGACTCCCGCCGGCTCTTAAACAAACTGTGTCAATCGAGAGAATTTTTCCTAAGGAAACCTACGAATATTGCTGATAGCTTTCAACTGACGGAGGAACAAAGCCATTATGCAAGACTTCCAACACTTATGCATATCATAGTTTGCAACTTGGAAAAACGAAGTTTAGTATTTAAAAAAATTCTATGACAAGTCGCTTTTCCATCTGTAGTATATTATTGACATAAAATTTCGGTCTGGTGCACACTATGTATCATAGTCGATAACTTACTGCATGTTTTATCATTCACACACAAATATAAATGTTCACTCACTGTTCCTTTGTTTAACTTACTTACTACTCCCGTAGGAGCTTTCAAAAATTGCCTTGGTGGACGGTATTTCACGTCCCCCAGGCGGGGTATTGGGAAAAGTTTTCAACTAGCAATAATCGCACCTCGGTTAAACCTCATTGGTTACGATATCGCCACTGCGCAAAGCTGACGAAGATACCCAGCTCTGTGTATACTATCAGATTCTTTCTTACAGAACATATGAGAAGTTTAAGTTATCTTTCAATGACTATTTATTTTGAGCAAAGGTATGGCATTAAATTTAACAAGTCAAAATTAAAAATTTATATGTTTTACAATAAGCTAAAATATGAATACAAATGCTTTGTCCTTTTCAAAAAACTTTTCCATGTGTACAAGTTCACATCTGCTGCCATCTACTGAGTTTTAGAGCTACTAAATTAGTACTTTAAATAGCATTACTTGTTACTCTGAAAAACACCAAACATATATGATAGGTAGTTTTTTAAAACTAGGTTCTCTATTCTAAAATAATTAACAAAGTTTGAATTTAGGAACTCAGCAATTTGGACGCTTTACGCCAGTAACATAATCTAATCGAACCCTCGCAGACCAGGTTGGAAGTACCGTTAACGATTTTTTTTTTTTTTATTATTGGGTGCGAGGTAGCTAAAAAAAAGTGCTTACGTTAGTACTTTACACAGAAGTTTATTATGTACTCAGCAATGCAGAATGGTGTTTTTGTAACATAATACTAAAAAAGAGAAAGAACAAATGAAATGATAATTTATTACAAAGAGATGCGCCGTAATACGAAAGGAAGTTACATTTAAAACTTTCATTATTTTATCAAGCGGGCATATTAATTAGCGTTCTTGCTTTACACTTGGTAGGTTCTGGGTTCAAACCCTGTGGCCGATCATACATGAGTCCCAAGTTTTTCCTCGCTACTACCATTAAAAAAAAAAAAAAAAACTGAGGTGGTACTTTTAAATATATGCGCTGATTAAGCTGGATTGGAATACACCAGAACACCGTTCCGGTAAACATTTGACTTAGAGATTTTACAGTTCAGTAACAAATTGGCTCGTGAGCTGCGTGGATTACAGCCATTTCTGTAAATTCGACATATTTTTTTTTTCAACCAACTCACTGAATGTGTGTTTCAAAATCCCTACAAATATTATTGTTTGGATTTCAGCATCAATACCCATTCGTGCACAATCCCTGCAAAAATGTATAACTCGATACACCCTCCGCGCAAATAAAGTACAGTAGTAGAGAAGATAAAAGTTGGCTGTGACAATAGCAAAGTAACTTGCTTTGTAGACTAAATTTTATTTAATTTAGAGTTCATAACTGCATCTATAATTGAATTCGAATTTAGTTGTGCCACTTTCAATGAAGAAATAATCTGATAGGTGCAATCTGCGCCCTAAAATCCACCCGTGGGCGCACCTTGTTATCAGTGTGAATTCTCTTCACAGTTATGCTTTCTTACAGAAAATTTTGTTCGGAGAGAAAAAAAAGTTGTGTGAAGGTCTCACTGGGATAGTATTTACTAAAGGGCGTGCCCAGCACAAGAGCCATGGAGGCATAATAGCAATTTAATTTTCTTCAGCTCCAGCGGGGTGGGGGATTGGGGAACTCCGGAGGTCTGCACGGGCTCGGGTCGAGCCCGTGGGCCAGATTCGGGCCTACAAAACATATATCACTTCGGGCCCGGGTAGTAAATTTTTAAATATACAATCATATACTATTTCTTGGGCCTAATTTGTAAATATACTATGCAACGATATTTATTGGGCCGTTCTTTCCGGAGAACTTTTAAATCAAAACTGCAAAATTAAACCTCTACCTGCTGTAAGTGAAAGTACAATTTTGCGTTAATTATTACCGTAAGTTTCTGTAATTCGGGCTTATTTCGGGTTCATTTGATTATCACCCGGGCTCTGGCCTAAATGCTAAAACATATTTCGCACTCGGGTGGGGCCTCACATTATGAATTCACGGATCGGGCCAAGCCCGGGCTAAAAATTCCGGCCCGTACAGACCTCTAGTTTACACCCTCCACCTTCCAGATGTATGCCTTGAAGAAACACTATACGTAGTGAAGTTTTTGTTGTTGTTGTTGTTTTTTACATAAATATTAACTAAATAGCACAAATGACTAGTTATCAGAAATCTGAACCAATTGTCGACGACGAATTTAAGGGTAGCTACAAAACTAACGAGTACGATATAATCTGTTTAGAAACTATCATCCTTACACCATTAGCAAAGCATATGTTAGCTATAATCACAATAATATTCCCTAATTTTAAGACTATACCGGACTAGCCTAAAATCCCTACATTCAGATTGAGGATATATGCAGTATTATGCTACAAAGAGAGAAATGCTTTCCTACATTCGTGCCTCTTTAGGATCACGTTAATGGGTCTTATAAGGATTGTAATATTCAATGAAATGAACTCAGTTTTAGGTCCCAAGCATATGCCGTGTAGACTAAGGGGAATGGCGATGATGCGAAATGATTGAAAATGGTGAATGAAGACAGTGGGAGGAAACAGGAGAACCCCGAGTAAACCCACGCACACCGCGTTTTTCCACTATATATACCTCACTTGGTGCGAGCGGGAATCGAACCAGGGACTCCATGCACCAGACATGAAATATCTGCTACTCAGCCATTGCGGACCCGATTGTAATGTTATTACGTCAGTTCCCCGTCCGTTACTCCACACGATATCTCTCGAACGAAAGTGAATTTTCTTGAATAACGTTGTTTTGCAATGGGTAGTAACGCAGTTATCTCGGTGGAGTTCGTTAATAAGAATCAACCTGTTAATTTACTGACATCTTTATGGGATGATGATGATTTTAACGTTATGTAGCCTATCCACATCCGATACATAGTTCTATGTATGTGCGTCTCTAGTTGAATTCAGTTTCTTTTTCTTCAGACTATTACATTAGCACTCCGTTTATAAGATGTTCACAGCGAAATATGTAAATATTTCCACTTTTCTTTATTCCCAAATTTCTACTACATTTCTCACACAGTCCTTAACTTTATTTATCCGCGTCTCTGTATATACCTTAATATTTCATCCTCGTCACCAACATACGTACTTACAAAGTGGAAAATGGAAATATCACATCCGATACCCGAGCCCGCCATACTTCAACACGACTAACTACTTGAATCGTTGTATTCATATTTCTTTGTGTCGTCTTTCGGTAAATATATACAAAATATACGTTTATGTCATTCCTTATAGGAAATTTTTAATATGAATTATGCTTGCCTTACTTCAACTTATTTCTTCTGTAAATCGTCTACTTTTTACCTAGTGCTGGACCCTTTCTGCTAAACATTCACTTAACATAGATTTAACTAATTTTAATATTTGAAGTGATTTGTCATTTTCTCTCTTTGTTTTAAATAAAAAAAAAAATGGAAACCGGGAAATATATGGCTCTGCCTCTGAGATTGTTCTGAATAGGGCCGATACGAATTTCTCTTTCGTGTGTAGTAAAAGCATATTTCTAGGAAGGAAGGAAGGAAAACACATACAACGATTTCAAATATTAGATATTTCTACTATTACCGATGTCATTGCCTTTTCCTCATTTCAGTGCTATAATGTAACGAGTTTTTAAATCAGGGAATTTGATGAAAACTTAACTAAGGAATCGATTAAACGCAATATGCAAATTTCGGTCTTCGGTAAAATTATTAAAATCCCCGAGTCATTCTTCCACTGTTGACTGTTGTAGAATATTAATGAATTTTTGTCCAAGATTTGAGATTAGAATTGTACTCTGAATAATGGTAGGACAATCATCATGTCATTTATTTATTTATTTATTTATTTGTACTGTACATATTTCTGGACATTACGGCAGCTACGGCCTTAAGCTCGTCACATATGAAGAACGATATCTCTCGGCGAGCACCTGTCGGGGAAGCAAGAAAGTGGCCTGGAAGCTGTACATTAGATATCATTTGTCTAGTGTGAATGAAATGATACCTAGACCTCACTCAGGATGGCTGGCTTGGGAAAGCTTTTAATCTTTTTGATCGAGTGCCCACACTGGGAAGCGAACCCGAGACCATTCGCACCAAAGGCGAGAGCGTTAGTGACTACGTTACGTAGGGCCACAATCATCATACCAGATTAGAATCATGTTTAGTTCTCTCTCTACAGGTATGCAGAGAGAGTAATAGTGTAGAAGAGTAATAACACAGCGCTTCACAGTCTACAACATAACTTACAATTCACTATCGGCATTGAAACACTCACCAACATTTCGTTCAATACTGCTTTGTTACGAAAATTAAGATCTGGTTGTTCTTTAGCAAACTGGTGTAAATAGAATTCTTTACGTCGTTCATTGTATTCCCATGCTGAACCACCAAAAACACTCAACTGAAAAGAAAAAAATATGAACATGTACATACATAAATATAACTCAAATTACAAATGCAGAAAACATTAACTTGACCACCTACCTTATTTTTTTTAACTATGCACTATTTTTCATTATTATAATAAGTTAGATAGCTGTGTATCTTGCAAGATAGAGACATTTGAAAACCTTTTTTATATTATTAATGCAGGAGTGCCCACAAGGGGGGGCTATAACGCAAACTGCGTCATTGAAATATTTGGGGGGGTTAAAAATCTATATAAATATATTTGAGGGGGTGTAAAAATTAATCGAAAAGATTTTTTTCATGGAAGAACACCTATGGATAGACAATTGCGGGGGGGGGGGTGCGTCATGGACATAAGGGGGTGGGCATCACTGATTAATGTATATATATATATATATATATATATATATATATATATATATATATATCTGTAGTCAAGTAATGTTGATTATGTATTAGGAAATGAAGTATGGGAGAGTGCTTTGAAGATTTTAGTGGAATTAACCAGAACTTTGTGGTACTTTGGAAAGAAAAACTAGAATAAAATAAGGAATATGAACATTAGCTATCATTCCCTCTACAAATCAATCACTTCATTCCTTGGAATACATCACTCATTCCCAGGAGGGAGAGAGACTGAACTATTTCCGTGGATTACTCTTACAATATCGAATGGAAAATCAAGTGTTTTAGACAGCGCCGTAACTTAGATTTTTTCTGGTGGGGCATGCATTAATACACATATTTGCCCCCCCCCCTGTCTCCATCTTTCTCTTACTCTTTATGACCCTCCGGAGCCTGTGGGCCCTCCCGCACGGCAAAGTCTGCGGGGCCGTTAGTTACGCCCCTGGGCCCGTTTCATACATGACAAATTAATTAAGGGGGCAATATTGACAAATCTCAAAGCCATACGTATAAATATTACTTTTAGGGCCTTTAGTAGTAGATATTTTTACTGAAATGGGCCCACGACTCATTTTTGT
This sequence comes from Thermobia domestica, assembly GCF_964235325.1. Taxonomy (NCBI): domain Eukaryota; kingdom Metazoa; phylum Arthropoda; class Insecta; order Zygentoma; family Lepismatidae; genus Thermobia; species Thermobia domestica. Next base: position 93,999,693 of record NC_137464.1, read on the forward strand.
TTTATTAACCTTTTGTGTGCTGTTTTGTTTATGTGATGTAGTGAACCTCTGATGCTTTATTTGTAATTTCATGTTCGTATCGTATATGGAGAAAGAAAATTTTGTCTTAAAATGTCCCCCCCCCCACGAATGATTCGGAGCTTCCCTGGGGGACAGATTCCCCCTTTCCCCCCACAAGTTACGGCCCTGGTTTTAGATGAAAAAGTAAGTTATATTAAATATTCAACCTCTCTCACAAATTCGATATGATGATGAACATGAAAAATGGAAAAAATTATTGAGGTCATCCAGTACCACAGATGTCCCCATAACGCTCGTTAATTCGCACTTAATTTGTGAACCTCTGATGCTACTATTAAGAGTCGGAGAATATGAAATACTCCATGAGATTCCCTTCTCGAATAAGCATGTTATTTTTATTAAATTTTCAGTGAATATTTCTGTAGGCCTACCCTCATGCAGATTGTCTCCCCCACTGATTTACGTAGAGGTAAAAGTGGATCTGAAAAGGTAGGGGGACGCTTGACGTCATGCCGTCCACCGTGCCTAACCTTGCCATTGTATTTTTTTTAGAAAGCGGGGGTCGCCACAGATATTTTTTGGAAGTGAGAGGACGACTTCCCCCTGCGTTCCCCCTCATTTTTACCCTTACGGAAATTTCACAGCAAATAGTTCGCAGTCTTTATTGTATTATTTTTAAATGAAACTTACCAGAAGTTGGCAGTGCTTTGTACTCAGAGCAAATGCTCGAAGTGATTAATTTACAACCCTCCCCTTTTTCCAAATCAAACTATCTCCAGTGAAGTTATATTATCATGCTCAGTAGAGCAGATACGATTTAGTTCCAATGTATTATTCTTAGTTTCAGATGAAATTGTAAAATAATTTCGGACGGAAAATTGGTTGAAATATTCCACCCCCCTCAAACTGCTCATGGTACCCCCGCTCTGGGCACTCCTGAACAGATCAGTACCTGTTGATAAATAGTTTGAGCTGTTTATCTAGAATTCTCAATTTAGACGGGTACACGAATTTACAGCTTTCACCCGTGGCACTTGTATAAAACTAAGGATAGCCGTCTGAAAAGGGGAAAAATAACCATAAGATTTCCAATTAATGAATTCTACAAAATGAATGACTTAATAGAAACTTCAAATACCTCGGAATAACGCAGCTTTGAGACATTCAACACAACAGTATGAAACGTACCTTATAGAAAGATTTCTAGTGAAGAATTCAAACAACACTTAGAATTCAGCTTACTTAATCCTAACAATGTTAAAGCCATCAAGAGATTTGCAGTATCACATCTTCACTTGGCATAATAAAATATGAATACTGACTTCAATAACTTAACACAATTGATAAGGATTTTAAATGACAGAATTAAAACAACTGCCCAATTGTAAGTTCTCTGAAGGACAGTGGCTGATCTATCCCGGATCGGGGGGAAATATGCCCCCAGTTTTTGTAGCGATAAAAATAATTTGAGCTATTATTTATATATTTTTTTGAAGTTTATAGTGATCTCATGATAAGACCTGCCATAGTCTGGATTCTGGCTGCCCCTCCCCCCCAGTTTTCACCTTCTAGATCCGCCTCTGCTGGAGAAGGACTATTCCAATAATCCGCACTTGTCAGAGACGGCAGTTAAATTTTTAAGTTAAAAGCGATTTAAACCGAAATATAGTAGTGATAACAGTAATTGACTTTGAAAATTGATTTGTTCCAATCTACTAAACGGGATTTCCTACTTCAATATCCGCCTATCTGTTCATTGCCCTTGATCTCTTGAAGATTTCTGTAGTTGTTGCAAGACATGGGATGAAGGAATTCTATATTTAATTTGCAAGACCTTTGATCGAGTCCTTATCTTTCAACTAGAAAGAAGGGTGAAGGTCAGTGAAATATTTAGTTTATCATTTTCTGAGTAACCCAGAAAATTAATATTCCAAGTTATTGTTAGTGTTCACTTGTAATCCAAATTTTTATGTCGAAACGTGAACTGTATTTTCACGTCTTTCTATCTTTAAAAAAAAAAAAAAAAAAATCTAAAATTCATTTTAGGTATATAGAAGGAGAGTAGTTATAAGAAATAATTTTAGTTCCAGTAATGTTGAACAGTGGTACTGGAACGAACAGTTTTAAAAAAATAGTTTACAAAATCTCTTTTATATATTTACTCTGTCAGCGTATCCATCCGTCCGAGAGAAAAATTCTCAAGAATCACTTGATGGATTACTATCAATTTTGACTAGGATATAGACGGTCCAAAGTTTCTTATCGATTTTGTTGATGGAGGTGAAATTGAAACCGGAAGTAGTAAAAATCAACGTAATTTCCGTTTATGACGTTGATTACTATAGAACAAAAACGGTAACAGACAGTGAGAAGCAGTTTTCTGTAATCGATTAAGCGTCCAAAGAATACGTTTCATCCTCATTGTTAATTTTACTAAAGAGATCCCTCGTGGCTATGTGGATAGCGTACGCGCCTTTGGCAAGGAAGACCCGGGTTCAGTTCACGGCGGGGTGCTCTTGTAGTTCGGATTCCACGTTAAGCTGCAGGTCCACATCTCATAATAGCTAACGTAGTTGCTGAACGAATGATTCGGAAATATTTTTTTGTTACTATTCTGGAACTAGATTTAGCAAATTTTCCCCCAAATTAGCAGCACTGATCAAGGTAAGCCAACCGGAACATTAATGTGATGCACCGAAAATGTTCCAGCTATTTACTAGTAGCTCACGATCGACGGTTCGGAGATCACTGGTCTAGATAAAGCTTCAGCTGCTGATGTGGTGATGGTAACATTTCCACCATACACTTACAATAGGTTAGAATTTTTTAGATATTTCTGTTTATGGGCCACTGAAGACTCATTACAATCAGACTGTTGAGAGTGGATGTTGTACAAGAATGAAGAGAAAACATTTGATATCTATACAATTGCAGAGGTGCTGGAGATAGCATTTCCTAGGGCATTTACACCAATCAACATATTGGCGGATTTCATATCCATTAGACACGGGCGTTTTCAGTGACAGCGATTTCATGAGTTCATACATAACAGATGAACTCAGAGACGCAACCATCACACGAAGTTACAGCTGGTTCTGGAGAATGGGAATGAGAACAAAATTGTGCAGAAAGCCATTAGTTCGAACTATTTGGATGAACCAGCTGTTGGAACTTCTAATGCTCAAAACTACAACATTGAATCGAGTGCACCTGAGGCCGACAAAAGAAAAGAAGTCAGGAAGACAGTCACCGCTGAAGAAATCCAAAGGTTCCAGAAAGGAAAGGCAATGTTACAAGGAAGAGAGGGAAAACAATGATAGCGACCAACATGCAAGAAAAGAGCACAATGTTAAAAAAAAAAAAAAAAAAAAAAACTATCATAGTGGTCAGGTATTTAGGAGATATTTTCAAAACAGTTTGGCATGGCAAAATTTAGTAAGAAGGGCTCTAGTCAAAAGACACAGCATAGTAAGGAAGGACTGATGAAGAGAAGAAAGTGCTGGAGACACAATCATCACCACCACCACCACCATCATCATCTAACAGTGAAGATGAATCTGCAATTTCTCTTATGCCTACAGATGAAGATAGTGCAGAGAAAGAATCCCTGTATTGTTGCAGTTCGAAAGACGTTGATTGTAGTGGGGAAAAGTAGTGTAGGGGCATTGAGTATGGTCAGTCTACTCACTATGTTCTGTAGCAGGTAATGAATGGAAAACATATTTGTGACTTTTGTATTTCAAACTAAGATAAATCATAAATCTTATTTACTTTCATCGTATTTTACAGAACTTAGGCTCAATTTGAAATTTCTGCATAAATTAATTAAACTAAATTAAATTAATTATTTTTGAGTGTCAAATTGACTTCAAGCTCAATTCGCCTTTTTTTTTGACCTTATGAGCACATTTGATGAAAGCTAACATTTGTACTTAGAGACCGAATTTAATTTTGGCTGCAATTAACCAGTTTATTGTTGAATTTTGGCCGAAGTTTGCGTTTCATCCCACGGCTATCAACTAAGGCTGGTTGGTACGTTTTGTTTATTGCATTTTAGATTAAACAACTAGAAATGTAGTGTTGTAATTATAACTCTGGTTTGAATTTCGTATTTTGTTAGAATTATGTTAATATTCTTAGTATCCGAAATAAACAAAATTCTGTGTTGGCTATTGGCATATAGCCTAAAGATTGTTGTAACTTTATATAAATAGAAATTCCACTTTTATAACATTAAAGCTTTTTTTTTTTTTTTAATGTTCTACATGTGCTTTACCCTTTACTGATGTAGTTATTGCGTTTTGGTTTTGTCTTTTATTTGAAAAAATAAATTACATAGTGTTTTAAAGACAAGTAAAGAAATTCACTATTTTCTTTCCATTTAATTCATCATAATACGCGTGTTTCAAGGGATAGTATAGCTGTTGCAAGTTATATGAGCATATTATGCAGATTCATTATGCAGAGTAATTTATATTTGTCTATGAAAAATTTGTAAAGTGTGATTTCTGATTACTTCCAACTTAAATAGTTCAAGAAAAAAAATGAAGATTTAACTGACCAAAAAGAAAACAAAAATACATATATGATCTTGGGAAGAGAGTCATTTCAATAATTTTGAAATCTGGCTCAAGGTAAAACGTTCTGCCCTATTACTGTAGCTATTACTTGTATCGTTCAACGGAAACTCTGCAATTTGATTTTTTTCTTGTTTTCATTAGAGGACAAGAAGTAAAATGCTCCATCCAACATAGTCATACAAAAATCCGCCATTACCTTCTTATATTCTCGCTAACTTCGTTCGTGGTGGTTGATACATTCCTAATTTTCAAAACAAACTGCACAAATAAAATAACAACAACAACAACAACAACAATAATAATAATAATAATAAAAAATTCTGTTTTCACTTTGCTTGATCATTACAAAGTATATGACGGGTATTTCGAATGCAATATTCGATGCTTATAAATCAAGAATGGTTGGAGATCAAGTGATGAAACAAGAATGAAATAGGAAAATGTCAGATGACATATCTAGTGATGGGCAGTGGGAATATTCCCGGTGGGAAGGAATTTAAAAATGGGAATATTCCCGGGTTTTTTCCCCGGCCTATAAATTCCCGGGAAGGAATTTATTTCCATTTCTTTACTTTATCTTCCAAATTATAAGAACCATATCACTAAATATTTTATTTTAATATATTATGATTTACTTCTAGGTTTTAAAGAATTTGGAGGTTAAAAAATTTAATATTATTTGACGGTACTCTATATAACTAATAATATGATTTTTTAAGTTCCATTTCCATTTGCACTAAAAAGTAAGGTAATTGTTTAGAATTTGGGGGGGAGGGGCAAAACTAGCAAAAAGTAGGATGATTTACGGAAGAAATGAGTTGATAGTGATGTTCAACTAGTCAAGAAAGTATCGAACACATTTTTTTAGGGCAGTAGGAGATTTATACAAAACGGAAAGGTAAGTGGAAGTGATTTATGTGAGAAAAGAAAGTGAATTGTTGGTAACGAAGATAGAAAACAACCTGCCATGCGGGGCTCTAACCCGCCTTCATTCGCTAACGCTCGCTCTGCAACGCTGTCTGAATTTAATGTTGGTAACGTAATTTAACGTATGAAACCATAAAACAACCGCATCGGAATAGAATATCGCAAAAAAGTAGGTGCCAAAGCTGGCCCCCAATGCTAAAGAACAGCCAAAATTAGCAAAGTACTAATTTACAAATGATGAAAAGGAACCATTTTGTAAAGTAACTTAGAATTATGTAGAAATAGAGATGAAGTACTATTAATAAACCCTGAACCACCATTAGTAATAGACGTCGGTCTGTCTCCTCTTTCTCACTCGAATTTCTGAAGAAGTACTCGGACTTCTTTTACATGTGAATTAACGTATGGAATTTCGAGAAAGGTCATGTATGGCAATGTTACGTGCTAAAATATAAAGATAAGTAAGTATGTTGCAAATTTTGTGAACATAAATATGTATGCGCAAGTGTTGATAAATTGGTGAGACATGTATCTTCTAGCATTTACACAATCTAATTGGTTTATAACATTTATAAATTTAATGTGTTTATAATATCAGTAATAGTCAAGTTGAGCAAATCCACTTACATATAAATTTAAACTGTTACTATATAATTTAGTATATAATTTTTTCACACATATTTAATTGATAGAACATATTGTAAATAAATATACATTTATGCGTACTCTCTAAATACAATAAAGTGTTAATAAAGTAACATAGTACCGTTCAGAATATACATTTTAAAGAATCCTCTGTGGACAACAGTAATCATATGCTGTGATATAAAAATTAATTCAACTTTGAAATCATAATATAGTAATAGAATGCAATTTTCTTTCTGATTGAACATAAATTCCCGGATAAATTCCCATTTTGGGAATCTTCCCGGGAATATTCCCGAAAAATATCTTCCCGGGAATTTACCCATCACTAGGCATATCGAATGGAGCGTTCTGCTTGCCCCACAGAACTTTGTAAATTATATTTGGGGGGGTTGTCGAAAGTTTTAAATGGGTAGGATCTGTTATTCACAAGATTAACTCTGCCTTTCTTTTCCATTGTCATTACAATGATGTATCAGATGCATATCTTCCTTTGTCCAATTCTTTCATAATCTTTCACTTTCATTCACTACCCTTCATCCTAAATAAGGTCATCGTGGGACGTTAAACATTTCATTTGTTTTAATGTTGCCTATTAAAAACTTTTGACAACGTAAGAATACTCAGGTCATCTATAACTCTATCAAGATATGAAAATTTCATTATGACAACCATTGATGAAGCTAGAAAGGACCTGGGATGAGCCTTTGGATTCCTTGTCTCCCCCAGATAGTTGTATTGTAATGTAGGTCAAATAATATAAAACTATTTTTCGGTATACTAGAAAAAAGCTGCCCCCTCAAAAATCTCTTCCCCTCCGCTTGCCCCCGCCCAAGGACGCCCATGTTGTGGTTTCCAGAGGGGGGCAAGTATAAGCGACATTTCAAATAGTTTCAAATTTTGCTGTAATTATTCTAAAAATTCTATTGGGTTTTCGATCTTCCGAAGTACATTTTCCACTAGGGGGACAAGCGCCCCAAGAAATTGGAGCTAGCGCCATCAATGATGTCAAGCCAAGTTCAAACAAAATTATAATCTAAATTTCGAGTGCATTGTTCTGTTAAATACACCGTATTTCTTTTCTATTCACTGGTGACATTTTCAAAATGTGAAAGCATACACGATTGTTGAACTATTGTGATATAAGCTACTCAACGTTGTCCACACAGTATAAATGAAAGGTAAGGGGGAAAAAAGAAGAAATGTCACAAAACTGTATTTTCGAGAAAACGACGTTTTAATATTGAAAACCGCGTATAAAATGAATCGAGTCAGTCAAATCTTTTGCCCTTTTCCTTGGACATTTCTACGTCTACGCATGCATGGCATATAGTCAAATAGTACTAGATCTAAGACCATTGGCGTCTCTGGCATGTAAAATTTGGGGGGACATCAAAGGAAATGATCTAACTGCTAGTGAGTATCTAAATAAATTAAATTAAAATAAAATATTGAATATTTCGTATTTCAAAATATTGAGGGGACGCGTCCACCCGCCAGAGACGCCCATGTCTAAGACTCATCAACAGATGGGGCAAAGCACCCATATGGACATTCATTGTTTTTTCCCCTTACCCTTCAAATGAGTGAGAAGTACAGCTTATTTTCGTCTCAATACTGCTTTTGTTTAGTCTCAAGTGTGTTCACAGAATTATGTAGAGCGCTTTTATAAGTTGGGTACTTCAATTCGAAACAATTTTCCCTTTTGTATTCTATATTTCCAACCAAACCAATAAAAAACAACAAAGAATACATACTCTTCAGAGATAAACTAGACATACTGAGAATATACTATAGTTCACATAACGAAAAGAGATGGCAGCACATGTACTACGTGCAAGTATTCTGAATAGTTTCAGAGTTGTCATTACTGATATTCATTATACAACATCATTTTACAGAGAATATTTAAAGTTTATCTAATATAATGAGTAGTTAATTATAATCTTGTTCGGTTTTGTTACAAGTGGATAGATTACTATACACTCTCGCAATATATTGGATAGTAGATTTAATATTTAATCAAATTCAACGCCGAGGTCTTGGGTTTTTTAACCGGGTTCGATTCCAACTATTTTTGTAAAGCGTGCTATTACAGCACGCTCATTTAATCAATTTAACAGAGATAGAGAACTAACTGCGAGCTAACAAACCTGAAATTGCCGGTAAAACGGTAACCTTCTAGTTGGCGGAAAATTTCGACATTCTCGTTCTCAATTTTTCTGGTTTCTTTTCTTTTCTTTTTTAATTTAAATTTCTCACAGGCAATTCTTTCATTGACTCATCTCAATCTCAAGGTTGACGGACTTCCTAGGGTGTTGTATTCATCCATCCATTCCTCTAATGTAATTCAGGTATGCTTATTTCTAAAAGGCGTCTAGCTGTCAACCACATGACAAAAGAAATCAACTCGATAAAAGTTGGTAAAGAAGACAAAATGGAACAAAGGGAGCCTGCTACAGTACCATGGCCTCCTGCTGCGAACTGATTATGGGTAAATAGCATATCTTTTCGTTTTGCTTCCTTTCTTTCCTTGAACATGCGAGATGATATTGTCTCTGAAACAAGTTGGGACACAGTTATTAAACGTTTTTGCATTTTGACACTCAAACAAGTATCGTTGCTGTGTTTGAAGGTTTTATCGGAAGAAATATCAAAGCCGCCCGATACATATGATACAATACAGCGAATGGAGGTAGGCCTATATAAAGATTGTAGTAAACGATGTTTTCACATGGCACCACTGTGGAGAATAAATCTCTTGATACTGTCACGCAGTTGTCGAAGTGAGACTGTATGCGGCGGTATGCCAAACCGCTTCTGGTTTTTCGGTGATGAAGGCATACCGTCACTGGAAAGTAGATGCTAAATACCTTCAATAAATCCATTTTTATACACAGTAATTGACGAATAGCTTTGCACGTAAAAAGAGTTTATTTCTTTCTAAGTTGACAACACCGACATTTTAAAATCTTTTTCCTACCTTTTGTTTTTAAAATGAGGCGCCTTTAAAGAAGTTCACCAAGTTTATATTTTGATGTGCCATGTTGAATAGTTTCTTTTTTATGTATGTATGTGTCTCTTCTTGTCTTAATGCATATAAATGCCTTGTTTTAAGCATGGGCGTATTTAGAGGTTGTCTGCTGTGGGGAGGACCTTCCGGGGGTTTGCAACAGGGGCGTCATTTCAGACTTCGGTTGAGGGGGGCAAGAGCACCACCGACATAAGACTTTCACGCTTTGTACTAGTATATTAGTAGACAATCGATAAAAGTATATGTATTCCTCAAACTCGTGGGGGGGGGCAATTGCCCCCTCCTGCGCCCCCTAAATGACGCCCCTGGTTTGCAATAACTTTACAGTCAAGTGGGAGAACCGAAAGCTTTTTCCTCAGGAATTTGTTAATATCCTCATTCGGTTTTTCAACATTTTCGTGTATAATTGTCTATAATACAACATAAGAGGATATTTATATACTGTATATATTTTTTCAGAAAGTTGTTGGTGGGGGATGAAAGTCTCTCCATATCCCCCCACCCCCCACCTCGTTACTACACAGAACTTCTCCAATGGTTTTCAGTCATTATGTAAATAGAGATGTACTCTTTTAGGCAACATACTCTCACTGTATTTCAACATTTAGATAGTCGGAATGTCGAGTCAAAATCGTAATAAAACATACCGCCTCTGATTTTTCCCCACTTCGAACACTGCTGTCACGTATTTGCGCTTAAGCTTATTTTATCTTCATTTAACTTTTAGGCGATTCTGATCTCATAAGTTTCTCATGACAATACGTAGAACATGTGTCTGGAATTGTATTTTCTTTCTAAACTAATGAGTAAACTCATTCAGAATACCAACCGAGATTAATAAACAAGAAGGGAACAATGCTTCATACTCCTATTATTTGGTACATTTCCGGTATGTTGTCTTCCGCAAAATCATAGTTTTTCCTTTCTTTTTCGAAATAACTCCTTTGTATCGTAGGTATATTTGGTCAAGCACTCTTTCGTGATGGAACGAAAGGGAGAAGTGCAGTATTTTCTTCGCGATGAAGTTCATGTATTTCTTATTTCGAAGATGACTGATGATAAGAATGGGGACAAAAAACGAGATTTAACAAAGAATGGCTTTGTAATTCATAATTTAAAGACTAAGCCGTAAGCCCTTCTCACATAGAACTGAACTGAGGCCTCAAACCAGGTTACAACTTGACAGTGTTGCTTAAGGTTATTTTTAATGTCCAAATAGTTTGTGTCTAAAACGGTAGATGGCGCCACCGTCACCAATGTTAACATATACAACTAATAAAATTAAAACAATCAAAAATAAAATGAATAATTCAAAAATTAAGCAAAAACGGATATAATCTGGTTAATGGACGTTACAAAATCTAGGGAATGGTACGTGTCGATTCCACATATTATTGTTAGTTTCATTGTTGAAGGCCATCATTGTTAAATAAACAATCAACTTTATCTGCCACACTTTCTAACACAAACTGACTAAACTTGGCACACCCATCGGATTACCACAGAGATATCTATGGTACTTGTCGATTTCACATATTGTTGTTAGTTTCATTGTTCGAGGCCACCATTGTTAAATAAACAATTGTTGGTGTTCTCCATTGTTAAATAAACAATCAACTTTATTTGCCATACTTTCTACCCCAAATTAACCAAACTTTGCACACTCATTTACGATTGAGATATCTATGGAATGGTATGTGTCCATTTCACATATTGTTGTTAGTTTCATTGTTAGAGGCCACCATTGTTAAATAAACAATCAACTTTATCGGCCATACGTTCTACCAGAAACTGACCAAGTTTCGCACACCCATTTAAAGTTGAAATATTTAGGGAATGCTACGTGTCGATTTCATATATTGCAGGGGTGGATCCAGGGGGAAGCGATCGCCCCCCCCAGAAGAGAAAAACTTTCTTATTATATATATATATATATATATATATATATATATATATATATATATATATATATATATATATATAAAACACATAATCCAAAGTTTTGTGCCCTTAAAAGTAGCAGTATGACAACCCCCCCTTAGAAGTCGGTCCTGGATCCGCCCCTGAGCGTGATTAGTGCCATACTGAAAAAGTTCGACTTACGTATTTTCCTACAGTAGTCAGGCCTTTAGTATGATTCTTATTATACGTCTAAACGACTCTACATAAGGCCCATTATAGAAAACTTTCTCTGAAAGGAGCCTCCGTACCAGCCTTCCAAAATAGTGGATGGAGTGTAAGGTAACGCAAAACATTCGAGAATCAACTGCCACATCACAAATAAAAAGATATTTCGTTACGTTGACGCAAACCGTTACGGAGTGAGCCCCATGTAGATTTAATGAGTATGGTAATTGTAAATTATACCCTTACAGTAGCGCAGTACGGTATGACAGGAAGTAGAAATTACTTTTCTAGTTAAGCGATAAGTGGCAATATGTTGTTACCGCTATCCCAAAAGCTTAGGATACGAATTTTCAAGCGTAAAATTTGAATTGTATTTTAAAAAGAGATACGTTTATGTAATTCGCATTTCCCGATTTTTGGACCCAGTACCGGTATAGGCAGTTGAGTTCGAAGTTCGCAATCCCATTCGGGTGCATTGGAGGTACGGCCTAAGCTATGCAACATTCAACTGTCATGCATATTATCATAAACTAAAACGCTTATTTTGCATTCCGTTGACCCAAATCATTCCGGCGTTAGCGTCTGTGGATCTAGTTAGTATGGAGAATGATGTGTAATTGTAAAAGTAAATAAATAAATAAAAAGAATCTGGTTTAAAGCCTCCACGATAGTGGTCAAATTGTTAGTTGCTCTGCTTCTGTTACTTGTAACTATCTATTGCAAGTATTACAGGAATAATACTAGATGGCAGCACAACTCTCTTACCATGGCTCTAACGAAATTCCAAGAAAACTGTCGAAAGCACTAAACAGTGTTATATGTTGCATAGTAAATGTTACCTTACCTTCAAATTATTTTTAATAGATTCAAATTCTGTGCATGACTCTCTAAAGCTGTAAATAAATTTCAGTTCGCGATTAAAGATAATATAGATGTCTGCCTCATAATGAAAATGAGCGTCACAGTAAGCATACTTACCTGGCGTAGGGGTTACCGTGATCAGTAAGGCGGTTCCCCCGGGGCGAGGCTCTTCCATTGCACTTCGGTTGGGCTGACCCTCGCGAATACCCCAAACGTGGGTATCTCGGGCGCGTAATTTTTGATAGTCGGGACTGCGTTCGCGCTGTCCCGGAGAAAAAGAATTAAATAACAGTTTTAATTCCCTATCTCCTCTTAGGTGCATAAATAATCTCTCAGAAATTAAAACATAGTAAGGTTCTTCAAACTATTACAGCAATTTGTCACTCCTAGTAAGTCTTGTTTCACACGTCTTGCCAATTCTATTAATTTAGTATATATCGGATATCTCCAATATATGAAATTTTCTTCTTTAAATAAAATTTAAAAAAAAAATATTAACGAGTCTATAGATCACTAAAATCTTAGTAGTTAATTTCTAACAAGGCAGGCACTGGCTTACGGGAAAAGTCGTATTCTTAAGAAATTTACGATTTTTTGCATGATCTAATGTATGCAATTGGGGAAAAGTATTTAAATATACTGTACTACATAATGAACTAGCACCTTGGCTTCCATTGGAGAAACATTATCATCCGTATGAAACTAAACATGCAAGCAAGCAAGTTGATAGCAAGAACAATGATATTATATATATATATATATATATATATATATATATATATATATATATATATATATATATATATATATATATATATATATATATATGTGTGTGTGTGTGTGTTTTATCTTTGACAATGTCTATTGCAACAAATGTTGTTTAATGACAATAAAGCATATCTTATCTTAGCTTATGCTATGCTTGAGTTTCTTTGTAACTATAACGTTCGTGCCCTGGGCGATGGAAACCCGTGCTTGATTCCCAGTGGGAGCTCGTGGAGCTTGGATCTTATGTTGTAACCCCTTTCCGGATCTGCCTCCCTGCTGTCCCACGAACGAGTACTTTCAGGAGATCTGAACTTACCTGGTTAAGACATCATAGAACATTTCCGAAAAGGGATTAGAGAACTTTTCTCGGATCGCCCTCAGGTCTCAACAATGAGATAAGCACTGGCGTCTCTCGCATGTAAAATTTGGAAGGGACATCGAAGAAAGTGATTAAAATGGTGCTACCTAGCCCAACATATTTAATATTTTGTACTTCAAAATATCGGGGGGGACGCGACCCCCTCGTCCCCCCGCCAGAGACGCCTATGGAGATAAGCATCAAGCACCGAGAGGTTCGGAAGTCTCGTCTTGAAATCCTCATGGACATCCAGATGATCGCTCAGACCACGACACACAAAAATATCATTCACACATGCAACGAAAACATAGATCTAAATAAAATGGCACTATGCTTATTTATTAAATGCACTATGTGTAAAAAAATATGTAGAAGAAAACAATCACAACACTAAACACTGATATGGGTATAGACACTTCACTATTTCCACAAACAAAAATAACACTTCACATTTCGCGAGATAATAGCCCTTTACTTTTTGTATCACATATGTATGTGGATGAAATATTATATATGGGGGTTCACCACAAACACTTTTCTCACACCACTCACTAAGCACGTGGGGGTTAACACTGTGGGGTAACACTAAAGTAATCGCACGACGTAAGTTCCTGGCTGCTGTGAGAAGAATTCGTAAAAGGTTGCTAATAGTATCCAGCAGGATGAACGTAGACAGTTGCACTATGTAAATTAGGACATTGGTAGGCCCGTTTACTACTTATACGCAGAGGGTCTGAGTACCCGGGACTTCACTAAAACGGGGGCTAGCAATTGCACAAGTCTTTAGTCAGCTATGAGACGTATGCCCCTTTACTTGATTCTGTAGCGACTTGAACGAGTTCGCTATTTTGATACGCGGAGAAAAACTAGAGTCCAGGTGATCCAGGTGTAAGCTGGATTGACCAACTGGTCAATGTTGGCAGTTGATTTTAAAATGTAATTAGGATAAGTCACCTGTACGGATATGCAAATTAAATGTTAAAAGAATCTGCGTTAACTCACAGTTCACTGGTCACAATGTATAAGGAGGGGTGGGTAATTCGAGCGTGAGAATTTCTATGTAAAATTGGCTGAATGATATGGTTGGCGACGGTGAGTCGTTCAAAGACCTGAAAGTCTGCTCTGAACTGCCGCAGTATTTCCATAAATAATTGAATAAAGCACTTAATTCAGTTCCAAATAACTATAGAACACAGTCTTTCCACATTAATGAGTAAGGAAGAAACACTGAGGATCCAAGTAATAGAAATACGATTTTTCATACATACTATTCAATAATGTGTGTGGTCTTTGTTACTAATTAAAATTCTCTCACAGTGAAAAAAATGTTTCAGATACAGATGGTGATCAGAAAAATGGAAACACCTGAACGAAATTGCAACTTACCAGAGTAATATGGTGTCGGGCCACCTTTCGCCTTCAGAACAGCCTTGATGCGACGTGGGATGGAGACATAGAGGTCGAGAATGGTAGCAAGTGGAATTTTACACCATTCCTCGTGCAGGGCATCGGCCAGTTCTGTGAGAGAGGATGGAGGTGGAAATCGTCGCCGGAGCCGTGTTTCCAAGACGGACCACAAATGTTCAATTATGTTGAGATCTGGGGAATGGGCGGGCCAGGGCAGGTGTTGAACTTCATCCCGATGTTCCTCAAACCACGCTGCAACAACGCCAGCTGTATGAATGGGTGCATTATCATCCTGGAAGATGGCGTCATTGTCCGGGAACAACATCGGGACCATAGGATGCAAGTGGTCTCCTAAAATTGCGACATAATCGTTGGCAGTGATTCGTCCGCTAAGTGTGACCACAGGACCCAATGAAAACCATGATATTGCGGCCCACAGCATCACCGAGCCGCCGCCATGTTTCACAGTTGGGCGGAGACACTGCAGATCATAAGCTTCTTTGGGCGTTCTCCACACAAACACAGCCCGTGGTTGGGAATAGGGTGAAGGATGACTCATCCGACCATATCACACGTTTCCAGTCCTCAACGGTCCAAGTTGCATGGTCGCGGCACCATTTGCGGCGTGCGAAAGCGTTATGGTCCCTGATGAGCGGTTTGGCCCTGCAACACGACCCCGTAAGTTCATGTCATGTAATTCGCCGCGGACTGTGATTGTCGAAACAGGGTGGGGGAGGTGCTGATTGAGTTCCTCCGTCACTTGTTCCGCAGTGGCACGACGGTTCTGCGTAACAATGTGCTTTAATACCCGGCGTGACCTGTCACTCATGATTTTCTTCCGCCCACTGTTCCGCTTCCCCGATGTGGTTTTCCCGTGTGTTGTGTAGGCCGTCATCACCTTCGACACTGTCCCACGCGACACACCTAACACAGTAGCCACTGCCGTCACACTCACTCCACATAACCGCGCACCAACAATTTGCCCTCTTTGAAAATCTGAGATGTCTCCCATTTTACACTACCTCCGTCTGCTGCAGCCACTGGACACTGCTGTTCTACTGCGCCTGACGTAGTATGGAGACCGACCTAACACACCACCACCAGCGGTCCGGCGCTGCGGGCGCCACGACACCACTGCCAACCCATACGTCTGACGTGTTGCCAACGACAGGTGTTTCCATTTTTCTGATCACCATCTGTATATGTAAGGGTGAACGATGAAAGACACTTTTGTTCTTGATTCGTGGGGGGGGAAATTGAATTATTAGCAGTTCCCACCGAAGACAAGAAATTATTTGCGTCGCAAAATTAAAGTATAAATTGAAGAATGATTTTTGGCTTTCCAAACTATGCAGAGCGTCCACAAAAATAACCTGGTGACGGTTATAATGTTAAGTTGTAGTTTTTGTTTTGTGTACTCTTTGTGCCCAAAGCACATTGACAAGTTCGTCCCGATGTGCGCCACCGGTGCGATGGTACATGATCTTTATTTCTTACGTTAACGTGCCTTTGGGATTTTAGTTAGAAAAGTAGAACAGTGATACGGACTTTCTGTTATTGCACTGTGTTAAGTGTATACAGGGTGTTTCAAAACAACACCGACAACGTTTGGGAGGTGATTCCTCACACTGAGATAAGACAAAAAGTATAGACGAACCTGGGTTCTCAAATGCTTCCTTTCGGAGTTATAGGCTGCCGAAAACATGAAAAAATTAAGTTTAAAGTTCCATAGCTCCATTACTATGGGACCTACCTTAGTCGGGTCAAGACAGGGGCGGATCCAGGGGGGCGATCAGGGCAATCGCCCCCCCTCCAGAAGAGGAAACTTTCTTATTTTATATATATAAATAAAACCCATCCCAAAGTTTGGAGCCCTTAAAATTAGCAGTATGACAACCCACCGCCCCCCGAGAAGTCGGTCCTGGATCCGCCCCTGACATATTGTTATTAGTTTCATTGTTGAAGGCTACAATTGTTAAATACACAATCGTTGGATTTATCTGTTGTTAAATAAACAATCAAATTTATCTGCCATACTTTCTACCACAAACTAACTAAACTTGGCACATTCATTTACGATTGAGATATCTATGGAATGGTACATATCGATTTCACATATTGTTTTTAGTTTCATCGTTAGATTTCATCATTGTTAAATAAACAATCAACTTTATCTGCCATACTTTCTACCAGAAACTGACCAAACTTTACATACCTATGTAAGATTGAAATATCTATCCTATGGTTCATGCCGATTTCACATATTGTTGTTAGTTTGGTTGTTGGAGACTATCATTGTTAAATAAACAATTAACTTTATTTTCCATACTTTTTACCAGAAGCTGACCAAACTTGACATTTATTTACGATTCAGATATCTAGAGAATGGTACATGCAATTTTTTTCATCCTGAGATGATGTAGGAAGCTCAGACTATCCTTAAAACTATGTAGGTTTTACCAGCAGAGCCACTCGTGGCTGCTGCATTAAACAGACGATAAATACTTGAATGTGTCACGTGCAGGGCAATCAACTGTCGTAATCGTAAATATTATTGTTTTTATATCTCACAATAGGAGTTCATCCGAAGAGGATGAAATAGCCATAGCGGCGATATCTCCTCTGTTGTTGGCACAAAATCCCCTCCTCCTCAAAAATAAAAAGAGAAAAAAGAAGAGCTGCTGGGCCAGGGAGTCGATTCTTCGCCACAATAATGCAGAGGAAAGCACCATATTTTCGATGGTGAATAAAGAACTACTTGCAGAAGATCCTCGCTTCTATAAAAAATTCTACAGAATGGAGTATTCAGAATTCCATATGCTATTGAAATTTGTAACTCCGAAAATTCGGCAGCAAGATACGAACATGAAGTCTGTATCAGCTGAAAAAATGTTTATAGATCCTTGCATCAACCATCTTGTATACACGACTCCAAAAGTGCATTACCACCTGCAATTCTCCCTTTCCTGCAATAGCAGGCAACCCAAAAAGCTCAGCGCTTGGGTTGGTTGCGCATTCGAAAGGCGTTGAACCAAACCTCAATTTTGTTACAAATATATCAGTGTGGCAAACTGCAAATAAGAGAATAAAATAAATTGTTAAGACTTACCATTTTATTATCGTGATGGCAATGGATGACATAAAAGTTACAAAATCATCTTACCTAAGCAGTTCAAACAAGGTGAATGGTAAGAAACACACATAAGAGGAAAGCAGTTTCTTTCCTTTTCCAAAAGAAAATCTCGTAAAAAAGAAAAAGATTATATAATGTAAAGGTTTAATATAAAAGCCTAACACCCCAAAACAAACATCCACACGAAACAGAAAGAGAGAGAAACACAGAATAAGGAACACCAATGGCTTAGCTGACTAACGGGCCTCTCATACAAGATAAAGAGATGGGACCCTAGTTGTAAACCTAATTGTTATAATAATAATAATAATAATAATAATAATAATAATAATAATAATAATAATAATAATAATAATAATAATAATTATTATTATTATTATTATTATTATTATTATTATTATTATTATTATTATTATTAAAAATTGTCTACTTTCCCAATCTCTGACCTACCTAAGAGCATGTCTGTATATAGCGGTCATGTGAGTACCTTTTGTCAATGAGTGGCCCTAAAGGTAAAAGGATGCAAATCTCTGAGAGAGAGGAACAAAAAAACTTTCTTATGATAAATTCTAGGGGAAAGTTCGAGGAATTGCTTTTGACGGGTGCTTTCTTGTTTTTCGAGGACAGAAAATTGTATCGGCTAAGAAGTTACAGTATATAATATTGCAAATTTGCAAGTGCATTTATTTACAATGCAATTTGAGGTAATAAAGAAATTGAGGACTTCGGGACAAACGACTTGTCAAGTCCAAAAAGTGAAACTATAAAGGAGATAGCTTCACAAGGATTTCTATTCATCTGATTTTCTTCAAACTTGGCACATATATACTAGACCGAAAATAAATGCACACATGTTTTTTTTTTTTTGTTTCTTTCGGAGAACAGGTTAAAGGAGGCAAAGGGTCCCTTTTAAAAAAGGGTACCTTTGATTTAAAAGGACCAAATTAAAGAAACGATACTCTGCCGATGCAAAGATGACTTCAAAGTACAAAATACGGGTTTTGAAGTTTTTCACAGAGAAGTTTTGCAGAGGCAATGCTCCTTCGAAATGAGAAAGGACCCCGAACAATCTTTATGGAAATTGGATTTCGGTGGAATTGCTTGGAACCGTGTTATGTTGTAGGTATTATATTCCTGAGAAAAAGTCTCAATGGACACAACCAAAAATCGTTGGCCGTTTGGCCACCATGAGGCCACTTTCTTAAAAAAAAGCCGAAGAAAACGACATTCGAGATTTTGGACAAAAATACTAAAACCGTGATGTTGTAGATATTGTGATTCCGAAAAGGTCCTAATGGCCATAACCACCAAACACTGATATTTGGCCACTACAGGGCTACTTTTTTGAAAACAGCCAAACATAGTGATATTCTGGATTTCAATGAAAATCAGTAAAACTGTGATGTGTTGCAGATGTTGTGATCCTGAGAAAAAGTCTCAATAAGCACAACCACCAATCACTGACCGTTTGGTAACTACAGAGCCACATTTTTGCCAACAGCAGAACTTAACGTTATTTTGGATTTCATAGCAATTGCTTGAAACGGTGATATGTTGTAGATATTGTGATTCTGGGAAAAGGTCCTAATGAGCACAACCACTAATCACTGATCGTTTGGCCACTACGAGGCCACTGTTTTGAAAGTAACCGAAGATGGCGATGTTCTTGATTTCGGTAAAAATGACTAAAACTGTGATATGTTGTAGATATTGTGATTCTGAGAAAAGGTCTTAATGAGCACAACCACTAATCACTGATCGTTTGGCCACCACGAGGCCACTATTTTGAAAGTAACCGAAGATAGCCACTTTCTGGATTTCGGTAAAATAACTGAAACTGTGATATGTTGTAGATGTGGTAATTCTGAGAAAAGGTCTTAATGGGCACAAACACTAATCAATGACCGTTTGGCTACAACGAGGCCACTTTCTTGAAAGTAACCGAAGATGGCCATGTTCTGGATTTCGGTAAAATCACTGAAACTGTGATATTTTGTAGATATTGTGATTCTGAGAAAAGGTCTTAATGAGCACAACCACTAATCACTGATCGTTTGGCCACCACGAGACCACTATTTTGAAACTAACCGAAGATGGCGATGTTCTTGATTTCGGTAAAAATGACTAAAACTGTGATATGTTGTAGATATTGTGATTCTGAGAAAATATCCTAATGGGCACAACCAATAATTACTGACCGTTAGGCCACTTTTTTGAAAGTAACGGAACATGGTGATGTTCTGGATTTCGGTAAAAATGACTGAAACTGTGATATGTTGTAGATGTGGTGATTCTAAGAAAAAGTCTTAATAGGCACAACCATTAGTCACTGACCTTTGGCCACAACCAGGCCACTTTCTTGAAAGTAACCGAAAATATTGATGGCCTGGATTTCGGTAAAATTGACTGAAATTGCGATATGTTGTAGCCATTGTGATTGTGAGAAAAAGTCTTAATGGGCACAGCCAATAATCACTGGCCGTTTGGACACGACGAGGGCACTTTTTTAAAAGTAACGGAACATGGTGATGTTCTGGATTTCGGTAAAAATGACTGAAACTGTGATATGTTGTAGATGTGGTGATTCTGAGAAAATGTAATGGGCACAACCAATAATTACTGAGCGTTTGGCCACTACAGGGCCACGGTGATGTTCTGGATTTCGGTAAAAATGACTGAAACTGTGATATGTTGTAGATCTTCTGATTCCGAGAAAAGATCTGAATGGGCATACCCACTAATCACCGACCATTTGGCAACAACCAGGCCTTTTTCTTGAAAGTAACCGAAGAAGGTGATGTTCTGGATTTCGGTAAAAATTACTGAAACTGTGATATGTTGTAGATATTGTGATTCTGAGAAAATGTCCTAATGGGCACAACCAATAAATACTGAGCGTTTGGCCATTACAGGGCCACTTTTTCTAAAGTAACGGAACATGGTGATGTTCTGGATTTAGGTAAAAATGACTGAAACTTTGATATGTTATCGATCTTGTGATTCCACGAAAAGGTCTCCATTGGCGCACAAACTAATCACTGACCTTTGGCCACAACCAGGCCACTTTCTTGAAAGTAACCGAAGATGGTGATGTTCTGGATTTCGGTAAAAATGACTGAAACTGTGATATGTTGTAGATCTTGTGATTCTGAGAAAAGGACACAACCACTAATCACTGACCGTTTGGCCACTACAGGGCCACTTTTAGGAAAGTAATCCAAAATATTGATTTTCTGGATTTCATTAAAAATGACAAACTGTGATATGTTGTAGATCTTGTGATTCTGAGAAAAGGACACAACCACTAATCACTGACCGTTTGGCCACTACAGGGCCACTTTTAGGAAAGTAATCCAAAATATTGATTTTCTGGATTTCATTAAAAATGACTGAAACTGTGATATGTTGTAGATATTGTGATTCTGAGAAAATGTCCTAATGGGCACAACCAATAATTACTGACAATTTGGCCACTACCGGGCCACTTTCTTGAAAGTAACGGAACATAGTGATGTTCTGGATTTCGATAGAAATGACAAACTGTGATATGTTGTAGATCTTGTGATTCCGAGAAAAGGTCTCAATGGTCACACATACTACTCAGTTTCCGTTTGGCCATTACAGGCCACTATCTTGAAAGTAACCGAAAATGTTGATGTCCTGGATTTCGGTAAAAATGACTGAAACTGTGGTATGTTGTAGATTGCTGATTCTGAGGGAAGGTCTTAATAGGCATTACCACTAATCGCTGACCATTGGCCAGAAGCAGGCCGCTTTCTTGAAAGAACCGAAAATATTGATGGCCTGAATTTCGGTAAAAATGACTGAAACTGTGATACGTTGTAGATATTGTGATTCTGAGAAAAAGTCTTAATGGGTACAGCCAATAATCACTGGCCGTTTGGACACTACGAGACCACATTTTTGAATGTAAGCTAAAATGGTGATGTTCTGGAATTAGGTAAAATGACTAAAACTGTGAGATGTTGTAGATATTGTGATTATGAGAAAATGTCCTAATGGGAACAACCAAAAAATTACTGACCGTTTAGCCACAACCAGGCCAATTGAAAGTAACCAAAGATGGTGACATTCTAGATTTCGGTAAAAATGATTGAAACTGTGATGTTGTAGATGTTGTGATTCTGAGAAAAGGATTTGATAGGCACAACCACTACTCACTGACCGTTTCGCCACTACAGGGCCAATTTTGGAAAGTAATCGAAAATGTTGATTTTCTGGATTTCGGTAAAAATGACTGAAACTGTGATATGTTGTAGATATTGTGATCCTGAGAAAAGGATTTAATAGGCACAACCACTAATCACTGATCGTTTCGATACTACAGGGCCACTTTTTTTTGAAAGTAACGGAACATGGTGATGTTCTGGATTTCTTAAAAAAATAACTGAAACTGTGATATGTTGTAGATCTTGAGATTCCGAGAAAAGGTCTCAATGGGCACACCCACTAATCACTGACCGTTTGGCCACAACCAGGCCACTTTCTTGAAAGTAAGCGAGGATGGTGATGTTCTGGATTTCGGTAAAAATGACTGAAACTGCGATATGTTGTAGATCTTGTAATTCTGAGAAAATGGTACAACACCTAATCAGTAACCGTTTGGCCACTACAGGGCCACTTTTTGGATAGTAATCGAAAATGTTGATGTTCTGGATTTCGATAAAAATGACTGGAACTGTGATATGTTGTAGATCTTGTGATTCCGAGAAAAGGTCTGAATGGGCATACCCACTAATCACTGACAGTTTGGCCATTACAGGGCCACTTTTTTAAAGTAACGGAACATGGTGATGTTCTGGATTTAGGTAAAAATGACTGAAAAGTGATATTGTAAGGTCTCCATGGGCACACAAACTAATCACTGACCTTTGGCCACAACCAGGCCACTTTCTGGAAAGTAATCGAAGATGATGTTCTGGATTTCGAAAAAATAAAATTGTGATATGTTGTAGATTTTGTGATTCTGAGAAAAGGGCAAAACCACTAATCACTCAGCGTTTGGCCACTACAGGGCCACTTTTTGGAAAGTAATCGAATATGTTGATTTTCTGGATTTCGCTAAAAATGACTGAAACTGTGATATGTTGTAGATATTGTGATTCTGAGAAAATGTCCTAATGGGCACAGCTAATAATTACTGACCGTTTGGCCACTACCGGGCCACTTTCTTGAAAGTAACGGAACATGGTGATGTTCTGGATTTCGACAGAAGTGACTGAAACTGTGATATGTTGTAAATCTTGTGATTCCGAGAAAAGGTCTTAATGGGCACACACACTAATCAATTTCCGTTTGGCCATTACAGGCCACTTTCTTGAAAGTAACCGAAAATGTTGATGTCCTGGATTTCAGTAAAAATGACTGAAACTGTGATATGTTGTAGATATTGTGATTCTGAGAAAATGTCCTAATGGGTACAACCAATAATTACTAACCGTTTGGCCACAACCAGGCCACGTGAAAGTAACCAAAGATGGTGATATTCTGGATTTCGGTAAAAATGTCTGAAACTGTGATATGTTGTAGATATTGTGATTCTGAGAAAAGGATTTAATAGGCACAACCACTACTCACTGACCGTTTCGCCACTACAGGGCCAATTTTGGAAAGTAATCGAAAATGCTGATGTTCTGGATTTCGGTAAAAATGACTGAAATAATGGAGTGTCAGTGGGTCAATTGGATTAAGATTTTTAAGTGGGTTGTGGGTCAACAGGATATGACTCACTGCGACACACCTCCCACCGTGACCCACTTTGACCAAACAATCCATTCTGATTCACGCTAACCCACCGAACTACTGTGACTCACCAACCCATTCTGCTCAGTGCATTGTAGACAGCTTCTTCTGAGCACTGGTGAATTTGTCTACGTTTTACTTTCAAAGCCTTCTTTTTTCTTCTTTTTCATTTGTTTCTATTGAAGAAAGAACTTCAGGAACTCTTGCAGAACTTTAGGAAATTGATCATATTTGCAATTGTAATAATAGCAATAGGACTTACTTCTTGACTTTTCAGACACAGCCTAAGAGTTTTTAGAGGAGCTAACTACTGGTTTTATTTTGAATCACCTATAATGTCTGAATTATTATATAAACATTTAATATAACTATGTATGTGTGATCATCAACATCAAAGTCAACTGAAATGACATTTGGCATATACATAGTTAGGCCCTAATCTCAATATCATTTTTTAAAACTCCCTTTTGTTGGGGGGGGGCATTTTCTATATATAGGATTGATTTCTAAAAATAATCGAAAACGATCGATATTAGTTGACAGCCTAATATTGATATTAGGCAGTCCTTGATATGAACCACCGTGACTGCCATGATATAAATTTAACTTAACTGCTTCTTCAATGTTCTTCTTCTTTTTAGTTTTTACTTTCTATGGCTAGAGTCAAGGGTGAAAAAAATATGCTGTTCAGAAAATGCTGTTTACAATGCAGTGAGCAGAGTGGGTCATGGTGGGTGATGGGTCGCAGTGGGTCACGGTGAGTGGTGGGTCACATGTTGTTGACCCACGTCCCACTCAGAAAACTCGACCCACTGACCCACTCACCCACTCCAACTCTGGTTAACGTTTCGGCGTCTGGAGTAAACAAGTTCTGCCAGGGGAACTTTTTTCTTTCAAAATATATTTTTATATGTTCATATTTATTATTATTATTAATTACTTTCTTGTATTTTTTCCTACATTATCTTAGATTAGTGACCGCGGTTTAGGATAGATTATGTAAAGTCAAATACGGTTATGTATGTTTACATTTTCGTTTCTTTCTTTCAAAATGCACTCCTATCTGTTCACGTAGTCCAAACGTAGGTATACACCACTGTGTTGATCAACTATAACATTCTAGTGTATGAGTTTATTTGCTTCGGCTCTTCTGAGCTTAAGATGTAAGTAAAACATATTAAGAACAAATAATAAAGAAACTTAAGTCTACCTGATGGATAAAAATAAGAAATTATATAAAATGCAATGAGCTGATCAGTACGGTACTGTATACGTACTTTTGGGCCACCCTGTATATTTTTAATAATTTATTTCTTGCATTTAATAATAACTAGCTGAAAATAACCACTTTTCGCATGGGTAAGATAAAATATCTATGTAAACAAACTGAACAACGAAACGAAAATATATCGGTAATTTTCTACTACTTTTACATATCGCGGGAAACGCCCCTTGAGACCCCTGGTTCAAAATTTAAAAAGAACGCCTCTGGCTCCCAAGCGATGGGAGCTGTATTTAGAATTCAACGCCTTTGGAAGAATCGCCATTCATCTGAGCGACCGTGAAAACTAAGGATTTGATACTAATATAGGTCATTTTGGATTATTTTTACGTGTTTCTGTACATCTCCTCCCTCCCGGTTACCCCGGCCCGCACGCAATGGTAGCTGATTTTGAAAGTCATCGCTAATTGAGTTGTCACCATTGATCTCAGTGACCGTGAAAACTATGAATTGGACACAAATATCGGCAATTTTCTAATATTATTACATGTCTCGATAAACGTCCCCCTCCCCTGAGACCCCTGGTTCGATTTTTTTTTAAATAAAAACCACTTGGTCCTGGTCTGGGGCCGGACAAAAGTATCCGTTATTAAAATTTAGTAACTTTTTGTCAACTCGTCTGATCCCCAGGCCGCACACAGACAGCACACAAGCAAACTCGAACAGATAGAACAAACAGCGTTCTTTCGCATAGAATGTTGTTGCTTCCACCCAGCCTAAGTGCCGGAGGGCTTCTTTTATACGTAAACACGTCTATTGAATCTGCCTCTTCTATCGAAGTAATGGGTCGCGTGTAGTGCTAGTATTAGCTATTTTGTTGATATTGACTTTGAAGAACTAACAAATGGTTTTTCATGAAGTCACAAGTCGCTTTGGTCCGTGAAGTTGATATACAGTAGAAATGACCTATGCATTACTCACCCGTTGTGAAATAGAAATATTATGTTGGTTTTATCTGAACACCCACAAATCTGTTATAGCAAGAGGCCTTACCACAACTACTTCCAATCTAGATTAAATTTCACGGCTAACTTTTTGAATCATACAAAGAGTATCATTGATATGTTAGTGTTAATAATATTTATGGAACCAAAGACAGGTTTTAAACTACAAAACTGTGCTGTGCATAAAGTCGGAAATCTTATAGAGTGGTTTCATCGGTGTGTCTGTTGACACATACCAAAGCAAAGACAGAAAGTGATATAGAGAAATGGTTTTCTGCTATTGATTCTTCATCCAATGAATAGAATAGGTTCCATCTTATCCGTTAACTTTATATTGAACCCAGAAGTGGTTCAAATTAGCAATTTCCGGTTCTAACATTTAACCCATAGATGAAAACCGTAACATACATGAAAACTTTTTTTTTTGTAAACGATTGCGCGTGTATAGGCAACATATCATGGTCATTCACAATCTCTACTAAAATTGAAAATGGTTTAAATTTATTATTACTTCCGGTCTCGACAACAGTTTAAACTTTTATCGTCATAGCATAAAACGGTAACATAGCGAGAACTGATTTTTGAAAACGAGTTACCATCTAGAGTCAACATCATGAGTACACAAAATATTCTACCGAAATTATAAATGGTTGAAATTTACTATTATTTCCGGTTTCAATTTCCAATTTCCGCCTAATAGAAATAGTAAATGCTTCAAGATGTGGTCTTTTGCAATTAATTCAGTATCCAAAGAATATATTTTATTTCCTCCGTTAACCTTCTACTCAAAC
Organism: Thermobia domestica; assembly: GCF_964235325.1. Classification (NCBI taxonomy): domain Eukaryota; kingdom Metazoa; phylum Arthropoda; class Insecta; order Zygentoma; family Lepismatidae; genus Thermobia; species Thermobia domestica. Next base: position 94,026,334 of record NC_137464.1, read on the forward strand.
CGGAATTGCTTCAAATTAGCCATTTCCGATTTCAACGTTTGTCGATATATAAAGAAAATGATAATGGATAGTGAGAAGTGGTTTCTGCAAACGATTTAGAGTCTAAAGACAAATATCTACAATACTAAATTCGGCTGTAGTTAGAATTTATTATAACTTCTGGTTTCAATAACGGTTTCAACGTTTATCGCTATAGAATGAAAACGGCAGCAGATAGCTAGAAACAGTTTTAAGCAAACGATTCAGCCTCTCAACGAACATATCGTTACTATCCATATAACTCTACTAAAACTGGAAATTGTTCAAATTTACTAGTACTTCCTGTTCCAATACTGATTTCCGTAGAGCAAAAATGGTAAAAGATATTAAAATATGGCTTTTTGCAATCGATTCATCGTCTCAAGAATAGCCTCCTCCATTTCCGTGGCAGCTTTGATCCAAGCAGAATTTGTTAAAATTAGCCATATTATGTTTGAACGTTCCTCGCCATAGAGCAAAAACAGTAACAGATAGAACATTTTTGTCCAAACGATTTACCGTCTCTAGGCAACATACCATAATTATTGTCAACACCCTACCGGAACAGGAAGTGGTTCAAATTAACTATTACTTCCTATTTCAATTCTTTTTTCCATAGATCAAAACAATAGGAGATATCAGGATACGGTTTTTATTTACGATCAACAGGAAGTGGTTCAAATTAACTATCATTTCCTATTTCAATTCTTGTTTCCAGGAATCAAAACAATAGGAGATATCAAGATACGGCTTTTTTAAATATATCAGAGTCGTAAGGAAATGTTCCTCAAGAATTCAGCATCCCAAGAATACTTTCCACCAATTCCTATTCAAAAAAGAAGTAGCTGAAGTTAGCCAAGCTCGGTTTCAACGTGTATTGCTACATTTTTAATCTATGACTAAGAGTTTCAACTTGTTGCATATATTAGAGGAGTTACCAGTACCAATACCAAACTAAAAGAAGTGAGTATCGTTTCACAGTATGAAACGAAGATTTCCAAACAATATGAATTAAATAGTGAAACTTGAAGTAGTGTTATCATCTGTCACAAAAGAAAATGTACGTTTTTCGCGGGATAGTATGTTTCTATCACCTCTCGATTTAATTAAATGTTTTAAAGGACCAATCTCTAACCATAAATCGATAAATGTATTACCTCTCGTTTTGCAGCTCAGACAAGATACGATAGAAATATCGTAAACCTTAATAGAAAGACAAAACAGCTACGTTCTTTTACAAGCTTGAAACTTACGAATATTAGCAGTATATATTTACAGAGTAGATAGTTTCTGCTACGTTATTCCGTAGTTCATTGGATCCGTACAGAACTACTACCCAGATGCTATGTGAGCTTTGTGGTGGACAAATACCGTGTGCGTGGGAGTTTCCGGGGTGGTCCCGCTTCCTCCCACTGTTTTCATTCCACAAATTCATCCCATCATGATCCATACAGCCTGAGCCGTAGTTACCTAAAGAACGTATGACAAAGTCAAGTACTTGACCTACTAAGTAGAATTTGGTACGCTACCTTTAGACCACGGAGGCCAAAACCGTGAACTGGCGTGCTCATAAGATCAGTGCAATTTGTAGTTATGTTCAATTAGCAAGCCAAATACCAAATGATGTTACATGTTCCTGTATTCTTTATATCATAGTATGATACTACAAATATAACAAAATATTATGATAAAATAAATCACCAAGACGCAAGGGCGGATTAGGTGTTCCTGGAACGGTGACTCAGTGATTGAGCGTTCACCACTGGTGGATGGGGTCCCTGGTTCGATCCCAGGTCTCGCCAAATGAAATTTGTGGTGGACAAACACCGTGTGGGGGGGGTTCTCGACGTTCTCCCGTTTCCTTCCACTTTATTAATTCCACCATTTCATTTCATTTATTCCACCATCATCACCGTCTCCTTTAGCCTAGCCGGCATAACTGTGGGACGTAAAACTCAAAGATTTCATTTGTATTGTTTTGTTTTCGTATTACTAGTAATAGCAGTAGTGGTATTCCCTGTCGTATTAGTATAGTAATAAGTAGTAGCAGTAGTTGTAATAGTAACAGTAGTAGCAGTGGCGGCAATAGTGGAATTAGCACTAGCATTCGTAATCGCAATAGTAATAATAGTATTAGCAGTAGTAGTTGTAGTATTGGTATCACATACGGTGTAGAAGTTTTACATATCTTCTCTGTTACTTGTAGAGCTCCTCCGTGGCTAAGCGGTTAGCATACGCGCCTTTGGCGTGGGAGACCCGGGTTCAATTCCCGGCGGGAGCTCATGTGGTTCGGATTCCACGTTAACCTGTAGGTCCACGTCTCATATAGCCTCGCTGCTGAAAGGGACGCTAAACTAAAATCAACTCAACTCAACTCTGTTACTTGTAATGCATTAATGAGTGTAGTATAAGACTTTTACGTCCATGAGCTGTATTATTGCATAATAAACATGGCTGGACAGAGCAAGCACAAATAACAAATAGACAGACAGTATAGGGATACAGAAAACAAACCTTGGGTAACTTTTCACACGATTTTCCTATTTGAGAAGGACAAATAGACAGTGCAATTTTATGACGACATATTTCTCATTTTCCATTACATATTGAAGGGTTGACTTGATTTATCAACTTGGTTGTTCTCAGGCCGGTTACGCCCGGCCCGTTTAGAGCCCAGCTCCTTTGTGCCCGGCCAGTTTAGAGTCCGGCCCGGTTACAGTCCGGCCCACTCTCTGCCCGGCTCGAGATTCGGGCCGGATCGGGTCGAGACGGACACAGAATACAGATCCATCCGGGCCGTCTTCGGGCCTGGCTTTGCAGGGCTCTGGTCTACAGACACACGGATAAAACCGTTTTATAAGACTTCCAGCATTTATACACAGCATAGGTTTGAAGGTCATTTCTATATTAACTTCATGAATTAAAGGTAACTTGTATTCCTCGAAAGGCATTTGTTGGTCCTTCAAGGTCAATCGAACAATGAAAAAAACTGATACTAGGAGTATTTTAACACGCCACTCACTACAACGATATAACAGAATGCTGCCTCCGGCTGTTAATAAAAGGCTTAACTAGCTGGAACTCGCTAGTACAGGAGCAACGTTATATGCCAAACAACGTTGTACTGTGTAAGAAATGCTAGGGGTTGTTCTGTCTATGTGCGCCGCCTCCTTGGTGTTCCCTGGTTAAAGCACCCACACAAATAATCTTGTCAGGGTGCTGCAGGCAAGATTTTTAGTTTCGAAACATAATAAACATAATAAAATAAATATTTCTCGCTTGACACTATTAAAAATTAAACAATTAAAACAGAGATGGGAGTTAAAATTTCTAACCTCTAAAACATAATTGATTGTTTCAAATGTGCTTTTGCAAAGGCAACCAAGAAACACACTAAGTTAGTCACTTTATACTTTATGTCCACAACAAAATCCTTGCAGGGGGCGCGGTAACTCAGTGGTAGAGCATTCACCTCTGGTGCTTGGGGTCCCGGGTTCGATCACAGTCCCCGCCAAGTGAACCTTGTGGTGGACAAACACCGTGCTCGTGGGTTTTCTCGGGGCACTCCCGTTTCCTACCACTTTCTTCATTCCACCATTTCATTCATCTCTCATCATCACCGTCTCCTTTAGCCTAACCGGCATAACCGTGGGACGCAAGACTCAAAGATTTCATTTTCAAAATCCTTGCAAGTTCTTTTTGCAATACCATTAAAATTATTTTCTTTTATGATAATATTTTCATTTTAATTTGTATGAATGTAGTATTTTCTTTTAGTAACGTTTGATAATATCACTGCCTCTTGCACTCATTGTGCATCATGTAAGTTGTTGAAAATATACACTAAATACCACGATTATATATGTTGGGAATATGCATTACAGGAATTAAACATGAACCCGGGTTTCAACCTGTTTCTTTACGTTTAAGTCAGCCGTGTTACCGACTGAGCTAGGACAGTCCCAACTTATCCTTATATTACCGGTATATTTCACTTTATCACAGCACAGCCCTTTATGACAGTGTTCATAAAAGATTTTAACTAAAAAGAAATCAATCAAAAAAAATCGAGACTCCCCTGAAAACATATAACTCGTCCCGTCATTTATATGCACCCACATACATTTTGGAAAGTCGGCGCCGTTGGTTCTATCTGTTGTGTTTGAAATCAGTGTTTCTTTCAGAAACTATGTTCCGGGGGGGGGCACACTTAGTATTCCGGGGCACTATCGATAACTTTCTATTTTTTATTATATTATAGACGTATTATTTTGGTCTCTTCCGGGGGGCACTCTCAGAGCTCCGGGCGGGCAGTACCCCTCAAAACACTTCTGGAAGAAGCACTGTTTGAAATACACCTAATCTAATATAAATAAAATAAAAAGTTTGTTTGTGTGTCTGTCTGTCTGTATGTATGTATCTGTGTGCTGCCTGGAGACCAGACAAGAGGACCGAGAGTTACCAAATTTTGATCTTGGGTACCTTGGCCCAGGTTCCGGATCAAGACGAAGCGTTTTTTTTAAATCGAACCAGGAAGTCTCAGGAGACGTTTACAGGGACATGTAAAAGTAGTAGAAGATAACCGATATTAGTGTCGAATTCAAAGTTTTGGCGGTCGCTGAGATCAATGGTGAAACTCCGATTGCATTAACTTCCAAATTCACCCCACTTAGTTGAGGGTCGGGGTACCGGAGATGATAACTGACATGTAAAAATAATCCAAAATGGCCGTTATTAATGTCAAATCCAAAGTTTTCGCACTCGCTGAAATCAACGGTGATACTATAGAGGCGTTGACTTCCAAATACAGCCACCATGCGAATAATGGTTTTTTCTGATAGTTATTAATAAATGCAAGAAATAAATTATTAATAATAAATGGGAACAGATAGGAATGCATTTTGAAAGAAAGAAACGAAAGTGTAAACATACATAACCATGTCTGACTTTACATAATCTATCCTAAACCACGATCACTAATCTAACAAGAAAAAAGTAGACTGGTAAATTAACCTCGGTCATTTTTCGCGAGGTAGTATTGCACATTTAAAATATGAATATTTAGGGATGCGCACGAGTCGAGACATGTCTCGAATCTGGATTGAAATTCGAGTTGACACACTTTGTAAAATTCGAGACGAGTCAAGACAAATTTATTTCTCGACTCTAATTTTCGAGCCGAGACACGAGTCGAGTCGAGACTTTTCGTAAAAATCTCGACTCGACTCGAATGTGTCGAAAATCTTTCTATAACTTTTAATATTATTTTGAAGAAAGTATTCAGTCAGAAACAGCCTTGAAACCAATTCCAGTATTTATTACTTTAGAAAGGTACCGAACGCTTAAACTTAATGATTAATCTTTCGAAATCAAGATTTAATTTTCAGCTCAATTCCGTTAATTAAAACTAATAATTAATGTCGTTATATTTGATTGTCCTTCAAATATAATAATAATAATAATAATAATAATAATATAATAATGCTCTGGGGGACATACACGTGAGCCTGTATCTAGTATAGCTCGAGCAAGGCACATGACGGCCGACGCGTATCGCACACTGTTTGCAGACTACGTACACCCCTTGATGACACCCATGTTTCCCAACGGTAGTGGCATTTTTCGACAAAATAATGCACCATGTCACAAGGCCAGGAGTGTGATGAAGTGGTTCAATAAATGTTCAACAATGTTCTATATCTGTTGACGATGTGCGAATTACAAGGGGAATGAGGGAAATCCCCATTGGTAATACTATATGCTCCTATAGCCAAAGGAGATTTCCCTCCATGTCAAAGAACTATGTGCTGTGTAATTAAAATGTATTAGTTGTTTTATCTGTTGTGTGTATGAAATAAATTATTAAAAAATGCAACAAATAAATTATTAACAATACATGTGATCAGATAGGAATGTATTTTGAAAAAAAGAAAAGAAACGATAAACATACGTAACCGTATTTAACTATACATAATGTGACTAAACTAACCGATGGTAACTAATCTAGAATAATGTAGGAAAGATGCAAGAAAGCAATTAATAATAATAAATATCAATATATAGAAATATATTTAGAAAGAACAATGTTTCCCAAAAGTAACTTTGTAAATTTAGGATTTAGTATTTAGATTTCTGGGCTTTCGGCATCTGAGACCATTTAACCCGTCACGTTCGAGGGATGACGTCTATAGGCGAACACACTTTCCGGGGAAAGGGAAGGAAGAAAGGATTGGGGAAGAAAGGAAGTGATCTGAAACCTAAGGTATCACCCTGGCATCTTCCTGGTGTGAATGTGGAAAACCAAGGAAAATCTCATTCAAGGTGACTGGCCTGAAAAACTTTTAAATTTTTCGACCGAGTGCCCCCACCAGAAATCGAACACGGGACCGCCTTCATGTAACCATATAAACGTATGTTTGTCTATTCCATTACATTGCGAATAGGCGAAATTGGAACAATGTTGCATCGGAGTCAGTCAATTAGTTCGAATAAAATCTGTTATTCATAGCACAATCCCTTCGAGGACATTTCCAAGATCGAGGCAGTAACCCACATGGTCGAAAGTAGTGTTTCCACGAGATGAGACGAGAGAAGACTTCAAGCTGTCTAGTCTCGTGAGACGAGACACGAGAAATGTCTCGTCTCGTGGCAACACTAGAGCGGATGAGGCCCACAAAAAGGAGCTCTTATACAAAGTGGTTAAAATTACAGCTTTTAACCACTTTTGTTTGGTTATCAGCACAACACACACACGACTACAATCTTCCAATCAGTGTTTCTTTCAGAAAAAATGTTCCTGGGAGGGTATCTTTAGGATTCCGGGGGTACTGCTGGTATTATTCTATTATAGATGTATTATTTTGGTCTCCCCGTGGGGGGTACTCTTAGAGTTCCAGGGGGCAGCACTCCAAAAACATGTCTGGAAGAAACACTGCTTAAAACAACGACTACTTAGTTTCGACCACGGGCGCCCGAAGGGAGGGGGAAGGGGCCCGGCCGCCCTTGCTCACGAAAATATATGTGTATTATAGCAAACTACGTATATTAAATATCAGGCCTAATATAGCAATCAAGGAGATGACCCCCTTAAAAATTCTTCGGGCGCCAATGGTTTCCAGTAATGAATTATTACGACAGGAATATTTGTCAATATCGTCGGTACACTCGAAAGGCAAACCTTCCCCACTTATTCTGAAATCCTTTTTTCAAAACCTCTGGCGCCACTTCCAAATATGAGAAGGCCCATGTGACTTTCTGATTTCAAAAATGACTTTGGTTCGAATAACATCATAAAACAATAAAACGAAACTAAATTTTATTGTCAAACCAGCATCCTTTCAAACTCAGTACAGGAAAAGGCCTACACGTTTCTGTCTTTGTTCGGAACGAGAAAACTCATGAACAATGGTTAGTTGCTGATGAAACTGGCATTAAGAGTACTTGTATTTCTATAAAGGATATTTATACATAGATATAACCACCAGCCCTCGGAATGAAATATTCTGAAACACTGATCTCAAAGAATGGTTTAACATTTTACTTGAATCTGGAACAGTATCACTAAATATTTAAACTTGAATCTGTTGGAAAATAGAAATGAAAGCTGTTTGTAAGAATCATTTAAAAAATAACTTTAGGTCTTCCTTGTTCTTTTAGGATAGTCCTCATTTGAAATAATAAACGCTGGTATACTTTCGAAAGCAATAATTTATTCCGAGTTAATAAATTTTTAAACAATTTCAAAAACTGTCTTTTCATTTTTGAGACATGAGACGATACGAGGCATTTCAAGAGACGTCTCGTCTCGTCTCGGAAACGAGACGGGACAAGTAGTCTGTCTCGTCTCGTATCAAAGGTTTCTGTCTGGTCTCGTGGCAACACTAGTTGAAAGAAAAAAACTAATGAAATCTTTGGGTTTTACGTCCCACGATTATGCCGGTTAGGCTAAAGGAGACGGTGATGATCAGTAATGAATGAAATGGTGGAATGAACAAAGCGGGAGAACCCCGAGGAAACCCACGCACACGGTGTTTGTCCACCACAAAGTTCACTTGTCGGGGACTGGGATCGAACCCGGACCCCAAGCACCAAAGTTGAACGCTCTACCACTGAGCCGCCGCGGCCCCAAGATAGAAACAAATATGTAAAGATACATATATGAGTACACACACACGGATAAAGTAGTCATACATGTATTTTAATCTTCTGACTACTTAACCCCGACTAATTTAAGATTGCAAGAAAGTAACTATTAAGAAGAAATATAAACATATAGAAACGTATTTTGAAAGGGAAAAAAGCAAACCGTACCAGCCGTGATATGAATCTGGGTTGCCCACTCAACAAGCAGACATCTTACCGAATTATTTGCGGCAGAACTTGCAATTTGTGGTTTTGAAGCTTTATTTATACTGTGTGTGTTACGCAACGACGCTACGGAATGTCATTACTAGTGCGACCACCTCATTCAAGACCCTTTTTGTAAATTGTTTGAGGAAAAAAGAGTGATTTCGTAATCAACAAAACGGATCTTGTATTTAGAGGGTGTAACTAAAAGGTACGACAAAACTTCATGGGTGGATTCCTTATTGGTAGACAAGGAAAAACGTTCCGATGACCATATGTCGGGAAATGCATGGTTCCAGAATTACGGCCTTTGAGCCGACTACTGGTGTGAAATAGTCACCTTCTGGTCGCTCCTTAATGTGTCTCAATTTAAACCTCAATATATCCAATTCTGATTAAGATAGGAAGGTAATTTTAGTAGCAACGTGTTCTGCAAAAATTAGGCTTTCCGCTGATATGCATTTTATGAGTGTATCCCCAAGGAATGCCATCTCCAAAATGCTGATGCAAAAATCAAACAAAAAACAAGTAATTACCCTCCCATGTCCACCGTGGTACTCCCACACATACATAAAATACACAGAGTGAGTCAAAAATCCTTGGACACCTGCATAAGTGAAAATCGACGGGAAAAGTAAAAAGTAATGATGGGAACAGAGGTTTGATGAGGGGCCGCAACTTTTGAAGTGTATGTCATCTTGAAATCCGCCATTTTGGATTCACGTCATTTTTTTAAATGGGAAGGGGGTGTATGACCCATCAAATAACACTACTTTAGCTCAGGAATTTAGTGGTGTAATTTGTTTTTCCTATCTAGTACAGTTTAGAAGTTATTAATGTTCAAAGGTGGGAAATTACCTTGATACTGAATGCTACAACACATGTTCTACGTGTTGTCCATTTCGTGCAATGCACAACTGTAGTTACTGCAACCTCTCTGACTGGAGTCTCACACGGAGGAGATGTCTCCTGAAGTTTGGTCACAGGCTTGTTGGATGCGTTCCTCCAGGTGTCTCAAATCACGGATTGTCTCAGCATACACTGTCTGCTTAAGATGTCCCCATAGATAAAAATCAAGGGGCGTTAAGTCAGGGGATCTGGGCAGCCACTCCACGGGACCACGGCGACCAATTCACTTCCGTGGCAGTTGTTCATCCAACCATTGACGGACACCAAGTCTATAGTGTGGAGGGGTTCCATCGTGCTGAAAATAAGATGGGAAAATGCCGTCAGCGTTCAGTGTGGCAGGGAACACAAAGTCCTGCAACAGCATCAGATACTGTGGTGCAGTTAAGGTGTTGTAACTGAAAAATGGCCCAATGATGCGGGTGTCCCATATGCCACACCAAACCATCACTTTCGCTGGACTATGTTCTCGACTCGGGTCAACCCAGATTGGATTTGCGTCACACCAGTGTCGACAATTATGTCGATTAACCTCCTTGTTCAAAGTTAGATACGCCTCGTCACTGAACAGTATGCCCTTGACAAACGCAGGATCCAGTTCGTGTTGTTCAGTAGCCCACATGCAGAACTCCAACCGGCGATCAGGGTCATCCTCGTTCAGTTTATGTTGCATGTGCAGCTTGTAAGGATGCCACTGATTGGTGTGCAATATCCGGATAACGGAGGATTGGCTTATTGGACATGCTAGGGACACACGACGGGTACTTCGTGTAGGACTTTTCACAAACGACGCAACAACCGCCGTTGCAGTTTCGTCATTGGTGGCAGTCTTTGGTCGCCCACTACTTGCCCTATCTTGAACAGAGCCCGTCTTTCGGAATTTGGTGATCACGTGAGCCACCGTGCTGTGCGATACCAGTTCTCTGTCTGAGTGCCGTCGGTTGTAGTCAGCTGCTATTGTTCGGTAGCTGCGTTCCACTGATATAAGGATGATTTCGATCTTCTGTTCACGTGTCAGACCTATTTTAGATCACCTGGAACAGAGAGAACTGGGTCAGTATCAAGGTAATTTCCCACTTTTGAACATTAATAACTTCTAAACTGTACAAGATAGAAAAAAACAAATTACACCACTAAATTTCTGAGCTAGAGCTAGTGTTATTTGATGTGACATACACTTTCCCATTTAAAAAAAGACTTGAATCCAAAATGGCGGATTTCGAGATGGCGGCCATGAATGACATACACTCCAAAAGTTGCAGCCCTTCATCAAACCTCTTTTCCCATCATCACTTTTTACTTTTCCCGTCGATTTTAAAACTTATGCAGGTGTCCAAGACTTTTGACTCACCCTATATATATAGGCGAAAAGCATCGTCCTTTAGAAATACATAGATATCAAAAATATCTTCCTAGGTTAATTAGGGTCTGAGTTATTGAGGTTTAAATTGAGTCACATTAAGGAGCGACCAGAATATGACTACTTCCACCATTAGGCGGCTCAATGGCCGTAACTCTGTACTGATACATTTCCCGACATATGGTCATATGAATGATTTTGCTTGTCTACCTATAAGGAATCCACCTCTGAAATTTTGCCGTACCTTTTCGTTACACCCTGTATATATGTGTGTTGGTGCAACAATAAGTTCCCAAGAATATAGATTAATTAATTTTTGATTTTAATCTACACAACAAATGCTTTTTATGAAAGCAAGGAGCCTGCGAGTTAAAGATGGTTAAAGACCGTAAATAAAATTGAAGATCTGAATTGCAGAACATCCGAAGTCCACCGGAGTACTTTTTTGTTTTTAGAAGAAAGACAAGAAGATTATATTTGGAATGCTATGCTGTTTAGCTGAAATTATTTTGATTGTTTTTAAAAAAAAGTTTTGACTTGGACTTACGTATTATGCAAGTGAATAGCCCTGAAACATAGATGCTAACGTAAAAAACAGAAAACAAAAAATACGAAGAAAAAGAGTGGACTTGGGATGTTTTGTAATTCAGATTTTCAATTCAAACTTCAAATGGAACTGGGGTAACTCGCAACAATGGCTGACTTAACACTTTGATAATAGCGGGTGTAATGGCTGGTTTGAGAACACAATTGATATGGCCTCTGTAGCTAAGTAGACTCCCACCATTCCCCCTCAACATTGGATAAGGAAATGAAAAACTTATTTAGAATTTGATTGTTGATTCCAGTATATTTCAAGCATCACTTCTCGGAATCAGGGCCTGTGATATGTTGATATATCGCTATCATCGATATCTATATTATCATATATCAACATTCGATATCGCAAATATATGGACATGAATATAATCATTCTAAATTTTCGATATCGATATTCGGGGAGTGGGGATGCGAGGTATAAAGGTCCCCTAAGACTTCCGATGGATGAAGAAATTAAACTTACTTTTTGCAAGATTGTTTTCTAATCATATCTTTATTACCAAACATTGCAATGTAAATACATCCACTTGCAAATTTGCAATATTATATGATGTAATTTCTTAGGCGCCAGAACTTTTTTGTTCCCTCAAGAAAGAAACAAAAATTCACGTGGAAAAGCAAGTACTTCGAACTTTGAACTAGAATTTACCGTAAGAAAGTTTTTTGTTTCTCTTCCTTGGAGATTTCCATCCCTTTTGGCCTTTGGGACCGCTAATTGACAAAAGGTGCACACATGATCGCTATATGCATTTATGCTCTGAGGCAGAGTCAGAGATTTAGAAAAGGAAACGACTTTTTAATAATAATAATAATAATAATAATAATAATAATAATAATAATAATAATAATTATTATTATTATTATTATTATTATTATTATAACAATGGGGTTTACAACTAGGGTCTTGCCTCTTTATCTTGCATGGGAAGGCCGCAAGTCTGCTACGCCACTGGTGTCCCCTATTCTGTGTTTATCTCTTTTTTGTTTCGTGTAGATATTTGTTTTTGTGCTGTTAGGCTTTTATATGAAACTTTTATATTATGTAACTTTTTCTTTTTATGAGTTTCTTTTTCTGGGTGGGGCGGGGGGAAAGAGAGAAATGCTTTCTTCTGATATCTGTTTCTTACCATTCATCTTGTTTGAACTGCTTAAGTAAGTCATTTTGTAACTTTTGATGTCATCCAACTCCATCACAATAATAAAATTGTCATTCTTAACAATTTGTTTTATTCCCTTATTTGCAGTTTGCCACACTGATATATTTGTGACAAAATTGAGATTTTGTCCAACGCCTTTCGAATTCGCAACCAACCCAACCGCCGAGCTTTTTGGGTTGCCTGCTATTGCAGGAAAAGGAGAATTGCAGGTGGTAATGCACTTTTGGAGTCGTGTATACAATTGAAAATCAAATGACTTGACCAAATATGTAAATTAAGGCAGTTATCAGGCGTGGAAAGCTAAAATAAAGGAGACAGAGCAATTTTTTAGTATGGGTACTGAGGGTACCCGCTCAGCTTACTACCCACAAAAAAATACTCCATACAGTAAACTTACACCATGACGGGAGCCCCTCCCATGCCCTACACCCGAATTTTTTGTATTGTGTCAACATTCTAGAACTCTTCCCTAAAACTGCACGAAGGCTACACAATACTGATGACAATTAAATCTCATTGTTTCTGTTTTTGGTGCTGGTTTACTTTTTGCGCACCACAATACTTTGCATGAAAAGAAGTAAAGAACAAATTTCTGCAAGTGATAGAATTAAATACATAGTACATATACCTGTATTTTATATTTACAAGTACACGATTACTAGTGTAAAAAACATTGCAAGTACTTTACGATGGATAAAATAAGTGAGTGCATATGAGAGATGACTATTAGAAAGTATTTTCCACCGGCGGTGAATTTCTGTACAGTGTACTGAAGTTGTATTTTGTTTACAAGTGGAACGCTACTAATATGAAATCATGACATATGCTACTGAAACTTTTATCATTGCCAAAACCCACTCGTTTTCATTACCCTCACTTATGCATATATCTAACTTCGCTGGCGCGCCTGTTTCATTCAGACGCACGCCCTCACTTGCGCTCGGGCCTCCAGCTTTGCCCTGCCATGATTTGGTTAGATAGCATTCTTGGTTTTTAGTGGCCAGATTGTTTTTTTTTTTTTTGCACTGTAGTTTTTATGTATACATCCGGACGCTGTATTTATACGCAAATCGTAAAACAATTATAATTTTTCAACAATTGCTTATGATGCCCTTCCTTGAATTTTAACTATGCGATGTGAGATATGTTCATGTCGCACAGTGTAAATCACTTAGAAAACAATAAGCAAGAAATTAGTGAAGGAATTCTAATTTTGGAACACTTATTTCCAGTGGTGCGCCAACAGTAAACCTGCACGCTTTTTTAAAAAACATATTACATTATCTGGTATACAAATTGCACAATTAATACCATTAATGCTTCTTGTCCAGGCATCATTGTTTTGAAATGACAGCGAGAAATAGTTGAATGTTGTTGGGCGCTACTCTTTTCTGATCGGTAGTTGTATGCAAGTCCAGGAGAAAATAGAAACTGCTTCTATTTCTTACAAGTCAGGATCCAAATAAGGACAGGAGAAAATTTAAACTGAACTAAAGACAAGTTACTTCTCACACGATAGTTAAGTAACGTCGTGAGTTTTGAATCGTTAATCGCATGCCTTACTTCAGTCCCGTCTGTGACAGGCTTAATGATAGTCCGAGCCGGGACTGTTACATTTGTTCCCTGCCACATTTTAACGCAGAAACTGAATATTTTTGATAGTGTCTGATGTCAAAACAAGCAAGTTTTGAGGCAAAGATTTACACTGCACAACATTTAGAGCTACTAATGATTCTCTCTTTCACTATTTAAATGCCATTATTATTATTATTATTATTATTATTATTATTATTATTATTATTATTATTATTATTATTATGCAGAAAATGCCGTGGGACTCCAAGCAACTTGATAATAGTAATAATAATAATACAATTCATTCCGTACAAGTTTTCACAAAATTTTAAGGACCACAAAGGATAGAATAAACTAGTGCTATACCTACTATGGCAAACAAAATTCACATTTCGCGTTGCGTTGACGCAAACTGCTACAGAATATTTCCTCACAGTGTTCGTTAAAAAAAAAAAAAAAGTGTATATAGCATATTTTTAAGAATCAAATTAATTTTTTGTGTCGCGTTAGTATCTTTGTGTACTTGTCATACATAACTGTGAATAGTGACTTATCTACGAGAATGAAAACTGTACGTTATAAGTCCTCTATAACGGCGAGAATTTTTCAAAATAATTTATTACTAGATATTGTAAAATGTATCTATTTTGATTGGCTAGAAATTTTGCCTCTAATCAGGAAATTTCATGGATTCCGACGTGAAATTTGCTGTTACGAAACTGGCATCATTGTAATTATGTTGGCAACTCTCTAGGTAACTTCTGCCGCATGTATATGAATCAAGTTTAATTCTAATAAGTAACACTCACAGTCAAATGAATTAGTACTAGTCTCTCTTCTCAGCCTTACAATTGAGTTTCGTTTCACATCAGTGAAACTGCTATAGACAAATATTTTCACGAATAACTTTTAGTGACTTTTCACCAACATTGTCATTTCATCATCTCTCGTTTAGCGACTTTTTGTGTCAGCATTTTTGCAATCTGGTTCTTTCTTTTTGGGAGTTACAGATCTGGTTAAATATTGAATTCGCATATTTTGAAGTCCTCCGTAATTTCAAAATGTGGCTAAACACATTTTAGATGGATGAACATACCTGAATTACATCGAAGAGATGTACGTGGATGGATACAAGGAAGTCTGTCAATCCAGAGATGAATCAATGAAATAGAAGTGTTGCGTGCGAGAAAGAACGCATGAAAGAAGTGAAAAAAGAATAACAGAATTTTCAGCCTTCCTGCTCGTTTTACTGATCATTTCCCGTCAACTGTATTCACTGCAAAAGTGAGTACACCTATTTGTGTCTCTCAGACACCTATTTGTTAAATTGAAAATATGAGCGTGCTATAATAGCACGCCTTACAAAAACAGTTGGAATCGAACCCGGTTAAAAAACCCATCGTGCTTGGCGTTGATTTCTCTTAAATACGACAAGAAATTTCAAATATATTGTGGGAATGTACAATAATTTATTAACTTGTAAGAAAACCGAATAACATTACAAGTAATTGCTCATTATGTTAGAAAAATGTAATATCTTTTGTTAAAACGTGTTATATAATGAATATCACAAGGAACAATTGTCAAATTATTCTGAATACGTGCACTTGGTGTACGTGCTGCCATCTCTTTTCATTATTTGAACTACTGTATATTCCCTTGATATCTTTAGTTCATCTCCGAAAATTTTGTATTGTTTATAGTTTTCTATTGGTTTGGTTGGAAATATAAAATAGTGTAAAAAGAAAATTGTTTCTCAAGAAAAACAATCGAAGTATGACATCCTATAAAAGCGCTCACATATAATTGTGTCAACTCACAGATACACTTCAAATTTTCGCAAATGCAGTATTGGGACGAAAATCAACTATACCACAGAGAAAATAACAAGAAAGTGAGTGCAATCAGCAAGCAGCTTATACTGTATCGACAACGTTGAATAGGTTATATCACAATCAGAGGCGGACTGGGTCTCCCGGATACCCGGAAATTTCCGGGTGGACCCTGCCCTCTGCAAAATCACTTAAGATACTGCTCGATTAGTTTTCACTAATTCAAAACTCCGTTCTCGTTCATAGTAATCAGTGCGTTACTAACTGGCCTGCAGAGCTAGCGAAGGAGGCTGGCACTAGGGAAAGAGAGTCCCTGTCCAACCCGTAGCCTTGTTTGTTGGGAAATCAATGAAACAATTTTAAAAAGTCTAAAAAATACATGTAAATTATTAACTCGAAAATGTAATCTCGTCCATAATTTATGTATTCAATAATGTGATGTGCAATCGATAACATATAAAGAGCATAGAGCTAATTCTCCTACGATAAGTAAACCATGTTAGACATGGAGTTGGACGCGAGTGGTGGCGATAAATAATGGTACCCTGAGCACACTGGTGATGTAAGAAAATGGACCCGAAGCCTCAGAAATCGGAACCTGAAGTTTTGAGCTTGGGTCCCTTCTATTCATCAATGAAATATGTAGTTCTTGGACGTGGGAGGTCACAATGGTCGTGGTTCTCTGAGCACAGAGGTGATGTCAAAAATCGAGCCCGGGCCCTGATGTCCCCAAATATCGGGATCCGAAAATATAGGGTCAGATTCCTTCTATTCACCAATGAAGCATGAAGTTTCTGGACGTGGGTTGTTGCATTGGAAAGGGTAAGTTTCCCCTGAGCACACCGGTGATGTCGTAAATCTGGCTCGGGACCCGAAGCCCAAGAAGTCAGGCGCCAAAGAATGTTCATGCCATATTCTCCCTGCTTTTTGCTCACAAAATTAAGTATCCTTATTATCCTGCCTGAATGTTATTCAATCGAACATTACAAGACAATACTGTTATGCTGCATGTCAGTAAGGGACAGCGCAATATATTTGATATTGAAGAGAAGGGACCTGAGCCCAAACATGTGGGGCCCGAATTCTTGGGTTTCGGGCCACGGGACCGATTTCTAAGATCACCGCTGTACTCAGTGGACCCGGTTCTTTCCAACGCCAAAACTCGCGTTTCCAATTCCATGTCTAACACAATTTCCTTACTGTAGGAGGATTTTCATGGAATATTCTCCATGTTCTTATCCAAGAGTAACAAAGTCATCACAAAGCTGTAGGAGTTAACAGGGTATTAGATTGGGACAATTTCTTTTTATCGTATATATAAAGTACACGGGAAACAGTGAACCCTAACACAAACGCACAATTAGTTTCTTGCAAATCTTTATTTTTTAACCTATGATTTTTATTTTACTTTTTAAATTGTTTTCAAAGCTCGGATAGAAAGTCTCCATTGCTGATGCAAGCATAGTTTTTTTTTTTTTTTTTTTTTTTTTTTTTAAGTTCGAGTCTATAAAGAGGAAAGGGGATAGCAAGATGGGGTTCGGTATACCTAACAACAGTGCATGAATATTGACGGGGGCCAAGTTGCGAATATTGTGAGGAGTTGGGGGCACGCGATCTTACGCTATTAATAATAACATTAAAAAAATATCGTGCAGTTTTACTATACGGATCCATAGCATAAGTAGGAGGAGGAGTAGAAGTAGCAGTAGGACAAGGTGACCAGAACTTTTACTTTCAAAAACGGGACGCATACGAATCGGCGACGGGGGGGGGGGGGGTATGTGCTTATTATATATATATATATATATATATATATATATATATATATATATATATATATATATATATATATATATATATATATATCTGACTTCCACATTGCATTTTGGGACTCAGCAGTGTTTTCAATTTACAAAATATACAAGTAAGAATGATAACACGCCGTTTCTAACTTAAGTACAACCCAACAATACTTTTAACTACTTGAACACTCAGAATTCCAACTCATTTTCCAGTTCAAGCACAGAACACAGCTGAACCATCCCAATGAGTGCTGGTACGAAAGAGTGTAGAATTTACATTGACCATTTATATTTTGAATAATAATTACGGGACATCTGGGTCATTTGTGCTTAAAAACGGGACATTTGGGCGTCCCGTTTGAGAATCATATAAAAACGGGACAACGGTAAAAAAAAAAAGGACTGTCCCGGCTAAAACGTTACGTCTGGTCACCTTGCAGTAGGAGTAGG
The DNA here is from genome assembly GCF_964235325.1 of Thermobia domestica. Classification (NCBI taxonomy): domain Eukaryota; kingdom Metazoa; phylum Arthropoda; class Insecta; order Zygentoma; family Lepismatidae; genus Thermobia; species Thermobia domestica. The sequence continues at coordinate 94,044,380 of NC_137464.1, forward strand.
AACAGGTTAGAAGCCCCGCAGGGGTTCGTTGGGTTTTGTTCTCGACATAAAATAGGCAAATTAAAGACTTCCGGAAGTTTTTCCGTACACTTTACAATCTGTGGATTTGTATAGTAAAACTGGACCAAAAATATAATTTGAATTGTATTTATGCGTGTGTTATGTGGAATAATTCGAATTACACAGGTCATATAGGTATTTAATACGAAGGAGCCCCCGAAGCAAGCAGGCCACGGAAAGATATTAAAATTAATCATTGTTGTAATTTGAAACCCGATTAATGATGAGCTTTCTGGTATTTTCTTAGCACTTAATTTCACAGCGATTATAGTGCGTCCAGTAAGAGAACGTCTCTGACAGCTCGCAGTGACATTGCTACTACTCGCGTGTCAAGTTTTTTTTCGGTGCAACTGTAGTGGCAATTTACTTAATGGTATAAGACAGAGTGATCGTGGTTGGTAACACTGGTATCAAAGTAGGGGCTGCAATGTCCCACCGCATGTGATAAGAAACGTCAGAGACCATCTCTTGTTGGCCGTGCTATAGCAATAAAGCATAGTCTCATCCTTTCCAATCCCTAGAAAATAAATTTTACAATGATAACATCACACTTTTTTACTAAGTTGCAACCCGATTGTTTTCTTTACCATCTAAAACCTCGAGTAGATAGAAAGAACCGCACTCATAGTTGTAACCCGAACTTTTTCTTTTATAGGGTAGAATTGAAAAGTGTTAAAAATAAACTCGATTATAGCTAAGTAAACACTATTCGGAGTATTCTATTCTAGTTCAGTTTCAGTACAATTCGTCTACGTTTGAGAACCATTGCTAACGGTTAGAACGTACAGTACGCAAATAGCTGTATATTTGTGACGCCAAAACTGAAGAAGGATATGTGCGTAGAACTGTTTCGTTTGGCGAATTTGGTTTTCTTTAAAATCTGAAAGTGATGGAATTGAGAAAAAGTACCGATTAAACACAAAATCGAAAGAAAGAAAAATCCGGATATCAGAAACGTAAAGAAGCAGAGAATAATGTACTTGTTGCAGTTGGAAGTGATCCAAAGTAGCGAAAACCACTACTTCTACAAACTTCTCAAGCAGTAGAAGTAAGCTTTATATTTATATCTTTCATTCATTTATTTGAAATTGTGGGATGTCAGTGACAAAGCAATATACCTCAATAGAAATAACAAGGGAAAGATGTTACCTACTGCCAGTGCCGGATTAATACGCGTGGAGGCCTCCAAGCTACTCGAAAAATCGACCCCTCCTCTCGCAGAAAAAATAAAAAGAAGCAGCTAAGAAAAAGTAGAAACAAGATGAAACTTTTGTGTGTGTGTGCTTTAGTGGCAAAGCAATAACAATGAACTCCAGACCCCAGACCAAATCAGTATTCATCAAGGCCCTTAAGCATAATTCTCCGGGTGGACCCTTGTACTCCCAGTCCGCCTCTGATCACAATTGAACAATCATGTATGCTTCATTTCACATTTTGAAAATATTATCACTGATTGGAAAAGAAAAAAAGATGTGTTTAACAGAACAATGCACTCGAATTTGAAATTATTATAATTATTAATTTATCGATTAATTTATAATCTTGTTTCAATTTGAGTTGGCATCACTGACGGCACTACCTATAATTTCTTGGGGTTGGAGGCAAGCGGAGGGGAAGAGACTTTTTTTGAGAGGACAGCTATTTTCTAGTACGCCGAAAATATTATTTTTATATTTTTGACCTACATTATAATACAACATGTCTTATGGGAGAAGCAAGGGCGCCGATTTCTCTGTAACTTTGGGGAGGGGGTTCATTCAGAAAGGGCCGCTCTTCCGCTTAGGCACGTGCTTACGGCGCAAAAATTGGAGGGCGAAAAAAGAGAAAAAATTAAAATTACGCTGGTGCAGAAAATGTCATTTCCGTTGCGGTTGAGTTACCTGGTTACAAACAAACTAGATCTTGGCGGCTAATGTAAACATGATACGTATACTATAATTTTACTTTTGTTAATTGAAAATAGAGATTTATAATACTTGATAAATAAGAATACTTAGGGACAGTTGTCTAAGGATAACTGTGGGGCCTGAAAATTAAACTATTAACTGTACTAATATTGGAAAAAATACGTGTTTTCTGCTATTAGCAGACAAAAGCCGAGACTGTGGAAATGATTCCTTGTGCACTTTTTAATTATAATAAATTACGAGAAACCTATAAATGCAACTTCCGTTCATTTAAAACTAGCTTGTCACTCAATATGATAAACTGAACATCAACATGATGAAAGAAAGATGAAAGATAAGTTCAACGTATTATTATTAAAAGCATGCCCAATGAATTGCAATCTCCTGTACATGCATGGGATTATCTTGTAACTTGCTTATTTAGCAGCAATTATCAGCGATTGTTTGTAACCATCACGGATGTGCTCTGGAAATAGTGGGGAAGTAATAATTTGAAGTGCCTAGGACGCCGGGGAGGTTAAAAAAAGGCCCTGTATTCAGATGTGTATTTGATTGGAGACAAGGGTCTAAGAAGGCATATATGAGTATTTTAAGACAAATTTAATTCAAATTATGACAAACATCGTATAGCCATAAACATACATATAACAATAAAAATACATATTCATAAAAATACATGAGGCCCACATGGGCATTGGGGGGCCCGGCCCCCAAGATCGGTGCCGTTGGGGAGGAGGAGGCAATAGAGGGGACTCTCACTTGGCACCCTCTAGCATCGTCATTAGTTGTCTTAATAAAAGTTTTTTTTTTTTTTTTAACAGGGATATGGATGGCCTGGGTATTCTTACATTCTCAAAAGTTTCTAATAGGCAACATTAAAGAAAAAAAAAAACGAAATCTTTATTGTCCCACGATGACGTCATTTAGGCTGAGGAATAATGAATGAAAGAATGATTATGAGAGAATTGGACAAATGAAAATGGGGGACAATTGGACAAAATGGGAGAACCCGAGAAAACTCACGGATACACTGTTGTCCACCACAAAACTCGCTTGCCCTGAGATTGAACCAGGGTCCTTTAGTGCCAGAGATGAGCGCTCTATCACTGAGCCACCGTATCTACTGGTCATATAGAATTTCCATAGATTATCTGATACAAAAAAAAAGGAACCTATTTAACGGTGTTTTTGTTTAACTGGAAGCACATATCGTTTATTAACAGAAAGAATTCGTGAATTGTTACTTTATTGATCCCTGCAAATCTCTGTGTATAGTGAGGAGATAGTAGACCCTACATTTGTTTCCAGTGGATGAGAGGAGTTGCATGTTTTGATCGGCACGGAGTAAACATAAAATGATATATAGAATGACATTGTGTTCATTCCAGGTGTTACGGAAAAAACGCCAAAATTCTTATAAATCGCAATCGAAATAAAAGGAAATTAAATATTTCAGTTTAACGTCCCACGTTTATGCTCTGTAGGTTAAGAGAGACGATGAAATTAAGGTAAGTGAATGATGAAGGAAGAATTGGGGAAACGAGAGTACTCCTAGAAAACCCACGAACACGATGTTGTCCACCACAAAATTACTTGGCCGGAGATCGAAGCAGGGACCCCACGCACCAGAGGCAGGCGCTGTACCACTGAGCCCCGTGAATCGTAATCGGCTGGATACTTTGTAAATTGATGATACAAAAAGGTAGAGAGTGAAATGGCAAAGGTCGCATAGGATGAAGAATTCTGTTTGATCCACAGTACTTTTCATACTGGCACCCTGTGCTGTCTCTCTATAATTTTAAATAGTATGACATGCATCTACATCATTGTAAAGATAAAGGGAAACAAAACTTTTGTAGAACAGAGTTAATCTTGTGGATAACCTCCCCATCTAAAATTTTTGAGTAACCTCCAGGGTCCACCACAGAGTTCTGTGGGGCAAGAAGAACGCTCCATTTAGTCATTTTATCTTCAACTGTTCCTCATTTATCAGATGTTTTATTAAAAACACACGGCATATAATTTGCAATCAAGCAAAATGAAGACAGAATTTATTATTATTATTATTATTATTATTATTATTATTATTATTATTATTATTATTATTATTATTATTATTATTATTATTTCTATTTGTGCACTTTGAGTTTTGAACATTTAGGAATAGATCCACCACCACGAAAGAAGTTAGCGAAAAAAGTTAATGGCGGGATTCTTGTATTACTATAATGTAAAAAGCATATCAACTTGACTGATATCAAAGAAATTAAAAAGATATAAATTCTGTCCATTGTACAGGAAGCTTACAAAGTTCCTTTCAAATCTGAAAGCGTCATATATTTTACCAGAAGAGTCACATCATGATATGAACATTAAATAGTTTCTGAATCGTTTCTTAAATTTTGAAAATTGACAATATACTTAAATTGAACGCCATATCTTGAATTACACTCCACTGACGTTCGAAAGTTCTTGTTGGTGTTTCCGAAACTACAACATGAAAGATTTTAATTTGAAATGCTCCAAACCATACAAATTTTCTCTTTTACGCCACACATATTTAAAGCTTTTTCAGTATATACTTTTGATTTATAACCCTTTCACTTTGCCTTTAAAATAAAATCAATATCTGGGCAAATAATTTGGCAAGAATTGATCACAGATGCTCCATTTCTTCTTCCACAAGCTCTCCAAATTCGGTATTTTGTACTTTCTCATTGTAGCAGATGCTAAAATAAAAATGCATGCTAAAAGAAAAAAAAAAAAGATCATGATACGATTATATACAATGGCGTACGCAAAGGGGTCTTTCCGGCTCCTAACCCTCCCTTGAGAAATAATAAAAAAAACATTTATCATGTTAAGATTATGTAAACAAAAATCTGAAATGACAAACTTGAAGTTTGAACCTCCTTCCCCTTGAGGAAAATCTGCATTCGTCACTGATTATACATAACATTCGAGATGAAGATTGCCAAAATGGCATTTTGGGAACACGGAAGAACTGAAAGAGCTTCTCGATGCTAATGCAGTAGTTAATTGTTCGGCGTTAAACGACTGCACGCTTATGTGATTTGTTGCATGTTGGTAGGACTCACAATTTAGCATCCATCAATGACGCTTTCAAATCCAGTGAGTCTATAAAAACACCTACACATTATGGATGTGAAAGTTAGTCTGTTTAAAACATCCACGAAAGAAAAACAGGAATTGTAGGAGGAGGAAGGATTTTTTAAAGATAAAATACGAAAGAAATAACGAATGAGGGGACTTAAATGGAAAACATTACAAATGCCAAATGCAACATTTCTCTCTCATCAGTGAACTAACGTGTTGTGGATATTAAATCAACTAATTACGTGCACAACGTGCCAGGTTAATAGAATATTAGTTGAAAATCTTGTTGGAAAAACTTTTACATATGCGAAGAGACAAATGGAAGGATAAAATGAAATCCATACGATTAGAAATTAGATTTTTGGGTTTTCGGCACCTATGGTCATGTTAGCCCGTCACGGATGACGTCCCTCGGCGATTACATTCCCAGGGAATTTGGGAGGAAGAAAGGAATGAGGCAGCCTGGGACCATTATATGAGGTAGGCTATTATCCCGGCATCCGCCTAGTGAGAGTGAGGCAAACCTCACTCCTGATGGCTGGCCTGAAAGAGCTTTTACACTTTTTCAACCGAGTGTCCGCACCGGGAATCGCACCCTGAACCAGCGGCTAATGTATTAGCGACTACGCTATACGGAGCCACAAAAGCTATATGAGGCTACCACAATTTTAGAGGAGCAAATTAAAAGATTTTAAATTACATTAAAAATATTTTCAGCTCGGTCGTAACAACGTAATACCTACTGCCAAATAGGGAACTTTTAATAAGCATTTGTGAACTTTTGCCAGTGTATAGATCTGAGCGTGACCGGAGATGAAAGTAAAAAAACAAACAGTGACGTATGTTTTGCCATCTTCGTGTAGAAATATTGACTCTCTTGTCAGTGAAGTAAGATAACCTAAAATCCTAATTAAGTCGAACATTGAGTACCTTATGTTATAGACTGAAAATATGATATTTTTATTTATCATTATCTGTAGATTAATCTTTGCATACGCAAGTTAATATTCGTTGTGTAACTTCAGTTTTTCAGGACATAGTAACTTCAGTGTAACTGGATATAATGATCCACATTTTTATGGTAAAACGAGCGATGCTTGTAGCAACTGTGACCTTGAACTTATGTGATTCCTTGATACTATTAGGAACACCTATATATACTGTATATCATGCAAAGTAAAGATCCGAGTACTGGTTTGAAGATAAAGACCAATAAATTGAATACAAGATAGCCTATGGCATTCCAACGATCATTGGAATACGCGCAAGTTACGTGTTCTGATAATATGCTCCTAAGTTCATGGCCTAATATACACAAGAATACATAGGAAATATAATGTTACACATTTCATATTACGTCTAATGAATTAGGTCAGTGGTTCTCAACCTAATTCCTATGACGACCTCCTTTTTATCAAATCCTCTTGCCAGCGACTCCCTTATAATTCCTGGTTTGTAATAAGCTTGTATGGGATTTTTAATACACCTATTGTGGGGATCTCACGATATCCATCTATTTCTATAATAGTAGAATCCATTTCTTATATGTAGTGGATAAAGAAACTTCCCTAAAAGCGAATGGATTAAAACCAAATTTGGTCAGTTCATTCTTATTACAAATATCGAATCCGATCCATCATACCGTTTCAAAAAGAATACCATTAGTCGGAGTCAGTGGTGCCCACCCCCCCTTATATCCATGACGCACCCCCCCCCAATTGTCTATCCGTAGGTGTTCTTCCATGAAAAAATCTTCTTTTCGATTAATTTTACCCCCCATCAAACATATTTATATAGATTTTTACCCCCCCCCAAATATTTCAATGACGCAGTTTGCGTCATAGCCCCCCCTTGTGGGCACCCCTGGTCGGAGTGGTATTTGTTCCATGGTAAGCATTAAAACAAATACAAGAAACCGCTTCTCAGTTGAAAATGACTTGGTGCGTTCCAAAAACTGAACCGGACATTGCTGCACTAGTGAAATTACACCATGCTCAGGTATCTCATTAGCTTTCAATTTTAATTGTATTTCAATATGCAAGTTTTGTTGCATTTATATTTTTCTGGTATTTCAATGTGCAGTGTTCTGATTAGTTTCATATTGTACCTCTACGTTAAATTAGTTGAAAATGTTGAAAATGTTTACTAGACCTATTATTTATTGTTTTTAACAATATGTATAAAAATATATAAAAAAAATATACCTATCAGAACACAATTCAAAATAATATTTATAAATATTTTCCGATATTAGCTTCTAACTATATTTACCTCTTCCCCTTATCTTTGCGACCTCCATAAAACTCTCTTGCGACCCCAGGTTGATGAACCCTCCTGCATAATGATCATAAAAATCATCATTTGCACATAAGGAAAAATTCAGCAAATTAAGACAATAACTTTTTTTGTTTTTTTGAAGCGAAAACCGGACATTTAAACATTTCAAATATTGTTTCAAATTTCGAGTTAACTATTCTGAAAATTCTATTAAGTTTTCAATCTTCCGAAGTACACTTTCCTCTAGAGGGGGGCGAGCGCCCCCTTGCCCCCCCTACAGGACGCCCTTGTCTGTGGGATACCAGAGTTCGATTGCCGGTACGACAAAGTCACATTGCTGGAAAGAAATGTTAAAGTCAGGGCAAACCAATCAAAAATCCACACGCTTTAAATTGGTGTTAATTACTCAAATGGCTTTGTCTTCTTGAAATAATTCTTCTCACTGTAGACTTTCCTTTATCTCATACAGTTCGCACGATATTGATGCACCACTCTTACTTAGAATACGTGCTCACCTGAAAAAGCATTAACTTCCTGTATTATCTAATCCACATTAAGGCTTTAGATGTAAATATAAACGCTGCACACAGTGATGTAATATTAAAATTTTTTTATAGGTATATGCTCGAACATTTTCAAAACTAAAGTGTATGCGTTCGTCCTTTCGTAAATTTAAGGTGAGTATACGTTGGACAATAAAGATATTAGGTGGATACAGGGCCGTGCCGTGGGGGAGGAACGGGACGACGGCCCCGGGCGCCGAAGTAAGGGGGGCGAAAAATCGGGAGAAAAAAGGAAAAAAGATAGGAAAAATTCCTTGGAATATATGTATGGGGGCGCCGTCATATACTCTCTTCCCGGGCGCTGATTTTCCACGGCACGGCCCTGGGTGGACATACGCAGTATGATCCTGCTTTCTTTTAAATCTTTTTACCAGTTGGGGTCGGCTTTTCAGATCACTGTTTTCCAACTGCTTCTTATCTTGTGTCATATCCACTGAGCCATCACTCTGCACTATATGATTCTTGACACAAAATCCCCACTTTTTTCGTCGGCCCTCGTCCTCGTTACCCCATTCAATTCTATAGCATCCACTTTATGTACTCCGAAACTCTTCTTCTTACATGTCCAAACCATCCAAGTCTACTTTCTTGCTGTTTTTCCTATTATTTGACTCACTTTTAACGTTCCTCGATCACTTCTTAATTTTATCCTTCCACGTCATTCCACACATCCTCCGCATCTCCGCAACATGCAAATTCTGTTTCTCTCTCTTCCTCGCCATCTAACATTGCGCTCCGTATAATATGATAGGCCTCACTAGTGGCGGATCTAGAAAGTAAAAAACTGGGGGGACCAGCCAGAACATAGACTATGATAGGTATAGCATGAGTTTACTATAAAACATAAATAGGGTCTATAAATAATACAGCTTTATATAAATAGCTTAAATTTTTCACTCAAAAAACGGAGACTCCAGGTCCCCCGGTCCCGGGCTAGATCCGCCGCTGGTGTTTTGTAAACTTTTCGTTTAAGGGTCTTCACTACAGCGAAATTAAACTGCCGCTAATTTTAGAGTTTTTCTTTAATATCTTCCAAACAAATAAAAATACTCGAAAAGCAGAAAAGTAGTGAACTAGATAATATGATTTTGCATGTGATACCATTACCACAACTAATCTATCTGCTTTCGATTTGCAACTGTAGAAAGATTTAGCATTTTTTGCGGGTTCTGTAAATAGAGTGATACCAAAAGCGGATGGGTGAATTGTGGTAAAGGTATCACATGCAAAATCGTATTGTCTAGTTCACTACGTTTCTGCTTTTCGAATATTTTTATTTGTTTTGAAGATATTACAGAAAAGCTCTAAAATTAGCGGTAGTTTAATTTCGCTGTAGTGAAGACCCTTAAGGCATATTGGTACCCTATAGTTACACAATACTTCTGCCGCTTTTTTCCATTTTGTCCATCTGTTGCTAATTTTGGTGTTTAAAAACGTCTGATTACATTCCTGGCTGCACACACAACCTGAAACGAACCGGACTTCTTAGAAGTACTACGTACGGTACGTTCTGATCTATTTTTCAGTTTCTAATACGAGTAAAACTAAATTATTATATATATATATATATATATATATATATATATATATATATATATATATATATATATATATATAATCGAAATTATATTTTTTATAAATGATGGTTAGTTTCCGATTCCGAGAATTCAGTCGAGTATTTGGAAATGAAAATTTCAGTTTCACATTTCTCGATTATGTTGTGTATAGTATGTTAAAGGAGTCTATGACCGATGAAAATTAATGACTTACGAAAGAATTGATGGAGTGGTATATGGAAAAGAACAGAAGAACGACACGGATACCTTGCAACAGTCATGAGCGATCAACCACTGTGCTACCAAGATCTCTAAAGCATTTACAGAATCGAGACAGTATTTGCAAAACATTCCAAATTGTTTATATTAAAGATTTTTATGCCTTATTACCGTCAGATAAAAGTAGTTTCTTAAAAATGTCCAAGCACTAATTTATTTTTTGCATGTATGATTTAAATATATGTGTAAGATATTACTACGAAACTTGATACGAAGTGAGTCGGTCATTCATAACACCAGAGCGAAGAGGAGCGAAGTGGGTTAGTTACATATTCTCAGTTCTCATATACGAAATACGTAACACATAAAAGCGAATAGATATATTAACAGTTAAAATTTGTCTAAGCGTGAGATAATAAATTCCCCTTATTGTCCATCGGAACCACTGCAGTTGCTCAAATATCGGTATTACATACAACCACTTCATTAAACATTTTGCATATAACATTTTACAGTCAATAAATTCTACTAATAGAACTTACCCAATTGTTAGGAGGAATAGGTTTTCCACTTTCGTCCACCCCTTTAGAAGGAAGCCAGACATAGTAATCTGTGTAAGGCTCTATGCGATTGATTGACTTCTGGAACCAAATATGCTTGTCACTGGAGTGATTTGGAACGAAGTCCATAACTAGCTTTAAATCTGTAAGACCACAAAGAGACCACTATAGTACTTAATAACAAAGACAATAAACATACACACAGTAAAAAAAAAAAAAAAAGTTTTCTTCTGAAGGCAGTATCCGTAGGTAAAATTGCAACAAGTAACTGTATATACAATGACGTAATTTACACCTCCCTGAAACCTCACATTGCGAAGGGGGAGCGGACTGAAAGGAAATCACGAAAACATTGGGTGGTTACTGAAGCATGTTTGGAAATGAAATTAAATTCATTCCAGAAATGTATTTCTATGTAACGTCTCATGATTATGCTCGTTAGGCTATAGGATACGATGATTAAAGCAACTGCATGATGCTGGAAGAATTGGTAGAATGAAAATGTGGGAGGAAATGGGAGTATCCCAAGAAAATCTATGGATATGTTATCCACCACAAACTAACTTGTACGAGGATCGAACCAGGAACCATATACACTAGAGATAAGCACTCTACTACTTAGCCATCGTCCCATCCATTGATCACGTTTGGAAATGAGCTTGAAGTAGTATACTGTACAGGGCCCACATTACGCCACACAGATTTTCCATATTGCAGAGCAGGGTTTTAAGCACATAATTCATTTTACTTTCTGGCATACATCTGAAGATCAAGAATCGATGTGTATCTCTACAGATGACCGAATCACTGGGACCGTGGATGCATATCCAACCTGCTCGGGAAGGGAGCCCAGATAAAGGAATACACCAGTGTTTTTATGTATCAGGTTATCTAAAAATTATTGAGCCTTTGGGTGTCAAAATTGAGAATGCATTTACTGTGATTAGAAAATAACAATATGAAACTATATATATTCATCGCATCATCATATATTGTGTTTATCAGTGTGATATCGTTTAGAAGTACATGCAGAAAAAACTTAGTACATGGAAAAAGCGACAGAACTTTCTTGGTTACCTTTGCATAAATCGCCAAGAATGACAAATGTTTAAAACTCCCTGGGTTGAAAACTATGTTATTATTGCAAGTGCTTCAAGGAATTAGACAGGAGGTAGTACGCGCTCTATCTAAATAATGTATTAGATTCCTCTGGTACCGGTAAAACGATTCCCGTACCCCAATTTTCTTTATACAATTAGTTTCGCTAGTATTAGGGAATTCTAAAACATGCACATATACCTGTCGTAGAAACAAACAAACATACATCAGTAAACACTCAATACATCTAAATTCGATATGTTTATGAGCAACACTTCTGACGTAAGGAAATGGTATGTTAATTCAACTCGGTCTGAGATTATAAAATGAGTAGGGATAGTCGAAACACATCATGTACTCAGTTGATCGCGCACTGTGTAGCAGAAATATAAGCTTATGATGTTGATTCTTTCGTTACCCTATTCTAATGCTATGTAAAACATTAATGTTGTTATTATCAAGAACTCACCTCTAGCTTTCATGTCACTAAGTAGTTGTTTGAAGTCTTCCATGGTTCCAAAGGTTTCATCCACATTCTTGAAGTCTTCAATGTCATACCCAAAGTCTATCATAGGGGATTTGTATATGGGCGATAGCCATACTGTATTTACACCTAATTCTGTAAAATAGTCCAATTTGGAGCGAATACCTAAAAAATAAAATAAAATAAAATAAAATAAAATAAAATAAATAAATAAATAAATAAATAGAACAACTACAAGTAAGAAAAATTATTTATCACACTGAATTCTGCATGTGTAACCTATTCGTTGTATGTTCTTATATGTAACAATAAGAGATAAATCAATCTTAGTGGCTAGGGATGCGCACGATTCGAGACATGTCTCGAATCTCGACTAGACTCGACTCGAATTCGAGCCGAGACATACTTTGTAAAACTTTAGACGAGTCGAGACAAACTTATTTCTCGATTCGAATTTTCGAGTCGAGACGAGATTGCTCGTAAAAATTTCTACTCGACTCGAATGTTTCGAAAATCTTCCTAAATTTTTAATATTTTGAAGAAAGTATTCACTCAGAAACAGCCTTGAAACCAATTCCAGCATTTATTACTTTAGAAAGGTAGAGAACGCATGAAGTTCATAGTTAATCTTTCAAGATCAAGATTTAATTTTTAGCCCAATTCGTTAATTAAAACTAATAATTAATGTCGTGATATTTGATTGTACTTCAAATATAATAATATTTGATTATCTAGTTTGTATATCGGGCATTTTGGAGAAGTGTACAACAAATGTTACATTATATATTATCCGTAACTCATGATAAGCTGCAACACATTAAAGCCTCAAAATAGTTGGAGAAGCGAATAATTCAAAAGTTATGTAGCCCGTAGCTTATATCTACGGAATAAAACTATTGCGATAAAGTGAACTTCAAAAATTCTCTGAATGAGCAATTGGGAGTCTATAGTTATTTAGCATAGTTATAATTATTGTGTTTTCGATCCCATGAATGCAATAGGGCTACATAACTAAAAAAAAAAAAAAAAAAAAAAAAAAAAAGGAAGGGGGAATGGTTAAGAAATTCGTTCTCTATCCATAAAATGGGAATGAAACTTCATAGTTATTTCGAAGCCATGTGTGCTTAGTTCTTGCTTTCTGTGCGAATTTAGTACTTTTGAACCTGGTTCGAATCCCACTCGATGCTCTTACTTTTTTCATTTTGTAATTTTTATTTATATTTGCCGTACACTTTTATAGTATATGTACTGGTATTACACGCAGGTGATGGACAACTTTCTAATTTATCTAAAAATGAGAAGGTACACAGGTGCAAAACCTTTTCTATATGTCCCAGTGTGATTCCTCCTTAGTGCAAATCACTTCTTGCATCTATCCGTAAGATTTTCGTAAACCTGAACATAAATCCGGAGTTCTAGTGTCCAGAAAATCACTATCAGCCATAAGACCTCCTCCATCACTACCAGAACGCAGTTCTTCTTCTTCTTCTTCTTCTTCTTCTTCTTATTATTATTATTATTATTATTATTATTATTATTATTATTATTATACGCGTCTTTAGCCTGGGAGGTCCAGATCGATTCCCGGAGGGAGCTCATGTGGTTCGGGACTTACGTTAAGCTGTAGGTTCACTTCTCATATAACCTCGCTGCTGAAAGCGGCTGTAAACTCAAAATCAAATATATGTAAATGTTATTATTGTTATTATTATTATGTAGGGAATAGAAAAAAGGTTTGAGACTAAATTTGGTGACACATGTTATTTCCTCCCAGTTTGTTACATTCAGGGCCGTAACTTGTGGGGGGATCTGGCAACTGCCTCTCCCAGGAAAGTTCCCCGCCGTTCGACGGGGCACATTTTAAGACAAAATTTTTTACTCCATATAGCCTACGATACAAACATGAAATTATAAATGGAGCATCAAACAGGTTTACTACATTACATAAATAGGTACATTACATAAACAAGACAGCACACAAAAGGTAAATAAAACAAAAATGAGTCTAGGGCCCATTTTAGTAAAAAATGTCTACTATTAGGTGCCCTAGAAATAATATGTATTAGTATGGCTTTGAGATTTGTCAATATCGTCCCTTTAATTAATTTGTCATGTATGAAACTAGCCCAGGGGCGCAATTAATGGTCCTGCAGACCTTGCTGTGCGGGAGGGCCCACAGGCTCCGGGGGTTCATAAAGAGTAAGAGAAAGATGGAAAGAGGGGGCCCAAGAATTAGAAAAAACACCTTTTCTAAGGTGCCCGTATACGCGTATTAATGCTTGCCCCTTCCCAGAAAAAATCTAAGTTATGGCGCTGGTTACACCTATGGATTTTATCTTTGTCTTGGTGTATCAAAACCATTTTAAATGGGTTTTCACGACGATCTCACTTTTTTTTTTTTCGCTTAAAAGGCTTAATAGCTCTCAATAACACCACCGCTTGCTAGAGTCTATCTCTCAAAAATGCACTCAGTTTCATAACACATTGGCCATCACCTTACCCCGAACACATTCACTGAGTATTTTGCGAGAGGAGATGAAGAGTGTTCTCTATTGCTTTCAAATCGGTGTTTTTCAGGTTCAAAGTACGGGAGTAGGTTGTCAACTTCTATAGCAGGTCGGCTCCAGGCTCAGTCACCACCAAGCCGAACTGAGAAGTGAGCCGAGCCAACAGCTCATCCAACCGTGCCGTCTCGAGCCGATGTTTCATTTCAACCGAGGTGGCTCGAGCCAATGGCTTACCTGAGCTGAGCCGAACCAAGCCGATAGCTCATCTCAACCGACCCGGTTCTTGCCAATTGCTCACCTGAACCGAGCCGAGCCGAACTTGAATATCTTTTCTCCAATGAAAATCCTGCGGTGCTGTATGGATGCGAAACATGGTGTTGTAAACAAAACCTGTAAAGTTTTATTTTCAACTAGCAGCGTTCACCCCGCTTCGCTGCGGTCACCCCGGAACGCAATAAACTTTGTTACTTAGATAATTTTTACTTTTTCGCTTTCAAGTGATATGATAAAAACCATAGAAGATTGCAGTAAATGTTAACATTATATCGCCTGTCATTTATGTTAACCCGCCCCGCTTCGCTGCGGTCACCCCGGAACGCAATAAACTTTGTTACTTAGATAATTTTTACTTTTTCGCTTTCAAGTGATATGATAAAAACCATAGTAGATTGCAGTAAATGTTAACATTATATCGCCTGTCATTTATGTTAACCCGCCGAGGGAAACGGTCATGCGGGTTGCATATAAATACGTTTATTTTTACCTTGATGAACTAACAAAGGATTTGTACGTTATGGACACTTGAATGGTCAATTATCTCAAGACACTGGTAATTGAAAATTAAAGTGATATGATAAAAACCATCTAGGGTCCAAATCCTAATAACCCCCAAAAATGAAAGAAATTGGTTCAGCCGTATTAGCGTGATGAGGGAACAAAGGATTTGTGCGTTCTCTTTTATATATAAGATAATAAAAAACATCGCTCTTTTTAGTGTTTGTTTTACAAATGTCCAATGAAAACCATGGTCCTACTCACATGAACCGATGAAACCTACTGAACATTGCGTAAATCCATTAATTCTTTAAGATAACTATACAAAAAATCTATCGAGTTGGAAATTTACACCTGACTTTACAAGAACTTTGTTGTGTAACAATCCTGTTCACAGATGAACCAAAGATTTCTTTAAGGAGAGATCAGACACAAGACGACTCACTAAGCCGGACAGAGTCACGTCCATAAAAGAGACAACCGATCTAATCTCTAGCGACAAAACTCGGCCCATTTGAATGCGTTGAATTAAACGTGCCGACTCTAATTGTGGAAATGGTTTAAATTGGTCGGCTCGCGGCTTGTTCACCACAGAGCCGAGCTCAGAAAGACCGATCATACATCAAGTTTACCGAGCTAATGGCTCACCTCAACCGAGCCGACTCGAGAGGATGGTTAATCTGAACCGAGTCGAACAAAGCGGAGAGCTCATCGCAACCTAACCGACTCTGTGGTGCGCATTACCAAGCTTTTATTGGGTACCTCTACTAGAAGGATATCGCCTCAAAAATCCATCTAGATATGTGTCAATTGTTGAGGAACCGTGGTACTTCTAATGCTACTTTGAGAATTTGAATTGCAGATTTCTAAAAGGCCACCCAGAAAACATTGATGTTATCCATGAGAGCATTGCAAAATCAAAACCTTTGGCGTGCTATAGAAATTATAGGCATTTTGTATCAGAAGTTACAATATCTCTGATGAAGTCTTGAAGATACAGTACAAATGTGTGGCAGAGCATGAGGAAAATATTGACGATACAGGTTCCCAAATCGAATGTTGAACACAGTAGGCAGCGAGTTCAGTGTTTTTTTTTTTTTTTCTAGGTGTACGTTTCCCCTCAAAGTTGAAACATCGCCCTGTGCAGGATCTAAGATATACTAAGTAGTGTCCCACTATGGCCTCAACTCATTTAGATTTCTCTTCAGACAAGCTTTTCTATGGGAAAGTGTGAAAGAGATCTCACTTTTGAGCATATCATTTATCTTTAAAAAGAGGATACAACCAGGTAAAAAAACAGTAATTCAATGTATGGCTTACATCCACTACTTTGAACCTGAGACGAAACCGGTTTGAAAACGGTAGAGAACACACCTCATCTCCTCTTGTAAAATACTCAGTGAGTGTGTTCGGGGTAAGGCGATGGCCAATGTCTTATGAAACTGAGTGCATTCTTGTGTGATAGACTTGAGCAAGCGGAGATACTATTGAGAGCTATTATAGTGTGGTATGTTAGCGTAAATATCCTGCATTTCCGGTTACCAGCATGAAAGTTTGCCATTTTGTTACATATCCAATCAAGGTTGGAAAATTACCGGGAGACAGTTCGTAGGATCATTATGGTCGACACTGGACGCCATATTGGAAAATGGCTAACTTCTAACAACTTAATCTAAATATGTACATGAAAGCTTTAGAAAACACTTTTCTTCTTCTCCAGTCTGCTGTCAAACAGAATAAGAAACAGGTAATAGCAAAAGTTTTCCGATTTTAGTCATTTAACCCTTTGGGGACCGATGGAACAGATCTGTACCATAGTGTTGACCTTTGGAATTTACCTTATAAGTCTCTAGTTAAGCTTTTCACACTTTTTGCCATTTATTTAAGTGTGAAAGCATCAAAGAACGTGTTTCATGGACATTTTCCAGTCACGCGTGCGATGCCTACGGGTGGTGACGTCACGAACATTGAAGAAGAAAAAATTGGGTAAATTTTAGAGCTTTTTGGGAATTTTTTGACACGTTCCTGTTTATTCTAGGATCATGGTTCGTACCTCTTTTTGTCCATAATGAATCACTGTTTCCAACTGTACTATTACAATTCCCCTATTGTGTATCAGAGTGAGAAAATCGCGTCCAAATTGAAAAAAATGAGATTATTTCAGGAAAAATTTCCCTTTTTCGGAATTTCTGTCCCTGAGGGACACGATAGGGACATGTGAGTGGTACCATTTGAAAGGTACCCTAATTTGATACGAAATCGTTTGCGAATTATAATCCTCGGATAAGTAGGGACGTGTCAGGGATTTTTTCCCTTTAAAGTAGTATGATTTATGCTTTCCACGTGGGGGAATTTTCTTTACTGCCCTTGGTTTTCAAGATATGAAATCGATATTTTTTTTCAGAGATATTACATACACCATGTAGTATGTTTTAGGCGATTTTGAGGTTCAAGCGTTAACATAGGGGGGAGAGGGACCCAAACTTGAAAAAGAGTGATTTTTCTGACAAAATTTCCCTTTGAAGGTAATTTTCGGTTCACAGGCACATGGTACCCACATGCAAGTGGTACCACTCGAAAGGTTGATTCATTATAAAGACAACAATGTACGATTCATGTTCCTACGAAGAATAATCTTTATGTTGAAGCTCATTGAAAAACAATTGAGTGACAATGTATTATTGGGGAAAATTGGTAAATCGGCTAGAGCATCTACACTAAATTTTGGGGGACCATTCTTCATACTTCATTCTATTCACTATAAAGCATTATTTTTTGGTACCACTTGCATGTTCGTGTCATGTACCACTTGCATGTTCGAGTGGAGATATTTGTGTCTTTTGTAATTTCCGTTTTTCACACTTTAGAATTTCCCGTCTTAGGTGCAAAATAAGGAAATTTGACTAGTGCAGTTGGAAACGCAGCTTCATTACAAAAAGCGAGGTATGACCCATGATCCTACGATAAATAGTCTCGTTGTAATAGCTATTTGATTGAAACTCTAAAATTTACCTAAAAAGGTAATGTCCTATAAGGGTAACTGCATGAATGGCCTCCCCGGTCACCCGACCTCACTGTGAGTTTTTATTGTAGAGGTGTTGTATATCAAGTGCAAACTAATACAGTTCATCATTCTACAACTTTAATACGTTTGCTACAATGTTACGTATCTTCATAACTCATATACACTTTCACATTAAAAAAAAAGTTCAGCTGCTGTGTTCATAGTGATTTCACTGTGAGCATTGTCCTTCACATTCGCAAAACAACGTACACGCGAGGCCGTTCTTAATACAAGTACATTTCCCAGTACAGCGCAGTTTGCAACGGCATGTCACCAGTTGTCGACTGCTATCAGACATACTCCTCAATGTAGTCCACACAGGTTGGTAACCGAGTCCGTCATCTGTTTCTTTCCAACCCCAGTTCAGGGGTTCAACATCATGCACATCCTTTTCGAGGCACTGTCGCCAGATCTTGTACTGGAGAGTTGCTCTTCTTGTGTGGAGATTCAATGCGTCTTCATTTGGAGGTATTCTGTCTATTGTGCGAATTTTCTTGCTGAGTAGAATACGTCTGGTTTCGTTGACTTCCTCGCAAGTACTTGATCTGTCGTACATGAGCGTCACAAACCGCTGGATTAGCATGCGAGATTGGTAGCTTACAACATCGTGAAATTGAACGACTGAAAGTTCCGGAAAGCTGTATCCACTTCTCTAAACGCCATTCACGTATTCCATGCACTTGTCTTGCCAACGCCAAGTAAAGCTGACACTGTGTCACAACTCGTAAAACTGTGAAAAAACGGCAGCAAATCTATCGTTCCAGAAGGTACGTTCGTGCACATGGTGTGTATAGAAATGAAACGTCGCATTTTTGCAGAACCACAATCAATCCATAGTTTCTCCAGAGTGGGTGACAGATGCAGAAACGCAAAGAGAGCGATAACAACAACATCGGAGACAACTGTACGAACTGTAATATTTTTGTGTCCCTTCTCGGCGGCATGATGGATGTGCAGAAAGATTCTTCCATTAGTTTCTATGTGGGATGAGGGAGAAATACCAGTAATATCTAAGTCTGAGGAAGAGGATAAGACTTGATTTCCTCTTGTGCAGAATATTCCTCTTTCTGAAATATCAGCCGCAGTTATTGTTTCGGCGAGGTAATGAAATACACTTTCCTTGTTGTCATCGTTTGCAACGAACTTCTGGAAATTTTTTGGAAGCGGTCCCGTTGGCTTGACAACAAAGCGGTCGCCCTGCCCACGCATCTGTGTTTTCAAGCTCTTTCCAATGTAGTGGTCAAAGACAACGTTTAAGCCTTTAGTGTCTCGAAGTGTGAAAGAAACCCAGTTATTCACAACTGCGGCATATTCTGCAAATGTTTTCACTGCTCGTGGTTGCAGTTGGTGTATCAGCATCGCTCCATCGACGACAAGACAAGAGGAGTGGGGGATGATAATACTTGTACACCCATCAATTTTTTCAAAACATTTCAAAATATCTGATTTAGAGATAGAAAGTGTGAGATCTCCAAATTCAGATATTGATGGAGGATAAGTTGTGTTCTCATGAGAAAATAATTCTCTGATATCGCCCTTCCTTTTCTGACATGCTATGAACATCTTGCAGAACAGGTTATAATCTTTGTGTGCACTAGCAAGTTTCATCTTATCTTTGCAACGAACTTTCAACGAGCTACAGTTGAAAAGCTGCATATTAACTTTCTTTATAACACCGTGTATGGACTGCTCGCATGTCATTAGACGGTTATAAACGAAGTCCTCATACATTTTGGTTTCTGTGGTAGCTCCGATGCGGACAGACTGGCGCGAATCTTCTGGCTATTGCCAACGAAATATTAGTGAGTGCAGCAGAAACATGTATTAATAGTCGATACATGTTGCAAATAATGGCAGCACTGTGACAACACTAGATGGAAAGAAGTTGCAAGTGCCTCTGGTGGCATCATGAGCCAGGCTCGTAGCCATCGCAAAAATGTAGGGGGGTGGTAGAAGTTAGGGGGCCCGATCCAACCATATTAACTGTAATATCTGCTCTTGCAAGACTACCGTGTAAACTTTAGGGGGGCAGTAGGAATTTAGGGGATGGAACCCCATGACCCCCGTGGATACGGGCCTGTCTTGAGCCCCCTTCCCAGAGATGTTGACTTGATATATAGGTCAAGTAACACAATAGTACTATTGGGGGGGCGCGGTGGCTCAGTGGTAGAGCGTTCACCTCCGGTGCTTGGGGTACCTGGTTCGATCCCATCTCGCTCTGTGTGGACTTTGTGGTGTACAAACACCGTGCTCATGGGTTTTCTCGGGGTTCTCCCGTTTCCTCCCACTTTCTTCATTCCACCATTTCATTCATTTCTCATAATCACCGCCTCCTATAGCCTAACCGGCATAATCGTGGGACGTAAAACTTAAAGATTTCATTTCATTTCACAATAGTATTATTTTTTGTGTACACAAAATAACTGCCCCCCAGAATACCTGCGCCCTTTCACTAGCCCCACCTCAAGAAATTAAAGCTATTGCCGTTATTGTTTAGCAGTTCACAGTCTTCTATAGGAGTTTTACCTGTGAATTTGAGCCCAAAGACGGTGTAAATCGGACAAAATTTGGGGAACTTATGAAAAGTAGGCCATTTTTCAAGATGGCGCCCAGAGTCACACGAAACATATTGTGAAGCTGTCTCCCGGCTTTTTTCTCATTTATATGTTGCGTTAAACACTTTGAGCAAATTTCGTGCTGGTAACCGGAAATGCACGATCCATACAAATTATTGCACTTACGGACCGCACTATTAAGACTTTTAAGCAAAAAAATATATATATGAGATCGTCGTGAAAACCTATCTAAAATGGTTCTGATACACCAAGACGACAATAAATTTCATACTGGGAAAAAATGTCTCAGCAAATTTAGTACCCTCAAACCTTTTTATCTATTCCCTACTTATAATAATAATAATAATAATAATAATAATAATAATAATAATAATAATAATAATAATAATAATAAATGAATTGCGTTCTGGTAGTGATGAAGGAGTTATTAGATCTGATACTGATTTCCTGAACACTAGATCTCCGGATTTATGTTCAGGTTTACGAAAATCTTACGGATCGATGCAAGAAGAGATTTGTACGTATTAAGGGGGACTCACATTGGGATATATAGAAAAGGCTCTACGCCTGTACACCTTATTTTTGGATAAATTAGAAAGTTGTCCATCACCACCGTGCAGTACATATACTATAAAAATGTACGGCAAGAATGACTGTAAAATTACAAAATAAAAAAAAATGAATCGAATGGGATTCGAACCAGATAAAAAAGTATTCCATCAACACAAAAAATGGAATACTTAACACGCATGGCTACCGAAAAAACTAGAGAACGCTACCAGTTGCATTGATAGAGAACGAACTCCTTAACTATCATTGTTTTTATGACGATCTTTGTTTTTCGTCGAGAAGTATGTTTCTTTTTTTTTTTTTTTAAAGTTTTTTGCATTAATGCTAAGGTGCTGTATGTACTAGAAATATCGTTATTAGAAGTAACAAAAGAGGAACTGAGAATTTCAAACGGCAAACTGTGAGCTAGTATATTACAACAAATGGACTGCTTGGATGCCAAGAACTAGTACAGATAGGTACAGTACCTTTCACTTCTATAGACAGGTATTTTTTAAAAGGACATGTTCCAAGGAAACAGCTCCTTGACACCTCTACTGCGGGCCGGAGACAAGCTGGCGGTGGCTTAATTATGTTCTGGGGGAACATTCACGTGAACATCTATGTTTCTAGTTGAGCTCGAGCAAGGCACCATGACGGCCGAGCGGTATCGCACATTGCTTGCAGACTACGTACACCCCTTCATGACGACCATGTTTCCCAACGGTAGTGATATTTTTCGACAAGATAATGCACCATGTCACAAGGCCAGTAGCTGTGCTCCGGAATTTACGGGAATTTGGTGACCTGTGTATACACATGTGCTGACAACTCTCTCCAGCGACCTACCAAGGATCATTGCGTCCATGCCAAGACGCGTCGCCGTTGTCATCCGTACCAAAGGTGGACATACTGACATTAGGTAGGTCGTCATAATGTTCTGGTAATGGTGTACGTATATTTTAACTCATATATTTGTCTCAACTCGAATTTCGAGACGTCTCGTCTCGAATTCGAGTCGAGTCGAGACAGAAACATGTTTTTGGAGTCTAGACAGCATTTTCTCGAGACGAGTGGAGACAGGCTTAAATCTCGACTCGACTCGACTCGTGCGCATCCCTATTAGTGGCTAGCACGTGCACCATTAGCAGCTCCGATTCCATTTTAAAAAATTCGTAGGTCAACGTCTCATATACCCTCGGTGCTATTAAGTGAAGCTAAAGAAAAACAGAAGAAGAAAGAAACTCAGTAATTTTATTGAAATGCCATTACGCTCCAAGTCTCTGGCTGTTTCGTTTTCACTGCTACTGTCATTGTTTCCCACAGAAATGACAGGTTGATCAATGGTATCATCCAGTACCTCCTTTATCTCCCATGCTTCACGTATAATTGCCTACGTTACGTGTGCTGTAGGACGTGGCACCAATTTTTCACTGTTACGTTATCAATTGCCTCGCAAGCTAACTTTTCTACGGCAGTCAAAGTAAAGTTTATGTTTTGATCGGCAACGTAGTTCTTAATTTGAGCCCAAATCAATTCAATTGAATTAAAATTATAGTGGTATAGTGGGAGGCAAATTATTTGTGTCCACACGATTTGGTAATTTCGTCTATTTCGTACTTGATTAGACATGACTTGTTTTGTTTAACAATTTCCAGGAGTTCAGCTCGCTTTATATCACTGTTTTATTCTTCTACGTTCTTCAATTAAGAATTTCCCCTCTCCTAGAGTTTCTTGTAGGAGCTCTATTTCCTTTCACTGAATGGTACGAAGCATTATCCATAACCGGTACAGATTTTTTTCTCCGTGTTGGGTAACAGCATATCTTGGAACCATTCCTTGAATTTCAATGCTGTCATTTCTTTGTGATGATCCCAGATTTTCTTTGAGCGGAACATCATGGCATTCGGCACAAATCCATTAACAGTTCCCGCATGAACAATTATAAGACGATAGAGGTCTGCACGGGCTCGGGGCGAGCCCGCGGGCCGGAATCGGGCCCACAAAACATATACCACTTCGGGCCCGGGGCCCGAGCTTGGGACGTAAATTTTCATATATACAATCATATAGGGTCTTTTCGGGCTTAGCTTTGTAAATATATTGTAAAACGATATTTATTGGACAGTTATTTTTCTGGAGAACTTTTAAAGCACAACCATAAAATTAAACCTCTAATTGCTGTAAAGAAAAATATAATTTTGCGTTAATTATTAAATTTCTGTAATTCGGGTTTATTTCGGGCTCATTTGATTATCACATGAGCTCGGGCCGAGCCTAAATGCTAAAACATATTTTGGACTCGGGTCGGGCATCACATTATAAATCCACGGACCGGGCAGGTCTCGGGCTAAAAATTCCGGCCAGTGCAAACCTCTATATGACAACCACCTTTGCCAATTGGGGCCTTCAACACACTCTCCGGAGTATCATCAGTTCAACCCCTGTTTCTCGTATGCCTCATATTCAGAGCCGGCTTTACCATATGAGCAACACATGCATTTGCACGGAGCGGCAAATTTAGAGGGGCGGCAAAATCTGTCATAACTATATTATTTAAAATAAATATTTCTTGTTGCAAACCTCATGGTGATGGTAGTTAAATTTATTAAGCTGATGTTCTATTTGAATACTACATTTATAAATCATGTTTAGGTCGCATTAGTTTAAGGCAGTGATCGCCAAACCGTCGATCGCGAGCTACTAGTAGCTCGTGGGGACATTTTCGGTAGATCGCGATAATCCGGTTGGCTAACCTTGATTCCTCCACTGAGCTGATGCTAACGACAGGGGATGCTGACAACTGCTTGTTTCTTCCACGAACTGCCATTGTCAGATTCATCTCAGTTGATTATATGTATACGCGTGGCGTTGTGAACGTTATGTTTTCCGTGTACATGAGATATTTGCTAACTTAGCTAGTTTGATTTCATATTTACTAGAAATGTAAGCTTATAGGTAATGAACAAACGTAAGAATTTTATATATATATATATATATGTATATATAAGTTGGTAGTTCATTTGGTTGGTAGCTCACAGCTGAATTTAAAAACGGTACAGTAGCTCAGAAGGTTCATAAGTTTGGCAACTACTAGTTTAGGTAGGACAGTACTAAAGCAAATGGTCAAACAAATCTCACACATGGATTGCTTGATTGTTGTCAAATACAAGAACTCAATTCTCGAATAGTAGCAAACACCTGTTCCATTTAGTTAGTTATCACAGTTTTGAAATGAAAACTAGTTTTATCTTTGTCACAAACAAGTTCCTTATTGTGGAACATTGAAGGTGGAAAGATTTTTTTTTTTAAAATAACATATGTAAAAGCAAAATCAAGAAATAAAGATAAAAGAGGTAATTTCACTGGAACTGCAAACTGGTATATAGAGACTGAAGCTCGATATTAAATTCTATAAAATGGATTACCATATTTCCTCTGTAGGTGTGTTTGCTTTATCTTTCATTAACATATTAGATTATTATTTAAAAAAACACAACGAGATTGTATTTGTAGTGTTCAGAGCTTTCTGAGTGCGAGTGTTCTTTTAATCCCCCTTCGTTGTTAATGATGGGGTAGTCAAGGCTTTTAAGATGGTTCTTTCTGGAGAAAGAGGGACGGCAAACGATGCCATTGCACGAAGCGCAAATTGCCTAGGGTCGGCCCTGCTGATATTAACCTAAGTTTCGTCTAAAAATAAAAAGACAGAATGTCTTCCAGATTTTCACCTAAAATTTCTCGTAAGAAACGAAAATATCACTTCTCTCCGGAAAACTTTTCCACCGAAATCTTAGTTTTTTCAGCAACAAACTAAGGCTACTTTTCCCACCTTCGAACAACGGAGAGCAGGGACGGTACCGAGACCGAGACTAGTCTAGGCCTCGTCTCGAATTATCGACACAAGACCGAGACGAACTTTTATATACCGAGACGGAATTTTATATATCGAGACGAGACCGAGACAGACTTCTATACATCGAGACGAGACTTACGTCAGTCTCGAAAGTCTCGGTCTCGTCTCGAATATTGATATTGATAGCTATTAAAATTGTCTTTACTCAAAATTTGTTTCGTTGCTGTGTTAGATAATATGGGAACGGTTTACTGATGTCCAATGGCGTATTTAGAGGGTGGTTATCAGGCTCAAGCCCTTCCCAATATATATATATATATATATTGCATTGCAGGTACAACACAAATGTTCCTTACTCGTTTCTCAAACCTCTTCCGAAACAAAACCCTGATGCTGATCAGTATATAGCCTTTTTTTCTTTCTTTCTTTCTTTCTTTCTCTCTCTCTCTCTCTCTCTCTGTATTATATGTTCCTAACGCAAGCAGTGTTCCTAACGCAACATAAAATTGTATTTCTCAAATACTCTACGTAAGATATTACATGTTTGTAATTTAGATATTAAATAAAACCACAATACGACATAGATTATTCAGAGTAACAAAGAACAATACAGTATCACTAACATCAACATTTTGGAGATCTCTAATAACTGAAATGAAATGGACGGTGAATGCGCATCAATTGTATCTTAGCGTCAAATACAATGACCATGGTATTATAATATTTTTCGAATGAATGAAGAAACAAAATTAAAAGAAATGGAAAATTACATTTTTCTAAATACTTTACTTCGAAAATGTGCTAACATATCATCTAAACATGCAGATGCTTCGAAAAGACTTAAATGTTCATAATATCATTTACAACAATTGTTATTTCGGTAGCAGACGGGTTATGTCGGAAATTGTCTGAGAGGGACAATTAACGTGTCAATCGATTCAGTAGGACCTAAGGAGTGTTTTAAAGTTGGTCTCATCACTTGCTGATATGTGGTTACCGAGATATTTAAGATCAAAGTAAAGAAAAGGGCACCATAGAAAAATTTTCTATCTGAACGTTTTTAACTGTAATATTTTTCTTGTTATAGAGATATTTTTTTTATCCATAAATGCTAAATTCTTCTTTATTGATACTAATTTTCGACCTTATTCAGTTTTCATTGTTGAATAAAATTCTTTTGCCTAGTAACTACTACTTTCAGTAGAGGTGCTATTTTCAATTTAAAACCCCTTCCATTTCTTTTTTGATAATGTGATTCTTTCATACTTAAAAAGTATATATTTCTAAGAGCTTTTCTTTTACCCATAAAGGCTAAATTGTTCTTTATTGATACTAACTTTCGATCTTATTTAATTTTCATTAGTAAGACTATTCATTATTATTCATTATTCATTAGTAAAAAAAAAAAAAAATAATTTTCATTGTTGAATAAAACTTTTGTTCTTTCCTTTCGATAGAAGTTATGTTTCGAATGTATAATCTGTTCTATTTATTTTTTTTTCAATGTGATCTTCAATAGTGTTTTAGACAGTTATTACCTGACCAGGATAGCAGTGCAGTTTTGGGAGGATGGCGCTGCTGTTGTGTTTACATCAGCTTCTTGGCAAGCGCGGCGGGACAGGGGAGCGGAAAGTTTCACTCTGCAGTGTATCCAACGGTTTTTAAAAGTTGCAGTTTGGATGTTATGCATAGCCTAATCTCTTTCCGCTTCATAAAGAACGCCGTAAGTTATATGGTTGTAGTGAACTATTCCTGCAGTAATGCAGATGTATTGTAAATAGTGATATATGAATGGAAATTTAAGAACAACATAGCACAATTGACAATTCAGTGAGCTTCTACCGTGTATTAAGCAGATTGTATAAAAATTGATTACGTTTTATTCGGTGTCATTATAAAACAGGAGCACCCTGTAAAACGCTGCTCGCTAGGTTGTCCGCAAGTTAATATGGAGGGTGTATTTTTGTTGTTTTTTTTTTTTTTTTTTTTTTTTTTGCTTGTTACTAAAGATGTTCTGCAAATAACTTCAATAACTTTTGAAACTGTTTGTCTTAACTTGAGCCAGGGGCGGATTTAGGCTGAATGTTTCGAAGTTAAATCAAGGTAAGAGTGTATTGCAAAAAAAGTAAAGCAACTTTAGAAAAGAAGTAGCTATTGTCTGCAATTTCTAGAACAGAAATGGCCACCTGCGATTTCGATGGTGGACATTTTTTTGAGCAAGAACGCCAATGTAAGTAATTTCTTGCAATTTATTGCTTTATTTGACTTCTGCAACGTAAAACAAAAAAAGTAAGGCCTACCTATTTTAGGTTTTATTTCACATTTATAATACAAAGGTGAAAATTCTTAGGTTTTATTTTTAAAATAAAAAATATCCCATTCTGGGGGAGGGGCAATTGCCCCGCCCGATGGAACTGCCCCTGACTTGAGCATATGCGTGAAGTGGTTTATTACGAACAGGACAAAAAGAACTATGATAGATTGATTACAAGTAATCCGGTTAGAAACATTGCTGCTTGCATTTTAGTTCCAAAACCGGCCGCCCGCACTTGTTCGCTGGTCAGGTAATACACTGTATAAGCTCGAAAATTAGTATCAATAAGGAACAATTTAGCCTTTATGGATAAGAGAAAAGATCTCAGAAGTATTTTTTCTATAACAAGAGAAAGAATTACAGTAAAATACGTTCAGATAGAATTTTTTTCTATAGCACCCTCCTCTCATATTTTGATCTTAAATATCTCAGCAACCACACATCAGCAAGTGATGAGACCAACTTTAAAACACTCCTTAAACTCTACTGAATCGATTGACACGTTAATTGTCTCTCTCAGACAATTTCCGACATAACCCTTCTGCTACTGTTATTTCAAACAGTTTCAGAGATACCAAACATATGGGTAGTCATTGTTATACTGCTTAAAATGACACATTTGTGTTAAATTTTTATAATGATTGTTGCTTTTCTTTGCTTCTATAACATTTCAACAATAGTTTTTGGTGGTTTTAATTACAAGTTGCAGTTACATTATTTTAACCAGTGTTGCTCACTTAAATAAATTGCTAAATCTAAATATAATGCAAATAACGTAACTAAACTGCAAAATATTTTACAATTACTCGTAATTTGTTTTATGGTGCAAGAATGTTTTGAAGAGACGACGTTTTTCATAGTCTTTGGGTTACTTGTCAAAGTTTTCGTTCCAGCAATACATGTAAATGCAAATTGTAACTGAAATTAAATGTAACTGATAAATTTTCAGTAACACTAGTTGTTGCCCCTAAGCCTTAGGCCTGGTGTAAACTTTAGATTAAAACCGGGCTTAATTAAAAGTTTTAATTACACTCGAATACATTTCATTTGCTTAGTTTGACCACCGACCACTTCAAACTCAATCCATACCGTATGTAATTATTCAAGGACTTACAGTTAGTAATACACGTGTTCAGTGTTTCTTCAAGGCCTTTTTTGGGGGGCACTGCCCCCCCTCCCGGAGCTCTGAGAGGTCCCCCCCAGAGGAGACGAAAATAATTCGTCTACAATATAATAATAAATAGAATAGTACCAGCAGTGCCCCCCCCCCCCGGAACACTTTTTCTGTAAGAACGACTGCACGTGTTGTGTTGATTTTTGGTTGTTTGTTTCAGTTTAACGTCCTATGGTTATGCTAGGGCGGCTAAAGGAGACTTGGAGTTACTAATTATAGTGGAATCTGAGCTCGTGTGGTTCGGATTCCACGTTAATCAGTAGGTCCACGTCTCACATAGCCTTGCTGCTGAAAGGGACGCTAAACTGAAATTAACTCAAAGTCAGTGCCGTAGCTCCCATCACAAGATTTAAGAAGTTCGTGTTATAAAGTGTCAATTAAACACGGAGATGCGAAACGTTAATAAAGCATTTGATCAATTTGAAACAAAATATATTCTAGTAATAATTTATCCTATTTGTTAAGACAATGAACGTTATATTCTACTTTTAAAATGACAGTAAAAGCAGAATGTATTAGATAATAAAGATTTCACTAGATAATAAATGAGAAATTTTAAAATTTCAATTTTGGTACGATTAAATAGATTCGTGCTGCTATATGTTGCGTTATCCGTTAGGATGTATTGAACAATTCTGATTCAAGGGAATTAAGTAAACTACTGCATAGTACTGGAGTTTATTTAATAGAGTTTAATTGTATAGGCAGTACTGAGGCTATTACTGAATGTGAAATATGGGTTACTATTAGAGTTTTATCCCAGGTATTATATATCCACTGATGATTGAACCTGGAACACACGCATGGAAAGCATTAACACTACTAAATTAGCTATGAAGAGGTACACCAATCCATAATTCTAAGGCAAAAAATAAGAAGCGGAAACAACAGACTGTACTAATAATACTTTCACAATTTTAATTTCACACTATTCTTTTTCGAGACGAGACAGACTTGGTCCTCGAGACCGAGACGGCGATTTTTGACTCGAGACGAGACCGCTATTTATCAACCGAGACGAGACCGAGACTGCATAAGTCTCGTCTCGTCTCGATATCATCCCTAAAGAGTCTTGAAGTGGTAAGAGTGTGTCGGGTGGAATATTTCTTTCTCGAATAATATTCATTAATATGCCGTCGAATCGCGCCGCCTTCTTCGGAGTGATCCCGGATATTCAGAAACCTCTACCGTTAGAACATTGCGATTGTCTGGATATTTCTTCCTTGTTATTTTATTTCTTCACTGTTCTTGTGCCGATTTTGAGAGCTGCAGCAGCTTTTTCAACTACTTTTGTTAGTGGAATCAAGGGGCTACCATTATCTGTTTCTTGCTCGAAATATGTCCGCAAATTAAATAACTCTCGATCTTGACCTCTGCCAAATTTGCTTTTTTTTTTTTTTTAACCATTAGAGGCCATGGAATAGATAAGTGAAAGCAAAACTAACACAAAACACGATAAGACACTGAAAATTGAAATGCATACACAAACACGCAATAAGAGAGAAAGAATAGTTAGTCACACACCAAACACTGACAGATAATCACTAACACTTAAAATAATAGTGTCAATACTTAAATGTTTAATTAAAAAAAAAAAAACAGCATGGGATAAACAGCTTTCTCTTTCAGCTCACTTAGCTTTAATACAATAGAAAACTCACACGTAAATGACAGTAAGACAGACAGATCTCAAAACCGGCAATGTCGTAATAGCCTATGTATTTGGAGTTTTGGGTTAAAAAACAGCTCTTATCATAGTGTTACCAATGACACACAAACATATTAGGCCTTATGCAGAGTCGTTCTGATACGTGATTAGTGCTATTCTAAAGAGTTCGATTAACACATGTTTCCTGCAAAAGTCAGGCCTTTAGTATGACGCTAATCATACGACAAAAAACTTTGCATAAAGCGGACTAATTCTAGAATCAGATAGCATACGACTTTGTACTAAGCTGAAGATAAGTACATTTTATTGCACTGAAATCAGTTTATAGCGAATTGTAGTCGTTCTCCAAATTATCGTTGTGCATTTATTACAGTAATACAAATAATTTTATTTTTTTTCTTTTTTAAAAAAAAACGATAGTCTATTTTCATAAATTCCGCCTCTTTCCCGTGTTGTGAGGTCTTGTCAAGAAGAGAAGAGATATGGAACGAACAATGCAGCGGGATTGGCAGTTGAACAAAAACAGCAGAATTCGAATGCTTGAGGGGTGGTCAGCAGACGCGACTTTGGTATTGTTTCAAAACCCCACAACTGCGTTATTTTTCTTCCACCCTCCTCAACTTCCACACTTCTGAAACAAAGTTTACTACAAAAACAGTTCCTAAGCAAGAAACAGATTGGTGCATTGATTCTTCGTCTTTGGAAGAAGTGGATTTGAGTTTGAGTAGTGACATGCGTAAAAAACTGAAAACGATCAAAGTAGTTACTCGGTTAACGAATGCCGCAGTTCTGGATTTGGAAAGCGTGGTGTTCGGGTTCGAGAGTTCAAACTTCAAATCCCACTCGGACCTGGCCATCCTGATTAAAGTTTTTCTTAGTTCCATCAGGCGAATGCAGGGAAGATACCCTGTCCACAAGCTAGAGTCTTTTACGCTAACGTTTCGATGTCAACCCCTATTTCAAACAGTAACTTCATTCACTTATGTTGTGGGTCCAGGTAATTGGCAACGTTGCATTTTTAACATTGGGTACATAAAGAATATACAGCCCAAACAGCTCGTCCGATTTAAAAATTCTTCACTTTAAATTGAAAACATCAGATTTGGAGACGGTTTCCTCTCTCACATTTTGTTGTAACGCTGATAACAGTTACCCTATGTTAGGGGAATTTTGAGGCTCCCTGTATATATACAGGGTGGAAAGGAACAAGACCGAAAAACTTCGTGAGGCGATTCTATAGCTAAAAACAAGGAAAAGTTCCAATAAACATAGGTCCAACAGGCGGCGTTTTCAAGCAGCAGCCGTGCAACGTGTCGCCGACCTCCTTCTAAGTGTAATATCTGCCGAATAAATAGAGATATTGACGTCGGATCAAAAGAATGTAAAATAAGTCATACCCCACCAAAATGATGGCGCAAACAGAAAGGAGCAGAGCGAACTGCACAAGAGGACTCCCCAAAGGGAGAGGGGAATTCACCAAATCATATACAACAGGGGATGTGAAAATGAATAATACGAACAAACGTAAAATAACCTGGTTATGTTTAGCGTAGGTACTGAATGATCGATTTGAACTGCAAATAGGGATTCCCCACTGCACTATACTATTATTTGATTGGCGTGAGTAAATATCTCAATGAAACACTTAAGAAGAAATGGATGGCATGAGTTTCTCCACAGTTACCAGCACCTCCGAACTGGCGCCCCAGAAGTCCCAACCTGTCATCGTGTCATAATGCATTGTGGCGGTATAGCAACAGTTGACAGATTCGACGAACTTAAACTGTTCGAAATGAGTTTACTACGATCACTCCAGCAATGCTGTGGAGAACTTCATGTCGTAAAAATGAAATGAAATCTTTCAGTTTTACATCTCACAGTTATGCCGGTTAGGTTAAAGGAGACGGTGATTAGGAGAAATGAGTGAAATTGTGGAATGAAGAAAGTGGGAGGAAACGGGAGAACACCGAGAAAACCCACGAGCATGGTGTTTGTACACAACAAAGTCCACACGGCGCGAGCTTGGATCGAACCAGGGACTCCAAGCACCGGAGGTGAACGCTCTACCACTGGGCCACCGTGCCCCCCACAACTTCATGTCTTACCTGGAGTCGAATAATTCTGTTATGAAAATGAAAGTGTACACAGAGACAATCTGGAATAAACTGTTGTCTATAGCCGATCAAATAACATGTATCTTCTGTTATTATACTCTATTCCCTTCAGATCTAGAACATCCATATTAGAGACACACATAGCTTGTAATGTGACTTTCGGTTCTACTAATTTACTGGCTAGTACTCAGTCGTGAACACGTGGTGAGTGTTCGATTTCGTGTTAGCATTTGTCTATAATGAAATCCTGACATATGGTTCAGACTATTTTTAGAGATCCTCGTGTTTATATGGTTAGTGTCCGCGTCTCTGATGCGGGAGACTCGGGTTTGATTCTTGGCAAGAGATCATATGGTTCTGTTCCCGGTTAAGCAGTAGCTCCACGCCTTATATAGACGCGCTGCTGAAAGGAATATTGAACTCTAATCAATTAACCAACTAATCGAATTCCATTTCAAGCTATATGTCCCATCAATATGGCCTTGGTTCTGAAAAATATTAAACCTCACGTGCGTGAAGTTTGCCCAACCACTCTGTCCGAATTGAAAAGGTTTCGCAAGGAATTAGTGCTACTGGATGCCCGATTCTCAGAATTACTGTTGAGAATTTAGAGCACAGCAAAAGTGGGGGAAATAACGTAGCTGCCTGGGACTTTTATAGTAGATATCATCTTAGCATTTGCCTGACAAGGATTTTACATTTTACGACCGAGTGTCTCAACCGGAATCAAACTTGGCACGATTCGCTCCAAAGACGAGAGTGTTAGCGACTACCTTATGCAGGACCACAGTAAATAAATGCAATATAAAATAGTTATCAAATGTATTGCTTTCTTTGATGTCTCGAATTCGAATGCCCATTACTACTCCCCATTTTAATCTTGCTTTTACTAACTCGATAAGATATTGCATGTAAATATGTTCCAACAAATTTCATTGTGACATACAAACTTCTTTAAAACTCCAGAAGATTATAACAAAAGATACACAGAGGCGAAAATCACCTTTGAAACGTAGGATTGACACTTGAAACGCCATTTGAATTTGCCCCCAAGTGACTTTAATAACACACTCATAAATATTTTCAAAGTTGTCCCGAATTACCAATTGTGTATCTACTATTTACAATCATAATTAAGTTGTATTGAAGTACACAATATAAATATGGCATAGGTAAAAATATAACGGAAGAGTTAGCATGCTCACTTTCGGTCCACACGACCACGGGTTCGATCCTCAGAGAAAGTTCAACCTTCATTAACAAGCTATAACAAGCGGGAAACAAAACTAATACGTAACTAAACAAAAGAAAAATGCATCAAATATCACTTAGAACTTACCTTTTAAGTTTCCGATACCGGTCTGTGGATTATCTCCGTCTTTAAAAGCCGGAGTCAAAACATTGTAAATAACACCTTGTTCCCACCATTTGAGAGAGGGTGCGTAACATTTAGGAGCTGCAACCACTATAGCAACAGAAGCGGAAATCAAACTGATAATAAATAACCAAAACCCCACAAAGATTCCAAATCGTAGATTAACCCAAAATGGATCGTCCACATATTTCATAAGTTCTTTACGCGGTAATCCCGCAAATGTTTGTTTATACGGATCAGTCTCATCATCTTCATCGTTCCGAACCACAGGAACCAATTTTACATTTGGTGCAACAATTGAGGCAGTTAATCTAGTTTCTTCGTTCGCTCCAACGCGGTCCGTGTTCCCCATATTTTGTTTTACAAATAACTTGTTTCTATCTCTTTTAGTCGCACTGCACTAAAGTTACACCACACTATTGCATGTAAACACAGCAAACGAGTTCCTAAAGAATACTGCCCAAAGCAGCTTAGAAGACAAGGTGCGCAGAAGCAACAGTCTTTTTTTTTCGTTCTTTTTATCACAAGTAAATTCTATGCAAGATCAAAGTTCTAATGAACGAGATAAAACCATTACAACTGGTTTAATACAGCTCCAAAACTTATTTCCTTTCCTTCTTTTTTAAGAAATAATTTTAAAGAACTCATAACATTTAAAAAAAATGTAAATGAAAATATAATGAACTTCTTGACAGGTTGACACATTTTTTTCTAGTAAAAAGGATATACATATATTTTTTTTTAAAAGAAATGTAACATTCATAGAAGTTTTGGTCTGGAGCAGAATGAAATTAAACGAATCTAAATGGATATCGAACGCCGAGACTGTTGTTCATTTTGTGTTCGTATATGTGGTACCATCCACCACCAAGTTCATGTTCGATCGGTGCCTATATATAGAGAAAATTCTTGTTGTTTGTTCTTTCAGTAAATAGACAGGACAATGTGATATGACCTATATTATGTAATGCGAGCAAAACGTATAGAGCGCAGATGATACGTTAACAGTAGATCTTTAAGATCTCAGCTTCAGATAATTACTGTATTAAGGACACTCCTCATTAAGAATTCTGTGTGCTAAATCCGATTTGTATGGCATCTTCCTAATGGATGTTTTAGGCGAGACACATTTTCTTATTTACCTTACATATAGAGCTTACCAATAACTTTAAATACCAATAACTGAACGTCAGAACTTTAAAATACATAGTATGGAAACTACAAGCGATAATGAACTATTATTACTATTATTATTATTATTATTATTATTATTATTATTATTATTATTATTATTATTATTATTATTATTATTATTGTGAAAAATAATAAACGGCGTTATGTTTTGAAGATAAGTCATTCAAATGTCTTCCTCTGTTGCGATGGATGGAATGTATTCTAAAGGACCTTTAGGTTTGCACCACTTTTGCACATATATTGTGTCGTAAGTTCGCAATAGTGTGTTCAATGTTCCTTTCAGTTCACGAATTGTACATGACTTATTCTAGGGATGGCCAATTCCGGAATTCGGAAAAAATCCGAGGTCGGAAAAAATCCGGAATTTTCTAAATTCCTGTTCTTTTATTCAGGAATTTTCCGAATTCCGGAATTTTTCCAAAATTCGGAAAGTGAAATTTCCGATCTCGGAAAATAAATTTTCCGGATTCCGGAAAATTTTGGCCATCCCTATTCTCATAGACCTTAGACAACCGCATAGAAAATAATACAGGGGGAAAGGTCGTATGATCTGAGCGGCCGCTTCATACCACCATTTGTCGACAGAATGCATCCGAGGACTTGAATACATAAAAATGAAATGAAATCTTTGAGTTTAACGTCCCATGCGCGTGCCTTGTAGGCTAAAGGAGACGACGATTAAAGCAAGTGAATGGTGATGGAAGCATTGGTGGAATGAGAAAGTGGGAGGGAATTGGAGTACTCCGAGAAAACTCACGACCACGATGTTGTCCACAATAAACTTACTTGGCCGGGGATCGAGACAGGGACCCCACGTACCAGAGGTAAGCGCTGTACCACTGAGCTACTGTGCCCCCTAGGAACTAAACACGTGATGGCAGATCTGAATAATTTCTATGCGATGTGAATTGTGTATTTCTCCACACTAATTTGCCACAATTTACTGTATATAGCCAGCCAGTGTGGCCAGAACACGATTTCAAAGTTCTGATTGGTCAACTGTATAACAAATGTGATTTTCAGTGACGTAGAGGTATATTCTTGCTCAGTACCTTGGTGATCACTAGTTCAATTTACTAAAACATACAATTCTGCTCTTCAACCAAAGCAAATCATATATTGACCACTTTATGTTTAGTTGAACATCCCACGTTAAACACCCAGAAAGACAGTGATAATGAAACTGATGATCACGGCATAATGAAGAAAGTGAAAGGGAACAGGAGAACTCTGAACAACCCCCCCCCCCACAGTATTTATCTACTACAGAGACCACTTGGTGGGAGATGGGATTGAACCCAGGACCCCACGTACCAGAGGTGAGCGCTCTATGACTGAGCCACCGCGGCCCCCTTAACTATTTTATTAACTGTATTTCACATAAAACTTATAACCAGAAGTCCATTTTGTGTTTGAAACATTAAAGGTGGAAAATGGGAGAAATTTCTAAACTGGTGACCTGTTAGCCCCCTCCATGAAAGCAAAACTGATCGGAATTGAGCAAGATCGTTATTTCGCCATCAATCACCGTCTGGTTGTCACAGTTAGTGACGTAATACGCACAATTTAGTAGGGGTTAGCAATGTAACGCATTAGCTCCTCATAGAAACAAAATTGATCAAAACTTATCCAGATCGCTTGATTGTTGTTTGATAGTCATCAGTCATCGTTTGATTGCCATGCGTAGTGTCGTAATATGCACAATTTAATAAGGGGTTAACACGTTGCCTATTATCCTTCTCCATAAGTGAAGAAAATCGAATCAGAACTGAGTCAGATCGTTCATTGACGTGTGTTTGGGCTTGATTCGGCAACAATCAGCGTTCGGTCACCATGTATAGGACGTAATAGGCATAATTTTGTAGAGGTTAACAAGTTGGGCATCATGGAAACAAAATTGATCAGGCTTGGGCCAAATCGGTTGATCGTAATTTGGTCGCCGACAGTCATTGTCTGATCGGCACGCGTAGTGACGTAATACGCACAATTTAGCAAATTAACACATTAGCCGCCCGACGGAAGCAAAATTGATCAAAATTGAGCCAGATGGCTTGATCATTGAGTGATTGTCAACAATCATCATTTGAACGCATTATCTAGTAGAGGGCTACAAGCTAATCTGTTGTTAGTCGCCCATTGTAGGAATATTGAGTGGAACTAGACCCCGAATGTTCCATGTTCGTTTGGTTACATTTGATCGGCATCGATCGTAGTTCGATCGCCATGTGTAGTGACACGACATGCATAATTTTCTGGATGTTAACAAGTTAACCTCTTAACCCTCCATAGAAGAAAAATTGATCAGATTTGGACCAGATAGATTGATCTAGCTCGATCGCGTTTGATTGCCACGCCTAATGACGTAATGCATATAATTTTGTAGGGAGATAACAAGTTAACCTGTTAGGCCTCCCATGGAAGCAAAATTGGCTGTAATTAGTCTAGATCATTTGATCAGCAACAACCACCATTTTATTGCCACACGTAGTGACGTAATACGCATAATCTTCTACGGGCTAAAAATTTAACCTGTTATCCTCCTTTGGAACCAGAATTGATTGGAATCGGTCAAGATCGTTTGATCGCAAGAATGATCGTTTCACCGCCTCGTGTAGTGACGTAATAAGCATACCTTTGTAGAGAAGCTAATAAGTTAACCTGTCAGCCCTTCATGGAAGCAAAATTGATTGGAATTGAGCCAGATCGTCTGATTTTTTTTAAACCATTAGCCTTTGATTACTACGCGTTGTGACGTAATACGCATAGAGCAAGAATATTGTGTAATGGGTTGCGTATCTTTAAACGTTGCTCTTCATCTTGTTCGTACAACAATTCATATTTTTTATTCTATGAATGATGTAACTAAAACAGTATTTCTATCTAAGACTTAGATGAATTAGTATTGCCCACGAGATGCGAGAGATTTCTCGTTTCGTAAGCAACATTATTTATGCACTGTATTTTGTGTTAAAATTGATTTTTTTAAAATGGACTTAACAGTACAGTACATTTTTAAAGTGAAGGAGGAAGGATATAAGTTTACCTTCGAATTCTTGATAGAATATTTAAATCAAGTGGTGGAAGTAGTTGTGAAGTCTCAAAAAATATGCGCCATGTTGCATTAAGATCTTACATTTATTTAAGCAAAACTTATTACGGAACTATTTCTTTTGTTCAAGAGAGTGGTAACCCGCCATTAATAACTAAGAATAACATCCTCAGTCATTCTTGACTGATTTTAGTCGCTGATCATTAATGACGATCAAACGATCTTGCCCAATTCCGATCATATTTGCTTCCATGGGGGTTAACAGGTTAACTTGCAGGCCCCCTATAAAATTATGTGTATGACATCACTACTCGTAGCGATCAAACGTTGGTTGTTTGTGAATCATCGCGAGCAAACAATGGTCAAACAATCTGGCCCAGTAACGATCAATTTTGATCCTATGGGTGGGCTAACCGGTTAAATTGTTAAACCACCTACAAAACCATGCTTATTACGTCACTATACGTTTCCTTCAAACGGTGATTTGTTAGCGATCAATCAACAATCAAACGATCCAGCGCGATTTCGATCAATTTTGCTTCCATGAGTGCTAGCAGGTAAATTTGTTAGCCCCTTATAAAATTATGCGTATTAGGTCACTACAGATGGCGATTATGTAATGACTTAGGCGATAGGGAGCAATCAAATGATGATCAAACAATCTGGCCCAATCCCGATCAATTTTGCTTACATTGAAGGCTAACAGGTAAACTTCTTAACCCGTATAAAATTATACGTATTACGTCACTACTTGTGGCGATGAAACGATGGTTGTTGACGATCAAACGCGATCAAAGAACGATTAAAAGATTTGTCCCAAACCAGATCAATTTTCCTTTCATGGGGGCAGACGGGCTATCTTGTTAACCCTCTACAAAATTATACGTATTACGTTACTATATGCGGTGGTGAAACTCTGATCATTGCCGATTGAACGCGACATCTATACCGATCAATTTTCCCAATACCGATCAATTTTGGTTTCATCGAGGCGAACAGGTTAACTTGTTAACTCCCCCTACAAAATATGCGAGGCGATCAAACGGCAATCAAACGAGCTGGCCCAATTTCAATCAATTTTGCTTCTATGGGGCTGAGCAGATTAACTTGTTAGCTCCTTTAAAATTATCCTGCCCAAAATTGATGGTGATTCATCAAATGGTTTTTGATCTTTTTTTATATTCCGGATGGACGGACACACGGACATAGAAAACGTTACGTCACTATGCGTGGCAATCAAACGCGATAATAAATCTGGCCACATTCCGATCAATCCTTCTTCCATGGAAGGCTAACAGGTTAACTTGTTAAACCTTCTACAAAAAAGTTATGCACATTATGTCACTACGTGTAGCAATCACATGCTAGTTGTTTGCAATCACGCGCGACTAAACGACGATCCAACGACCAATTCCGTTCAATTTTGCTTCCATGAATCTAAAGGGTTAACGTGTTTAATCCAATACAAAATTATGCATATTACGTCACTTCGCGTGGAGATCGAACGATAACTGTTAGCAAGCAAATGACGATTAAACAATCTGGACTTATTTCGACCAATTTTGCTTCACTGGGACGAACAGGTTAACGTTATAACTCTGTAAATTATTCGTATTACTCACTACGCGTGACGATAAAACGCTGATTGTTAATTGATGATCCAACGCGATTAAACGATGAGGCTCAATTCCGATCATCTTTTTTTTTTTCATTGGAAGGAACAGGTTAACTTGGTAACTCTCCCTATAAGAAATGTGCATTACGTCACTACATGTGGCAATCAAACGACCTGGACCAATTCTATTCATTTTTGCTGTTATGGTTCTTACAGGTTAACTTGTTAGGTCCCCTATAAAATTATGCATATTACGTCATTATGCATGATGATTAAACTCTGATTATTGCAATCAAATGACGATCAAACTATCTACAGATGGTGATCAGAAAAGTGGAAACACCTGTAGTTGGCAACACATCAGATGTATGGGTTGGCAGTGGTGTCGTGGCGCCCGCAGCGCCGGACCGCTGGTGGTGATGTGTTAGGTCGGTCTCGATAGTACGTCAGGCGCAGTGGAACAGCAGTGTCCAGTAGCTGCAGCAGATGAAGGTAGTGTAAAATGGGAGACCTCTAAGATTTTCAAAGAGGGCAAATTGTTGGTGCGCGGTTATGTGGAGTGAGTGTGACGGCAGTGGCTACTGTGTTAGGTGTGTCGCGTGGAACAGTGTCGAAGGAGATGACGGCCTACACAACACACGGGAAAACCACATCGGGGAAGCGGAACAGTGGGCGGAAGAAAATCATGAGTGACAGGTCACGCCGGGTATTAAAGCGAATTGTCACGCAGAACCGTCGTGCCACTCCGGAGCAAGTGACGGAGGAACTCAATCAGCACCTCCCCCACCTTGTTTCGACAATCACAGTCCGCCGCGAATTACATGACATGAACTAACGGGGTCGTGTTGCACGGGCCAAACCGCTCATCAGGACCATAACGCTTTCGAACGCCGCAAATGGTGCCGCGACCATGCAACTTGGACCGTTGAGGACTGGAAACGTGTGATATGGTCGGATGAGTCATCCTTCACCCTATTCCCAACCACGGGCCGTGTTTATGTGTGGAGAACGCCCAAAGAAGCTTATGATCTGCAGTGTCTCCGCCCAATTGTGAAACATTGCGGCGGCTCGGTGATGCTGTGGGCCGCAATATCATGGTTTTCATTGGGTCCTGTGGTCACAGTTAGCGGCCGAATCACTGCCAACGATTATGTCGCAATTTTAGGAGACCACTTGCATCCTATGGTCCGGATGTTGTTCCCGGACAATGACGCCATCTTCTAGGATGATAATGCACCCATTCACACAGCTGGCGTTGTTGCAGCGTAGTATGAGGAACATCGGGATGAAGTTTAGCACCTTCCCTGCCCGCCTAATCCTCTGATTTCAACATAATTGAACATCTGTGGTCCGTCTTGGAAACACGACTCCGGCGACGATTTTCACCTCCATCCTCTCTCACAGAACTGGCCGATGCCCTGCACGAGGAACGGTGTAAAATTCCACTTGCTACCATTCACGACCTCTATGCCTCCATCCCACGTCGCATCAAGGCTGTTCTGAAGGCAAAAGGTGGCCCGACACCATATTGATCTGGTAAGTTGCAATTTCGTTCAGGTGTTTCCATTTTTTTGATCACCATCTGTATACTGGTCTCCATGCTTCCATGAAGTGGCTAACAGATTGACTTGTTGGCAAATAGTCACAACAAATTATTGTTAATTGAACTAAATAGTACAGTATAAGTAGGAATATTGTTCTTCTTGGTCAGCAACTACTACTTCTTAAAAAATAAAAAAAAATAAATAAAAAGAATAAAAACAGAAAGAGAATTTTCTGCTGTTGTGCAACAAGCTCAATTTCTTCTGGCGCTTTAATACTTTTTGGTTTTTAGTTCAGAGATTTGCCTCAATGAAGTACTGTAGCCGTCAGAAACTGAATCACTGGTTCCTTCTGAATGGGAAAAAGGACCTGGGTTCGAATATCGGTCCAATGTGTACATGTTGGAAACAGAATATTGGCATATGCCAGAAATGGCACACTATGTGGTAAATAGCTAAAACTATCACAGCAACATTCGCGTGGTAGAACTGGAAAGAAAACTATATATATATATATATATATATAAATCAGTCAGGATTGTCTTCTATGAGATTAGAACCTGAAGACGCCAGTTTAAACTTTCTGACGCTAATGGGACATGTGCTGTTCTATGATTATACTCGTAACTGATTACAAATCAGTTCAATCAACTGTGGCTTAGATCCTTCCAATCAAAAAGCAAATTTCTAAGTAACCGTTGTGCGGTACATTCTGTCTTTGGTACGGTATATCATAAAATTTGTCTTTACTCTCTATGGCTAATTACCTGGGAGGAGGTATGTGATAATTTGGGCTCTACGTATTGTAGTGTGGGAATGGTCATCCTTTCCCAGTCGTAACTATTTGTACCGTTTAAAAAGTCTTATTGAACAGATGCCATATACCAAATTTAAACTAAATCGATCAGTAATAAAATGTTGATCGGGTTTTATCTGACCGATTCCCAAAGTGTACTTACCCTACGAAAGTCTTTTCGCCGCCACAAGTTGTGCTCTATCGGACTATCAGTAGCCTATTCTGGTCTACCACCCGACATCAAATCTCCACTCTAGAAATTCGTTGTAACATAGGCATAAGGACTCCGTTCTATTATTTCCTGCAGGTTTTCCATAGGTCAATGTGGGTGATGTGTAGACGTTTGAACATTCCAAATATACAGAAATCCTTTGGGCTACTAACGCCAGAACTTTGACAGGAATGTCATAAAAGGCAAAAATCCTGTTCATGATAAAACCCGAAGGGGTGTGTGGGAACTTTATAAATGTGGATCTTCACCTGATTTTTATTGGATACTTACAGATCAGGAATATCTTGGT
Organism: Thermobia domestica; assembly: GCF_964235325.1. NCBI lineage: Eukaryota > Metazoa > Arthropoda > Insecta > Zygentoma > Lepismatidae > Thermobia > Thermobia domestica. The sequence continues at coordinate 94,086,906 of NC_137464.1, forward strand.
GTCAAGAAGAATTCTTGGAAGTAGGTAGCAGTCACCTTCACGTTTTTGTCTACCTTACCTGTCCAACTTCCCCCGTTAACCATATTCGTCAAAAATCGTGACTTGCTGCGGGAAACTTTCTCGACATTGGCTATAAAATCGGTATGTAATTTGTGAGAGTATCATGGTACGTATCTGGCTAAATGTTACCATTACTCGTTAGATAAATGAAGGTCTCGTCCAATGGGACAACCACCTTTCATTCTCCTCCTACCCAAGTGTCTTTTCTACAGTTTACAGCGGTTTATCTTACGTTGAGCAATGTGAGACGGGAGGAGGTTGTGGCTGACATTGGACTGAATCTGATTTAATCTCTGAACCATGTTACATTAAGGTGGTGGATTCTCCTGGTCTGCCAGTCGATGAATTTAACGAAGCATATGCGAAACTTTCGCTAGTAACCTCTAATAGCACCTCCCACATGCTTATTTAACCAATTCTTCCAACATCATTCACTTGTTTTAATAATTTGTCTTCTTTGACCTAAAGGGCATAATTGTGGGACGTTAACACTCTGGCACCTGGAAGCTGACACACCAGGCCGGTATTGACACCGGTTTCATGTCCCTTGTCTCAACCACATAAGTGACAGCAGTGTTGCCAATTTGATCGCGTATAAACCGATCAAATTTCTGTATAAGTGGAATGATTAAAACAAGTGTCCAAACTTGCTTCCTATTTCATTATACTTCTAACAACACTAGAGATACAGTACACACTAATAGAGGCCATCGGTGGACGAACATCGTGTGTGTATGGGGGAATGTGGGCCAGTGGTAGAATGCTTACCTCTGGTCCGTGGGGTCCCCGATTTGATCTCCGGCCAAGTAAGTTTGTGGTGGATAACATTGTGTCCGTGGGTTTTCTCAGGGAACTCCTCTTTCCTCTCACACTTTCATTCCACTATTTCTTCCAATCATCATTCACTCGCCTTAATCATCGTCTCCCTTATCCTAAAGGAGGACATAATCGTGGAACATTATACTGGAAGATTTCATTTTTACACCACATGCGTGGGTTTTCTCGGGATTTTCCCGTTTTCCTCCACTTTTTGCGTTCCACCATTTCCTTCATTAATATACCATCTACTTTAGCCTCGGTGCATAATCATGGGACATTAAACTATAATTCTCATTTTATTTCATTTCAAAGAGGTTTTCACACGAATTTGTTTAATATTTCGCAAATTTCTATGATGAAGACGTATTCGCCCCTTTAAAAATTGACTACTTAAATCGCAATTTAAGAAATAGGGTAAACCTCACACAAGCATATTATATTTAGTCGTATTTTTGTTCCGAAAGTTATCTTGAAGCAATAATAATAATAATAATAATAATAGTAATAATAATAATAATAATAATAATGAAACGTTAAGGTCAAGTAAACTTACATATTGATTAAATGATCTAAAAAAAAGGACTGACCTTGGTCTCACTCTAAATAGTAGCCTAATTGCAATGGGAATTTTCCCCTTTGGGAGAATATTGATCAAAACATTGATATAAAAATTTTCCGTTACATTTGAAAGCTCATTTACTAACTTGAACTTTGCACAATCAGAAACATTATAATCCTTATTGCAAAAAAGAATGAAAAATAAATAAATAAAATGAAGCCATAAAGCCAAAAAGTGAAGAATATTCTAGCATGATTAAAAATAATTATCTATAGCATAATCTGCGTTTCAAGGTGGACTATGGGCTGTGATTGAATTGGAGTGGTATTGTATACCGGTACTAATTTAAGATTCTAAAAGTCTAACCAGCTGTAAAAAAAAATTAAAATTAAGCGATATTATATTGTAGTATATACTAGATTGAAGTATTAAGACTGATCTATGCCTTAATTCTTAGAATTAAGGGTTTGTTTTCATCACCGAGGCTAAATGAGACGTGCACCTACAGTTTAAGGTAGAATCCAAACTATCGTAGTGCGGTCAAATTTCAGAGCTCTCTTACAATAAATCGAATCCGGGAACTCATGCACAAACGGCGGCCGCGTTAACAACTAGACCAGTTCGTGTTCGGAAGTCTTAGGAAGATATGAGTATATTGGTAATTGTTAACTTCCTATTTAACCAGTGATTAAGGAACTTCCTGCCACTCACAAGGAGGATGTCCGAAGTGTAAATCTCAGATTTCAAAAACGTTTGTGCGTATCGTTAGGGAGGCTCATGGAATAAAAATCGGCACAACAAATTTCGGCGGAACCACTTATTTGGGTGGGGCAGTGCCTCATTTGCAATTTTCGGCTTTCATATTAAAAATCGGCCTTTTGATTGAAAATTGACTTATTGTTGTCGACAATCATTGTCATTCGTCTTCATTTGCGTAATGGTTCTTCAACTGTGGGTCGGGGATCCTTGTGTAGGGGGAGAGGGGCTCTGTCTCACGAGTGTGAAACGTGTTCTTCCTTCATTTTGACGAGCTGAACTCAAATATGTTTGGGATGCTTAATTACAAGTTGAAAGAGAACTGAAGGGCTTGAAATAGGAGTTTTACGGAATCACTGCCTACTGTATGGATTGTATATTTTACAGAAATGAAACACTCATCCGAAATGAGTAGCAAAAACGATATTACGATGTAGGTGATATCATATTCACATTAAATTCTGTTAACATTTGGTATTTTGTAATTAACATTTAGAAAATATGTACCTGCAGAACCTTTTGATAAGCGTACTAGAAAGTCCGTTAGTTACTTCGTGACTAATACTTCGTGTAGATATAGTATAGGGAACGTAACGAAGATACAAAATACGAAAGAAAACTGCAGAGAAGTCAGCTAATCCAATGACTTTGGATTACCTAGGATGCGGGAGCGAGGACCCCTCTCCACTTGCTTACCCAACTGCTGCTTGAACGAAGCCTCTCTGATCATTAGCAATGCATAAACTAATTTAGACATGGACAAACTTTGTGTATTCATTTATTTGGTACTTATGAAATTTTAAAATTACAAAATTAGTATTCAAAAATAGAGCACAATTAATTCTATATTGTTGTGCAGACAAAAGTAAAAAGTGGCCCATTCGGGGTAAGCAGCTGCTAAAACAACGAAAAGGTTGCATGCACAACGTTAAATGCACGCACAGTTCATTTGACGCTGTTTAAACCATGGACAGACAATGACATCGTGTAACCTCCATTGTATGCATATACACAGCACGTTGTGAGGCGAAATGGAAGCATTGTCTAAAACTCAGCGGATTACTCCTAACCTACCGATATGGCAATGCTGCCACCTAGTGAGAGTATATATGAAACACAACTCTTTCAACTATCAAACGTGCCGGCATTCGGCAACGAAGGAAACTGCGGTACAATAATCAGTCTCAGTCTTTGTTGATCAGCCCTCGTATTTCGATTTATTTCAATTTGAAAATGCGTTCCGCCCGTGACGGTAGGCATGCCACTGATGAGAAAGTTTGTGTACATTGATTATTCCTGATAGAAAATGATTCTCTGTTTGTTAAAATAACGTTTTCTAAGCATAAACATTACTTACTTAAATAGAAGATTATCTACAGGGTGTTTCAAAACAGCACCGACAACCTTTGAGAGGTGATTCCTGACACCAAGATAAGACAAAAAGTATACACCAACCTAGGTGCACAAATGCTTCCTTTCGGAGTTACTGGCTACCGAAAACACGAAAAAATGAACTTTAAAGGTCCATAGCTCCAAAAGTATGGAACTTACCGTAGTCGCGTCAAGATTTCACTTAGGAACTATATGTGCCCTATCCAAATACCTAAGTTTCAGAATCCTCCGATAGTTCCGCAACAATTTTTATAGAGGTACGTGGTGAATACTTCATATTATATGCCCGTAGCCAAACTCCCTCTATAAAAATTGTTGTATGAATACAGCAGGATTCTGAAATATGTATTTTTGTATAGTGCATGTATTAGTTCCTAAGTGAAGTCTTGACCCGACCCGACTAGGTCCCATAGTTTTGGAGCTATGGACCTTTAAATTTCATTTTTTCATGTTTTCGGCAGCCTATAACTTCGAAAGAAAGGATTTGTGCACCCAGGTTGGTCTATACTTTTTGTCTTATTTTGGTGTCAGGAATCACTTCCCAAACGTTGTCGTTGTTTTGAAACACCCTGTATTACTGTCAGTATGATGTTTTAACAAAAAAAAATAAAAATAAAAATAAATAAATAAGTGTGATATGAATATTATAATTTGCGTTACATTTTTGTTGGCTTCAAGGGAGCAGTGGATGGGATTGGAGGACGTACAAAAAATGCAGTACGGAACTTTGTAAAACAAAGGAAAGTAATTATAGAATGTGCTGCTGATTTCATAGCAGCTGCAACTTCTTTTACTTCAAAATTTATCTGTTTTACTATTATCATTAGCAGAAATTGACGAAAACAGAGAAGTTTTGAATGAAAGATGGAAAAGTGCTCTGTCAACTGAATGTTTCCAATCAAAACACTTTTTTCTGGGATTTGACAGCGAAAATTTATCCTTGGTCGAACTTTTAAATCAGAACTTCATCTGTGTAAAGTCTTCGAACTCCTAACAGACGTTTGTTTAGATTCTGAAAATAATGATTCCGAAAGCTATGAAGCTTACCCTGAGCGACAACGTAGGTTTGGATGGTAACAAGGCTTGTGTTAGGCCAGCTGTTGAAGATAGAACACACGGAACAGTTTTGTTGATGGAATTTTTCTCTAGCAGGAAGAAAAAGAGAACGTACAGGCATGTAGCCATCGCACAAAGCCCAGTGGAATCGCACAGGGAAATGAATTCTGTCCCCCCCTCCGAAGGTGCTTATCCTAATCATGTCCTAAGATCAAACTCTGTGGAAGTACATTACCTCTTGTGGAAATCCGAGTAGTGGTTGAAACCCCAGTTAGTAATACGCTATGTCCTTTATTAACTCCTGTGTTACATAAAGGCACGTAGCAAAAATCAATTATAACCTCGATAAATGGCCAATTGAATGATGATCAGACACTACTCAAGCATAATCCATTAAGTGAATATTGCATAAATACTAATTGACTAAAGCATTTTTCACAGTCCTTTGCACCTTTCAAAAACAAACCGCGTAACTTGATGTTGTATCACTGCGCGCACGACTATTTGCTGATTGGTGAAGAGGAAATTGTTTAGTCTGTTTCCCGCAATATTTCTGCTGCAGCACGTGCATGTATTTCTGCTACTGCGATGTGCATTACTCGTGTCACTCTCACACCATTGCCGTGATATAGGGCAAAATACCCGATACTATATAATCCCCCCTCCTTTAAGAGCAACTGAACATTGTTATTTTTCTCCAAACTGTAATTATAGATGAAATTACAATGAGTTATGTCAAATTATCAACTGAACGTTAAAGAGATGGCGCTGGTATGTAACAGCAAGCATATTTATCATTATGGGAAATTATTTCTTTTTCATGTATTACCTAAATCATTAAGCATGTCCATGAAAAACAGATGGTACTTTTCTTCCTTTAGTTCAATTTATTGATGTGCTTTCTTAGCATGCGAACGCACAAATACTAACTTCAGTACTACAAAGTAAGTAAATATTCTATGAGAACATGAAAATTAGCTATTATAGGTCTTAATTTTCTTCAAGTGAATTGAACAACGTTGATATCGTTTGATAAAGTATTTGCTTTTCTTCTGCACTTACGGGTTTGCCTTGTTTATGTTTAACAGAATAACTCGGAGCAGCAGGTAACCTACTGGCTTCCTTGGGCGACATCTTTAAATTGTGGCGCGCACTTCTTGTGTTTTGTCATTTGTTGGAACAGTTTTTCCTTACAAATTCGATTTTGGTTCAAGATTTCGATGCCATATAGATACATACTTTGAGTCGAAACCTAAATGTTCTTACTGTGCCTTAACAATACATGAATTACCATAATACATTGCATTTGTTGTGTACTATTTGCTCATGGAAGAATAAACTGTTATTAGTCTCAGTTTCAATGATGCAAACTCATACTTATTTTTCAGTTTTTCACAAAGAATGGTTGTCAAACAGTTGTGTCGTTTCATGAAAATGGGCTAAGAAAATGGAAAAGAGAAATCAAGTGAACTCGCTGTTCTAATTGAAGATAATAAGTTCCTTATAGCATTTCAGATCCTTGTTTGACCTTTCATTACAGATGAGGAAATAGTCAATTAAATAAGAGAGAGAGAGAGGGAGAGAGAGTATGTGTATCAGGGAGATAGAGATAAGTTAAAGAGGATAAAACCTGGTTTAGTGATTCATTACGAAGTAATATGAGGTTAATTTTTTCAGTTATAATTTGTATATCGCCTTTTGAAAATGCGATCAGAATAAATGACCATTTAAAAGATGCAAAAACCGGATATTCGGTGCCAGAAATGAAATAATGTACAAAGGAATCTTCAACAATTAACATTTTTTATAATATTGGATAGGAATGTTCATAACTTTTGAGTCATATTTTTCTGTCTGTAGTGAAATTAAGAGGAGATAATATGTGCATGTTAAATAATATGTCTTTGTTCCTATGTAGAATCTAAAAAGTTTCTTGGAATTTGTTGAATAAGATGTCGATAGGCTCTTCATACTCTCATGACTGATATTAGTTCGTGGCGTAGCTTTCCTGTTAGATATCAAATGAAAGGATAAGTCACGAGGATTCAAAATATATTTTATAGGTATTTTATTACATATAACAAAGGAAATAAAATAATAAATTCTCTATTCAATAAATAAGTAAACTCAGTAGTTTTTTTAACAAAAGAGACACTGACCAAAGCTTAATACCCACTTTATTTTAAATTATAATTTGTTTTTATAATTTATATTATAAATTTAAAATATTTATTATTTTAATATTTTTAATATTAAATAAAATTAAAATAGACAAATTATAATTTAAAATAAAGTGGGTATTAAGCTTTGGTCAGTGTCTCTTTTGTTAAAATAATCAATCCAAAGCCATGAATAGTCTTACTATCAGTAGTTTTCAAGTTCTTGCAGAATGAACAATTGCTTATTCCAAACACTCGCTCGCCTATAATGGAAACGTACAAGGAGCTCAATTTTCAAATGAAATGAAATGAAATTTTTCGAGTTTTACGTCCCACGATTATGCAGGCTAGGCTAAAGGAGACGGTGATGATGAAAACATGAATGAAATGTTGGAATGAAGAAAGTGGGAGGAAACTGAAGGACCCAGAGGAAACCCACGCACACGGTGTTTGTCTACCACAAGGTTTACTTGGCGCAAACTGGGATTGAACCAGGAACCCCATGTGCCAGAGGTGAACGCTCTACCACTGAGCCACCGCGGCCCCCCAAGAGCTCAATTTTGAAAAGAAGTTGTGAGTACAACTGTACATGTTTCTAGGTCTGATAATTAACTTCTTTGTGGCTATATGACCCGCGTACTCGTCGTCGGGCGGGAGACCCGCGTTCGATTTCCGGAGGAAGTTCATGTAGTTCGGATCACTCGTTCGGCTGTAGGTCCAAATCTCATATAACCTTGGGTTGAAGGTGTCTATAAACTTTAATCCATCCAACCAACCATAGATCTGCTAGTAGGAATATTAAGTCATCATGTAATAGTGGCTCTTAATCCTAACATTTTAGGTAGATTCTCAGCTAGAGGAAACGTTAGGAGTGGGGATAGTAAGTTTTAGTTGTAATTTACACTGCTAGAAGAAATTTAACGTTCTGCCCTTCTTTCTTCTGGTGCGTGTCTGCGTTTACATAGTAGTTGTAAGATTCAGGAGAGCAGTGCGTACGCCACTGCAAACGAGAGAAAATGGTTCCTGATTCTTTTATCACAAGCCCATGCCATTTCATTTTTAATCTCATTGTTTTTCCCCATTCAGTTTGTTCATTTCTTAGCACAAAATTACATATAACATATTTTGTTTAATTAGTTGGCAACATTTGTGCACTGCAGTCTGCATTGTTTACAAGGGGTGCAAAGCTTCGTGAAAATCAGAATAGAACAATGCATTTTTATACATGTACTTTTCTTACACGAACTTACATCCTCCTAAATTAAACTCTGGATATACCATAATGTGTAGGATTTGGTTCTGTCCACAGGGAATTCTAACCCTTAACTAAAGAAGCTAGGTGTACCTACTAAACTTTAAAACTGGAAAAAATGGGGCCGTTGCCACAGAAACCACCGTTTCCATAACAACGAATCCTGTCACCGCTCGTCAATCTAAAACTGATTGAAAAAAACAAAAAAAAAGAATCTGCAACAAAAGTGATGCACAGAATAAGTCGTGAGTGGGAACCCTTCACCCCTGGTGGGGATGTTCATGAAGCTATCAGCTTATGCCTAATTATATTGGAATATAATTTCCAATTCTTAATTTCGAAACATACTAGGTTCGATCGAAACGAGAAAACTTTTTATCGGACTTCTAAAGAAAATAAAATGAAATAAATAAATACATGACCGTGTTTATTACATATAGAATTCCCAGTCACGACCCCCCTTTCAGTTTTATTAAAAAAAGAAATTAGAAGAAGGAGAAGAAGATGAAGAAAAGAAAAAGAAGATAGAAGAGGAAAGATGTAAAGTAAGAAGGTGATAAAGGGGAAGCTGTTACTAGATATTTTGAAGAATATGGTAAAGGAAAGTGAATAATTATCTAATTGTGATCATTTCCAATAACTATTGGGTAAATGTCTGGTATCAGGGTGATCAAAGGTAGACACATGTTAACCCATACATCCCCGATGTAGATCCATTTGACCCCAACTACCGAATTATCCCAATCTAGCTCGGAGATAGATGAGAAAGTTTAATTTTACCGTTTATTCAATATTTCCAGAAGTTTTAGACTAATATTCAATATTTGAAAAATGAACGACGAAGTTGATGGCATGTTAGAAACGACCACAGAAAAAAAAAAAAAAATCAGAGTATCACATATTTGCCGAAGATTTTTGACTTACACAGTTCTTTCATGATGATCATTCGTTCAGGCTACTTCAGTCCTTTTTACTTCCTTCATAGAGCCAACTTAAGTTAGTATTAACATTCAATGAGTTCAATTGATAACTACCAATAATTATAATAAGTCACACATATATGACAAGATAATTGGTGCACTTAATACTAAACCTACATTTCACTCACACACACATTCATACAGGACAATGTATACTTCGGGTTGTATTTGGTTGAATTAAACTAACCTAACTACATTGCTATAGACATTTATTACATTTCAATAGAAGAAGATTTAGTTTGACATAACAGAAAAAATTTAATACACGAAAAGAATGTTTCATAAACATGCACAAAAATTCGCTACTTTCAACAAGATCAAATAACACATTTCTCTTTATATATATATATATTAAAAGTTGGATTACATAAAAAAAAATTAAACCAAAGACAAGACAAGAAAGAAAAAAAAAAATTCACGGGTCAATATATATTTAGAATTCAGTGCAATGAATACATATCATTGCAGGCAAAGAGAAAAATAATTGGTTAATCATTTAAAAAAAAAACACTTTAGTAATATTTTATTGAGTCTTTGTCTCAATAGGAGACATATCGACAGTTTTATGAGTCTTTGTTCTCACTTCGATAATAGCTTCTTTTTCCAACTCTCTTTACGCACCGTGATTTGTGTCCATGAGAGTATTTACTTATTTTTTGTTTCAACTATAGACAAATAATTGCTTCATATCATATATATGTTTATATTCTTCATTTCGTCACTCAACGCACTTGATCTAAAATTTCAAAGTTTGGTAATATTAAAGAAAAATTATTAAATCCAGTCACAGATATTGGGAACATATTTCCATATTCCGGTATTCACATTAACTTATTAAACAGATTTCAGTTCGTTGAATTTAAGATCACTAATTTTTTCCTAGTATAGATCTTGTAGTCAAAAAATTCTAGATACTGAATAGTTTGGTTTCCGATCGTAGGGGAAGGATTTGTTTCATGGTTTACTGATGGAAAAAGTCGTTGGAGGGGCGCACTGTTTCGTAGGTTGCTAATTTCACTCGCAAAGTAAATTTGGGTAAGGATTAGGGTTATTCTTATTTATCTTACGACCCGCTACTTGTTTTATTCACATGCAGTATTTAACATTATATTCCACTTTAATAGTTACAGAAATTAATAACAACTCAACAAAAAGTAATTTATGACAATTTACGCGGTAATACTATATATCACAAAAAGTTGGTTAATACCGGGTGTCAAAAATCTATGGCAACCTAACAAGACCAGGGTAAATATCGAGCCCATTACATACATACTCGCATATATATATATGTATTCATATTAATCAATACAATAACTTTCACTTTAATATCTATCTTAATATTTCGTCGACGTTTAAATTCTACATAACCGTTCATATTCGACAAGTATTCATATTTTATAAATATTTATATTTTATTGGCTCAAAGACAAAAACAAAAACCCTGACTATCAAAAATTCACTTTTTTTTCCTTCATAAGGTTGCAACATTGTATTTCATATGAATAAACCCGATAATCAATAATCATTTTCAATTTACTAAAGATCCGCGTATATAAAAAAAAAAATAGTTGGTGTTATTTAATAAGTTAACATAAGAGGTGGAAAATGCAACAAATAGAGCAGGCACGTAGCTTTTAAAACTATGTAAGTACATATATAGATGTATATACAAAAAAAAAATCAATGTTATTCGAAACTAGTGGGCCCAAACTATTAATACATACACACTATATGACCAATCAATAGAAATAAAAACCAGAAATCAGTAATCAATTGATATAAGTTGTATGATCAATGAATAACAAAGGTTTCTAGGAATCTGAAAGCATAGTGTACCTTCCCGTCAGTTTCTCCCGTGGTGGAATGAATATCGCGAAAATGGTCCTGAGTTGTGCTGCAATACCTCCACGAATTACATCCCTCGATGTCTCAATTAGTACATACGATCGAAATAAGTGAAATGAATATTGTATGTTTTATGAGTTTCAGAAACCGGGGGGGGGGGAGGTTGAAAAATTTAAAAAAAACTTGAAGAAATGAAGACAGAGAGAGAGATAGAGAAGAAGGAAGACGAAGAATAGGGGCGCCAAAGACTTAAGTGAGAAATAACTAACGCTACAAAGTTAGAAGTCGAATTTCGCTCTCAACAAAAATCCATAGCCAAAATATTCTTAACATGCCAAAAAAGGGTTCGGCTTACCAAATAAATAGCCGATAAAACTGTCTGCGAAGATGAGACAAGTCTGTGTCCACAATGGGATTTTCGGAAAGACAAAGGCTTTAGGGAAATCCCACCACTCACCGTATCCGGTCAACACCCTTGCAGACCCCGAAATCCTCCGGAAGGTTAGAGACGGCGTTAATTTAGGATTTCAAAAGAAAAAAAAAATCATCCGACCTCTTGGAAACTAGAAGATTCCAGGATAGTAATGAAATTAGAGTAATAGTTAAGATATCCCTAATTAGTGATTTGCCAAAATAAAAAAAAAATTAAATAAACTGAATTTTGGATCGGTGATTTCAATAACCAAATTTCACCGATAGCTACCCTGCGCAGACACGCCACAGTCTGGGATGTCGTTAATTTCCCTCATCTAATTAAACTAAGAAAAGAAATGAAAATACTTAAAGGGACTAGGGGTCGACATCCGGGTACGCTATCCATGAATATTAATTTAGTAGCAGTTAATTTAATCGGATAGTCCGAACTGAGTTATATGAACACTGCACAATAAATAAATAAGGTAAGCAACAAAAAAAAATCTCGGAGAGGCAATGAATGCTAAAGGTACAAATGACCGAAACCTGTACTTTTCGATGATCACAGGATATAGCAGTTGGTTTTCTTAATTATCATTTCTGTCAACCTTTAGAAGTAATTCCCACATGATGCTACTCTATCTATTGAAAGGCTTAAGATCTGGGGCTGTTATTATGAGGTACATAAATGCAAAGTAACACACAATTCCCAACTATAATTTACATCCAAGTAGCAAACTCGGTTGGATGAATGCACTGGTGTGGAAGTCAAAACGCGAGAGATTTTTTTTTTTCTTCGTAAACATATTCATATTTTCACTATATAAAATTCACTAGGCCTATCCATTTAAATATAGGGGTCATCATCTCATTCGTATTATATATCATATTATTAACATATCATTACATTCATTCATTATCTACTAATTTTCACACGAAGTAATATTTTATAAACACCCTATTTCGTACATTTTACACGCAGGCCATACACATATTTACATTACGCAGTAATAAATATATATATATAACTATCACAATCTATCACGCTCAAACCACCACACGATCACATTCATCGAACCACGTACTCTTTATTTCGAAGCACCCAAATTGTATTTACCTTGCAGGTTTAAAAAAAAAATCATACATGTATTTACGGAAAGTTAAATTGTCAACGATTAATCTATTTCTGATTTGTTGATAAAACTGAAGCAACAATGGAATTTTCTACAGCCACGGGAAAAGAGAATTTAATATTACATTTTTAAACAAATAATAACAGCATATGGGCTTTACTTCTATTAAGAAAATAGGTGTTCTTTATTTCAACGGATTATTCATTAACTACTGGACCTAGCCAGCTGAAATTTTCAGTACAGTAAGATCTCATGCTATTTTATACGAAGGTATACTCATCCGAACCGAAAACCATGTCCACGGGAAGTAATTTGAGAATAAATGTCCAAAATCAAACAATCTAAATCACTAAGTCATGCGATGTCGTACTGTCAACAAACAATTGACTACCGAAAACTGACGCTATGGCGCTGTAGTGGAGGCATAATTTACCGTGTACTGAAATGTATACTTGTACTCATTAATCAGAAATTTAATATTTACTCCGGTTTATTTATGTTAGAAAAATGGTACTAAATTAAAGCATATTTATACACTGTCCAAATCGAAAATTCACACACTCACACAAAACTACTAACTACATACACCACTGTTAGTACTATACATAAAGACAACTAACTAAACTAAACATGCACCATTTAGTTACATGCATGTTGACAAAATAAATACTCCCTTCTGATATATACCGTCGGCTCTATTTAATTTAGAGGGGGCAAAATGAGAAAGGTAAACACTAGGTCCAATTGACCTGACCAATTGTTTACATAATGATTGCCAAAAATTGATGCCCTGGGGGCACCTTAACGAGGTTTGTGGAGGGACCCTTCCCCTGAAAGGGGAAAAGGCCCTAAAACGAACAATAACTAACCCATTCCCCCGCTAGAACTGGTTCAATTTGGAAAAGGGGATAGGAGCCCTTTTAAGCTAACTTAAGCTGCCATTATGATTATTCACTTTACAACCATCAAACCTACGTACATGCGATTACTGAATAAATAATAAAAAGTCACTTCTACTTAATACACGAACAACATGCACTAACAGGTCGTAATTTCCCTAATCCCTACTTGAGTTTGAGAAAAAAAAAAAGTAAAGTCACTCTTTCACTGTTGTCTATTCTCGATAGGCAGCAAACATGGCTTCCTAGTAAACAGAACTGGAATTTGTTATTTCACTGAATTGCAGCTTCTTTACCAAAATTCGTGGATTTTCCGGGCTCCTATTCCGTTGTAAATCTTTAACTATTGTATTACATTATGTGTTACCTTAGTTGTCCTTTGAAATTGGAATTCTTCCCGAAAAATATATAGCACAAAATTCACAGGCTGCTCCTGCTAGGGTGTCTTCGATTGTTCTGATAATATTGCGCCGAAAAAGCCAGAGGTAGGAGAATTCCTCCAATAGGAACGAAAACTTTAGCCGCGGAAATTACAAAGCAAATAGAAATTTGGCAAATCCAGATATAACCGGATCTGAAAGTGACTATGGACTAGTGAGAGGGGGTGAGGGAAAGATTAGGTACCTGGCCAAAATCTACATTGGTCTGAAATTAAGGAAATTTATATCCAATAACGGAACTATGTTTCGGTATGACGTCAGAATGGTAAACCTTGTAACTATTCAAATTATATATCCGGAAATGGGATTTACACTTAATCAAAATATAAATAAATATATTATACAGTGGGAATATGGTTACTAATGAAACCTTTGGGTTCATTATATTTAATTCGAAGTAAAGAGAGTAAATAAATTATGTAACTAAACCGAAATTGAATTAAAAAAAATTACTAGGTACAGGGTGCGTAAAAAAAATTGCCATTACTTTCAACTGTAATGGTACATTACAGTTTTCCCCGGCCCATTAACAAAATTTTGTTAGAATAACAAAATTTTGCTAATTGGGAATACTAACTAATGATGCTTGTTAAGTTAACACACTCATTTATCCCATTCAAACGTTACCAGTCACTCTAGGACAGTGTATTATATCTACTTGGGGTATTGCGCAAGTAATTCACTACGTTTATCTTCTGTACAATTGAAAATCTTTAAATTTCGAAAATTGTGAGTTCCGATACTTTCACCTTTGAGATTATACAAAACAGCGCAGTTTTTTAATAATTTTTTCACGATAAACGGGCCAGTGAAAATTTTCATCCATTTGGCGGATTCCTGCTTTATTATTGACGATAGATTGTGTAATTTCAGCATTACTAGTTGACCTTCTTCCAGAGTAACAGAATGTGTTGACCGTTTACTAGAATTTCGTGAATTTATATCTATCTCCGTAAATTTAAACCTATTTTCAACGGAATCTAATTGTTTTGGCCATGGGAACACCTTCCGGTAGTTGTCAACAGCAGAGTAACTCAGAAAGCGTTCCGCCGGCGTGCAACCAATACTTGAGCAATAAGAATTATTAAGAAGGTCCTGTATTTTTACAAGATATCTATACCAGGTGGTTTGATCTTCATTACACCATAACCGAACTAACCTATTGAGCTCTTTATGGCTGCGCTCTGTTATGCTGTTACCCTGAGGAGAATAGCTAGCTGTTTTCTTGTGTTTAATTTTATACTTAGCACAGAAATCCTGCCACAGTTTGGACTGGAACTGTGGGCCCCTGTCGCTTAAGAATTCTTGAGGATATGGTAAAAGGTGAAAATATCTTCTCTCTAGTACCGTTATTATTTCTTTGGTATGAGCTTTTCTGAGCGGAAGAAAAGTAACAAAACGAGAGTAAATATCTATTAATGATAAAATATAATAGTATCCCTGGCTAGGTGGTAATTTCCCAATAAGGTCCACCCCCAGAGTCTCATGGGGTACATTTGCTCTTATGTGATATTCTTGCTGAGCTATGGTTCGGTTTGCGAACTTTGTTTCCGCACATTGGATACAGTTTCGGATGAAATTTTTTATGGTAGATTTTTGATTTTTCCAATAAAAGATTGCGCGACAAAAGCGATAACATTTTTGAACTCCAAAATGACCTGTGGAGTGAACAATACTGATAATTTGGTGAATACAAGCCTGAGGTATTACTAAAAGCCATTTTTGAACTCGCAACGGTTTTATGTACATTAACCCACAATGTATTGCGATTCTATTCTGATTACCACTATTTTCAAATTGCCTTAAGAACGTTTGACATAATTCATCAGTTTCTTGATTTTTCTTGATATGATTTAAATCAATGTCAGCATATTGTGTTTTCGTTAGGAAATGCACATAATGGGTTTCGGGTTCAAGCAATACCTCAGGCGGGTACCTACTAAGTGTATCGGCGATAATGTTCTCGCGGCCTGGACAGTGCTGAAATGTTAAATCAAATTTCTGTAATTTAAGTAGGATCCTGGTGGTTCTTGGTTCAAGGTTCTTCTGAGTGAAAGCATGAGTAACTGCTGCATTGTCGGTATGAACATGCGTGATACGACCCATAATATGTTGTTCAAAGTGCTCACATAGGAACAGAACGGACAGTAGTTCCAACTGAGAGATCGACAGAGACAATTCGTAAGGCTTTACCCGTCGACTAGCATATCCGATGACATTAGGATCTTCTTGACCTGCTGGATATTGTGCAAGATAGCCAGCCAGATTTTCCATACACGCATCACTGTGTATGTGAAATGGCAAGGAGAAATCTGGCTGACTTAGAGCAGGCGGATTGCTAATAAGCTCTCTTAACTTATGGAAAGTTTCCAATGTTTCATCGTTCCATGTGAATTTTTGATCCTTTTTTAGTAGTTGATATAATTTAGCGGTAAGTCCAGAAAAGTTTGGTACGAACTTTCTCCTCCACCCTATGAGGCCTAGGAACTTTTGTAATGCCTTCTTTGATTTCGGAACCGGAAAACAACGAATGGGTTCGTTTAATTTAGGATCGACCCTTATCGTTTTGCCACTAATGATATGACCTAAAAATTTTATCTCCCGTGCGAAGAACTTACATTTTTGAAAATTTAAGGAAAAATTTGCCCTCTTGAAAATTTCAAAAGTTCTTTCTAAATGAGATAAGTGTTCTTCTTCCGTGACCGATTTTACCATAACATCATCAAGGTATAAAACTACAAAAGAACGAGTTGAGTCGTTGAAAAAATTAGTCATAACGGATTGAAAAACAGCAGGACTGCTCTTCAATCCCTGTGGCAAAACGGTAAGGCAATACTGCCTTCCTTTATACACAAAGCTAGTACATTGATATGATTCTTTGTGTAAACTGATCCCATAATAGGCACTAGACGCATCAAAAGATGAGAACCAAGTGGCTTGTGAAACACGATGTAATAAATCGTCTATTGGTTCAACCTGTGCTTGTGGAGAAATAATTTTTGAGTTGGTAGCCCTGAGGTCCAAAACGGGACGTACGCCCCCAGAGGCCTTTCTGACAACATGAATAGGATTTCTGTATGGGGACATCTGTTCTATAGCAATTCCTAACCGTAACCATTTATTTAATTCGGCCTCAAACTCGGGTTGCATTGCTTGTGGGACAGAATAGCAAGGTCCTACAACTGGTTCGTTATCTTTTAGTTGAATTTTGTATGGAGGCGCATTAACACGACGTGGGTACTCGGAGAAGAGAGATCTGTACTGTAATAATAGTTTACGGAGACCTGATCTAATTGGTGGTGGTAAGTCATCCCGAGTAGTAATGTAAGTGTCGATGTCTTGTGGAGAGACATTGCATTCGGCATTCAGGAATGGATCCAGCTGATCGTCCCTGTTAACCTCTCCTCCATTGAGAGGTGTCACTGCACAGGCAGCTTGACAGATAAACCTGGGGTCAAGCATGGGCTGATCCATCACTGGCCGCCCTGACTCACCGATTGCAATCTCTCTTTCCGGTATTCCCACTAACATTACATTTGGTTTATTAGTTGAAACAGTAACTGCATTCCCGAGACTATCTTTCATACGAATTTCTTTCTTTTCACGGTCGATGATACAATGGAACTTATCTAAGAATGGGCAACCCAAGATTAAATCCGTTCGCAAGTACTTAATAACAAAAATAGCTATTTCAAAAATATGGTCTTGAATATTAAGATTGAAATTTTGAACCCCTTGAACTGAAAAACTTTCCTTCCCAGCAAATGCACCCAGTGTAAGACCCGTGTACGGCCTTAATTTTGCAGAAGGGAAGCGCTGTTTCAATCTTCTCCACACCTCCCAGTCCATTAGGCAGAGCTCCGAACCACTATCAATGGTAGCAACAAGTTCAACGCCACCGATACTTCCTTTTAGGCTGGGAGATGCCGAGAAATAACGTTCTTCCCCCACCGCAAATGGCTCTTCATCGATTACGAATTTTATTATAAATTCTAAGGAATTCGGTGAGGGGTATTCTTGTATCTGAAACTCGGATTTACTATTATTAGGATATTGCATTTTGTAGTTAATGGGGTGTATGTACCCGCAGTTATCCTCCCCCATTTCATCAGGTAACTGCGGCGTTAGTTTGTCGACTTTACCGCCGTTTCGCGACTATCACTCCCATTTAATATTGTCCTAGGCTCACCGTTACCACGCACTTGCGAAGGGACTGAATTCTGGGGTCGATTTACATTATTGTTACTATTATTGTTATTATTATTCTGACTATTACCGTTCTCCCTTCTTCCGTACGCCCTGTTAAAATTCCTCCTGGTGTTATCGCCCCTACCCAGGTTCGATTCCATGTTGGTACGGTCATAGGGACGATAACTCCGGCGATTGTTGAACATGGGCCGATTCCTAAATAGTCGCCGGCCATTATTGTTGTTTTCTGAGCCATACCCACTAGGATAACGAGATCCAGCTTGGGTATAACTCAGGAAATCTGTCTGGCAACTTGCCGTTACTTTCGTCTTCGTCGGTTTTAGAATTTTTGCCTGTCGGGCGAAGTATCGTTTTGGTGGACCACCAACTTCCTTGCCGCACAAGGCAGCTAAACGTGAGGTGACTTCTCGCACCGTTTGGCACAAGTGGGACGCTATGGCCCGGGACTCATCGGGTGGAAGAGCGTTAACTATAATATCTACAAGTTCAGCCTGAGAGGGATGTTCAGCTATCTGATAATATAGTTCGATAATTTTCCAAGCATAGTCCAAGAGGGACCCATACTTGGAGCGATCATACCGGAGTGATTGTAAGTTTCTCTTTTGGAGCCGTTCGATGTGCTCATTACAATATTCTTCTTTGAAAAGAATCAAAAAATCACTAAACGTCCGGATTTGGTATTTAACCGAAGCAAACCATGCGCCCGAAGCGGCGATCAAACATTTTTCAACTATCTGTAGGCGTTCCCCATCAGTAAGTTTATACATGTCTAAATATTGCTGCAGTCTCCGCAGGAAAACTCGAGGTAACCCGTTAGTAATGTTCCCATCGAAAGTGGGAAAACGTTCAATATCCCGGAGGGAAACTTTAGAGCTCATACTATACGGGGCAGGAAAAGAATCCAGTGGAATCAACGCGTTATCCTGAGCAGTTGGGGTTGTCACCGGATTTGCCACCGACGGAGTGGTCACTGAACTGAACGCTCCCATATGACCAAGAGAGGTTTTGTAATTAGTGTTGACCATGTAAGGTTCAAACTTAGGACCCACCACGGTAGTAACCGACGGTCCGGCACATCTCCTTTCCCCTCCTGGCAGCACGCTGTACGATTGTACCATTCCAAAGGTAGAGTGAGCATTTACGCTAGTGACTGTTGTAGTCACAACACTCGACTGCATCGGTACATCGAAATTACTCAACCATGATTTCGAGGTTGGCTGATGCGGGGGGCAATACATTGCTGTGTCCCGTGCATCAGGCAACACTTGACTCTTACCCGGGAGGACATTACTTGTTTCTGGGAAAATTTTCCCTGGAGAATCGCCATCAGGAAAAGGATAGGAGATATCGGACTTGGCGATTTGCAATTTAGTAATATTCCCCTTAATACTGTCTACTTCGGTTTGAATTCGACTAATTCTTTGATCAACCGACTCTAGTTTGGTTTCTATTGATAGGTCGGATATTACAACATTCAATCTACTTATTTCAGCCTGCTGCTGTTCAACTTTTTGTTCGATGTCACCAACTCTTTTGTTTGTACTCTCAAACCTTATATCTATTTCGTTGAATTTCTCATTTGTTTCGTCTCTGAGCTGCTCGGTAGACTGTTGGGCCCGGTATCTAACCTGCTCTAGTTCCGTAGACGTTTGCTCTTTCAATTTGCTCATCGAAGAAGCAAAGTCTAAACAAATCTGGTCAAATTTATTGTTTAATACCTCGAATCGAGCGTCGGTCTCTCGTTTCGAGGTATCAAACTTTTCATTTATTTCACGTCTCATTTCTGCATTCTCACGCCTCAGATCTGCACTATTTTGATCTAACTTCTCGTTTATCTCATTTATCTCACGCCTCATATCTGCACCGTTCTGTTTCAATTCATCAAATTTGTTGTTCATCATTTGCATCATTTGGCGAATTAATGCAGACGTGTCAGACCCTCCAGATGACATTCCTTCCTTCAGGTTTGCCGTCTGATCCTGAGAATCATTGTGATCTCCATTCTTTTCCTCATCGTCGAGGTCAGATATCTCCGCTGGAGATATTTGGCCTCGGTCCTTTTCACAATCCTCACAGTATTTTATTATTTCGCCGGTTTGAACTTTTTCTGCATTTTCAGCAGTATCATCCAAATTGGTGCAAGCAAAGTGGATCCATTTTAGTCCACAACCGGTGCATCTTATTAATCTCCGCGGGGCGCGAGATCTTTTCTCTTTTTCATCTAACGTGCATTGAGTGCACGTGACTTCACATTCGTCCTGTGACAAAACAACTTTTTTATTTGTTGCCATAGCTTTGACACTTTACACTTCACAAAAGACAAGATATATATATCAAAAATACACATATACTATAAAATACTTATTCGCTATCCAGACAAGTATTATTCATAAACTAAAGGACTCCCATTCTCTTTCCTTCCTTGAAACCCTTCTAGCGTTTAGTTCTATTTTAGAAAAATTTTGACACTCCTTCTCTTTTTTCCCCCTTAGAAAAGGAAACAAAAATGACAAAGTAGCCAACGACTCTACTTGTTTCACTTGACTATAAAATTTCTCGTATTAATTTCAATGTTGTAATCAATTCAACATGCCTTCAACCTCACTCTTTGACATTCTTAAAAAAATTTCAAATCTATCGGTCGCCATTTAAATGGAGATCCGTTGCCATGGGAACAAACGTTGCCATGACAAACATTCTTGTCGCGGTTCACCAATTCAAACTAATTGGCATGATAACTGGTATTATTCAATAAACATTTTCAGATCCGTTACCACAGTAAACATGGTTACCATGGCAACAGTCCTGTCACGGTCGCCACTCTAAAACTGGAAAAAATGGGGCCGTTGCCACAGAAACCACCGTTTCCATAACAACGAATCCTGTCACCGCTCGTCAATCTAAAACTGATTGAAAAAAACAAAAAAAAAGAATCTGCAACAAAAGTGATGCACAGAATAAGTCGTGAGTGGGAACCCTTCACCCCTGGTGGGGATGTTCATGAAGCTATCAGCTTATGCCTAATTATATTGGAATATAATTTCCAATTCTTAATTTCGAAACATACTAGGTTCGATCGAAACGAGAAAACTTTTTATCGGACTTCTAAAGAAAATAAAATGAAATAAATAAATACATGACCGTGTTTATTACATATAGAATTCCCAGTCACGACCCCCCTTTCAGTTTTATTAAAAAAAGAAATTAGAAGAAGGAGAAGAAGATGAAGAAAAGAAAAAGAAGATAGAAGAGGAAAGATGTAAAGTAAGAAGGTGATAAAGGGGAAGCTGTTACTAGATATTTTGAGGAATATGGTAAAGGAAAGTGAATAATTATCTAATTGTGATCATTTCCAATAACTATTGGGTAAATGTCTGGTATCAGGGTGATCAAAGGTAGACACATGTTAACCCATACATCCCCGATGTAGATCCATTTGACCCCAACTACCGAATTATCCCAATCTAGCTCGGAGATAGATGAGAAGTTTAATTTTACCGTTTATTCAATATTTCCAGAAGTTTTAGACTAATATTCAATATTTGAAAAATGAACGACGAAGTTGATGGCATGTTAGAAACGACCACAGAAAAAAAAAAAAATCAGAGTATCACATATTTGCCGAAGATTTTTGACTTACACAGTTCTTTCATGATGATCATTCGTTCAGGCTACTTCAGTCCTTTTTACTTCCTTCATAGAGCCAACTTAAGTTAGTATTAACATTCAATGAGTTCAATTGATAACTACCAATAATTATAATAAGTCACACATATATGACAAGATAATTGGTGCACTTAATACTAAACCTACATTTCACTCACACACACATTCATACAGGACAATGTATACTTCGGGTTGTATTTGGTTGAATTAAACTAACCTAACTACATTGCTATAGACATTTATTACATTTCAATAGAAGAAGATTTAGTTTGACATAACAGAAAAAATTTAATACACGAAAAGAATGTTTCATAAACATGCACAAAAATTCGCTACTTTCAACAAGATCAAATAACACATTTCTCTTTATATATATATATATTAAAAGTTGGATTACATAAAAAAAAATTAAACCAAAGACAAGACAAGAAAGAAAAAAAAAATTCACGGGTCAATATATATTTAGAATTCAGTGCAATGAATACATATCATTGCAGGCAAAGAGAAAAATAATTGGTTAATCATTTAAAAAAAAACACTTTAGTAATATTTTATTGAGTCTTTGTCTCAATAGGAGACATATCGACAGTTTTATGAGTCTTTGTTCTCACTTCGATAATAGCTTCTTTTTCCAACTCTCTTTACGCACCGTGATTTGTGTCCATGAGAGTATTTACTTATTTTTTGTTTCAACTATAGACAAATAATTGCTTCATATCATATATATGTTTATATTCTTCATTTCGTCACTCAACGCACTTGATCTAAAATTTCAAAGTTTGGTAATATTAAAGAAAAATTATTAAATCCAGTCACAGATATTGGGAACATATTTCCATATTCCGGTATTCACATTAACTTATTAAACAGATTTCAGTTCGTTGAATTTAAGATCACTAATTTTTTCCTAGTATAGATCTTGTAGTCAAAAAATTCTAGATACTGAATAGTTTGGTTTCCGATCGTAGGGGAAGGATTTGTTTCATGGTTTACTGATGGAAAAAGTCGTTGGAGGGGCGCACTGTTTCGTAGGTTGCTAATTTCACTCGCAAAGTAAATTTGGGTAAGGATTAGGGTTATTCTTATTTATCTTACGACCCGCTACTTGTTTTATTCACATGCAGTATTTAACATTATATTCCACTTTAATAGTTACAGAAATTAATAACAACTCAACAAAAAGTAATTTATGACAATTTACGCGGTAATACTATATATCACAAAAAGTTGGTTAATACCGGGTGTCAAAAATCTATGGCAACCTAACAAGACCAGGGTAAATATCGAGCCCATTACATACATACTCGCATATATATATATGTATTCATATTAATCAATACAATAACTTTCACTTTAATATCTATCTTAATATTTCGTCGACGTTTAAATTCTACATAACCGTTCATATTCGACAAGTATTCATATTTTATAAATATTTATATTTTATTGGCTCAAAGACAAAAACAAAAACCCTGACTATCAAAAATTCACTTTTTTTTCCTTCATAAGGTTGCAACATTGTATTTCATATGAATAAACCCGATAATCAATAATCATTTTCAATTTACTAAAGATCCGCGTATATAAAAAAAAAATAGTTGGTGTTATTTAATAAGTTAACATAAGAGGTGGAAAATGCAACAAATAGAGCAGGCACGTAGCTTTTAAAACTATGTAAGTACATATATAGATGTATATACAAAAAAAAATCAATGTTATTCGAAACTAGTGGGCCCAAACTATTAATACATACACACTATATGACCAATCAATAGAAATAAAAACCAGAAATCAGTAATCAATTGATATAAGTTGTATGATCAATGAATAACAAAGGTTTCTAGGAATCTGAAAGCATAGTGTACCTTCCCGTCAGTTTCTCCCGTGGTGGAATGAATATCGCGAAAATGGTCCTGAGTTGTGCTGCAATACCTCCACGAATTACATCCCTCGATGTCTCAATTAGTACATACGATCGAAATAAGTGAAATGAATATTGTATGTTTTATGAGTTTCAGAAACCGGGGGGGGGGAGGTTGAAAAATTTAAAAAAAACTTGAAGAAATGAAGACAGAGAGAGAGATAGAGAAGAAGGAAGACGAAGAATAGGGGCGCCAAAGACTTAAGTGAGAAATAACTAACGCTACAAAGTTAGAAGTCGAATTTCGCTCTCAACAAAAATCCATAGCCAAAATATTCTTAACATGCCAAAAAAGGGTTCGGCTTACCAAATAAATAGCCGATAAAACTGTCTGCGAAGATGAGACAAGTCTGTGTCCACAATGGGATTTTCGGAAAGACAAAGGCTTTAGGGAAATCCCACCACTCACCGTATCCGGTCAACACCCTTGCAGACCCCGAAATCCTCCGGAAGGTTAGAGACGGCGTTAATTTAGGATTTCAAAAGAAAAAAAAAATCATCCGACCTCTTGGAAACTAGAAGATTCCAGGATAGTAATGAAATTAGAGTAATAGTTAAGATATCCCTAATTAGTGATTTGCCAAAATAAAAAAAAAAATTAAATAAACTGAATTTTGGATCGGTGATTTCAATAACCAAATTTCACCGATAGCTACCCTGCGCAGACACGCCACAGTCTGGGATGTCGTTAATTTCCCTCATCTAATTAAACTAAGAAAAGAAATGAAAATACTTAAAGGGACTAGGGGTCGACATCCGGGTACGCTATCCATGAATATTAATTTAGTAGCAGTTAATTTAA
This sequence comes from Thermobia domestica, assembly GCF_964235325.1. Classification (NCBI taxonomy): domain Eukaryota; kingdom Metazoa; phylum Arthropoda; class Insecta; order Zygentoma; family Lepismatidae; genus Thermobia; species Thermobia domestica. The sequence continues at coordinate 94,111,271 of NC_137464.1, forward strand.
TCGGATAGTCCGAACTGAGTTATATGAACACTGCACAATAAATAAATAAGGTAAGCAACAAAAAAAAATCTCGGAGAGGCAATGAATGCTAAAGGTACAAATGACCGAAACCTGTACTTTTCGATGATCACAGGATATAGCAGTTGGTTTTCTTAATTATCATTTCTGTCAACCTTTAGAAGTAATTCCCACATGATGCTACTCTATCTATTGAAAGGCTTAAGATCTGGGGCTGTTATTATGAGGTACATAAATGCAAAGTAACACACAATTCCCAACTATAATTTACTATCCAAGTAGCAAACTCGGTTGGATGAATGCACTGGTGTGGAAGTCAAAACGCGAGAGATTTTTTTTTTCTTCGTAAACATATTCATATTTTCACTATATAAAATTCACTAGGCCTATCCATTTAAATATAGGGGTCATCATCTCATTCGTATTATATATCATATTATTAACATATCATTACATTCATTCATTATCTACTAATTTTCACACGAAGTAATATTTTATAAACACCCTATTTCGTACATTTTACACGCAGGCCATACACATATTTACATTACGCAGTAATAAATATATATATATAACTATCACAATCTATCACGCTCAAACCACCACACGATCACATTCATCGAACCACGTACTCTTTATTTCGAAGCACCCAAATTGTATTTACCTTGCAGGTTTAAAAAAAAAATCATACATGTATTTACGGAAAGTTAAATTGTCAACGATTAATCTATTTCTGATTTGTTGATAAAACTGAAGCAACAATGGAATTTTCTACAGCCACGGGAAAAGAGAATTTAATATTACATTTTTAAACAAATAATAACAGCATATGGGCTTTACTTCTATTAAGAAAATAGGTGTTCTTTATTTCAACGGATTATTCATTAACTACTGGACCTAGCCAGCTGAAATTTTCAGTACAGTAAGATCTCATGCTATTTTATACGAAGGTATACTCATCCGAACCGAAAACCATGTCCACGGGAAGTAATTTGAGAATAAATGTCCAAAATCAAACAATCTAAATCACTAAGTCATGCGATGTCGTACTGTCAACAAACAATTGACTACCGAAAACTGACGCTATGGCGCTGTAGTGGAGGCATAATTTACCGTGTACTGAAATGTATACTTGTACTCATTAATCAGAAATTTAATATTTACTCCGGTTTATTTATGTTAGAAAAATGGTACTAAATTAAAGCATATTTATACACTGTCCAAATCGAAAATTCACACACTCACACAAAACTACTAACTACATACACCACTGTTAGTACTATACATAAAGACAACTAACTAAACTAAACATGCACCATTTAGTTACATGCATGTTGACAAAATAAATACTCCCTTCTGATATATACCGTCGGCTCTATTTAATTTAGAGGGGGCAAAATGAGAAAGGTAAACACTAGGTCCAATTGACCTGACCAATTGTTTACATAATGATTGCCAAAAATTGATGCCCTGGGGGCACCTTAACGAGGTTTGTGGAGGGACCCTTCCCCTGAAAGGGGAAAAGGCCCTAAAACGAACAATAACTAACCCATTCCCCCGCTAGAACTGGTTCAATTTGGAAAAGGGGATAGGAGCCCTTTTAAGCTAACTTAAGCTGCCATTATGATTATTCACTTTACAACCATCAAACCTACGTACATGCGATTACTGAATAAATAATAAAAAGTCACTTCTACTTAATACACGAACAACATGCACTAACAGGTCGTAATTTCCCTAATCCCTACTTGAGTTTGAGAAAAAAAAAAAAGTAAAGTCACTCTTTCACTGTTGTCTATTCTCGATAGGCAGCAAACATGGCTTCCTAGTAAACAGAACTGGAATTTGTTATTTCACTGAATTGCAGCTTCTTTACCAAAATTCGTGGATTTTCCGGGCTCCTATTCCGTTGTAAATCTTTAACTATTGTATTACATTATGTGTTACCTTAGTTGTCCTTTGAAATTGGAATTCTTCCCGAAAAATATATAGCACAAAATTCACAGGCTGCTCCTGCTAGGGTGTCTTCGATTGTTCTGATAATATTGCGCCGAAAAAGCCAGAGGTAGGAGAATTCCTCCAATAGGAACGAAAACTTTAGCCGCGGAAATTACAAAGCAAATAGAAATTTGGCAAATCCAGATATAACCGGATCTGAAAGTGACTATGGACTAGTGAGAGGGGGTGAGGGAAAGATTAGGTACCTGGCCAAAATCTACATTGGTCTGAAATTAAGGAAATTTATATCCAATAACGGAACTATGTTTCGGTATGACGTCAGAATGGTAAACCTTGTAACTATTCAAATTATATATCCGGAAATGGGATTTACACTTAATCAAAATATAAATAAATATATTATACAGTGGGAATATGGTTACTAATGAAACCTTTGGGTTCATTATATTTAATTCGAAGTAAAGAGAGTAAATAAATTATGTAACTAAACCGAAATTGAATTAAAAAAAATTACTAGGTACAGGGTGCGTAAAAAAAATTGCCATTACTTTCAACTGTAATGGTACATTACAACTTGCAGCGAAAGTGTACAATAGTAAGTTTTTTCGTTTGTTCAAATGGGAATGTGGAAACCTAGCAATTTGGATCCTAGATTGAAGGTAGATAATTAATGTTACCCACAAGACGAAACGAGACAGAATTTTCGTGTTTTCGAGACGAGAAAACCCTTAAACCACACCGTTTCGAGACAAAATAGTCTCAAATCTAGTTTTATGTGCGGCACTAACGATAATTGGGATTTGGAAAACGACATTACCAAAAATGTATGATTATGAATTCATTACACAATCATTTACTGGCAGATATCAACCATTTGTCTGATATAAGAATTTTTGACATCTATAATCAAAATCCCAGATCCAGATACAAATGATCAAGACTCATCTAGGTTGGACGCGTCAATTATGGCACATAGACATGTATGCATATCCTCTGTAAAGTTACATAAGAAATAGTGTGAGCTTAACTAAAACAGAAGAGGTCTTGATTGATTGATTGATAAACGTCTAACCCAAACTGCTTAAACTAGAAAGTTGAACAGTAGACCTATAGAATTTGTGAAGTAAGCTACAACAAGGAAGAATTTTATATATAAAAATATAAATAGATCAAAAGATATAAATCAATTTAAATCAATAGACTTAAAAGCAATAAATAATACCATTGCATTATGTATTTTTCGAGAGCTTACTATCAATGGACAATTTTCGTCCCTTTCTCCCTTACCTTTATTGGTTTTCTGAAACGTACAGCAGTAAAAGATGTTTTAAGTTATCAAAAACAACATAGAAATAACGTAGTTTCAGCGTAACGTATAGCCTATAGCCTAATTGTAGTAGCCTAATAACGTATAGCCTAATTGTAGTTATAATTTATTTATATCTATGAGAAACGCTGGTAATAAAAAAAAAAAAAAAAAAAAAAAAAAAAACAGGCAGATGGCCAATATAGAGAGGTGGCGAAGTTAACAGAGCGGGTTTTACTGTATTATTGCAAGCGAACGTCTACCATTTGACTATTTCTATATCTGTCTGTCTTACGATAACTCATAAAATTTATCTGATTCTAATTCACCTTGGTATGTGGTATTTCTTATCTTCTGGAAGTAATTCTGTTGTTTCGAGTTGATATTCTACAAGTACGAGGTAAAAACGGTTAAGTAAATCACATCTATCAAGTTTCTACAGACACATAACGCAATAATAAATTAATTTTCTGGTTTACCCATAACTTTGGTTAACACTCTCGCTTCTGGGCTTATGTAGGAATTTCTAGCTCCCAGTTAGTTTAGTGCATTTTAAAAGGATGCGTTAAAAAAAAAAAAAAAAGGCAGTCATGTGAAATACGTACACAGCAAGTAAATATTTAAATATTCCACTTTACACAACTATTGACAGTTAAATATTCTATTTTACAAGAAGTATACAACGTTTATTGGTATTGTTGGGTAAAATTGCTACAATATTATCGAACTATAGTACTCGCGCCGAGTCGTGAAGCTTGACCTAGATCTACTGATTTCACCACTCAATAGAACGCGAGGGTGTGTTCCAGTCGTCTACCCCCACCCATCAAATTTTGTCAGTGTCGTCTCTCGCGCTACACGGAAAACATCTCCCGGGAGTACAGTGTTGTCGGATTGGCGTCAAGTTCCGTTTTAATTCTTTTTTCTAAAGTTATATTTTCGTTGTTACTATTTGTGCTATTGCTACCATTTTAGAATAGTTGTTACAGTAGTTATTGTTGTGCAGTGTTATTATTGGTAATTTTTAAATAACTTTTTTATATACTCGTTTACTATGTCTTCAAAGTTTGGCAACATTGTTGGTGAATTTCAGCTGTTTGACGTTTCCCCAAGTGTGCGCTCGGGAAGCGGCTCCACGAATTGTACCGAAGTTTCCGATGTGTTAGAGCTCAAGCAAAATATTTCTATGATTGGTTTAGAGCCCAAGCTTCACGACTCGGCGCGAGTACTATAGACTCGAATTTCATCTGCTTGCATAAATAAGATATCTTGAGTTCCACTCGGGCACAATATCGAAAGTATTAAGACTACTTAAGTTTTGATGCGATATAGTGTGTTTTCTCTAAGTCTTAACAATCAAAGGCCATTGTTTGAAATTGAAATCGATCACCGACCGTTTTCATCTTGATCAGTAATTCCTCTATTGGTTAGAAACAGCGTTTCATTCTTTCCTGTCCTGGAGCCAGAGATGGAGTGGGTCAGTGGGTCAAGCGGGTCAAGTTTTCTGAGTGGGTCAGTAGGTCGTGGGTCAACAGCATGTGACCCACTGTGACCAACCATCCACCGTGACCCACTGCGACCTACCATGACCCACTGTGACCCACCACTCACCGAGACCCACTGCGACTCACCGACTCAGTATGATCTACTGACTCACTCTGCTCACTGCATTGTAGAGAGTATCTTCTGAAGACTGGTAAATTTGACTTCGTTTTACTTTCAAGACCTTCATTTCCCTTCCTTTTCCATTTGTTTCTGTCTACTTACCTGAGGTGAGTATATCTAACCAAGTGAAAAATGAACTTCAGGCACTTTTGGATATTGATATTTTTAATTGTAATAATAGCAATAGGACTTATACTAGTACTTGGCTTTCGAGACCTGTGAGTTTTTAGAGGAGCTAACTACGGGAAAAAATACATTTTAGGATCACTGTAATATATAAATTATTATATAAAAAAATGAATGTAACTATGTGTGCCTGAGCACGGTCAAATTGCAAAGTCAAATGAAATTACGTTTGATATACAGTTAGGCCTTAATCCAAACTGGGATGTTATATTGCTTTCAATATAATGCATAATATCCTAAGGAGGTAGCGAGGATCCGAATTTTTGAGAAAAAAATTGAGTATCTCGCAAACCGTTAAACTTACGGAGCTGAAATTCAGTGTATTAACTCTTTATTGAAAATAAACAGAATGTGTCCTAACATTTTTTTAAAATTCTCCTTTATGTGGCGGGGGGGGGACTTTCTATATATGGAAAATTGGTACAGTAGTGAGTTGGTTTGTAAAAATGATCGAAAACGATCGATGTTATTTAAGAAAAAAATCAAACAAAAAATACAGTGCTTGGCTTCATATATCCATTGCTTTCTACTATAACAATTGCTGAAGCTTATGTTTATTATATGGAGCGTTTACACCACAGAGCAATCAACCCATAAAGTTGTGAGAAAAATAGGCATAAAATTTGTACCGTAAGCTTAATTACACGGAAATTTTAAGTTTGGATTGTACGCATAATTATATGAAAAGTTTTACACCCCCCCCCCTTTACGTTGGTCTACTTACCTTGATTTGGAACTTTCAAATTTCATCCTTTTTTCCACTGAAAAGTATCGATAATTCAACATTATGATAATTTAATTGAAACTCATCGTAATTTGGCACATGACAAACATCAGTGTGGTAATTGAAGGGGAAGAAGGAGAGAAATTCCCATTCACCTCTGAACACTTTTCAGGAACCTTGTTCACTTTCGCTTTCTAGACGAGGTAGGGAACTTGGTAATGGCATCAAACCTTCATGTGTAATTACAAAAATTAAATTTATAAACAAATAAGAAATCATCAGTTTATCAGGCTTTAATTGATAATTTATTCACAAGATTCCCTATCGAAGGCGTGGTAGATGAAGTTTCTGTTCTCCATGAATCGACATTGCCAACTGACATGGCCGATATGGAAAAGATGTTGTATGGTGATAGATATACTTCTTGCTGAGTATTTCAAAACTTACCAAGAAAAATCGTTATCAGACTTAAGTCTAACAAGCAGATTGTCGATGAGGAGTTGCAGAAATCGGGTAGAAGTATTATAAATTTCCACGACAGAGTGCGAACGGGGATTTCCCCTTATGAATTTACAGATGACTGATATTAGAAATAGACTAAGTGCTCAAACATTGTCTAACTTGTTGTTCATCAATGGCCCACCGCTAGACAAGCTCGAAATAGACGAGCTAGTTATTTCTTGTCTGAAGGATGGACATCATTCCGCTGCCGATGATTTACCACGAAAAAGTTACCAACAGGAAATAAACCCGATTTCAGATTTGTTTTAAGGTGGAAAATTACGAATTGTGGAAAATGTATACTTGTATTACTAATGGCTTATTTGTGTTATTCAACTTTGTACCTAATTTTTAGTAAGTCTCTTCTTTGCTTTAGGTAAACTACTTTGAATAAATATTCATAATAATTGAAATTATGCATATTTGTAACTTAAATTTAACGTGGTGTTTTAGTGATTACACAAATTACAATTATGAGCATACTTTATGGAGATGCTCTCACATAGGGTACCCGATCACCTTTATACACTATGAAAAACTGATTTTTCAAGTCTTTCGTGAGAAAAATACTGTGAATTCAGAAACCATAACCATTTCCATATTGTACAGGGGAATATTCCTGCGAATAGAAGTTTCTTTTGGAATGCGTTGAGAAATTAACACTTGCAAGAATACTCTCATAGTACAAGTATATTTTAGGCACACACTAATTTCCCCCCACCTCAAACTGTTTCAATTTCCTCACTGACAAACACTTTTCCATTTTATATCGTAAAGGTTAGATCCACCGTTATTGTAACAGAGTAGTGCTTGACTAGAAAATCAAACTCCGATTAGTGACAATGTCAGTCTTGTTTTATTACAAGTGTAAACAATTTAGTCAGTTCAGAAGAGGCCTTGGATCGTGTTCAGAGTTGATGACGATGGATTTTGGTGAGTCAGAGTAGGTCACAGTGGATGAGTGGTTCATGGTGGGTGGTGGGTTAAGTTTTCATTGACCCACGCCAACTCTGCCTGGAGCCATACTTTCGATTTCGTTGTAACAATTAAATATGTATTTCGGCTTTTATATATATATAAAATTTGATCTAGAAGGGAAGAGGAGTGGTGGGAAGAGAAAGGGGTGGGAGTTGTAACTATTATGCTAATATATCCATATCTTGGACTCCTTTAAATTTAGAGACTTGAAATTTGTTATTTAAACTTTTCATTAACGTTAATTAAAGATGCATTTTAGCATCTTTTTTATATACCGTATATTTGACCTAAAAGGGAAGAAAATATTGATTAATGTTAACGTTTAATGGGACGTCAACAATGAGACTATCCGTGTCATGAAAAGGCCAATGACCAATATAAACTGCACGTTAAACATTAATAAAAATCTACTAAAATAATATAAATAAAATGTCAAATCTACAAATTAAGAGAGTAAACAAAAAAATAAATAAATAAGAGAGTAATTACATACGTCAATGTGACCATAGCGCCAAATGGATCTGATTACCCAACACAAATCAGTTGAATGAAAGGGACTAGATAGTTTGTGTCAGTCAGATATCTATTAAGATGCATTGTGATGCTGTTATTCACAACAACATGATCTGGATACATAATTGGATTGTGGCGCGGGGGAGAACCTTTGGGAAACTGAAAAATGGGCGAAGTGTGACTCGTGTCACCCAGGAGTTTCGTATTGCTACAACATTGTTTCATGTGCATGAGGAGCGTTCTGAACCATAATCAATGTTGTGCGAAGGAACGGTGGTGGTAGACTATGGCCAACTACAGCAACGGACAACCATCACATTGTAAACTAGGCTAGAAGTGACCGATATCAATCAGCAGGTGCAATTGCAAACAAATTTTTAGAGATCTGTAAGGCGCCCAATATCACGCTGTCGATTACATAGGACAGTCTCTCTGCTTGACGGGACTTACGCTGTATTCCGTTGACATCCGTACATTGGCGGCACCGTTTGCAGTGGCGCCGAAATCATCAGGTCCGCATCGAGGAGAAGTGAGGTCGCGTTCTTTTCTCCAATGAGAACAGATTCAGTTTGAGTAATAATCTGGACGTACACTCATCTGGCAGATGAGAACACGCAATCAGCCCAGGAGCATTGTCGAACATGATTGTTTTGGTGGTCTAGGTGTTCTTGTGTGGGATGACGTAATATTGCATGGGCATATCGATCTCCAAACTCTAGGCAGAGGCACTCACCGGTCACTGTTGTGGCATTTATTGTGGCACTATTTTTCAGAGATGCAGTCAGCCCTAACTTTTTGTTTATGGATGTTAATGCGGCCGAATCGAACAACTCAGGTGGTGGAACTCTCCGAACGAGAGAATATTGGCCAACAGGAGGGTAGACTGGCTTGCCTGTTGGTTTGACTTGAATCCCATCGAGCATGTGGGGAGACATTTTGTAGCACGTCCAGATACACCAATGACCATCCACAACAACTCATAACTAACTTTATGAACAACATGGGAGCATGTTTGATAGGGATGCGCACGAGTCGAGTCGAGACAGAATTTTCCTGAGAAAATTCGAGTCGAGACACAGCTCTTCCAATAGGAAAATATACGTTTTTCGAGTCGAGACATCACTTTTACAGCACATTTTCGAGACGAGACAGCCTCAAATCTTGTCTCATGCGCATCCCTAATGTTTGAAAGCATACATTGCTTACTGCCTGTAGTGATCATACACTTTTATGGACAATTTCACTTCTTTTGTAATGTCAGGGAGCATCATGTGTTGCAGTGCTTTCAGTGCAAGTTATTGTTTCTGTACAAAAGTACAATTTCTGTTGTTTTCTGTATCATAGTGTAGGACTATGGACAAATAGATAGGCGGGTTTTTAAGTTTCCTAACTATTAAGCGATAAGTTATAGAGTTAAACATTAATCCTGGCATTCGCTACTGAGTCATCATTTTATTTCAAATATTATGTTAAAAATACACGAAAATTCAGTAGTTCAACTTCTAGAACTTTACTCTTGTGTACTTTGGTGTCGTTTGTGAAGCACATACGCAGGAATTTATTTCGGGAGGAATCCAAAGCTTTGGGGGGGGGAGGTCCAAATTCAGTAGGAGGATAAATTATAGAAATATTTGTAGAAACACTCCTAACATTAGACTAAATTTACAGAAAAGGAGGAATTTGGGAAGAGGTCCGGGATCCCCAGGACTCATCCCCTGTATATGTCCTTGAAGTTTGTAATTGAATCTTACCTTGTAAATCACCAACACCATCACCATTATCATCCATGAAAGAGCGTGGATAAACTTGATAAATAGTACCATATTTCCACCAATGAGATTTCTCTGGCTTTAGTTTCTTTGTTGGAGACGAATTTTCTTCATCTTGTAAGTTTCTCTTCGGTGCTGCTTCCATCTGGAAAGATTAGAAAAGACTTCATCTTGTGTAATGTATAGGTAGAGATCTATATTTTGTCGGTGAAGAGGGCGAAGTAACGTAAATCAAAAAATCGTGATTTAGAGTTATGACAACCTATCATCCTCATTTAAACTGCTTTACCAATCATAAACATTTCATAACTCAATTCCTTACATTAACGGAGATATGAAATTAATGAAAATAGGATATCTTGAAATTAAGTTACTACGCTGAAAAAAATCTTCGAAAAGGCGTAACTAAGACACAGACGGCTATTCGGCCCTTTATTAATAGCTCTGTAACGCTTATTTTTGAATGATCAAACCTCCGTAAATTATTTTCAATGAAAAAGAGAGAAGAAAAGCAGACAATTAATGTTTTTAACCACACCTATTGGAAAAGAACAAAGACATTTACGAAGAATTGACTGGATAGTCATCAAGGAACAACCAGATAAAATTTACTTCAAAAGTAGTCATGTAGACGAATATATTAGAAGTATAACAATACAAAGGAAAGTGGCATTAACCAAGAATTCCATGTATCTCAACTCACTATTCCCGAGGATCTCACCACAAAAATATTTAGACTTGAGTTTATGTCAAGGAGATATTCCTATACCTATTGTCAGGGACCCTGACCTCGTGATCTTTTTACAGAAACTTTCCAAATTAAAGGATTGAAAAGTGAACCTTTACAGAACATTTTAATATACAGTAATAGCAAAATATAACTCTGTATTCTTAAGAACCTATCACATGCTATTAATTAAAGTTAGTTCATGATGGTTATCTTATTCTATACCATTTACTATTACATTTGAGTAATAATATGCTTAAAATACGTTTCATTATTTTTCTTATTAATTATCTGAACAGAATATGAGTGTAATAGAATATGACTTTACTGTCCCATAAAATAGTGAAACCATATTATCTTTTATATTGTTAACAACTGCAACATGCAGGACTATTTTCAGTTTTATATACATATATATGAGGGCGAGTCAAAAAATATCTATACTTTTGTCATAACTTTTCTTATATTGCGCACTTTGCCTTCTGTTCTCGCATATTTTATTGTTATACTGTTGTGGTAATGCTGTGAAAGTGTGATCTTAATTCCTCCATTTTTCTTCCTTCTGTTGCAGATATATCATGGCTGCTTCATTAGAAGTTTGCACCAAAGAGGAACAACGAGCAGTGATCCGATATCTCTTATCGGAGGGTGTCAAAGGGTCAGACATTCATCGCAGACTATTATCGCAATATGGGAGAAGTGCACTATCACGTAAAACTGTGTTTTTGTAGCTCGAGAAGTTTAAGAGTGCTCGAACAAGTGTAACGCATGAAGAGGGAGCAGGACGGCCATCAACTTCCACTACAGATGACAACATTCACGAATCTCGAGAGATGGTTCTGGCGAATCACTATCGATGAGGTAGCAGCTGCTTTGAACATCAGCCCATCAAATCATCCACGACGAGCTCGGTTTTCATAAAGTTTGTGCACAGTGGGTACCAAGAAAGCTTACTGCAGAACACAAGCTCATTCGCGTTAAGGTCTGTCTGTCTGTCAAGCTGAAGTTTGAGTTATTGGAATACCCTCCCTACAACCCAGACCTAGCTCCATCTGACTTTCACTTGTTTGTTGTACTCAAGGATGCCTTGCGGGGTCGCCGATTTGCCTTAGATTTAGACGTGCAAAATGCGATGCAAAAGTGGCTTCATGATCAACCGAAAACCTTTTATTTGGAAGGAATACGTATGCTCGTTGACCGTTGGGCCAAGTGCATTGATAAGGAGGGAGATTACGTAGAAAAATAATGTACATAGTATAACCCTAGTTTCATGTAAATAAACTGTAGAATGAAAAGTGTAGACAATTTTTGACTTGCCCTAGAATATATATATATATATATATATATATATATATATATATATATATTTGGTCTAGGAATTAATTCGTGCGGTTTTACAAAAGATGGCGTAACTAGCTTATTGTCCCATAGTTTCGTTGATCCAAACATGCGTTGAAAACTACTGTCATTGAGCATCTTGTTTAGTATATGTCAGTTGCTTGAAGCGGAAACAACAACATTTTTTCTTCAACTGAAAATGGCGCATTTTGTGCCTGATAAAGTGTTTTTGCGGGGAGTTATTCTTCATTGCTTTAACATGAAGAAAAGTGCTACCGCAAGTCATCATATTTTAGTGGAAGTATTTGGTGACCATGCTCTAGCTGAGCGAACGTGTCAGAAGTGGTTTGCACGGTTTAAAGGTGGTGATTTCAGCTTGGAAGACCAAAAGCAATTTGGACAGCCAAAAGAATTTGAAGATGAAGAATTGAGAGCATTGCTTGATCAGGATTCGTGTCAAACGCAGGACGAACTTGCAGAAGCATTTGGAGTTGAGCAAACAACAGTTTCCAAACGTCTCAAAGCCATAGGAATGATTTAAAAGATGTCTTATTGGGTTTCACCTGAATTGAAAAGAAAGACGTTGAAAGAAGAAAAACCGTTTGCGAATTGCTGCTTCAAAGACAGAAAAGGAAGGGATTTTTGCATCGAATTGTAACTGGTGATGAGAAGTGGATTCATTACGAGAATCCTAAACGAAAAAAGGCCTGGGTGAAGCAAGGTGAACCAGGTCCTTCACAACCGAAACGAGATATTCATTGTGCAAAGGTTATGCTGTATATATGGTGGGATTTGAAACGTGTGGTGTACTATGAACTTCTGAAACTTGGTGAAACTATTAATGGACACCGCTATCGACAACAATTAATGCGTTTGAAGCAAGCTCTGGCCTGAAAACGACCAGAATGGAATAACAGGCATAATAAACTTATTTATCAAGATGATAACGCTCGACCACATGTCGCAAAACCGGTCAAAACCTATTTGGAAAATGTCGGATGGAAAGTGTTACTCCACCCGCAATATTCACCAGACACTGCTCCGTCTGACTACTACTTGATCGATTGCATGAATAACGATTTGATTGGACAGCGGTTCACTTCTTCAGAAAATATCGAAAAATGGATCTTTGATTAGATTGCGTCAAAAGATGAGGAATTCTTTCGACACGGAATCCGTAAATTGCCTGAAAGATGGGAGAAAGTAGTGACTAGCGATGGACAATATTTTTGTTAACGTATTCATTTACTTTGTTTTTGAAATAAAGCTTCAATTTTTATTTAAAACCGCACGAATTAATTCCTAGACCAATATATATATATATATATATATATATATATATATATATATATATATATATATATATATATATATATATATATATATATATATATATATATATATATATATATATGTGTGTGTGTGTGTGTGTGTGTGTGTGTGTGGTATTCTGTGATACTCTTATTTTAATGAAAAGTATTTTCTGTGATACTCTTATTTTTCAACACCGATTTATAAATAACATTAAATATTCTCATTGAATCAAAGATACGAGTATAATAATAAAACACTCCTTATTAGAGAAATAAAAGTGCGAAAATAAAACCTTTCTACTTCTTGTAAAGGCTAAATAATAATAATAATAATAATAATAATAATAATAATAATAATAATAATAATAATAATAATAATAATAATAATAATAATAATAATTTTGGTCCTTTCAAAATGAAATGAAATGAAATCTTTAAGTTTTACGTCCCACGGTTATGCCGGTTAGGCTAAAGGAGACGGTGATAGTGAGAGATGAGTGAAACGATGGAATGAAGAAAGTGGGAGGAAACGAAACAGTAAATATCAGTAAGTGATGGATATTAACATTTTGCGGTCAAAATCACAAACACATTGGAGTGTCGTGAGTGCATCCTTGAAAGCTTAACACTATTGTACGTATATCTTATCTTTAATTTTACAGTGGTGTAAGTTGATCCTTTTCTTTAGGAAGAAAGGGCAAATGGGAGTAATTATTCACACACGTTTCTTCCCGTCAAAAGTGTAACGTAGTCGACACTTAATAGCCTCCAAAAATATTAAGATTAAAAAAATCTTTCTACAAAACTTCTAAACAATGTATCAAAACTTTAGCTAGGTATAACGTTGTTAAACGACGAATTTAAAATCACTCACCTGTAAAATTACAAAAATCAATATGGCGCCTCTTCGCTAATTCGCCAACAATTTATTTGTTTAGTTGTACAGTCCATATTACTAATATGCCCCTAACTTAGGTTATTATTAGAGTTCGTGAATTGCGGACTTCACCGTGTGATTTCTTTATAAATGACTAAATAATGAAACAAATGGATTCGAAGTTCTATGGCAGTAGCGACAGTCGGTGGAATGGATATTTCCGCATTTGTTTCTAGAAACAAATAAACAAACCAAAATAAAAGAAAGAAGAAAAATGATCGATTAACATTTTGTTTGTTCGAATGGAATATACTGTATTAAAGAAACGAGGTTGAAAATACAAAATGTATTAAAGCTTATTTACCCGAAGTTTTGGTGAAGCTTATGAGTGCAAAAATTTCATTGCACCGAATCATCTTCCGTCACGACAATCATCTCGACTTAAGACAATACAGATAATGGAATGTTAAGCTTCGATCTTGTACCATCTGGTTTCTTTTATGCTCTAAATTAAGAATCAGGCATGTTGGAACATCTTATACTACACTTGAAGAGGTGGTTCACGCATTTCAACAATGCGTGAGTAAATAAAATGTTCAGTTTAAATTTCCCTTGTGTTGCACTTGTAAGGATGAAGAAGAGGGAATGAAGATAGTGTGTAGGGAACACGAAAATGTTAGAAAATCCATTTACACAAGTTTGAAATCGAACTAGAGATCTTTTGGTATAGATAAGTGCTCTACCATATGTTTGTTATTTGTAGACTATTATTTTTATTGTTATTAAATGAGGATAAAACCTTTGAGAAAAAAAAAAAAAAAAAAACTACTACGATGAATGATTCGAAAGCTGATGAAGAACATTGGATACAGTACCGGTATTGTTATTTGCTTGGCATTATTTGTCTAGTGATAGAATAAGAAATTATGGGAGTGTATCAGGGTGATAATTAGATGGAAATTAATGTAACCAACATGGTCAGGAGCTAGTGTGAGAATTGATAATTATATGCCATAATGAAGTATTGACAATAAGCTGGCTGCACTCCATCCAGCAATATAAGATGCTAAGTGGGAAAAGTGAACTCATGTATGTGGTGGAGTGACCAGAAAGTGAGATATATTAAAACCTGCAGTGAAACGTGTATATATTATTTCATACAACCAATAAAGCCAACAGATAACACATACATTGGGTTGTTTTTCGACATAATCTACATATTAGTTGAGGCACTTGTCGCGTTCTGGGATGAGTTTGAAGATCCAATCCTAGTAAAAATCCTGTAACTTGCGTGTTCAACCACGTTGTTAGGAAGCGTCTCACCTCCTCGTCTCAAGAGAAGTTACGCCCTCCTAGGTGCTCCTTCAAGTACAGGAAAAGGTGAAATCCGCTTGGAGCAAGGTCCTGGCTGTAGGGAGGGTGGTCGATGATGTCCCACCTGTGTTTAAATCTGTTGATAGACGTGCTGGATCGCCCACTGCGCTTCTCATCGGTGACGTTTTGCCTAACAGCCGCAAACTTTCGACAACGTTCTGCGACATGTTGATGAGACGTTACAGTCTCTCAGAAAAACTCTATAAGGTGCCGGTGATTGAGCGGTTACATGTTTTGCGTATAGAAAGCGAATAACTGAGCGGCGGATTTTTTTTCCCGAGATCAGTTTTCCAAACAAGTCGCCATTTGTGTTTACATACAACTAGCGCTGTAGGCAGCGGGTGGCTGAAACTATGCACAGTTGCCAACTCCATGAATTAAGATTATCGCACACTCCTCATTCTTCTATATATCTAACAGACGAAAATCCAGAAATGTCGGCCTTGTAACCTTAGTTTCTAATCCTCCCCTCGTACTTCGAAATTAATTCCTTAGTGCTCCCGGTAGCCCAGCAGATAACTCAGAGCTCCTTCGTGGCTATACGGTTAGCGTATATGTCTTCGGTGTGGGTGACCCGGGTTCGATTCTCGGTGGGAGCCCATGTGATTTAAATACCACATTAAGCTGTAGGTTCATGTTTCATACATCCTCGGTGCTGAAAGAAAACGCTAAACGCTAATTCAATCAACCAACAAGTCCAATTTGGTTCCTGGTAATGTAATACGTAAAATAGCCTATGGCAAAGGCACGCGCTCAAGTATTATTAGTAGCTAACATTTGTTGAGAGAGGAGATGCTATTCATCTATATGAAAGAGTTGGTGGTAACATGTCCATATGAAATAAACGATCTAATATGTATGAGGAACGATGCTGTCATGAAGAACTCAGATTATACTATAACTGAGTTTTGCTCGCAGATTTAGACGCAGTTTGACATTTTTAGACTTAGAAATATAATTTCCCTCTCACTTTATCTTACTATAACGAGATAAATCCATGTAAGATACTAACTTTAGATACATCTGAGATATGCTGGTTGATTGATTTAGGAATTTAGTGTTACTTTTCAGCACTAACTCTATATGAATCTGGACCTACAGTTTAACGTGTGTAGAGTTGCCGATGAGAAAGAATGTTCGTGATGAGGTACGATATGTTACAATGATCTTCCAAAAGAAATACGCTTTTCAAGATGAGACATCTCTTTCACAGCATTCTTCAAGATGAGGCGGCTTTAACTCTTGTCTCGTATGCAACCACTCCAAACATAGAATCCGAAGAGTATGACCTTCACCAGGAATCGAACCCATGTGCACCGTATTGAAGAAGCATATGCTAACCATATATCCATCTCAAATTTGGTTCCGTAATCAGATGGACAGTTTCTATCAGCTAACTTATTCACAGCAAATAAACCAACTTTCCATTTGATTTCAACAATATTCCTTGAGAAAGTAATGGTTTGATTTACGAATGATGAGTGGGCGGAACCTTAACACGCGTTACATCATTTCCTTGAACCATATGCGAAAGAGGTTACACGAACTTTTCGTAGCCATGCTACTGGCAGCTTACCAACTTACAGATATGCATAAGGTCAACGGCCATATTTTTTAAATCCTACAATAGATTCTGAAATAACAGATATTATAGTCATAAATATGTGTTAGAATAGTGAGGATGGATACGATTACGAAAAAAATAGGGTTTGAGCTCTTCAACAATGGCGCAGTCAAAGATGTCGGTCTCTCGCACAAGACTGAAAATGAGACCTTTATTTCACAAATGTATCGTAATTAACTAATTCTATGATTTACGGAACCTGAGGGTTCATCGTCGCAGAACAGAACATTGAAATTGGCTCTATCCTGAGCCGAGTAAATTCGGTCTAGATTGTTTTTATCTATCACACGAATATACTACCTGTTATTTCTTCTTGGTCTACCTAAAAGTCTTTTCCTTCAGGCTTCCAGACTAAGAACCTATGCATTTTGCGCTTTTTTCTAAGCGAATGACGCGTCTAATTGACCTTCGATATATCGGTTTTATTACTTGTGTCTTATTCGGTGATGTGTAGTACGACGCTGCGCACTGTGTAATTTTTCTACCGCTCATTATGTCCCGAAACCTTGATTTCGAAACATTTCACCCTCTTTGTGCGTCAGTTACAAAGTTTCACATCCTTACAATACAGGCCCGTACCCAGCCCAAAAATTTAGGTTGGGGGGCGATCCAACCATATTATAGTTCATTTGCAAGCCTACTGTGAAAATTTTAGGGGCCTACTAAAAATTGATTGGAGCCCGGTCCCCTCTAGACCCCCTTGGATACGGACCTGTTAAAATATATGACTACTTTGCAATTGAGGCTCTCACGAACTCGCGCGAGCTCAGGATCATTATTCTCAATAAGACTCATGTCAACTCGATCTAGGGCTAATTAACTTGATTGGACTCACGCTCACTAAGGACTCAGATTTACTATACTAATGTGTCCCTAATACTAGTTTGCTGTCTTGCAGTGGCGTTTATCTAATGTATGTAATGTAAGCAGTGCATACCCGAAGATAAAACCCACATACTTAACATTATTTCTCTGTTATCATTCCAACCGATTTCCAAAATCGCTCCTTCGCTTCCCTTCCTTGACATTGGAACTGAATAGTTGTTGCGAGTTCCTCATAAAGTAACTAGAGAGCAGCATAATAGATATACCTGCCATCTAGCGTCATTCTTTGGTACTTCTTGCGGGTCTGGAAGCAGTTCTTTGCATTGCATACCCGTGCTGAAAGTTAAAACAGAAAGACTGTGAAAAAGTGTCAAATTCTCTTGTCATCACTGAAGAAATTTGTACACTGTGAAAAATACTTATGTGGCGTACGTAAAATCGTATGTTATATTTGTAAATCCTGTAGTTTTTCGACTTGACGTACAGCAAACGTATAACTGAAAATGTATATTTTATAATATTTTCTATATAAGTGTGTTCCATCTTTACGTACTTTCCGTATGAAACAATATAGGCGGTCAGGATCTCACATATAAATGGATGTATATAACATATAGCTGACGAAGGTAACATATATATATATGTAATATAAGGAAGACTGTTAGATATCAGACATCCTGCAATATAATATCTAAGGGCACTGATAACGTATGGTCCGTACTGATTTCTGTAGTAAGCAAGAGAATTCCGTATATTTGTACAATATACCGCTGTCCGGAGAACGGATTTTTCTCAGTGTATTAAAACTAATCAAAAATCATTTGTAAATTGTATTAAATATGTTTTACTGCGATATTCAGTTATTCAATAATGTAATTATATACTTCAATCTTGTGCAATGTATGGGAAGAAGGAATGTAATAGCAGTTTCTGATTATTGCAATAGAAGCAAGAAACCTGTGAAATAGAGGCAGAGTTAGGAGCTAGAAGTAATTATGACTGCATAATTTTTTAATCTTCGGCGATCCAACTTTGCTTCTCGAGCATGCAAAAGTAAAAAGGCGATTTTACAGAATGGAGGTACAATTTGTCAACTTAAAAAATTTCCACTAAAATAAAAACATGTATTCGACATTTTAAGACCAGCAATTATAATGTATTTTAAAAATGAAATGAATATTTGGAACAACGGAGGATATAACGACATTAGTAATGTATAGTTCCGGACAGAAGTCTTTGATTAGGTAATGGAGACTGCTATGAAACAAATGCAAAGTATGAGAATTAAATCTGTCATCTGTAGTTTCGTGTGGAGAAGAATCAAACTTGTGAACCAAAGGTTGAAGAACAACTCAAGTTATTAATATAAACTTTGCCGAAGTTTATTCACTTATATCATCATAAAAGAAATACGAAAGACGTTTTGAAACGAAGAAATATAACATACAACTTTGCAAGCGGAAGCAAAGAGATCTAAGTGACCAGACTAAAGATGAATCATTTACCGCGTAGTGATTATGGTTCAGTGCTCAAGGCGCTCGACCAGTAATCTGGAGGTTCTTGGTTAGAATTCACGTCGCGCATATTTTTTTTTTTTTTTTTTTTACTTTTGGATTTTGATGGCGATTGATCGGCGATGACAGACGTTTTATTATATTCAGATATTTGAATACTCGGATGTTTCAATACTTGAACTATCAAATCTTCAGGAATAATAATAGTAATAATAATAAACTAATAATAATTATTATTATCTCGTAGAAGATTAAAAGCTAGGAGCTAATTATCGCCCAGGTCATATCATTATAAGCAGAAACGTGACATTTCGGTTTTGCTTTATGTTGCCTACGACAGGACAAATTTCTCATCTCGTTTCTTAAACAAACAAAATAACATGAGAATTAACATTTTACATTCGAGACGGGACAAGGCTAACTCAAATTATCGTCTCGCTTTGGAGATGAGAATCGAGACGAGACGAAATGTATCGTAAACATTTCTCGTCTTGTCTCGATTCTCGAAATAGCGTATGTCAATTCTGTAAGTAACAATTGCTCTGTAGACTGAATCTTATAGGCTATTTTGTTACTTTGTATTTCAGAGCTCACTGAATTATGGTGTGCATAGGTATTTTTGTAGCAAAGCTTTTATAATTACCTTTGCATATTCTAAAAACTAGTTTATTATATGCCTTACTGTTTAGTGAATTCAGTTATTTTTATTACAGTTATATTCCTTGAAATATACAGTAGAATACTTTCTACATGAAACTTAAGTGGAAAGCTTTCGTTTAAAGTTTGGGTAGCTGCACAGGTGTGTCTTGAAGGTACGGAACCCCCTCTCCGAAATCCCTACGTTTAAGTAAGTTTTGCCAAATTTTAGGGTGTGCAATTCGCTACACACACGAATGTTTCTAGACTCTTACTTAACACAGCAGTCTTAGGGTAGTGACTTGAGCACTAGTTTCGTAATTTAGGAGTCCGCGGTTCGATTCCCTCTGAGGAAATTAAGAAATATTTTATCATTTACAATGTTGATATTTCTGACGTAAAATAGCGTGAAAAATAGTCAATTTCTCTCGTTTTTACAAGTTAGAGTTGAAACGACTTCCTTCACAGGGGAAATACTGACAAATGACGTCACAGTATACAATCTCGATTCGTATTCTCTGATAACTTAGCGTGTTTAGCAAACAATTCATGAATACATAAGGTATGAGTCATATATGTGTCTGAAACCTTATTGTTTCATTGTGTATTTTTTTCTGAGTTCTTCCACTCTTACTAGAAATAATAATAATATTTTCGTTTACCTTTTCCAACACGTTCCATATATCTGTTCAATCAAAATTTGTAAATAGGAACTATTCTTTTTTATATTTGTATGTATATTTTGTTAAAATATCAATATAACGCATACATAATCCAAAGTCTTTTAACCAAAGAAAGGGCGTTACAATGTATCGTGATGAAGTCAAATCCTACTTAGTTTCTGTTAAGGCATCCGGAGGTTCGATTTTCGTATTGTCCAGGAGCCGACACCTTTTTCCCCTTCTTTTCCTTCCAAAGAATCTTTTATAAGGCAATTGATCCTTATAGAGGGTCCAATTTTTTTTTTTTTTAATTTTCTTAACTTCAGTATGCTTATTTGCATTCTAATAGGACATAATATTGAGGTCTCAAATATTTAGTAATAATAATAATAATAATAATAATAATAATAATAATAATAATAATAATAATAATAATAATAATAATAATATAATATAGAAGACAAATTTCGTATGAGGACAGATTGTATTAAAATCTGTAAAATCGCCCCTAGCGTTAGGCAAAGGTTACAAAATTGTCATAATTGGAGAGAAATGTCAGGACCATCAGGACATACTCTCTGCATACGTCCCTACAACTAGCTAAATGTTATATGGAATGTTTGCAGGAAAATTTCATGTAGAAAGTACAACGAGATTGTATATCTGATCTATAAATTACTTCCATTTTTAATTGTAGCTGTTTTGGGCAACGGTGCTTAAAAGTGCACAATATGTTATGAAGAAGAAGAGGAAAAAATGTAGAATATATGTTGAGATAGTTTGATATTCATGCAATGGTAGTGGCTGTAACTAGAGATAATTGCTTGTTTCGTGTTGCTATGACAACAAAAAGATTATTATTCATGGAGTTTTGAGAATAAAAGTTAGTTGTTATATATATTTGTCGAGCCTAATTTCCAAGGTATGCAATTAAGTGGATAAATTAAAGTACCGAATCGTGTTGACTTACTCGAACTGTGGGCAAATATATGTAACAAAAGAATCTTAAATAACGTTACAAAAGTAGGGCCACTGAACTCACAAGATCCCTAAGAAAACTTGTTTTTAAGTAATGGTTATGCCGGCTAAACTACAGAAGACGTCGATGATGAGAATAAAAGAGATGCGTCAGCTTTTATTCATTCGTGTTTAGCGAGCCTAGTATAACATCATTCCGACAGTTCTTTAATTCAAACAAATTCAGATATTTACAAGGCTCAAGTAACAATGAGTAAGATTGATTTTACAAAGTTTATGAGAAATTGGAATATATAAATACGAAATAAATATATAATAATAACCAGAAAGTTATTAATTTATACAAATTGATCAAAGTTAGCATAGGAAGATATTTAGAAGAGCCTGGGAAATTCAATATATATGTAACTGTGAACGCCATTACAATTCATGCAGTGTAAATCAAGATATCACAGAAAGAAAAAAAAGAGAGAGAGATTGCAGTCACAAGAACAACTTGCATACACGACTTAGAAAAGTGAAGTTCTTACAGAAATAAATAAATCATATAGATACAGTAGGGCTTTTCACCCTTACTGAACAACGTAAAAATTACGTTTGGTAGGCAGGGCCGGATTTCCATGTTTTGCGCCCATGGGCTCTAGTGAAATTTCCGCCCCTAACTACATCAATCACATCATTCTCCAAAACTTCCATTCTCCTGGATCCACTTCTTAAAATATTACTTTTACGTTTGCTACTAAATTATAATTATTACTGTTACCTGGCCAGCATTTGGAGTAGATTCATTAAAACTTACCTGACTCCTGCCTAACCTATTCAACATTACATGGTGTAAAAGACAAAAAAAAAAAAAAAAAAAAAGCAAATGATATAAAGAGTTATATTATTGTACCTAAAATTTTACAAAAAGGCGTTTCTAAAACTTTTGTGAATCAAAATTATTTACGTCTTGCTTTGACATTGGCAAAATCATTAATAACGTCATCAAAATTAAGTTTAACAGTCAAGCCATTTTCAATGGCTAAAACAGCTAGATGAACCAGTCTCTTCTGAGAAAGAGTAGATCTCAAATAGTTTTTGATTCCTGACAGTGTGGAAAATGATCTTTCCGCTGCACAGTTAGTTGCTGGTGTACATAAAAACATTTCAAGGCAAATACTTATGTTAGGAGATAAGTCGGAAGATTTTTCGATATGAGAAATCGGTTAAGCTGCGATAGTGACATCTCTTCAGCACTTCCCAACTTCTCTTGAGCTAAGTCTTTTTAAATGAAGGCACTCAACAACAAACGAAGATTCCTCGATGTCAGGTGCATACACTTCCTGCGGAGAAGGCGCTGTTGTGGTGATTTCTTCGGCACTCAAGTTGCGTAGATTTGTTAAGAAGGAAAATTTGCTGAGAAATTCATTGTAGACCACGATTTTCTTGTTCAATTCGGAAAGAAGCTTGTCAATGACCACAACAAAGGTTTCTTGAAGACGATTATCTGAGTTTTCCATTTCCTTTTTCTCTTCTGATTGAGATTATTAGGATTCTTCAAAGAATTTCTTCCTTTTTCTTAATCTTTTAGGCCTGTTTCCTATGCGTTCGCCATCAGTTTCAAGAACAGTCTGGAAAGTCTCTAGTCTTTTCTCACCAGCCATCTTATAGAACTTAAACATACCTTTCAGTTCATCTACAAATGTAATGAGAGATGTGAGTACAGACTCACAACTGCAGTTACAGTCATATTATGGAATTATATCTTTTCACTCACAGAATTAAATCTACTGAGAATGTCTCCCCATAAGGCTGCCATAAACGAAGTTTTAGGAGAAACAAGTTTTCTTAAAAGCCCTTTAGCTTTTCTTTCCTTCTTGTTCTTCTTCTTCTTTTCTTTCATTTTCAGCTTGGCTTAGAATCATACACTTGAGCGCATTTGCAATTGCCTCAAAATCTCTGTTGAAGCTTTAGCATGCAACTTCCCCGGCGGACCATCTTGTTATGCTCAGTGATTTGATAGAAATGTTCTTATCGTCAGCCTTCAAAAAATATTCTAAAATATTACATAGATGGGTCGAGGAGGAAAAAATCATAGAGGTCTTGTAGCAAGTCAAAAAATGATTGGAGATATAACAACATACCAAATCCTACCAAATTAAGGGAATGAGTAGAGCATGACAAATAAAATATTAAAGGATTTGCTTCTTTTAGTCTAGCTTGTAACCCAGAATATATTCCGGACATATTTGATGCATTACCGAACGATTGTCCGCGACAATTCAGAATGTCTAAGCCATGAGCCCTAAGAAATACAAATACTGATTCAGCCAGTTCTTTCCCTATGACCTTGTTTAAAAAAAAAAAAAAAAAAAATCTACAGAGCGTTCCGGATTAATTTACGTATCTTAGGGTAAAAGATAATTGGTCATTGTGAGTAACATCAGGCGTTGAGTCTACAATGATTAAAAAGTATTTTGATGTTTTTACTTCTTTTAAGATAGCCTCTATAATACTTTCACCCATTATCTCAATCAAATCCTCACATATTGTAGATGAAAGGTAAGATAACTTGCCTTGACCAGGGTTTTCATAATATGGAATATTATTAATCAATGCGTGATTTTAAAAAGAGGTCAAACTCCGCAATCAGTTCGAGGCACATCATGTAGTTTCCATTCCTGGTTATACTGCTTCAGAGCGAAATAACTCTGTTGGTAGAGCGTTGGGTTCGCATTCGGAAGGTCGTGGGTTCGATCGTCACCGCCTACCATCCTAACTGGTATTTTCCCTATTTCTTTCCCTCGTTGTTATATATCCAATGTAAAATGGCCTCCGAGTTGTATCTGGTATTTGTTGAATAAATAAATAAATAAATACACACCAATTTGTGAAAGTACGAGTGTCGAGTGCCTGCTGCCGCCCTTTCCAGCAGATCCACCGACAACTGATCAAACCACCATAATAATCAACTGACTTATGACAATATTTGCTACGACTAGTCTGCTACAATATTATCGTAGTCACAGCCATTTTTAAAAAATGGCTTTCGTTTATTTTATTAAGTCGTTAGTGAAATATGTATTTTCAATAGTTTTATCGTTTTCTTATTATTTTTTTTTCAAAATTACCGCTCTGGTCCCGGCCCACGTGGCCCATGCCTAAATCCGGTCCTGTTGGCAGGTCTATTGAGATTTCCACGAATGTTATCAAATATTCACTTCCGCAGAATGTACTATGATAACAATTAGTATTCTTCTGTTTGTAATCAGGGAAAGGTAGCAGTAGAAATTTCTAATTGTTTTAATTTCATGCTAAATTTCATTGATCCTAATTTTAATAATTTTACGTATCATTATTTATTATGTTTAGCGTAAATCCAGTGGTAAAAATTACGAATCAAGACTAAAGATTATTATACACTGACACAATACTAACATACTATAGACTATTTCTTCTTTATTATATCTCTACGATCCTATAAAATTTTGTTTGCCAATGGAAATTAATTTTTTCTTTAAGTTGCCTTACTCAGTGACTACAAAAATATTTTCCAAATTGATTTCTATTTTACTAATGATTTTAACCTTCAAAATGACATTGCTTTGAAATTTTAAATGTCATTTGAAGAAGATAATTTAAGTACCAATGAATACAACTTTTACTTCGTACACCATAGAGTAATGATGAGTAGCTAGAGTCAATTTGTTGCATTGTGAAAAGAAGAAAAAAATTCCATTAGCTATAAGAAAGTGGTGCACCAGGGTGATCAGTGTTATACACCAGTATGCTCTTAAGCGAATCCATGCACAAGGTTTCCTTTATTTTTTCCCTTAAGAGTATTTCCGGTTGGGGCAAACATCCACGGGATCATTTTTCAAAACTACGTCACATTTTCTTTTATCTCACAAGTCCCAATTTATGAAATAGAATAGGCTACTACAGTAACAGGAAAGTCATTTGTAAATATTAGTACTGTTATCCCTTCTTTATCGTGTTAAATTGTAATTCTGTGATTGTGGTCAGTTTTTGCCAAATTCTGCGTACAGCGACGCATTTCAAACAATACATAAAGTCATTAGAACTGCTATCCTGATTATAAAAAACTAAATCGCCAATTTTGCGTTGCGTTGATGCAAACAGATACGGAATATGACCATATTACATCAACTAAACAGTACCAATGTTCCTTATATCTCAATTGTAGATTATCCAACTAGCTGTAGAATGATCTAATTTTGTGTAATTTCGTAAACAATCTTTGACAGTAATCTCTTTAATTATGCCCTTAATATCTAAAGGTGCTTAAACATCATGGAGATCTTTAAAATTTATTTTAAAGAAGTGAGGAGATGTCTTAGTGAATGAGAGTTTCACTGGTAATGAAGGGTTCCAAAGTGGATGCCAGACCTTGTGTTTTTGATTGAACAAGTTTATTTGTTTTTTTTTTTGTTTTTTTTTTTTTTGGAATTCTATTTTTTGATATTATTTTCATTCCAACAATTCTTTCATAATTTTTTCACTTACATTTATCATGCATCTGTTAAGGCTACGGGAAATAACTACTGAACGTTGAAGATTTTATTTGAAGAGATTTTGTTATGATACTTTCATAGTGTTGGCAACACTGTGGCTTGTACCTCGAAACACTTGTGGAGTCATTCACACGAAAAGTGAAGAAATGTGTCTGAAGATGAAAAAAATATTGTTATCATTACACATAATAAGTTCTTTCATGTTAGTTTGTAATTAAATCAAGTTAGCGTACCTTGTGCTGCACGTCATCAATTCAAGGGCGAGATATTCAACTTGACCCGATGTTGCTATTTCTGGCTTCCCATCTGCTGCTGAACTCTTCACGCAACAGTTGACAAATTCTACTTCATAGGTGGCAGCATTATCGCCAAACAAACGCGAAACACTTGTGACTGGAATGAATAATTGATTTGGCCATATTATTCTGATGCTTTTAAAGCATTCTTTCGTAATTCTTGTTTCTGACTACGTCAAGTAATTTTTTAACTTATACAGATCAACTGTAAATATTCCCTTCCTTTAGAAAGTTCTGTTTCAAAATCCATCTCCTCGCAAATAGCTGCTGCGATAATTAGCTCCTCACCTCCAGCAAAATCCTGATCCAAAAATTCTATAAAATCTTTTTATACTTAACACACATCTTCCTAGCCAACAGACGGCGTAACTGGCAATTTAGTTTATTAACTTGAAAAAGCTGCGAGGAAGTTAGAATATCATAATTCAGCGTGTGATATTTCTGATCATGCAGACTATTATCATTTCAACACTGAACACTGAACAATTCTTTTTATTTATATTACTCCACTGTTCTCCATGAAATGTTTCAAATTATAACAGAGCATATCCATTTGAAATGTGAGTATGGAGAAGAATGAAGAGAATTTGCTTTCTCAAACGAAAAACGAGTTAGATGTTTGAAATAGTGGGGGAGAAAACAATCTTAGGTGTAATTAGGAGGAAGGGAAACTGGTTCGGAGATTGGCTTAAAAGGAACTTATCATGAGGGACGTGCTACAAGGTACGATGGAAAGAACAGGAGTAGGGCTAAAGATGCTGTAGTTGATGAATATTATTTTTTTTAAAAAATCCCATGACCCGAAAATGAAGCTGAAGGCACTTCATCTCCGGCATTTCAAAGGTAATTATAAGTAGCATGTTCATCACCGTAAGAGGAAACCAAACAACAAAAGACATAATATATTAATTAATAGTGTGTGTTTTTCGTACACGATACATAAAGACATAGATAAGTCTATTTAGCAACGAAAGACATACTTTTTAGGGCAATAAAATTCGGTGCCAACAAGAATCAATAAATGTTATTCATAGAGAGTTGGCGTTATGGCCTCTTGGTCTATTCACGTTAATTTACTCTGTGTTCTAGCGTTCATGAAGACAGACCAAAAACTAGTCCACAAACGGCTCAATGATTAATCAGCGCCTAGGTCAAACCGCTATAGCTAGAATCTTGAAATTTGGACAGAGCAAGGGCGCCGATTTCTCTGTAAATTTTTTTGGGGGGGCACTCAGATGCAGAAGGTATATATATGAAGATTTTAAGACAAATTGCACTCAAATTATGCCAAATATTGTATATTCATAAATACAATAGGGGATCCACACGAGCTTTGGGGGGGGCCCGGGCCCTTCGCCCCCCAGGATCGGCGCCCTTGGGACAGAGCATGGGATTTGTGATGTAAGATCCTATTAAGGAAGGATTTTTGAAAATTCGTCGGGTCAGGGGGGAAAACGGCTGGTTTTAAACTTGAGGTTTTTAAGATCCTCTTAGGAGTTTGGAATTTTCTTCATAAAAAAATGAAAATAAATCTTTAAGTTTTACGTTCCACGGGTATGCCAGCTAGCCGCTAGGATGATGACCGGCTAAAGGAGACGGTGATGATGAGAAATGAATTAAATGCTGGAATGAAGAAAGTGGTAGGAAACGGAAGAACTCTGAGAAAACCCATGCACACGGTGTTTGTCCACCACAAAGTTCACTTGGCGCGAGCTAGAATCGAACCAGGGACCTCATGCACCAGAGGTGAACGCTGTACCACTGAGCCTCCGCAAAACCAATTTTCTTCATATCCCCAAAAATAAAAGTAGAAAGTGAGAAATTATGATTTTCTTGGAAACGGCTCAGGTGACTTTGTTTATATTTCATACATCAATATTTCATTAACAGTCCTACACTGTGATATAAGTCGTTCTCTGGGGTAAATCTACGAGGGGACTTCACTCTGGGGAGCTCTTTTAGAACAATTTTCTTAAAAATGTCTGTGAGGCGATTTTATTCATAGTTGTTCATTATTAACCCGATAATGTGGTATAGCTTGTTTGTCATCAGAAAATTCTCAAAAGGAAGTTTACTCTCGGTTGTGGGCTTTTATTCTAGCTGCTTTTCTTTAAAAAAAAAAAAAAGTCGCTAGATTTTGTTTATATTTAATACAAAAAATGCCTCATTAACAATCCCACATTGAGAAAAATCCGTTCTCCGGACAGCGGTATATTGCACAAATATACGGAATCCTCTTGCTTACTACAGATATCAGTACGGAGAATAGTGTACGTTATCCGTATACTACATAGGCGCTGCCCTTAGATGTTACATCATGCCGTTGCAGGATGTCTGACATCTAACAGTTTTCCGTATATCACATGCATATACTTATGTTACATTCCTCAGCTATATGTTGCATATGTCCACTTGTATGTGAATTCCTTACCGCCTATATTATTTCATACGGAAAGTACGTATAGATGGACCACTTATACAAAAAGTATTATAAAACGTGCGTTTTCAGTTATACGTCTGCTGTACGTTAAGTCCAAAAACTACAGGAATTACGCATGTAACCTACCTTTTTAAGTAAGCCACCTACATTTTTTTTTTCTCAGTGCACAATGCGAGATAAATATTTTCCCTTAATACAATTCACAAGGGATAGTTCCTCGAGGTGAAGTTGTTTTTGAACGTTTTTCTCAAAAACGACTCAGGTGACTTTCCTTGTACTTCATCAACAACTTGCAACTTGTAATATTGTGTTAATTACCAAAATATCTACAATAGATGAAAATATCTACAAGGGATGGTTTAGTTTTGGAGGTGAATTTGCTTCGGACGAAGTTTCCCAGTAACGCCTTATATCTTTGTTCGTATTTCACAAATAAATGTCTCAGTAATAATTGCATCATAATTTGATTTATCTTTTTAGCTTTACGTCCCGCGAATATGCCGGCTAGGGTAAAAGAGACGGTGATGATGAGAAATGGATGAAATGGTGGAATGAAGAAAGAGGGAGGAAACGGGAGAAGCCCTAAGAAAACCCACGAACACGGTGTTTGTACATCACAAAGTTAACTTGGCGCGAGCTGGGATAATGTGATTTAGTTATTGGAGAGAAAATGTTTAGTGCGATGGCCCATACTTATTACTATAACTATTATTAATATTACCTGGTTTATCCATCACCACCTTAAAAATCAATATTTTATTTACGCAATCATTCAGATATTTTGTTATACAACCAAATAAACGCGCAGGTAGCGACATCTAGATGGCTGTTTATTATTAGGACTAGCGTGACGCACCATATACGATATTTGTGCCGTTTATAATTAAGATTGGGAAATAAAAGGTAGGATTTTTCCCTAAAGAGAAATCCATGCTACGCCACTGTTTATTCGTAAGACTATAGCGCAAGACCCATATACTTGTTTAATGCCACTTTAGTGGATTTGACGTCAAAACTTAAGAAAATTATCATATTCATGACAGCCTGAATATCGCGTCACCATAACCTTGGTGACAAATTTAGGTGATTATTTAAATATGTGTGCTTTCGGAAGAAATTAAAAATGACACGTGATAAGAATAATTTATTTTATTTTTATGAAAGTCTGTTAGTGACATTTCATCATTTAAGAGATCAGAAATTAACTGTTTTGACGCTTGAAGTAAAAAAAAAAAAAAAAAAAAAGGTTGAATTAAATGCATGATAGAAATGAGATAACCTTTAGGGTCGCAGCTATGAAAGACGAGATGTTTCTATGTAAACACATCACTAACATTCATTGCTTCTTGTAAGTGTTGTAATAAATATTAGTCGTTTTCACGGAGCAGTTTGATCACAAAACAAAGATGAAATACACACATTAGCATTCGAAAAAGAAATAAAAGAGGCTGCTCGTATTTGTATTTCAAGATCTTTTTCTTCTTCTAAGATTTATTATGATAACCTTCTCCCAGGGAGATCTAATGTTTACATTATATCTTTTTGTACTTAAGACCTCATTTTATAAATCTGATGCAATCAAATACTATATTTCATGAGACATTATTTCGAATTCCGTATAGAATATATTTACGATGTCGATGAGTAGCCACACGAATAGAAACCCCAATCTCAGGAAGGTGTGATTGAGTGAATGGTAAACTACAATGTCTAAAAACCGAACATGTCCTAAAACGTCATCCCTGATAAAGGGTGAAACCTCGGAAGGAGCTGAGCTTTAGCAGGCAAAATAGTAGGGTCTAATAATAGTACCTTGCATTGAATTAACATATTAAAATAGTCTTGTACTTATTGAATTTCGTATATTTTCTTCATAATTTTATTTCTTAACTGTTCTTGTGATGGGTTTCAAAGATATAAGATACTCCAGTGTATCCTAATGCAGTGATTTACAAACATTTTTTGGTCACAATACAGCCTTTGTTTACTGCACCGGCAGCATACTAATGTACGAGTTGGCAACACTACGCAAGACTCCTAGCCAGACTCAAATTTATCATTAATTACTAGTACACATTTCAAACTTATATTGAATTATGTAATGTTTAATGTTATTTTTCACCATTGTTACATTGCTTCAGAGGGTTTGCAGCAAACACGTTGAATGTCACGCCAAATCAATGTACTATGGCCGATCTCTTGAGAAAGAAGAAACACTGTCCTAATGGATAAGCGCACATGGGAGCAGAGCATATTTCCGTGTTATCCGCGTACCATGAGGCAATTGAAGAACATTTTAATTAAGAAACTATGGTTTTTGCTATAAAAAAGACAAATAATGGTATTATGAATAGTGAACTAACAGCCGTCTGACCGGCCGTAGCCCGTTCATGGTCTGTGATATATGTATATTATGAAGTTTTTAGAAATATCAACTCGAGTGCTGGGTGTTATGTGTCATTACGTGAAGCAAAAGGAAGCCGTATTGATCTGTCTCCATGAACGCTAGAACACAAAGTAAATTATAGTGATTAGACCAAGATGCCATAACGCCAAATTTATGTGAATTGCATTTATTGCTTCTCGTCGGCACCATTGTGGGGTTAGGTAAAGGTGCCGACCACTCTTTTCTGTATATAAACTTCAAGTATGAATAATATAAACTTTATATAAAGTAGCAAATTACCGCTTCACTTCCTCAAGAAAGTTATGAAAATTTACTCTCAATGACAAATCGAACGTTACGAAGCCACGATGCAAGAACTTCAAGCATAATATAATTGTGCAATATTATTAACGTTTAACAGAGAAAAATGTGTAAAAAAAAAAAAAAAAAAAAAAAAGACACATACCAGCCAACAGATCTCATTAAGCTAAAATTATAAATGTTAGTACAAAAGCTCATGCGTAGTCAATTGAGGAAATCGAGGAAAATAATTCTTTTTAAACGTACCATCTATTAAAGTGAAACTAATACGGAAGTATACATTGTTCAAGTCCTTGATTCTGTCGCTAGCAAAAGAACAGTAATACTATGGTTAATATTAGGCATGTTTAAGCATATATTTTCATGCGTAAGATTCGGGAAAAATGAATTTTTATGGTGCTAAAAAGTACTTCTTCCGTTACCACTTTAATGCAATTGATAGCTTTTATTATGCTAGAATAGATTTATCTATTTATGTACTGTATATGAAAAATATAAACTTCGAAACAGCGTATAGTATTTATTGTTAGTTGAGTTTTCCTTGTAAGAGTGACGTGTATACTACTTACAATTACATTTGAAGTGTTGGTAGAATCAGTGGAAGAATATATTTGGGAGCATTTTAAAATTTAAAAAGTGATTAATATAGTATAATGACATGAGCAAAGAAGGATTGGCAACCAGAGAAGAATACATCATTACACCAAAATTTCGAACTTGTGACAATTGGAACTTGCGACAATTGCGATTATGTGAAAACCCGAGACAATTGCGATCCCTTTCTTTTGGGCGTCATTTCAGAAAATATGAGTTGTGACAATTTGCGAATCAAATTATTAAGCATCTTACATTGCAGTGGCGTATTTAGGGGAGTGGCTATCGTTCTCAATCCCCCCGATATTCCGCGTACAACAATAATCCTTCTTACCATTTCTAAGGAAAAATATTAGTGCTTATTCACGTATTGTGCATAGCTCCCCCGAAACAAAATTCTAAATACGCCACTGCATGTTTGTATCAAGTTTGGGATTAATATATTATATCGAGGCTAGAAACAATCCGAAGATGTTGAGTGACAACATTACCTATAAGTTATAAAGGTATTATCATGAGATGCTGAAACTTGCAGTTAGGTAAGGAAATTTATTGTGCGTTTTGCTTATGCTATTTGTTTGTATTTGAATCCTCAGATATTCAATGTGGGCTTCGAAGCAGTAGCCATAATAGCACTAAGAGCAGCGTTTCAATTAATGCGTCTTTCATATGAAGGAGCGCTTACGGAAGAAGGTTCAGAACTTAGACCTCGTCTGTGAATACAATAGTGATGATGGAAATACAATTTATTCAAATGTATGCAACTCGATTTCTTTGAAACTATCAGGACATAGATGAAGGCTGGTTATTCATTCATGGTGAAGCTTCTGCTAATGGGAAGTTACAAGAATCTTGGATTATTCTTTTACATTAATGGCTGGAAAACGTAGATACTCCTGTAGATATATGAACCAGTGGAGACATAGGACGAATAATTCTGTAGAACAGTTTTTCTTAATCTTTTTGATGTAAATCCTTTGTACCTAATACTAGTTCTCTCCACCTTCTATGAATTCAATGATTATTTTACATATCATAAAAATGAAACCATAAATTACGATTTCACAACACTAAATTGGTCATTTATGACAATGAATTACTGTTATATCAAAATTGCATTTTAGTGTTATAAATGAAGAAATTCGAAAAAATACAATCCTGCCGTAATCAGATTTAATATATATATATATATATATATATATATATATATATATATATATATATATATATATATATATATATATATATATATAGTATTTTTTTTTCAGAACAGTTATAATGCACACGGTTCACGAGCCAATTTGTTACTAAACTGCGAAATATCTAAGACAAATATTTTATTTTCGACAGCATTTCGGTGTTTCCGGTTCAACTAAATTACTGGGAGTAATGTTATGAATTCAACACTCACCTAACATGCTGAATTTCAGACGTCAACTTTCGTATGCTTCGTTCAAAATTGGATAATTTCAGACGTAGATATGGGTCCACAATAAATATATTAATGTAAGTTTTGATTGATTGATAATTCTGTTATTTTATCTTTTTGCATTCTTTTAAGTTAGTTGAAGCATACGTAATCTGTACATACATTACAAATATTCCAGGTGTGAGCAATGAAAGTAAGTTAGTAAGTTTAATGAAAATAAAATGCCATGCGGATCCTCTTTAAATCTCTTGCGGATCATCGGGGCTTCGTTTACCACAGATTGGAAAACACTGCTATAGAAAGATGGAATATTAAAAAAAAAAAAAAAAAAAAAATGCACTGATCGATAGACCCCATCGGAAAGTACAGCTCAAGCTGGAAGCAGAGAGTTTACATATGATGTGTATCAGAATGGAGCTTAACAAAAAAGGGTTTAAAAGAACGAAACGATAAATACAGATGAATGAGACGATTGAGAGGTCGATCAGAAGTACGAAGTTACTGGCGATTTAAAAAAGAAAATGCCTGACAGTGAGAGCTTTGATTCATACTCAAAAGCTGGATTAATGCACAATGTCCGGTGAAACTGACGACACGTTTGTTGCTAATACCTTATTGCTCAGATACATGTAGTATATAAAAACATTACGGTAAATAAGTTATTGTTAAAAAAAAAAAAAAAAAAAAGAGAGAGAGAGAAAGAAAACCATCAAGTAAAAGTTAACAGTCATTTTAAACACACCATAATAGTCATGCATCGGCTCGGGTTTTCAACTATTTTGCCAGACTCAACAGTTCAGTGCAATGAGAACAAAAGAGGTCAAAACCCGGATATTAAAAAAAAAAAAAAAAAAAAAAACTGGAACCTTTTCTAAAATGATTATG
Organism: Thermobia domestica; assembly: GCF_964235325.1. NCBI lineage: Eukaryota > Metazoa > Arthropoda > Insecta > Zygentoma > Lepismatidae > Thermobia > Thermobia domestica. Next base: position 94,145,626 of record NC_137464.1, read on the forward strand.
AAACTCAATTCTGCAACTCAGAGGAAGTTCCAAAAAATCCCGCATCGGGTTTGTTCACTATGGCTGACATTGACTTGATACCAAGAAACACATTAGAAATGTTTTAAAATTATCTTTCAGTCAGTATGTGGAGAAACGAGAACCAAACTTAAGTTACAATTTTCGTGACAAAGAGTGTGTACTTGAATCTAAAGCGGGGGGCGCGGTGGCTCAGTGGTAGAGCGTTCACCTCCGGTGCTTGGGGTCCCTGGTTCGATCCCAGCTAGCGCCGTGTGGACTTTGTGGTGGACAAACACCGTGCTCGTGGGTTTTCTCGGGGTTCTCCCGTTTCCTCCCACTTTCTTCATTCCACCATTTCACTCATTTCTCATTATCACCGTCTCCTTTAGCCTAACCGGCATAACCGTGGGACGTTAAACTTAAAGATTTCATTTCATTTTTTTTGAATCTAAAGCACTTAGTGCAATGAGTTTGGCCACAGTAATCTTAGCTCAGGAAATCTCGGAGCCTTTGTGGAAACGGTAAGGCAATTTTGTCTCTAATGTCAAAATTAAGATTGAGGTTACAACATAGATTGCTATAGAATACAACTATCCTGGAAAAAATAGCTATAACTAGATTTTTTCCCTTCAGGAAGAAAAATGACTTGATTTGACTGGCACTGGGTTTTGCACAGTCACATAACTGTGCGTATTCATGTATACTGCTCTACAGGGTGTCAATAAAGTCTTAGTACATGGAAAAAAGCACATTTTAATCAATATAATGTTAATAATAATATTTTCAACGTGATTTCCGTGCTGTTCAATGTATAATTTGATGCGCTTTGCAAGATTAAGGTGAACTCAATGGAATAAGTCCGAATTGCCGTCGATTTCAGCACACTGACTGGTAATGCGTTCTGTCAGGTGGTTGAAATTTCTAATCTTCATCGAGTAAACTTTCTCTTTCAACATACCCTAGAAAGAGAAATCAAGGGGAGAAAGGTCTGGTGAACGAGGGGACCACTCCACATGACCTCTTCTCCCAATCCAGTGAGGAAAACTGTCATTCAAACAATGTCTAAAGGCTGCAGCAAAATGGGCAGCGACCCCATCCTGCTGAAACCAGTCTGGAAGTCCCTCACCCAAACGCTCAATTTGAGGCGTCAATTTGTCTCTCAGCATGTTCAGATAAGTTTCACCCTTTACATGTTCATTAAAAAAGAAAGGTCCTAGCATGAGCTTTCCACAAACCACACCACACCTTCATATTTTGGCAGCCCCACTGTTTGGATGGAACTCATCCAATGTGGATTCCCTTGAGACCAATATCGAAAATTTTGTCTGTTCACTTCACCATTGACATAAAACACAGATTCATCACTGAACAACACACAGTAGTAAAATTGATATTTTCATCAAATTTAGACAGAGCCATCATTCAATCTGGAAAAACAAAAACAAATCATTGGAAATTCCTATGAGCCCCAATGCCCAGGCTTTATGGACTATTCAAAAAAAAAAAAAAAAAAAAAATGTTGTGTGACCTTTCCCTTCGAAGTAATTGTCACTCACTGCTACTGAATATGCCAAAAATACAGTTTAAAATGTTGTAGTAAGAACACATGTTTTGTACCCCGTGGTGATCATAAATTACATTCTTACTTAACTGAACCAAAAGTTCACACTTCTTGCAAATTCTACAAGTTTATTAACATTGCACCCCTTTCAAATAAATAAATAAATATATCTGAAAGTACAAAACAATGATCTAATTAGCAAATATAATAACAGCACAGACATTAATTTGTTAGAACTCTGTATACTTTTAACATTGAAATATTAAACCGAGGGATTAAGTTCTTTTTCTAAAAATTAAGTAGTAAAATCACTTAAAGTGTATATACTGATCTGTATTTTGACGCAATATTTATTTGCTTAGTTGTTTGAAAATTGATACACTACTGTTCCAAATACTGTAACAATATGAATAATAAACTAGCCTGACATCTAGACCTGACATTATTTTTATTTTAAGAAATTGCAATTAATGCTACTTTTTAATTTAGTTTGAGTCTAATTACTGTGAGAGATCACATTCAATGTATTCTTTAAAACATTTTACTATGTATTTCCATATTTATTTCAGAGTGTTCACATTAAATCACGTGTATATTGAAATTATTCATTTATAATTCAAGGTCATATTTAAAGGTATAGTGAAAATAAAAATAAGTTTCACTTATTTAAGCTTTTATGACAAACACTCAAAGTAAATCTTAGTTCTAGGATAAAATCATGTAGTTTTTAATAGCAACTAGTAATTACTGTGGGAGTTCCTCATCAGTTTAGTTTAGAATCTTTTAATCAGTGGTCTTGGTTTAAACGACAATGTGTATGCCTGCCAGAGTCGGATTTAGATTTGGTGGGGCCCTAAACTACTGAAGGCAATGGAGCTTTTTAAGTATCAAGATGAACATAGGCCCCCCCCCCTCTAACAGCACAATTACATGGTAGGCATATGCCTATTATATTCCCTCAGGTACATGGGAATGTGTCCAGTATGTGCCTTATGTACTTCTGAGAGAGAATTCACATGGATGGCAAGTGATAGTCAGTCTATGCTCGCCCCAAGACACATGCTTGACATGTACATATCCAAAATAATTGTTGCATATCTATAACTGTCTTCTTGTAAGAATATAATTTGATAATGATTTTGCAGGGTACTTTTAATACTGATACTATGTGTATAATCGGGAAATATATATTTTTGGTAAATTTCTTAGGAAAAGAATTACAAATACGAAAATTAGAATGAGTAAAACAAAATGTTGCTAAATGGACAAGAAAGTTTTTATTTTCGTTTTATTGTTCTTTTGACATGAAATTTCCCACATACATGCCTTTGCCGATTATACAATACTAACATTATAGAAATACCGGGGAATTCGATATGAAGTTATATTCCTACAACAACAAATTTATAGACATGCGACTATAATTTTGAACATGAGTGTACCTGGGGAACATGCCTGTTCTAGGTAATCATGCCGTAAGCGTCAATGAACCACAAAATTACTCCCTCAAAATATGTTAAATCGACTATATGCGAAATGTGTTTACATTAAGGTGTCTAAAAAAACACTTTAAACAAGTAAAAAAAAATGTACCGCAGGGTAGGGGCGAACCACAAACCTTTGGATTATTAGACTGGTGCTTTTCCGATTTGGCCACGAAGGCGATCAAGAGAACGTCGATTATAAAGGGATAAATTGTTGAGGTCTTTTGAATTTGGCTAATCAGACTGCTCCTTTAACCGCGTATATTCGACGATAAACGTTCGGGATCAGATAAAATGTGCTCGCCATGTTATTTTATAACAAAATGACGAGTGTCTATTTACTTTATTTCATGGATCTTCCATATTCACTTTCAAATGATCTGCGACAATTACCATCTAATAAAGTTGATGCGTTTGTTGCTTGTAGTACACAATCGCTTAGAAAAAGAAGCAACAAATGCATCAAAAGTGGGAGATGAATTTAGAACATCTAAATGGCGCATGCGTAGCACATCTTGTGCTGTTAGGGTATCTGAAACAGCATGTACCTAAAGGACGTACCTACAACATGACAGATATATGCCCCAAGTTACGACATAAAAACAAATGACTGTTAGAGTGCGAAATTGAGCCAGGTATATAAGTGTTATATTTGTGGTACATGGTTGCAAATATCAATTAGGTATAACAAGTACCTAAAACTGTGGGTAGCTGAAGTACATACGTAGCACATGAATATTGTATGTGCCAAGTGTCGCGTACCTAAAAAGAAGCTGAGACAACGGCTAGTAGATTGGTGTTTCGTATTCCGCGCACCCTGGGGTACATTTTTTTTACTTGTTTAAAGTACTTTTTTAGACACCTTAATGTAAACACATTACGCATATAGGCGATTTAACATATTTTGGGGGAGTAATTTTGTGGTTTATTGACGCTTACGGCATGCGGAACATACCTAGAACATACTAGGCACGTTCTCTCGGTACATGTCAGCCATGTGCCTAGGGGAGGACATAGACTGTGACTATCACTTGCTATCCATGTGATTTCTCTCTTAGACGTACATAAGGCACATACAGGAGACATTCCCATGTACCTGAGGGAACATGATAGGCATATGCTTGCTATGTAACTGTGCTGTTAGGTAGTACATTACGTACTGTAATTGCGTGCAGTCAGGCGTGCGTTGCCTGGCGTCGAAAAGGAAACATATTACTCTAACTTTAGAAGACAAGTGAAAGATAATCGAGCGACTAGACAATCGAGAAAGTTTAGGAAAACTGTCTTCGGAATACGGTATTGAAAAATCGATTGTGTTTGACATTAAAAGTAAGAGAGAAAAGATAATCTCTCAGTTCTCGTACGGAATAAGGCCCGGGAAAGCGACAAATTTTGAGAAGGGCTGAAAATGTGGATGTTGAACAAGTACTTTACACATGGATAGTGCAGTAGAGGGCCAAAAATAGCATGCTAAGTGGCAGGCACGTAGCCAGGATTTCATGAAGAGGGGGGGGGGGAAGGTCCGTGATATGAAATATTGTTGTCATCACACCAGGAGCTCGATCATTCTAAACTATTTTACTGGAATATATATTGGTTCTTTTAGCCAGGATTTCGGGGGGAGGGGGGCGTGACATGAAGGACCAGGAGCTCGATCAATCTAAACTACTTGACTATCAACATATATTGGTTTGTTAGGACAATAAAATGAGGATATGTTGGTAAGTATTTTAATAACAAACTTTGAAGAAATCTAGAGTAAAATAATAATAATAAAAAAAGCATTAAAAATATTTTAATTTTTTTTTTATTTAAGGCCTTCCTCTGTTCATTCAAATATTACAATTTTCCTTTCATTATGACCTCAACTATTATGAAAAGTACATACTCAATAATATCTTGTCAAATATTTTACAATATCTGCGTCCCTATCCCTGTCGAATCAAATGTTAACAGAACATTTTTTTTCCACATAAATTTTTGTTTTTATTTTTCCGTCAATTACTGTCTGTTCCAAATGACAGGTTAAAGGAGTAGTAGAAAATTGTTTTTAAAATAACATGTTTGATACTGCAAAGATGCGATGACGAAAAATTATGATAAAAAATGTCCACGCTATTACACAAAAGCACTATGCTTTTGGAAGCTTGAAATCTCCCTCACTAGTAGCAGAAATTCTGAGAATTCCGTAATTTTTCTAGAAATTTCAAATTCCCTGACTCTTCCAGGATATCTCGCTAACCTCGCCACCATGTATTGCAAGTAATACAAAACTCCTCATAAGAAAGAGTAACCAAAGCTTCCTGTAGCTTTTTATTTTTAACGCTGATCCTTCTTTTTATCATTTCATTTTGTCATCCTTCCTTAATTTTTTTAAATTTCTGTTCTCGAAGGGGGAGGGGGAGGGACCCCCGGACCCCCCTTGGCTACGTGCCTGTAAGTGGCGACATTATCGCAGAGAAGGCTAGATTTTTTTACATAGAAATGATGGGCAATAATAACTTCTGTCAGTAAATTTATGTACGTATTTTAAGCTCGTTTCGAGCGGTCTTTTAGCATTCCTTAGTAATCCGAACTTTTTGGTAATCCGAACAGCTCGAGCAAACGAATATTCGGATTAACGAGCTGAAACTGTATTATTATTACACAATCTTCAAAATTCTTTGCTAAATTCATCTGTTCAAGAAAACGTTTGTTCGGTTGGTTGATTTCGAATTTAACATCCCTTTTCACATCTGCGTATGTATTTTGTACCAAATGCTGGGTATATGTTTTGGGCATACAGCTTAATCTGGGGTCTAAATCATATTAACTCTTACTGGGAATAGAACTCTGATCCCTCGCAGCTAAGAAGTCCATACAAATCGTACGGTGAGGTGCTGACTGCCACAGCTAATTATTGGTGCTAATTGCCACGACTGGCGCTGATTGCCAATATCAAGGTGCTGATTGCCACGATGAGTGCTGACTGCCACGAACCTGAGAGAAAGTTGCTAGACGTAACATTACCGGACGCCGAGAAGCATGAACGAAACATGATGAACCTTAGGATCGTCTTGTTCAGACCAACTCCTAACAAACGCAAACAGGTCTCTGTAAGTACTTTCAGTTTTGTGAGGGTGCGGTGCGTACAAAATTGGTGTGCTCTTACTTGAACTCCCAATGTCAGTATGAACTGTACAAACTGAGCAAATTGTTTCGAGCAGCTCTTGAAAGTTCCATCAAAAAAAAAAAAAAAAAAAAATTCTGGCTGTCCCTCATAAGTGTAAAGACCTAGTGCGTACGTTATTTAAATTTTGATATGCAAATGTCATATCAAAATCTTTGCATATCAAAATGGAAATTATATGTAAATATGTAACCACATATATTTTATATCAATTCATTTAAATATTTAATCATGCATAATTAGATGTTAAAAGCCAACAAGATGTATATGCTTCGTATTAAATTCATATCATTTTCATGGGAAGAGATGGAAGAACTTCGAGTACAAAGTTTTTTTTTTTTTTCTGGAAGAGCATTTCAAAATTTTCAAACTGAAGTTCAGCAAACTCATAGCCTCCAGCGGAACACACACGAACAGCAACTAAGATGGTACAACTGTTTCCAGCTTACTATGAGTTTCCAGACTAGATTTTGGACTATTCAGAAATAATTGTATGCAGGACTACAGCTATATGTCAAGGACTAGTGGATGAGAGATGGGTTGGCTACTCTCCAATATAGCGCCGTTCAGTCGTGTACATGGCTATTGTATACTAGTCACACCGTAGTGTTGTTTTTTGGGAACAATAAGGTGCTAGAAACTCTCTTGATGACGTATTTTGTCACCTTACCCGCCTTCCCCGCCACGGCTCTAGGCCGGTAAAAACGAAGCTATCGCCAGCCTCAACGCGGAGTAATATGTTTTTGAAATTGTGATTTGGTTTTCGAAAATTTGTTTTTATTCAAATTTAAAAGGTTCTTGGATGCACCCGTTTATAAATTATGATTATTTAACACGGTATGTCACATGTCCGACAGTATCACGTACTCTTTCAGTACGTTTTGACAGTACTATTTACAGGCAGTTGTTTGAGCTCGTTGAGCGGTGTTCGTCTGCAAAGATGGAAGGGGTTTTCAGCCCACCAATGTATCCGGAAGACATATTAATTAATTAACCACCCCTAAGGTAATGACAGTCATGTATTATAATGTAGGTATATAGTAAATTGTATAATGTTATTAATCTAAGGTTTGATTTTGCAGCATATTTGTTCAATAAGCAGGGATGAGTGAAATTCAGTAAAAGTTTGTATTGAGATTACACCCCGCTGCAGACTGTGTTTGTGTATAGATGTCACTACCTGTCACGTGAGTTCTTGATGGAAGGGGGAACATGTGTTTTGACTAATATGTTTTGTTTTCTTAATTGTTTAAATAGTCTTCCGGTACATGACATGTGTTGTGTTATATATCAAAATATTCAGAGAAGATCAAAGAATCATGTAAAGTATGTGAAACTCACCAGAGATTGTATATAAATGTAATATTAGGGCATAACAGTGGTGACCTATTTAGGAATTTCGGTTGTCACCAAAAGAGAGAGAGAACGTTGACCATAAGAAAACCGGTAGACTGAAGGTGAGTCTAGGTTTTTCAAGTTCCAGCGAGCCTAATGACTAGGATCGCAGGAGAGGTCACGACACACTTCGTTAGGAACATCGAGTGACTTCACGTCGCTCAGTGAGACACTTCGTTCTTAGTTTGAACACAGGACACATCGTTCAGTGACACTTCGAGTCTGTTCATAGGACACTTCACGTCGCTCAGTGAGACTTTACTACGTTTGAGTTCTTAGTGCATAGAACATTTCATTTAGTGACATTAGTTTATCATGTCTTTGCTAGTGTAATAGCAACTACTATGACATGTATCACATAATGCTTAGATAGCAAAAAGGGGAAATATCTTCTCTATATGACCCCATCGGGAGTGTTTTTTTTTAAGTAACATGCTATAGTTACATATGCGTATATATAGTTAGGGGTGTTTCGTTGTACACCAAGACCAACTATTATCTAAGAACATGTAAGTATTATAAAGAGATTATTAACGAGTGTTGGTGGACTCACCGTGTGGCTCACATTTACCATGAGCACACTTCCAACCAGTTTGTTTTGTGTCTAATACACAAATATGTTAGAAGATATGTCATCAGCAGAAACATTTATTTTTTTTTCTTTTAACCTGTGCATTGCAAATTAGTGCACCACAAACATATATTTTTTTTAACCTGTTAAAGTTAAATAGTGGGACTTTTTGCACCACAGAGCACCAAATACAGTAAGGCGTGACGAGCCTATGTCACCTTTACTGTAATAGTGATGACAGTAACTCTCAACTTGTAACAGAGAGATATCAATGCAGAGATCGACGAAGACAACGTGATCTTCAAGACTGATCATCAAAAACCGTAATATGTGGGATAAAATTACGTCACGCATATACGGAAGAATGCGTGCAGATGGGAGGATCCAGACAACAGTGAAGACTGGACTCATGCAGGATATATCTGTGAAAACTACAAATTAAATCACGCGTGGACTAGAACTATCGGTATAAGTAAAACATATTGGCCACTAAAATGAGTATCATTTTTTTTTTCTTTTCGTGCACAAGTGTTGTTTGTGAAATCGAGTGTAAATATTTCAAATTCAATTCCTCCAAGGATCTATTAAATAGTTATGAAAATCTACTTATACGTCTGTTACATACTACAATCCCCGTACGAATCCTGAAGGTTTACTTGCTGCCTGGTGAGTACAAAAATATCTAAAATGTTTTGTAACTTCTGTTCTTTTCAGGTGGACTTCGTTCGGCGACTTCATTTAACTTACTGCTAATAGTACTCCTTGTTAATGTATTCTGTTGGTAATCCTTAGACTCAAGCTCAATGTTACATGAGTCGCTACTATTTCTGTAGCCCATGAGTCGCTTCGAGAGCGTACAATCAGGGTAGGGAAACATGAACTATGAGACCTGTGTAGATCTAAAAATCGGGATTTTCTGTTTAATTTTAAAAGTAGCATAGATCTACATAGGGGCAATTTTGATTATTCTATCAAAATTAAATTTTTGTTTTTTAAAGAGTCTCAACATTTTTTTTTAACTCAGTCTCTACCGCAACCAAACAGTTCATAGTTCATGGAACCCACGAGGACAGTCAGTCTTCTCAGGTGTGACGTAAGACTGCTGTCAAATGATAGAGAGAGAGAGACACCTCACCATCACTGGTACGCCTTCCTCTTCTCTCTACAGAGCCTCACGCAAATTTACATGCTGGACACTTCATGTCGTATGCAAATGTCAGCACACCTGTGCTTGGAAGGTAAATTCTTCATGTGTCACCGAGCCTGGGGCTCCTCACACCTTATTCAATTGGCGCCCAGCGTGGGGCTAAGCATACGCTAGTAGCGTAAGCCGAAAAGGGTACCTACCTTGATACACCAACAGAAGTACAAGGGTAGAGCAGTAACTTTTCATTTTTTTTATTATCTCTTATGCCGCGTGATAGGTTGAAACATAGTCCCCATGGTATCCAAGAACCTTGTTACAGTGTGTTATATTTGTTCTTGAAGAGTATGTATTATGAGTGAAAATTTTGTGTCATGTGTATTTGCACAAAATTAGGGGGGAAAGATTTTGTGTGTAATAACTATTAGGCATATTAGAGTTTGTGTTGTTTTTGATTAAATGCCGGTAACGAGAGCTCAGACGCGTAAGATGGAAGAGGAATTTAGATCTGACGTGTACGCTCAGCGTATTGAGCTGGATGTAGATATAGCTAGAAATAATGTTACCGTCAATAGCGTAGAGAATGTCAATGAACTAGAGAAAATGCATAGTGAAACAGGCGTAGAAAGAACCACTGAAGATGTAGTAGGTTCAGGAACCGGTGACAGTCACGTACGTTACGGTGACGTCACAGAGAGAGAAAACAGTGACCCAGCTGATGGACAGTGTGGCCAACCTGTCCCGGAACACACAGCTGAGGCAACACCCAGGGAAAGTGAGGTAGTAGCTACCGGAAGTCAAGTCGTAGAGACCGGAAGTGGGCAGTCCGGAGCTCAATTCGTCACGACCGCTGACTTATCGAGGCTGCTGAACGGGTTATTAGATTCTATTTCGGCTAAGATTGAGCAATCTAGTGCGTTAGTTGCTGAACAACATAGAGCTAGTAACCAGTCTGCATGTGAAAAACTGGAGAAATCGTTTACTGCGAAAATAGACTCTTTTGTAATAGAGAATAATAAGAAATTTGAGCAATTGAACTAGTCAATTGCGTCAGTCAATCGGAGACTTGACACCTCCAATTTAGAGTTACAGACACAGCTCGTAAGTACTAGTCAAAGGATACAGGCTTCATTAGAGCAAGTTAGCGACAGGGTACAGTCTAATGAAGTCTCAATTGCATCCTGTAGTAGTGAGATCCGAAAAGTTGAACAGTCAGTGAAAGATGCTCAAAGTTCACTGACAGTTCAAATCAGCGATGTCGAGAATAGATCGAAGGACCTCAGTGATAGGTTAGGCGACCTCTCCACCAAACAAACAGACATCGATCATGCAGTTGAGAGCATGCACTTGCGAATGGAGAGAGTCGATCGAAGTATAGATAACATTGTAGGCAGTCAGGCCGAAATAAGAGCTGAACTTCAGACAGTGCAAAGTGAATTTGCACTGAGATCTGAATCCACAGCACAGCTGGGAGACAAAATCAAGGATCTCCGAGACGAAATGTCTCGTGAGATACAGAAAGTAAAGCAAAGCTCACGACTAGAGATAGAGACACTACTAACTGCACGAGACGGGTTGTCGTCTCGTTCTAGCGAGAACGAGACACAACAAACTGAGGAGAGAGTAGTTGTCGACAGTGGTCCCAGCACGAGCTATTTGTTAGCCCCGCCTGTACTGTTGTCGAGTAATAGTAGGGAACCTGTGCCATCAACATCGCGTGTGGGAGGACACGGAAGCGTTCACACAGTTCAAAGTAGTGGCGAAGCTGCCCAACTTGCCACTGCAATGAACTCGTTCTTGCACAGAGACCTGAAACTACCGACATACAATGGGAATGAGGACGAATCAGCTACCCATAATTATCTAGTAGATTTAGATAATTATTTCGAGCTAACTGGAGTAGCGCCAGAGCATAGACTGAGCTTCTTAACACGCTCGTTAAGAGGAATCAGTCTACAATGGTACAAAGTGATGCAACACAAGATCACCGACTATGCTAGTTTCATAGAGGAATTTAAGAAAAACTACTTAAGCTCCGATCGTTTAGCTTCCTTGCGTGCAACCCTGCTAATGAGTCATTATGACCCTAGAATTTTCAGACAGCCTAGTGAGTACCTTCTCACTCAGCTGCAGAGAAATGCTGTTTTGGACCCTCCCTTGTCCGAGCAAAATCTTTTGAAGTTACTACCGAGACAGCTTCCTCAGTGGATCTGTAGGTGTTTGATTAGTGCAAAACCACAAAGCATCTCAGAGCTTCTCGCGTTAGTGAATGAAGTACAGTTAACGCACAGGGAGAACGGTAATAACCAGCAGCGTAGAAACATAAATATGATTGAAGTGGTAGAAAACAATCAATCAGCAGGGGGGAACTTCAAACGTAACACGAGACGTAACAGGGCACAGCAGGGGCCGTATACTAGAAATAGTAGGGGCAGGCTAGAACGGTCTAATGAGAATAGAGAGCCTAGTAGTAATCCTCGTAATGAATCCCGACAGAATCGATTCAGGGGTAACGGAACTAGTTCGTACCGAGGTACAAGAGGTAGCAACAGAGGAAATAGAAATAGGCCTAACCATCAGATGAGAAATAGTAGAGACGAACAGATACAAGTTCTTGAAGTGTACGATACACGAGACGAGACTCGGGCAAGTACTTCGAGACAAGTACAGTCCGACAACAATGGGCGTGTCCTGACTGTTTCTCGTAACTGAGGACATTCGGCACACATTTGGAATCCCATTAGCGTGGAATCTCAGGATAGCGATTACACACCAATGAGGTCGGATGATGTAACTGAATGTGTGCTGGAAATTTCGAGAAATGATATAGATGAAAATGAGACATTGGTCAAGGAAGTAAATGAAAATGCTAGTGATAATTGTAATCAGTGCCAGGAAATTATTGAGAAAAATCATTTTAAGAAAAATGTAGTAAATTTTGATACAAATAGTGAGAAATTAGAATTAAAATTGAGAAATGGTAACGTAATACTGTTGAATCGAACAGAATATGATCAGGCAAATGCTATTTTTGATAATTTATTAGACACTAGTGATGACCTAGTTGTTAGAAATAATGTGATAACTTTACCTGAAATTGAAGTTATCGTGTTCGCTCAACCGGTACTTGGCTTGTTGGACTCAGGTTCGAGCATCAACGCGATCAGTAGTGAATTGTGGCAAACAGTACAGAATAGTAACCCCAGACCTGCGTTCCTTAGAACGAATAATATGAAAGTAACATCTGCATTCGGAAGTAATGTGGCTAAGATTCTTGGTCAGATTTTATTGCAAGTAACAATCAATGGAGAAGAGTTTGAAACTGTGTCATTAGTAGTGCAAGGGTTGAATAGAAAGTTGATTCTTGGTTCTCAGTTCTTTGCTGAGACTGACGCTGTGTTAGACTATGGGAGAGGGGTGTTCAGTTTGAAGAAGCCAGTAGAAGTAGATGTAAGTTTCAAAGACGTCGAAATATCAAATGAAGATCTAGTGCTAAGAAATATTGAGGAGATTTTTAGTTTTGATGATCTCGAAGGCGGAGATCCAAGTAACGGTTATTCACTTGTAAGAGGTAGACAAGTTGGCAATCATGAAATGGGTACGGAGATAGGGAAGAATAGGCTAATTGAGAGCAACCCACCCGTAAAGTCGCAGGTTAGAGGATACCCGACGCCCACAGAATTGGCCAGAACCGTATTTTCACCAGAAGAGTGGAAACATTTTCAAACGCGCGCGAGTGAGCGTGATATAAAAGAGCACGTAGATGGCTACACTGATCTCACTGATTCTCAGAAAGCAGAACTCACCTCCCTCCTCATAAGACATAAACAGCTGTTTGATGAGAGACCCGGTTGCATTAGAGGTTATGAACATGAGATACATCTAACCGACACAAAACCGATTCGTTCAAAAATGTTCCCGTTTGCACATTGTTATCAGAATCAGGTCAGGAATGAGATTAATCGTTTTCTAGCATGGGGAATAGTGAAAAAGGCTGCCACGCCTTATAGCAATTCACTAGTAGTAGTACCGAAGAAGAATGGGAAGTTACGCCTTTGTATCGACGGGCGCCCTCTTTCGCGGGTCACTTTGGCAGAAACAGACCAACCAATCCCCGCCATTGACGTTTTACAAGAGTTGAGCGACAAAAATATTTTTTCTGTTTTCGATGCAGTCGATTTTTTCTTTCAAGTACGTGTAAAAGAGGAATTTCAGAAGTATCTAGGATTTGTGCACGAAGGCATTTCATATTGCTTCGTCAGACTACCATTTGGGACAAAGACGTCTCTGTCTTCCTGTATAAGGGCACTTGATTTAGTACTAGGAGATGATGTAAAGAGCTTTTGTCAAACATACGTCGATGACCTAGCGGTAGGCTCGTACAATTTTACACAGCATTTAGACCATCTAGACCAAGTTTTCACTAGGCTGGAAATTGGCGGAATAACGCTCAGATTAAAGAAATGTGTTTTTGCACGCACACATGTCAAACTTTTAGGTTTCGAGTTGTCTGCTGAAGGAATCAGAAAAGACAGGGAAAAGATGGAGAATGTAGTAAATTTTAGACCTCCAAAGACGGTGAAGGAAGTTAGACAGTTGATAGGTTTCCTCCAACATTATCGTCCCTTCAGTAATCGTTATTCTGAGGTACTAATTCCACTTTTTGATCTTCTGAAGAAGAATACGAAATTTAAATGGGAAAAAGTGCATGATGATGCCTTGGTAAAAATAAAAGAGATTTTTCAAGAAGAAATCGTTTTAAAGAAACCACTTCCTGATAAAGAATTCATTTTAGAAGTGGATGCCAGTGATAGGAGTTGTAATAGTATCCTATATCAGATAGACGACAATGGTGAAGACAGAATCATTGGGATGTCTTCAAAAGTCTTCAATAGTGCGCAGAGGGCGTACTCGATTACTGAAAAGGAACTTTTGAGCTTAGTAGAGGGTGTCGCTAAATACAAATATTATTTGATAGGAAGGAAATTTAGAGTTCGCAGCGATCACTTATCATTGAAGTTCATTTTACATTGTCGATTGACGAATCAACGTATCACACGTTGGGCCTTAGGGCTCGCGAATTTAGATTTTTCATTCGAATTTGTTCGATCAAGAGACAATAAAGCGGATTATCATTCACGCTACCCAGCGCAGTCTAGTAACGTGACAAATTTTGACAGTAAGCCTGTGTTACGCGAGACATTAATGTCATTGTTAGAGGAAGTTCCGTGTGAACTTCGGAAGTTAATTGCAGTGTTGCCAGAACTGCAATCGTCAGATGCCTTTTACGGTCCTCTGAAGAAGGCGACACAGAGTGCCGAAACGTCGAAGAAAATAAAAAGTCAGCATCACGAATATATATTGTTTAGTGGAAGATTATGTAAAAGAGATAAGGATGGTGTAAAGATTTGTATACCAGAAGTTTTGGTTCGACCACTTCTGCAGTACCACCACGATGAAAGTGGGCACCTATCCGCTTCGAAGCTGATACCACAGCTCGTCGAAACATACACTTGGCCAAAAATGAGAGAGCAGATAAGGAAATACTGCGGGTCATGTGTCATTTGTCAGAAGGCTACTGCCCCACACACCTACATGTGTGGGCCACTAAACTCTATTATTCCTGAGAAGCCTGGTGTGTTCATCGCCGCAGATTTCTGTGGACCACTAGTGCGAGGTATTGGTGGTGTCCAATACATACTTGTATTTGTTGACATTTTCTCTAAATTAGTTGGTCTTTTCGCATGTCGTCGCGCAACCACACACACGGCCTTACAGAAGTTGAAACAGTTTCTCAAACTGTGTCCGCGAGCTGAAATTCTATTGACGGACCACGGTTCTCAATTCTGCAGTAATCAGTGGAAGAGAGAGATTCAGGCCTTAGGACTGAAACATTACATGTCTACTGCCTATTACCCTCAAGCGGAACCTGCAGAGACAGTAGTGAAAAGTACAACCAGGATGTTGAGAAAGTATTGCCATAACAATCATCGTTATTGGCCAAGACATTTAAGTAAAGTAGAAAGATGCTTGAATAGTGCTAAACATCTTAGTACAGGGTTTTCAGCTTATGAGCTACATCTGGGAGTTTCGTCCACTGCTGACGTTGCCAGAATATTTGAAATACCCGAAGTTGAACGGCCAGTAGATAAGGATTACTTCGTGGAAGTAGCACACAAGAACTTGAAGAAGAATGCAGCAGCCAGGAAGAAATACTTCGATTCTCATCATACTTTAGTACAATATGATGTAGGACAGTTAGTGCTAGCACGTGTATTCCCGAAATCTGATGCTTTGGCCGGAATTTCGAAGAAAATATTACTGATGTATTCTGGACCCTGGTTGATCCTCTCTAAAACTGACAAGAAT
This sequence comes from Thermobia domestica, assembly GCF_964235325.1. NCBI lineage: Eukaryota > Metazoa > Arthropoda > Insecta > Zygentoma > Lepismatidae > Thermobia > Thermobia domestica. The sequence goes on from NC_137464.1 coordinate 94,161,319, forward strand.
GTGTATACTCTCGCTGACCCACAGACTAAAGTGGCAGCGATGAAAAGAAACGCTTACTTGCTTAAGCGGTATAGAGAAAGAGAACCTGAAAGTCAGAGAAAAATGCCAGCAACTGAAGAAGAGACTGCTGAAACAACGAAGAAGAACTGAGCTCTTCGTGTTATATTCATGTAAATATTTTGTTTTACGTGTAACATTAATAGTTGAAACTTTTGTGTATGTATTATGCCATTAGATTATTATGGGAACAAGTTTTCTTTCATGTTTTTATTATGTATTAATCAGTATTGTTGTGTTAAAGTATTTTCTAATTACGTCCGCACTTATTGTATATACTTGTGTGTAATGATGTATTTCGATAAGCTTTGATAGCTAAAGTAATCTTTACTCTCAAAACATATCGAAAGGGGGGAATTTGTAAAGACCTAGTGCGTACGTTATTTAAATTTTGATATGCAAATGTCATATCAAAATCTTTGCATATCAAAATGGAAATTATATGTAAATATGTAACCACATATATTTTATATCAATTCATTTAAATATTTAATCATGCATAATTAGATGTTAAAAGCCAACAAGATGTATATGCTTCGTATTAAATTCATATCATTTTCATGGGAAGAGATGGAAGAACTTCGAGTACAAAGTTTTTTTTTTTCTGGAAGAGCATTTCAAAATTTTCAAACTGAAGTTCAGCAAACTCACAGCCTCCAGCGGAACACACACGAACAGCAACTAAGATGGTACAACTGTTTCCAGCTTACTATGAGTTTCCAGACTAGATTTTGGACTATTCAGAAATAATTGTATGCAGGACTACAGCTATATGTCAAGGACTAGTGGATGAGAGATGGGTTGGCTACTCTCCAATATAGCGCCGTTCAGTCGTGTACATGGCTATTGTATACTAGTCACACCGTAGTGTTGTTTTTTGGGAACAATAAGGTGCTAGAAACTCTCTTGATGACGTATTTTGTCACCTTACCCGCCTTCCCCGCCACGGCTCTAGGCCGGTAAAAACGAAGCTATCGCCAGCCTCAACGCGGAGTAATATGTTTTTGAAATTGTGATTTGGTTTTCGAAAATTTGTTTTTATTCAAATTTAAAAGGTTCTTGGATGCACCCGTTTATAAATTATGATTATTTAACACGGTATGTCACATGTCCGACAGTATCACGTACTCTTTCAGTACGTTTTGACAGTACTATTTACAGGCAGTTGTTTGAGCTCGTTGAGCGGTGTTCGTCTGCAAAGATGGAAGGGGTTTTCAGCCCACCAATGTATCCGGAAGACATATTAATTAATTAACCACCCCTAAGGTAATGACAGTCATGTATTATAATGTAGGTATATAGTAAATTGTATAATGTTATTAATCTAAGGTTTGATTTTGCAGCATATTTGTTCAATAAGCAGGGATGAGTGAAATTCAGTAAAAGTTTGTATTGAGATTACACCCCGCTGCAGACTGTGTTTGTGTATAGATGTCACTACCTGTCACGTGAGTTCTTGATGGAAGGGGGAACATGTGTTTTGACTAATATGTTTTGTTTTCTTAATTGTTTAAATAGTCTTCCGGTACATGACATGTGTTGTGTTATATATCAAAATATTCAGAGAAGATCAAAGAATCATGTAAAGTATGTGAAACTCACCAGAGATTGTATATAAATGTAATATTAGGGCATAACAGTGGTGACCTATTTAGGAATTTCGGTTGTCACCAAAAGAGAGAGAGAACGTTGACCATAAGAAAACCGGTAGACTGAAGGTGAGTCTAGGTTTTTCAAGTTCCAGCGAGCCTAATGACTAGGATCGCAGGAGAGGTCACGACACACTTCGTTAGGAACATCGAGTGACTTCACGTCGCTCAGTGAGACACTTCGTTCTTAGTTTGAACACAGGACACATCGTTCAGTGACACTTCGAGTCTGTTCATAGGACACTTCACGTCGCTCAGTGAGACTTTACTACGTTTGAGTTCTTAGTGCATAGAACATTTCATTTAGTGACATTAGTTTATCATGTCTTTGCTAGTGTAATAGCAACTACTATGACATGTATCACATAATGCTTAGATAGCAAAAAGGGGAAATATCTTCTCTATATGACCCCATCGGGAGTGTTTTTTTTTAAGTAACATGCTATAGTTACATATGCGTATATATAGTTAGGGGTGTTTCGTTGTACACCAAGACCAACTATTATCTAAGAACATGTAAGTATTATAAAGAGATTATTAACGAGTGTTGGTGGACTCACCGTGTGGCTCACATTTACCATGAGCACACTTCCAACCAGTTTGTTTTGTGTCTAATACACAAATATGTTAGAAGATATGTCATCAGCAGAAACATTTATTTTTTTTCTTTTAACCTGTGCATTGCAAATTAGTGCACCACAAACATATTTTTTTTTAACCTGTTAAAGTTAAATAGTGGGACTTTTTGCACCACAGAGCACCAAATACAGTAAGGCGTGACGAGCCTATGTCACCTTTACTGTAATAGTGATGACAGTAACTCTCAACTTGTAACAGAGAGATATCAATGCAGAGATCGACGAAGACAACGTGATCTTCAAGACTGATCATCAAAAACCGTAATATGTGGGATAAAATTACGTCACGCATATACGGAAGAATGCGTGCAGATGGGAGGATCCAGACAACAGTGAAGACTGGACTCATGCAGGATATATCTGTGAAAACTACAAATTAAATCACGCGTGGACTAGAACTATCGGTATAAGTAAAACATATTGGCCACTAAAATGAGTATCATTTTTTTTTTCTTTTCGTGCACAAGTGTTGTTTGTGAAATCGAGTGTAAATATTTCAAATTCAATTCCTCCAAGGATCTATTAAATAGTTATGAAAATCTACTTATACGTCTGTTACATACTACAATCCCCGTACGAATCCTGAAGGTTTACTTGCTGCCTGGTGAGTACAAAAATATCTAAAATGTTTTGTAACTTCTGTTCTTTTCAGGTGGACTTCGTTCGGCGACTTCATTTAACTTACTGCTAATAGTACTCCTTGTTAATGTATTCTGTTGGTAATCCTTAGACTCAAGCTCAATGTTACATGAGTCGCTACTATTTCTGTAGCCCATGAGTCGCTTCGAGAGCGTACAATCAGGGTAGGGAAACATGAACTATGAGACCTGTGTAGATCTAAAAATCGGGATTTTCTGTTTAATTTTAAAAGTAGCATAGATCTACATAGGGGCAATTTTGATTATTCTATCAAAATTAAATTTTTGTTTTTTAAAGAGTCTCAACATTTTTTTTTAACTCAGTCTCTACCGCAACCAAACAGTTCATAGTTCATGGAACCCACGAGGACAGTCAGTCTTCTCAGGTGTGACGTAAGACTGCTGTCAAATGATAGAGAGAGAGAGACACCTCACCATCACTGGTACGCCTTCCTCTTCTCTCTACAGAGCCTCACGCAAATTTACATGCTGGACACTTCATGTCGTATGCAAATGTCAGCACACCTGTGCTTGGAAGGTAAATTCTTCATGTGTCACCGAGCCTGGGGCTCCTCACACCTTATTCATAAGGAAAGCTCGGGAGAAAGCACTCGCCTGCAGACAACAAGCTAATAAAATTTCTGTACGTTTGAAAACTGTTCGAGATACCGGTATTCAACTTGGAAGTTTATATAAGAAAATGAGGGTATGCGCATTTAAACGCGTTAAGTACAACATAATTAGCAACGAATATTGACATACGAATTGAAAGCTATCGGAAGTAACAGAAAAAAAAAAACGGTTTTGCACTAACTAACGTATTTGTTAGATACAATTAGTCATTATATTGTTCACAATAATGATAGGTTAGAGATGAAAATTGATCACTTTGTTCTTCTGTTCTATGAAGAAATGACGCAGGCAAAAGACTCCCTTGCCCCATGAACATTTTATATGTGCAATTGCGTTACATCCGTCAAGGGAAAAGTTCGTAGAACCAAAGCAGAAAGCAAATTCGACAATTGATTCAAAAAGGTATAGGGCTATAATTTGTTCATAATTTGCTTTGTGGAACGCAAACTGAAACAATCCAATGTATCACGGTTATCGGAAGTAATTCGTATGGACACGAACTTTATTTGATTGTTTCGTTGGTACATCATAACGTCCGGATGAAGAAGTTTCATACTATGTACAAATCTCCCGCTATAATCTTTGATTGGTTGGAATCCAAACACATCAAATGGTTGCACAAATCGTTTGCAGTTCTTTGGCATCTTCTCAACCAATACGTGTTTGTCGTCCGTCATGCAACTTGTAATGAACAATTTGTCTGTGAATGGACCTCAGTGATCAAGCAGCAGCAAGTTCAAACCATCAGGCTTCGCCATGGGAGAGAATATTTAACGCGTTTAAATGTGCATCCACTCACTTTCTCATATAAACTTCTAAGCTGAATATCTCAGTACAGGAATCTTATTACCTGTTGTAATCAGCATGAATTGGTCTTTCAAATGGCATGCTTAGTTTCTCTGCAGGCGAGTGCTTTCTTCTGAACTTCCCTTGTCAGCGCTGGCTTTAGATCATCATATCCAAAACACAGAATCAGTTTCTCTTGTTCCAATCTATCGTACTGCAGAAAGGAAGTTCCGTCTTCGAAGCGAAGATGATCCTCCGGAAAATCTAGTTCTTTAGACATGGAACTGTTTTGCTTTATGCCAAGAACTGTCCTCCTAGCATAGTTTAAATATCCCTTCCTTTGACTATAAGAAAACATTATTAGGGTGAATAAATACACTAATTTTACTATATACTGATCCATTAAATAATACAATAAAACAATTAATTTAAACAATGAAATGTGCAAATTGTACATATAACAGAAAAGACAGTCCCTTTATAAACATCCAAGCGTATGTCGTTCCACTTAGTGAGCAACATTGTAACTTACAGGATGCCATTTAGATTTACTGTGATGATTACTAAATTCATCCCTCATAACTAACTAACTCTATGGCCTATGGAACCCGGAGGTTCAATGCCGCGTTCACAAAAGCTCTCCACTGACTTCTATCCTTAGCTAACTGCATCCAGTTTGTACTTTGTATTCCAATCTCTGCGAGATCCATCTAAATTTATCCTTCATACTAAATTTATCCCTCATACTAAATTTATGATGATTAGTAAATTTAGTATGAGGGTTTAATTCCTCTCTTTCTAAATACAGTTTCTCTCAGATTCGTGGCAGTCAGCACCTTGATATTTGCAATCAGCGCCAGTCGTGGCAATCAGCACCAATAATTGTCTGTGGCAGTCAGCACCCGTGGCAATCAGCACCAAACCAATCGTACAACCACGGGGAAATCCTTCAAGATCTTCTCTTAAAGTGTACTAGTGTTCACATGTACGTGGGTCCGAACCTTACCGGGGGTCGAATCCGGTATAATTGGTAGGTCCACAGACTATTATTCGCCTAGCACAGAACAGACTATGCCATTCCTCACCACAATAGAGATAGATTTACTTGACAGGTACCGATAGACGTTCCATGAAGACACATTGTTTTAATATTCAGTGAGGGTTGTCCAGGGTTCCTCCCCAAGATCCATATAAGATAATCCCAAATTTCTTCTGCTGATTTGTCCTCCCAAAGAAACAATACGACTTCCAAATTTCCCCTACGCTTCCTTAGACTGGCTTTGAATAAAATGCGTTTTATAGAAATATTTTTAAGTTAATTATTTTTTTGAGAAATAAAATTTAAATGACGGACTTCCTCTTGAGGGCATATTCTGGCTTATTTAAGTTATATCAAACTTATTGCTATTCAGGTCTTGATTTTTCTTTTAGTATTAAAAGGTAAAATTAAGAGATTGGCTGTGCTCCTAAGGCTACCCAATTTTATTCCTATGTAGCTCTAGGTCATAAGATCTAGGTTATGAAGTAATAATATTTGGACATGCTCCGTTTACAATACTATAGGTTGATGATACCGTGTTTTCTCATAGAATCCCGAACGCTGCAAAAGATAAGTATCAACGCTGCAAAAGATAAGTGTCAACAGTTTCACTATCTGAAACGTTTTCTTCTAGGTACAGTCGTGATAATTTAGGTGCAAATGTACAGTTGATGTTATTACAGCCCTTGAAAGCAATTGCATGGAGGGTATAATCATACGTATTTTATGTTTCCGAAGTTCTGAAGGTGATATTTGTTGTCACTATCTTAATATTATCGTATCCCGTTATAGTTGAGTTGTTTTTTACGTCTGATTTTGGTGCTCGTGGTTCGGGGTCGATTCCTGGTAGAAACAGTTTTAGACCCTAACTCTCAGCACAGTAATATCACTAAATAAGGAACTTTTTAAAATTACGAGTAAATACAGTAATTTCGTGTTAGAAACCTACCTTAGGGCACAGGATTCCTATTCTGATGTCAACTGATGTCAGGTTCTCTCTTTTAAAACCATTTTCTTATTTGATAAGTCCATCCTGATGTGGAATTTCTTGTGATTATTAAGGGGTGTTTCCCCCCCTAGGAGTCTAAGGTTTTTCAAGAATCACTTCTATTAACACATGGTGAAAGCACGCAGTATGGACTTTCTCTGTTGCTTAAGTCATTTGGGGTGATAAATCGAATTTTATTTCCGAATATTCATTCAAAATATCATTCAAATCTTCTTCTAGGAGAGTAAAGAAGAAAAACAAATAATAATTTGGAATACTGCTATTGGTGCTACTACTACTACTACTACTACTACTACTACTACTACTACTACTACTACTACTACTACTACTAATAATAATAATAATAATAATAATAATAATAATAATATAATGACAAAGATAAAAACAAAATACCATCTCCATCTTGTGTGTTTGTAATTCCATTTGCAACTACTTTACCTTTAAAACGTAAGCATACGTAGTAGTGTAAGGATAGGCCTACGTAGTAGTCTCAAAGCGGATAATACTAGTAAACACACCGTCGTCCTTCTTTTAAACTTACCTAATACTTGGCAACACTTTGTTTGGTTATCGCTTGGTTGCAAGTTCACTTAATGTTGTAACTATCACCAGTGGCATATATAAAGGGAGGTTTAAACCCCTTGAGGAAAATATTGTGTAAAAGTAAACATTTACTATATACAGTTAAATATACGAATTTCACGCTTGTTCTGAAAGAATATGAAATTGAGTGCTTGAACTTCTCCCTTCAATGAAATTTTGCGTATTCCACTAGTTATGACACTTACACTAGAATTTACTCACTCATCAGTACATTATACAGTTCCAGCAAAGTACAACTTTTTCATCCACTACTTCAAATAGTGTGTTAGATTTTCAATTGACTTTACAGCTGGAGACGTTGAAGGTCAAAAGGGGCTCAGCAAAATGTCTAAACGTTACTCGAAGCATGTAATAACGTTTTAATCCTTGTGAACACGGTAGCTGTCATTTTGGGAGATATGTGTATCCACCACTGCATATTCATTATGAACATGTCGGAGAAATGGCAGATCCTGATCTCTGAGAAATTTACATGCTGGTTAAAATTCATATTCACTTAAATAAGTGGATTCATGTCCTAATAAAAAAAGCACCCTGACACCCTATAGGAACTTCTCCAGCTCAAGCATCATCATGCACGCATTCCAGGTGAAATTCCTTATTGGGTTTGTGGTTCACTCGACACCTTGGATTATTGGAATACACACAGAAACATAACTCGTCGAACTATTCTACACGTTGCAAATCATGTTGACAGTACTTTCACACTGTGAAACGAAACTTTTTTTTTTTAAATTTTAACTAGCACTAATGGCATCTCCCGCAAAGAGTTACTTCCTTTATATTATGGCAACTCCCGCAAAGAGTTACTTCCTTTATATTGGTCAAGATATACGACTATTGTGGACAAGTTATGAATTTTTTAAAGATATAGCCTATATGAAAATACTTAAGTATGAATACCTTCTCAGAATAAAATATTATTATCTAACAGCCCAACTTCCCGTGATTTAAGTTTAGGTATAAATTTAACACCATTGGGCACTTTTTACAAATCTAATCATGAAGTCGTTCATAATTAAAGTAATTGATAAGTATTTCGTAACGTGTTTGTAATATTATTTTAATTAAAATTAAGAAGTTTCAAATCTCTAAATTAAGAAGTAAGTATTTAATCTGTGTCTTTTTGACACAAAAGGTCAAAGTGGCACCTTGTGAGAATTACATTGTTAATTACTTAATTACTTAATACTAATAAAGTAATTTCAAAATATTCTAAAAGTTGTTAAAGAGAGAGAGAGTAATCCGAGGCTTTTAAAAGGCTTTATAAACGTCAAAACTCATTATTTTTATAAAATTGGAATGTTCTTGTGTTAACATAAAATATACACGGGAAAGTAAAGAAATTGTTTTACGAAGTTGTGGAACTGACAAAATTATTTCTCTTTGAAAATAAATAAATAAATAAATAAAAACGCACAACTTATCCACTTCTGCTATAAATTATCTACAGGCCCTTCAGAAACATGTCCTAAATTATAGAACGTTGGAAAAAAGTTTTAATTGACTCAAAACAAGATATGAACGTCTGCAACTTCATTTACGAAACTAAATTCAATTTATCGTATTTTACTGATTTCATCGTTAAATGATATACTACTTGCTAAATGTACCAAACATCTTCCATTGGTCTTTTCCCATTTCTAGAATTACAAATTCAAGTGCCTTGTTATTGCCCCATGTCAGCCATTCAAGTCGTGAGACCAGATGTACTTCGAAAGAATAGCCAGTTGCATCGTGATCCATAACATTAACCGTAAAAATCAAGGATGTTATAAATAGAGGATCTGTCCATATGTATCTTCATCCTATTAAATCGATGAAGCCAAACAACAACCAAGCATCGGCACGTCTGATTGGCTACTCTCGTTTCTGCCGTCGTCTGATTGGCTTCTTCCGTTTCTGCCATGATTTTTGGCTCAAAACATTGCGATTTTATTGGGAGGAGTGGGCAGAGTAGGGGTGGCGAAACTGTGACGTATGGCTTCAAGATTTTGTTGTAAGGGCATATCTTCTATTTTTATAAGGTCTTTGGTAAAAATAAATAAACTGTCGAGTCTCATTTGTTTTGGGAGGTGCTGAGTGCAAGCAGAGAATAAAATGGAGCCTTCTATTGTGAATTAATATCACCTACTATCGTATTGTTTTAAATTTATAAGGAAATGAATAATTTATTTATTTATTCAACACAGCAAACCCCAGGGCTAGTTTCAGTACCGTATTATTTCTTAATAAATACATATAGTTACAATTTAATATTTTATTATAATTGCTCATTTATAAAATTTTATTATCCTATATACTCTTATATACCGTATACTCCGGAGTACTGTCTCCGACATCTCAAAACCATTTATAGCAGAGATTCTTTCAATTGTGTTGTAGGAAGAACTTATCCTCCATAGAGATTTTCCGTGTAGGAGATCTCAATTGTATTGATGAAGACGTAAAGACGATATTAGCCTTTTTGCAGTAAAATGTACAAGTTTTTCCTACGTGGGTTTTACCTGACAGGACATGCAATTGGACTTTCGTAGTAGGATTGGGTCAATTTTACCATATAACGATTTGCGTGAAAACAGAAGACCGTATGCTCTTTTCGCTATTTCAAAGTGTGCATATTGAAATTTAGTACCTGAATATGATTCATATTTTTGGATACACGCCAGTTTTTCTATAAATAAGTAATTTCGAGAATTTTGAAGGCATTCTTTCAATCATGTCAATTATTTTGGTGTTTTCAGTTTCCAATAAAGAGTAGCGTATGCTAATTGCCATCTCACAAAACAGAAGCAGAATTTCATTAATGTCACACCATTTTGAAATTCTTCGCCTGGTCTCACAATAAAACTAAAATTTCTATATGAATTATTTTCAATCGTTTCAATATGGTAAGTGAAAGAAGTGAAAGTTAATTTAACATCAAATAGGATTCCTAAATCTTTAATTAAGTTACGTGACTCTAAAATAATTCCCTCAATAGAGTAGTCTTGTTTAATGTTTCTTTTTTCCTTTTAGGGAAAGGAAAATGATTTGCATGTATTCAATTTCAACTTTATCTTGTTACTATCGCATCAGTTCTCAACACTGTAAAAGTCCAATCGAGCGGCTCGGGCAAACCTAATGGTGAACCCTACTTCCGGTAAAATTGAGCTATTAGCTAGAATAGGTTGGTATCGAACCACAGAACAGTATATAGGTAGTTCAATTTCGTAAATTTACCTATAGATGGCATGGAAGCTTTGATATGTGTCATTGCATTGAATTGCATGCGAATATTGAAATTTCTTTTCTAGCTTACTCGAAAGTTAGAAAATGTGACACACTATTAATGTTTTCCCGAGCAGCTCAATTATAATTTTAAACTTTCCGTAATCGAATTAATTCTGGAAAATATTTTAAGATCGTTCGCGAACAGAAGAATGTTGAAGAAGTGAGTGTAAGCAGATAGATCTTTTATGTCTAAAAACAGATACTTCCGATCGACTGTTCAATCAATCGATCATTAACAGCTGTGACGTACCAGACGTCAGAACAGCTGCTTTTTGGAATTCCTTCCTGTTCCTCATCCTGGGTGCTTCTCCACGCCATTTCTTCGAGCACTGTAGTCCAGACTGATCTAGCCAAGGGTCGCTAGTGCTACGGATCTGGTAGGAGTCTCACTCTCCCTTGAGTACTATCCAAACGGGTACTCTCACCTACATTTTTCATTCATTCATTTCTCATTATATCGTCAGACACAGCTTTTTTCTTTATCCTGGGCTTTTGCCCATCGGCTTGTTCATTGTTATGGCGGACTCTGGCAAGACAACCGGCTCTAAGACTAGTGGCAAGCATTCTAATCTCCCGCGCGTCGTAGCCGGACCATCCGTTCGTGCCACCAAAGCAGAACCACGGACGGACTCTTGCGCTACAAATAGACGACAGCGGAAAACCTCACAAGCATCTACAAGTTCTGTTGTTTCTACAAGCTCAGTTCGATCTCGATCTCCTCAAGAGAAACAGAGCTATGCCGCCCGCCTCGCTTCACCTCCAGCTAAAAAGCAGCATTTGCATTCAGATTCAGATACGGATACAGACGAAATGATCATTGCCGATCCACATCACGATCAATCTTCTAATGCATCCAACTCAATTTACTCTATGCTATTAACTAATTTCGACACAAAGTTTTCGAACGCAAAATTTGTTGCTCTTCAGCTACGAAAGTATCTACCACGAGCAGCCATCTCTGAAATACTTCACACGCGCAATGGTATCATCCTGAAGACTACCGATTCATCTTTGTTTTCCACTATTCGGAACAAAGTTCCTGTTGACATTTTCGGCAAAAATGCGCAATTAACATCATTACAAGACAACCGTAGTAAACAAGCACCTCCTCCTAGGCGTACGCCCTTGCTCTCAGTGGTCATTCGAGGAGTAGATCCTTCATACACTGATGAGGAAATCTTAGAGGAATTGAAATTCGAAGGGCATACAATCACAAAAACCATTCGGATCAAGAACGATAGAGGTCCTACCTATATGGTTCGTGTATTGACCTCCCACCAGGAAACTATTGACGATCTACTAGCGAACGGAGCAGTTATCTATCAGCACAAACACAGAGTGGAACCATCCCGTTCCTCACAACCATTGCCAGTGCGTTGCGAAAAATGCCAAGAGTATAACACGCATCCTACTGCTGAATGTCGCAACACGCATAAATGTGGTTATTGCTCCGGACCACACCCTACACGTGCTTGTACGAATCTCAACTCTCCTCCAAAATGTCCCACTTGTCAGGAGCAACATCCTGCATACAGTTATAGATGTAAAGGCAAACCTGAACCACAAAAAGATCATCCCGAGCTTGTCGTTCCACTTCGTACTCCTGAGCAACCTATCACTCATCACCATCCGTCAGACGCTCCAATCACTCTCAATCAACTTCTGACGTTCTTCACTTTGGCAATGCAAAACATTCAACACTTTCAACGACCGCACATACTTCAACAGATCATTCAAGCAGCCAAATCTACATTCAATATCAATTTTACTGCCACCTATTCTGGAAACACGGTCCATTTTCATACATCCATACCTGTTACTTCCCACCATGGCTCTGGTGTTCTTATATCTTAACATCCGTTCTCTTCTACAAAACAAAGTGCTCTTTGAAACATTACTCATGTTGCCAATGCTTTTCTGCTGAACGAAACATTTCTAATACCATCTATAACATGTCGCATACCCGGATATACCTTGTTACGCGATGACTTCAAATTACCAGCTCAACGTGCCCATGGTGGTACGGCCATAGGTTTCCTTCATAAGATTCCTCACCGACACCACATCTCCAATACTCCTCATCTTCCAGAATACGTTATCATATCACTCTATTTTAGAAACCTCACCGTCACTGTTGCAACAATCTACATACGGCCTGGCCACCCATTACCTACTGAATTTGTTCAATTCATTTCCGACACCTTCACCCATTATATCATTATGGCAGACTTTAATATGCACAGTCGGACAGAGCAGGACAGAACGAACTTCAGAAATTTCCTCACCACTCATACTACTGGGATTATTCACGATCTTCCTAAACCAACTCGCCCCATATCAAATACAACGCCAGACATCGTCATCACGTCAGCAAATCTTGCCTCACGCAGCCTCATTGAAGTACTAGATCCACTCGGCAGCGACCATGTCCCAATCAAACTTTCTATCAATACTCACAGCTCAAACCCACATCAAACCCAACTTACTCTTTCCACAAGCCTTCGCTTCGATAAAGCAAACTGGGACAGATACAAGACTCATCTTTCCACTTCCACCGCTCATCTTACAGTGCCCTCAACAGAGGACGATATGTACGCTGCCATCAACGTAATTACATCTTCCATCCAGAAAGCCAGTGCTTTGTCCATACCTACCAGTACCTCTAGACCATATCAGCCCAATTTACCGCCTCATTACCTCACAATGATAACACGTTCACGTCAGTTTTATCGTGAGTATACTCTCACCCAAAATCCAGAAGCATTGCGTCACCACAAACAGTTACAGCGCACAGTACGTAACTACATACGTGCTTATAAACTTCGATGTTGGGTAAAAACTTGCAACAAACTCTCAGACACTAATCATCCTTCCAAGTACTGGAAACGATTCAATGCGCTGTGTGGCAAATATACCAGGACGCCATATCCTCTTTTAATCCAAAACTCACCTGCACAAGACGATGAAGAAAAAGCTAATGCTTTTGCTGACAATCTACAAAACATATTCACACCACAACCTCCTGAGCATGCATCTCATCCCGTCGAAAAGATCAATCTCGCTGCTTACCAGTTACAACCCAGCATAATTCACTCTCTTCCGCTTGACACACCATTAGCTTCTATTACTGTTGACGAAATCAGAACCGTAGTTACCCGAAAACGTAATTCTGCACCTGGATTTGACAACATCACGTATCGCCATATCAAAGAAAGTCCTCTCTCCTTATTAACCCTTCTAGCTACGATTTACACTTTTATTCTTCGCACAGGGTATTACCCAACCACCTGGAAAATGTCGAAAACCCTGATGTTTCCAAAGCCAAACAAGCCATTGGACGATGTTTCATCATATCGTCCCATACAGCTCACATCCACATTAAGTAAAATCCTGGAACGAATCTTGGTCAAACGCCTTCATCAATATCTCACCGAACACCACATACTCCCTATTTATCAAGCCGGATTCCGACCTGCTTTCTCCATCAATGATCAACTGCTACGTCTTTCTAGTTTGATCACTAATCATTATAATTCTATCAAACCGTCTTGTCTCGTTTTGTTCGATTTAGAAAAAGCATTTGACAAGGTCTGACATCTGGGTCTCATTTACAAACTTATTCGCCTTCATATTCCTATCCTTTATATTCGAATCATTTACAATTTTCTGACTGGCCGACTTGCATATGTTTCTATCAACAATAAATTATCTCATCCCATTTTTCTCCTCTCTGGTGTTCCACAGGGTTCGGCATTATCTCCACTTCTATACCTTCTGTTTGTCACCGATATGCCTCCACTACCGGACAAGGTGCACATATTTCAATACGCTGACGATACTGCCTTCCTTGCACTGGGAAATACCATGCAACAAATTAATACGCTTCTACAGACAGCTATAGATAATTTCTGTCTCTGGTGCACAAAATGGCATCTTCACATTAACGCTTTAAAGACACAAGCGGTCGTATTTCTACCACCCAAAAAGTCAACTAGAATTCGCCGCAACCCCAATAGACTAGACATTCAGGTTGACCAGATTCCCATACAAGCCAGTAAGACAGCAACATATCTAGGAGTGACATTCGATCGTCATCTAACTTGGAAGCAGCATCTGGCATCAATTACTTGTAAAGCATACAATCGCTTAAATTTACTAAAACGTTTAACTGGCACTACTTGGGGTTTAAACCAGCCACTGTTCTTACTACCTATAAAGCATTTCTCCGCCCAACTCTCACACACGGCCACACAGCCTGGGTATCTGCCCCAACCAGTTTTTACAACAAACTCCTAATACTTGAACGCCATGCCTTCCGAATTGCACATAGAATCAAATTACCCAGCCCTACCCAACATCTTTACAGTCTTATCACATTCCCTACATTACAGTACCATATCGAAAAACTCAGACTTACTTATCTTACTAAACGTTACCACGATCATCATCCTCTTCTTCTAGATGCCATGCACCATTTAGCAATTCATCCCACGCCTTCTCGATATATGCATACGCCATTGTCATTATTATTTACCCTGTATTGTTACACACTACCACCGAATCACCCAGACTTAAACCTCCTCGAGATTTCCATACTCATTTTCATCACCCATTCATAACTCCATCTACTGCAGAGTGATTCTCCTCTCACTAATATGGGCTCCCCCTGTCCACATCATAGCCTAGAGCCGCCCCTAGGCAAGAAGATGCTCTCATTTGTCTATTTAACATTTCCTATGTGTTGTGGCGTGTTTTGCACCTCATCTCATCTCTCACCTCCATCGTCATACAAATCGCTACTTTTTTGGTATAGTGTATAAATTATTTCCTTCTGCATCTGACTAATAACTCTCATTATCTCTAAACCATCGCTTCTTGATTTATCATCCTGTTTCTATATGTTTTACATGTTTCTTCTTATACTACCTACATTATATGTTTTGTATATTATATGTTAACTTTGTATTATTTTGTATGTCTACCAACCCAAATGTTAAGGCTGCAAAAGCCTTAAGTCCTATGTTTATGTATAGATCACTAAATAAAGATAAGTTGATATCTACCTTCCCATAGACCATCCTTCATACATCCATTACCCATGCTCCATAAAATTCCCTTCCCTAAAAGAGGGCGTAACCCTCTAACAGGGTGCTAGCCGCTGGCTAGCTTAAAAAAAAATTATGTCTAATACTACTTGTAGACGTTCCTAGAAAGCTTGAACAAGACTTATTCAAGACCATTCAAGAGTATATGATGGAAAAGACGTCAGCACTGACGTAATTTTTGTCTTGAATTCAATAGTTTCGTTCAAGAAATTTCGTTTCGGTCCTGTTCTAAACAATCCAATTCAAGAGCATTCAATAGCCAATCAGCGCTTGAGTTGAGTGCAGGAAAATACAAAACAAGTACGATGGCGTCTTGAGACAGAGCCCAGTTGCTGAACAAATATCTTTTCATTACTCTTTTCCACAATTATCTGATGTTCGAAGTGTCCATTATAGTAATAAACAAAACCTAATATCTGCGCTGGAAGATATTGTTAGTATTTTTTGTTGATAATATACACGATTTATATAGTTATAGTGCTTGCATGCCCACAACTATTGTTAAATTTTGAGGCAATGAGAATTATAAGTATTAATTTGAAAATTTAATATACAAGAATGTTGGATGTAGATTGAGAAAGAAGAAACCATCAAAACTGACTTTTCTTGATTTAGACGTTGTGTACTGTTATTAATCTGGGATAATATCAAATAATTGCGTACAGATTGATAATCTGCGTGCAAATTGAAGTACTCTCACTGAGAAAAATGATTGGGTTGAAACGTGACCATGCGGTGTGGTTAAAAAGATTTAAACGAAATTGTTTTTTTTAAGGAACGATGGGTGGTCA
This sequence comes from Thermobia domestica, assembly GCF_964235325.1. Classification (NCBI taxonomy): domain Eukaryota; kingdom Metazoa; phylum Arthropoda; class Insecta; order Zygentoma; family Lepismatidae; genus Thermobia; species Thermobia domestica. The sequence goes on from NC_137464.1 coordinate 94,177,540, forward strand.
CTTGCAACCCAACTGCATTAACCGTTGGGTCAACAAAATGACTATATGTCACCGTAGAGTATTTTAAACCAACACTTGAGTCATACCTGGTTAACGGAAAGTGTCATGATACGTGAAACATATAGTCTAATCGAAGCTGATTTAAGTGGACTATTAAGTACTACAAAAATTACAACACATGTTTGTTATTTACTGTCTATTCAGTCACAATTATACAGAGTTATATCTTGACAGAGCACGATTACAATAGCAACGTTAGCTCCGGTCCAAGCGGAAGGCTGCGGAGGAAGAAAGTAGCGCCAAAAAGAAAAAAATCATTGCATCGAAACTACAATGCATGAATAGCAGTGCTGTAATCTTTTTTCCTAATGTTATTCTTGTGTCCTAGCATATAAGAATAACAGATGGCACCACCATTACTGTGTAACTGTTGTCAGACTGTTCACAAATTTAAAAAACGATTATTTTGGCCATTTACAGGAAACAGAACGTTATTTGTAGCTTTGCACAAATGTCAAATATACTGCGAAAAGCTTTGAAATAACTACTTACTGGCTATGAGAAATGAAAATATTCACAGCCAGTACGTAATTATTTCTGATATACTCGGAAGGCGATATCGTTGGTGTAGAACTGGCCACCTGGAATCTCTAACCAGGTAAAAAAATAGGGTATCCGTTGCTGGCGGAGAAAAATAAACTAGTCCTCTGGTGTTTCCATCCCCATTGTTTGATTTTACTCGCGATACTTCTGTATACGGTTGGATTACTTGCCTCCTCGAGGTCCAAGGAAACAACCGTCGAATTGGTTTTAAGCCTCTACGGAGGCTAACACATCTAATTCACTTTACTGTTGACGAACTTGCAATTCTCTTGGGCTAACGATTTGTTTTTGCTATTCTCCTCTTCGGAGGCCTATATCACCGAAACTAATTGACGACTTTGGCACCTCTACCGGATACCGATATGGCGGACTCTGGCAATGCTCCCGGACAGTCTAATCTGGTTCAGACATCTCCATTAAATATCGGGCCAAATGGTCGGCAAAAAACCCAACCGCGTATTGTTACTGGCACTACGCGTGTAGTACAAGCTACCACCAATGTTCCAACATCATATGCAACCTGTGTAGCTAACGGACAAAGAATTCGTTCGAGATCTCTTTCTGATGGCGAGCAAACATTGGATCCAAAGAAACAACGTCTCACAGCCACCGCAGATCCCACTGCTGCTAATCATCCTAGCACTAATATGGATTGGACATCCACTTCCACTGAAAATCAAATCATGTTTAATCAAGAAACCATTTATAACTTCTTGTTAACTGATTATGATCCGAAATACGACACAGTGCGCGCTGTCTTTCAGCAACTTGTAAAATACGTTCCTCGTCCAGAAATAAGAGAAATCATCAAGACTCGTCGGGGTATAATCCTGAAATCGACCAATCCAAACTTCGCCACTCACGTCCGCAACAAAGCGACTTTCGAAATCTTTGGGTTGAAAGCAAAAATATCTACTTTAAGCTCGAGCGGACGAAAGACACCACCACCACCACGACGTCCTCCAATGTTATCCGTGGTCATTCGTGGCGTAGAACCCGACTTCACCGATGAGGAAATCTACTCTGAATTACATCAAGAAGGTCTACCTGTCAAGCGGTGCATACGTATCAAGAACAACCAGGGTCCAACATACCTAGTTCGCGTTCTTACTGATCAACAACAGTTGATCGACCAACTTCTTCTACACGGTGCATATATATACCGACGTCGTTACAAAGTGGAACCATCTCGCACACCAGCACCTCTGCCGGTTAGATGCGAGAAATGCCAACAATATAATTCTCATCCGACATCTGAGTGTCCGAATACCATCAAATGTGGCTATTGTTCACTGGAACATCCGACAAAAAGCTGCCCTAATCTTAAGGAACCACCACACTGTGACCGATGTTCTGAAAGACATCCCACTTATAGCTACAAGTGCAAAGCTAAGCCTAAACCCGATCCAGCTAAGCCAGAACTTGTTGTACCGATACGTTCTGTTGACACTCCAACACCACCAGCAAATTCGCTACGCCACCCAATAACTGTTGAAGATCTATTGCGCTTCCTTACTATATCTTTACAAAATATCCATCCTTTTGATCGTAACCACATCCTGAATCAGATCATGTATGCAGCCAAATTACTGTTTAACTTACAACTTCATGCTACCTATTCCGGACCTACAGTTCACTTTCAAATTCAGCCAATCGAAGTCTATGTTTAATATGGGTGCTTCTACATACACTTGTATACTACGTATCAGTATGGCTTATAATTTACTTTTTCTGAACATTCGATCAGTCTTAACCCATCACGTGCTCTTCGCACAACTTCTGCAAGAAGAAAACATAGCAGCCTTTGCACTCAACGAAACTTACCTCGCACCACATCTTTCCTGCTATTTTCCGAAATATCATCTTCTCCGACATGATGCTCCATCTGGCCCCAGAGTCTACGGAGGTACAGCTATAGGTGTTAGCCAACGTCTTCCTTATCGAACAGTTACTGTTCCATTTCAGCTCACACACCATCTTCCTGAGCATAATGTCATGACTATTTATTTTCGAGGCCGAACTGTCACCTTCGTCACCATATACTTTCGTCCAGGCAAAGCAATCAACTATGACTTCTTTCGATATATCGATTCTACCTTTAGGCATTACATTATCATGGCAGATCTAAACATTCATAGCCGGTCACAGCGAGATAAAACTAATTTTCTCTACTTTCTTCAGACTGAAACAGTTGCCGAGTTCCATGTTTTACCGAAACCTACACGCCCTGTCAGCAATACTACTCCTGATGTTGTCATCACATCAACATCTCTCTCGCAGAGTATACATATCGATGTGCTCGATTCTATAGGTAGTGATCATGTACCTATCAAACTTGCACTTCACTGCTCTCCTCGCTCTCAACCTAAGCTACCTCCACAGAAAGTATTCTGTTACAAACGAGCTAATTGGGAGCAATATCGCTCTGATTTGGACAATGCTATTAATACACTACTCATGCCAACTACACAATGTGATCTTGATCACACAATAGCCGCTCTTACTGCATCTATTCAAGATGCAGCACACCGATCCATTCCAACAGCAGAAGTACAATTACATAAACCAAAATTGCCTCCGCACTATTTACCTTTCATATCCGCTTCTCGTCGAGCACATCGTGAGTATCTCGCTACAGGTAATCTTGAAGCGCTTAGACTTCATCGCCAATACCTTAGAATTACGCACAATTATATTGTTGCCTATAAGAAACGCCATTGGATTCAAACTTGCAACACACTTGCAAGTGAATCACACCCCAGTAAATATTGGCGCAAATTCCATCAACTCACCGGTACAGTATCCCGCACACCATACCCCATTGTTCACAATAATCAGGCAGTTATCACTGATATGGATAAAGCGAATACGTTTGCTTCATTTTTTCAAGATATTTTTACACCTCTTCCTGGTTGGCATACACCGCAGCGCCTACAAAATTCAATAAACCGACGTACAGATCCAACATCTGCTTCTCTGCGCCCATCTATCAACCACTCTTTAGAGCCCAATAATCAACTTACCACTCCGATCCAACCAGATGATATTCGCCAAACATTGCTCCGTAAACGAAACACTGCACCAGGCTTTGATTCTGTTACCTATGTTCTCATCAGGCAAGCATCACCTGCTTTTCTACTTTTTCTCAGCGCCATATATACTTTCATCCTGCGAACTGGATTTTTTCCAATCGACTGGAAATACTCGAAAGTTCTTCTATTTCCCAAACCTAACAAACCTTCAACTGACGTACAGTCCTATCGCCCTATTCATCTCACCAGTTGCCTTTGCAAAATATTAGAACGCATTCTAGTCCGCCGCTTGCACGCTCATCTTGCAACTCATAATCTACTTCCTATTCATCAAGCCGGTTTTCGACCTCATTTTAGTACAATGGATCAGTTATTACGACTATCTACGGCTGTTTATGATCAATATAACACAGGTTTTCCTTCTTGTCTGGTAGCCTTTGATCTAGAAAAAGCTTTCGACAAAGTTTGGCACCCTGGTTTACTATACAAACTCCATAACTATTTTTTACCATCCTCTTATATCAGATTCATCCATTCTTTCTTACTAGGGCGACTAGCATATATCTCTATTAACGGAACACTTTCTCATCCGATCTTCATCCAATCTGGCGTTCCTCAAGGCTCGTCACTGTCTCCTTTATTATACCTACTGTATGTTGCCGACCTTGTGGTTCCAAACAACATCAACATATTTCAGTTTGCTGACGACACCGCCTTTTTTACGACAGCCCGCACAGTACAATCCATCAGTAAAACTATGCAAACGGCAATTGATGCATTCGTTGACTGGTGTAATGTATGGCGATTAAGTATTAATTCTACCAAAACTCAGGCTATTGTTTTCCTGCCACGTAGACGCCGTTCACGTATCTACAGGAATCCAAGTCGATTAAACCTCCAAGTAGACCATACACCTGTTGTACCGTCAAATACTCTTACTTATCTTGGTGTCATATTTGACTCCAAACTTACTTGGACCCCACATCTCACCAAGATCATACGCCAAGCGCAAAATCGGCTCAACCTCCTCAAGCGCCTAGTTGGTACAACCTGGGGTTTAAAACCGTTAACAGTACTTCATACATATAAAGCATTTATGCGCAGTACATTAACATACGGTCACACTGCCTGGACATCTGCACCGCCAAAATTCTATCAGAAGTTGGCTATCCTCGAGCGCCATGCTCTACGCCTAGCACATCGCATCAGATTACCGCATCCGACAAGATTACTTTACGAGCTGATTGACTTTCCACCTTTATTGCACCATCTCGAACAGCTTCGTACTCGGTACGTTTGCAAGCGAATTGACCAGCAGCATCCCATGTTCCTAGATATCCTACGGTACGATCGGGATCACGACGCACCCTCAGCTTACGTTGATACTCCCCTACAGCACTTCATGACTCTTTATCATTTGCAACTCGACGATGCTGTAGTGGATCCCGAAATCTTTCACATCTACGAACCACGTGAGCTTTCATCATTCATATATCCATCATACGCACCGTAACTACCTATTAACATGGGCTTCCTCTGTCTCCATCAGTTCCTGAATCGCCCCAGGAACAGAAGATAACTTGCATTCGTCTGTACTAACAAATACCTTGTGATGTGGCGTTCAGAGCACTTCATTTCATCTTCATCTACTTCTCTCCATATTGCCTCCTGTACCATATTCATTCCTGTTTTGCACTCGCCTTAACTCCGCACTACATGGTAATAAAAGTATTATTTTCTACAATATTGCTATCTCATGCTTATAGTATGCTTGTACTTCAATAGATGTTATTGTCACCTTTCCATCCCCTCTCTGTGTATATGTATTTAATAAATAAATACATATTATATACTTGTGCACCTCTTAGACCGACCACATTAAACTGGAAACTAAATTTTATATAAAGCACTTACCCGAAGAAAGGGCAAAACCCTTTAGCGGGACGACGGACAAAAAAAAAAAAAAAAAATCGTTGGTGTAGCACTTATATCGATACTATAATCGATCTCACCAGCTATTGACGTACCATACGTCTGAAAGCTGTTTTTTGCTCGTTACCTTCCTATTCCTTATCCCGGGTACTCTGTCGTTCCTTCTCAAGAGACCCTAGACGTCAGACTGATCCAGCCAAGGGCGTCTGGTTCTACTGTAAAGGCAACGGGAGCTACTCAACCTAGACTACTATCCAAACGGGTAGTCTAACCTTTCATATTGTCATCACACAGTTTAGGGTCACACTGCTTTGTGTTCGGCCTTCGGGCCAAAGATCAGCATCATGTCCCTGGATACTTCACGGGACCTAGGGCATCATCAAGGCCTACCTATGGTAGTAGCCGCTCCTTCTGCTACTGCTTCAGGAGCAAACCGCAAGGGTGCCAACAATCCGAGTACAAGTCGTGACACCAGTCCTGCTAGGTCGTTAATCAGGAAATCATATACTGACAATCATAAATCACCACCACCAAAGAAAATTCACCAAGGCGACTTGTCAGACACAGCAAGTGAATCAGGTCTCGTAATGGACCTTGAGAATTTTTCCGAGTTAACAGAGACCACTCGGCCACAAATTTATCAGTTTCTGCTGACTAACTTTGATCCAAAGTACTCGCAGGCACACCATCTGTATAAACAACTAGTTAAATACATGCCACGCGCTAACATAAGTCAAATCATACCTACACGAAACGGCACTATCTTACGGACTCCAGATCCAAACTTTCGAACAACCTTGCTCAACAAACATGGATTTGAAATCTTTGGGAAAGGCACTACACTTACTCGACTCACTGAAAAACCGCTAAAACAACGGCCCCCACCACGTAAAGAGCCTTTTCTGTCAGTGGTAATTCGAGGCGTTGATACAGATATTACGGACCAAGAGGTCACTGATGAACTTGCATTAGAAGGTTATACCATATCTAAATGCATTCGCATTCGAAACAATAACGGCGCAACATATATGGTGAGAGTACTTACACACTCTCAAGAGACCGTCGATGATCTTTTGTCAAATGGGGCATACATCTATCGTAAACGACATAGGGTCGAGCCTTCCAGATCTCAGCCGCCTCTTCCGTTACGCTGTGAAAGATGCCAAAAATATAATGCTCATTCTACTGATAAATGTCCGAACCAGCCAATCTGTGGATACTGCTCCGGACCACACAATACGCGCCAATGCCAAAATCTTGCACAACCTCCAACCTGTTCAACATGTCATGAGCAGCATCCAGCGTTTAGTTATAAGTGCAAGCAGCGGCCTCCTCCGGAACCAACCAAACCTGAAATGACTGTTCCTTTGCAGCATTACACTAAGTCCATTCCATCTTCTCCCTTACCTGCTGACAAACACCAGGCTGTCACCATTGAACAATTCCTTGCTTTCATCACACTCACACTTCAGAATATTCATCCTTTTCACCGCCCTCACATCCTCCAGCAGCTCCAATACTCAACACGTGCAATCTTCCATATGAACTTCCATGCTACCTACAGCGGACGTAAAGTATACTTTCATGTCAGTCCACTTGAAACCGAAGTCTAACTCCATCCTCCTCTTTTCACATATCATCATGGCACTATCCTTTATATTTGTTAACATCAGTTCTATCATCCAGCACAAACCACTCTTTGCACTTCTACTACAAGAACACCGCACTTCCGGTTTTCTTCTCAATGAGACTCACCTTACACCTCGAACCTCCTGCAAGATATCCGGATATTCAATCATAAGGTAAGACAGTACGATGCCAGCTAGACGTGCAAACGGCGGAGTTGCAATAGGGTTTTCACCTTCTATACCGTGTCGTCATTACGAACTTCCACAGCAAAACCTTCCAGAATATCTAGTAACAACTCTATACTTCAAACACTTGTATATCACTCTTGCTACCATTTACATTCGACCTGGTCATGCTATTCCGATAAATTTCTTTCAGTATATTTCAAATAACTTCCAACATTATATCATAATGGCCGACAGCAATATCCATAGCAGAACACCTCAGCAGCGACAGGCTTTTCTCAACTTCCTTACAACTCATACCACCGGTACCTTTCACCAGCTACCTAAGCACACCCGGCCATCTTCTCAAACCACACCTGATGTAGTAATTACTTCTACAAACTTACTATCTTCCTGTACCATAGAAGTGCTAGATCCAATAGGTAGTGATCATTTGCCAATTAAACTTCTCATCAACCGCTCCCATCCTAGAGCCTCAAACCACGAACGATTAACACTAAAATTTATCAACTATAACAAAGCAGACTGGACCGGATATCGCAACTTTTTAACTGCAAACCTTTCTAATATTCCCGAACCTACATCAGAAGACAGCATGTACAATTCTCGTGATCTCCTAACCAGTGCGATCAATCAGGCCTCCAATACTTACATTCCTACATCCAGTTCGAACCCTTATAGTCCGAAGTTACCTCCGCACTATCTTCCGCTCATACGTAGATCTCGTCAGTTCTACCGAGACTACGAGAGTACGGGAAACCGAGAGTCATTAGTTCACCACCGGTATATGCAACGCATCGTCACCAATTACATCATCACATATAAACATCGGCAGTGGGTTAAAACCTGCAATACACTGGCTGATACTTCTCATCCAACGCAATATTGGAAGAGATTCAATCAACTCAGTGGCAAACGTAGTATCACAACATATCCAATTCTTGTTCATAATCAACCTCTTGCCACAGATACTGACAAGGCAAATGCTTTCGCCAATTACCTGCAGGATATTTTCACACCGCCTCTAGCACATCCTTATCCCCATCGACATCCCGTCGATCGAATTGATTTCCAATCTCCACACCTCCAGCCTGCACTCTGCCACACCTTGGTCAACAATCAAGAACTCACATCGCCGATTACAGTTGATAACATTCTAAATGTAACCAAACGAAAACGAAATAGTGCACCTGGCATGGACAATATCTCTTACAGGCATATTAAAGAGGCCCCTTACTGTGTTCTTCATTTTCTAGCTCTACTCTTCACATTCATACTCCGCACCGGTTTCTTCCCTCTCACGTGGAAAATGTTCAAAACTTTAATGTTTCCGAAACCGAACAAACCTACCAATCTCGTATCTTCGTACCGCCCTATTCAATTAACCAGTACACTCAGCAAAATCTTCGAACGAATTCTAGTTACTCGCCTCCACACCTACTGCACAGATCATCGCCTTTTACCTCTCTATCAAGCCGGTTTTCGCCCTCAGTTCAGTATAAATGATCAGCTACTTCGCCTTGTCAACCATATTTACAACCAATTTCATTCCACAAAACCTTCTTGTCTGGTTCTCTTCGACTTAGAGAAAGCCTTTGACACTGTCTGGCACCAGGGTCTGGTTTACAAACTTACGAAATACAATCTGCCTCTCACCTACATACGACTCATATTCAATTTTATCACCGGACGCATAACCTACATTTCTATTAACAATGCATTATCTTATCCAGTCTTTCTATATTTAGGCGTACCACAGGGATCTGCTTTGTCTCCACTTCTTTACCTTCTCTATGCGGCAGATATTCCACCTCTTCCACCAACTGTCAGTACTTTTCAATATGCGGACGACACTGCATTTCTGGCACTAGGCAAAACCATACAACAGATCAACAAACATCTTCAGGCAGCTATAGATTTATTCACATCCTGGTGTTCCAAATGGCGACTTAAAATCAACGCCGATAAAACTCAAGTAATTGTTTTTGTGCCTCCTGGCAAACGTACTAGGGTTCACCGCAATCCCACGCTGCTAAATATTCATGTTCAAGGAACACGAATTCACGCTTCCAACACAGCCAAATATCTAGGGCTTCTTTTGGACAAACATCTCACCTGGAGACCTCATTTAAAATCAATTTTATCGAAAGCCTATAATCGAATTAACTTACTGCGTCGCTTGACTGGCACCAGCTGGGGTCTTAAAGCTTCTACAGTTCTCACCACATATAAGGTCTTTCTCCGCCCAGTACTAACTTACGGTTTCACAGCCTGGATACCTGCAGCACCTTTCTTTTATAAAAAAACTACAAATCTTAGAACGTCATGCCTTCAGAATCGCTTACCGTATATCCTTACCTAGCCCCACTGCCGATCTCTATAGTCGTATTACTTTTCCCACGCTTCTTTCACATATCGAACATCTTCGCTTGAAATATATCACTGATCGACTGACAATGAACCATCCTCTACTCATGGACACAGTACATACTGCAGCCGACTTCGTCACCTTCCCACCATTACGCCCCACCCCTCTCTCTCTGCTTTTTACTCTCTATCGATACACTGTCCCTCCGGATCATCCCGACATTCCTCTTCTAGATGCATTTCATCTCGATATTCATTCTCATTTCGTCTTTCCATCACATCATTCACAGTAATCCTACCGTACTAACAGGGCACCAACTGTCTTACATCAATGCCCCGCGTTGCCCCGGGGCGAGAAGATAACTTCACTTGTTATTCTAACATTACCTATGTGTTGTGATGTGTATTGCACTTATTCATTACTTCATACCTTATTCATTTCATCATTACCTTATGCTTATGTTTATGATCATAAGATCATAAAGTCCAGTGAATTAATATGCTCCTAAATAAATAAATAATAAATAAATAAATATCACTTATCCCAACAACAGTACCAGATATTCCATCTTCCTGCTCACCTCTTCCCGAGTCGAGGGCGTAACCCTTGGGTGGGGCTAGCTTCGGCTAGCAAAAAAAAGCGTTGGTGTTGAATAAAATTCCAAGTAACACGATAAAGTGGTAATCATTTTATATTGTGTACTGTTGGGTCACCTATGTAACCAACACATGGTTTGTTAAATACCGTAACTGTTAATGTGATATTTACTCTTTTAACCCATTATTTCGTCATGTTTTAACTCAACCATGGTCAATTTTATCTCATTGGTGGGTTATTTACACTCCCCTTCTACAAGCGACCCCACACTGTGGTCATTTCTTACCCTATGTTTATTTACTTTTAACTACACATTTGGTCAAACGCATTATCGGGTTAATGGAATTTACACTTTGTTGGGTCATATTGTACACCAAGTTGGGTTAAATGTATTAACCGGTTAAGCGATTTTAAACAAATTGGGTCATTGGGTTGGACTCCTATATTTAACTACACGTTGGGTTGAATTATTTCAACCCAATTTAACTAAACGCTTTGACCCTATTTGGGTCGGAGCAGTTTTAGCCACGTGGTTGGGTTAAAATATGCACCAATAGGGTCAATTTCAACCCAATCATTTTTCTCAGTGCTGGAAATAATTACATATTATCCTCTTCTAATGTAATTATTTTATTACGAAATCCACACGTAGTATTTCAGAAGTTATTTTTTAAGGTAGAGGTTGCTTTAATGCGAGCAGATTAATTTTACGAGAGCTTTCCCGTAAGGTGCAAATGCGCATCCTGACATATCCCACAAATAAGAAAGTGAAAAAAAAAACACTAAAATCGAGGATGCTATTTATCAGTGTCAGGGCAAGAGCATAGAAGGCGGCCCATGCAAGAGTGCGTCCGTAGGGAGCAGGCGCGTCATCGAGGGGGTTTATAGTGCAAGAAACATAAGAGTAAGAATAAAGCATAAATAAGAATAGTGCAACAAACCCTTGACGTCGTATTCACTCATTTGAACTCAACTATAGCCCTTGTAATGATTTGATTCTGGTAACATTAAACTTCTAAACATAAAATACTGGTTTCTATTTTACATTATACAGGCATGTTCTGATAGTGGAAATTATTATCTCAGAGAGTCCTCTTTCATACATACTCACACATTTTAACAGTAAAATTATTATTTGTTTGACAGGCTATCTTAATCAGTACTAAATATGGGATAGGCTTGTGAAGAAAGTCTGATGCAGATGGGCGGTAAGTCCAGTAGCTGAAAAAAAATATTATTTGGTTTCGTTTGGTTTCCTGTTTTCATCCTTTTTTTTAAAAAAAAATTTTTTTTCGATGTTATAGTATAAACAACATCAAGATGAAGTCATTGCATCATGATCCACACAATTTTAGGAAACAGTTCAATTGTTTTTTTTTTTTTTTTTTTTTTTTTGAGTGTGATTCTGTCAATAGTACGCCATTTGAAGAACCAGATTTTTTTAAAAAAGCTTAGCAGGGGGAACGATTTTATATCTAAGCAGCACTTTACTCTTTTAACGTAAGCTAACCTAATCCGCATTTAATGTAAAAGAGAGAAAATACTTAGAGAAAATTCGATGGGCTTGCTACAAAATTAATTGAGCTATTTTCTAAATGATTTAACATAATGTGTTGAATTCCAAATGCCTACAGAAAGTTAGGAAATATGTACTAATATTATAGCTATTCATGCGCAGGTCTGAACTAGATCAGTACGTAGTTTCGCTTTCATTTGTTTTCATAGTTTCAGTCAGTTGTTTGCGACTGCCACATATCAACAAGTACATAAAACATGATTCAATACCTCTATGATCGTGTAAAAGTTGTTTCAAGTTCATTCGAGACTCTTGTACAAGTGTCTTGAACAATAAGTCTTTGAACGTGTAAATATGAGGTATTGAATGGTCTTGTTTAAGATTTCTTTGATCGTCTACAAACAGCATAACAGAAATAAGAGGGAACCAAAGTTTGAGCTTTGAGGAATTCAAGATAAAGCTGTGGCTTCTTTTTAGAAACATATCCTTGATAACGACAGCCTGCTTACGATTGTGTCAACGTGACGCAAACAGATTTTTTGTTTGCGTAGAAAAATTAAAATTCGTTAGTTATTGTAGCAGTACATCGTGATCTACCAAATCAAAAGCTTTTCAGAAGTCAGTACAGATCACACCCATTTTACCCCCTCTATCCAATTACGTTTGCAATAAAATCTGCAATTGTTTCTAAGTTAGTGGATGTTGACCTATTTTTTAAGAAGTCATGTTAATATACTGATAGAAAGAATTTTACATGAAACATTATCTTCTCGAATATTAGTTCTCAAACACCCTGATAAATATTGATAAAATAGTGATAAGCCTAGAATTCTGTATGTCCCCGCATCACTAGATTTAGGGATTCTCTCCACATCACTGTGGTCCAGAAGCAAAATCTGAATGGGAAAAAGTAGTTTCTTCAACTATGTCTAATCTACATTCGAATAGCACAGTTGTTTTAAGTGATAACCAAAGTTTCTTGCTGCGTGTTAGTAAACACGGATAACAGCCTGTTAGTAAACACGGGTAGCAGCAGCACGTCAAAGTCGATAGTTCATGATCTGCTTTGTAGGCACTGAATTAGAGGGTATGAGCGTAAGGTTTGTGGTTTAATTATACATGTGAAAAGTCAAGAAATGTTCGGGAAATAAGCTATGAGTAAAGATATGTATATGTACTTAGTTTTGTTTGATTGATTTATGTTGATTTTCTGTAGAAATATCTCTAGAAAGTGGAAGTAATTATGTAGTAAAGAACTGCTATTGGAAATTCAAATTGACATTTAAAAATGTATGTCCATGTCTGTATTGAGATCTTTCGTCATGGTGTAGTTTCATACATGTATTTCGAAATACATTTGTGATCTACTGCCCATTCTTGCCCGATTTTTATGTTTGTCTTATTCTCAAATATAGTGGTAGAGAACCGGACATGCTCGTCGTGACGTGCAAAGACCTGTACGAGGTCTTGCGTTCTAAACGATCAAACGGTGCACTTTTATTTATGTTACCAACAAATATGGAACGGAAAGCCTTTCTGCGGATGTTCTTCGCAGTGTGAAAGTGACTTTAGGTACCTTCAAAGGTGATTTCGAGAAGCATTGGAAGCTTTATAATAGAATGACTGATATATATATATCCAAATGTACAGTAATGATTGTTGGAAGGACATATTAAGTTCTCTGATAAAGTGGTTACTGCTTTTCAAACGGTCTCTCGAAGCCAAGAGCATAGACCTTCGACAAGCAAATCAGGCAGGCCTAGTAAACCCTTAGAAGATTCCGGAATGAAGTTGAAGAAAAACCTTGTGCAGCCACTTGTTACAAAGCATTCTGAGCAAAACCTGCTGTTGACTACCTAAAGGTCATTGAAAGCTAGGGGAAAAGAGATTCAGTTGTGTTAGGAGAAATCACTCAAACAACACCTAAGAGAGCAACGAAATGCAAAAAGGCTTATCATCCGCCAAAACTCTATCAAAACATTTATTCTGAGGATGAAGCCGTGGCACTTATTGTAGAAACAACTTATCAAAAAGACAGTATACCGATTTGAGACTAGGCGCAAAGACAAAACATTGTGTCATATATCCTTCGTATAATGTGGTGAGGGAAGCAAAATTAAAGTGTTATTCCAGAGAAGAGAATATTACAGTCAGCCAAAGTTCATTTACAAGCAATAATAGATCAGACAATTGAGCGCATTGTGACTTTACAGGAAGATGTTTTTAAACAGTGCATCAAAGATGGAGATATAATGAAATTAGTGTGTAAGTGGGGTTGCGATGGAAGCAGTTGTCATAGTGCATATAAGTTCAAATAAAAGATGAATCGAACAGTGTATATAGTGACTCACGTAATTTAAAGTCTGCTACTGTAGTAATTCAGGAGAAGGAAGTAAGTGTTATCCCTGAACTTGTGTTCACAATGGTGGATGGGTAGACGTGAAACTCTGTTACAGAAATTTCCTCTCAAACCTGTTATATGTGTGGATCTACTCCTAAGACCGAACAATATTGAATTATGAACAAAAGCAATAAATATTACCAAATATGGATTTGGAATCTCCTCCGATTTTTTCGAATGCCTAATTCACATAGTTTAAAGGTTGGACATTCAAAAATGGCAGGTTAGGGACCCCAAAAACAAAGTCAAAATTATTTGCACGGAAGGATAAAATTATTCAAGAGTTCCGAACGAAAATGAGTTAATTGTAGATCAGCCTAAACCTGCAGGAGTAGTCAATTCGAATAATGTAAACACAGCGCGGCGTTTCTTCCAAGATCCATCATAATCCGCTAAGATTACAAGAATTGTGTAGGGGAAATGGAAAAGGCTGAAAGTGCCAAAAAATAAAAAATCGATTTTTAGCATGGAATGTGTTGTAAACGACTTCGCCAATAACCTAGAGAAGGTCCAAAGTGCCAGAAAAATTCCTACTAGTTTCTAGAGCAGTCGCAAGGATACATTTTTAAAGGATAAAGTACAGTTTTAGGAAGTTTTAATTGAATACTGGAAATTTTACTTTGTGGCACTTTCAGCCTTTTCCATTTCCATTACACAATTAATGAAGAACTGATTCAGCGATGTGGTATTATATTGCAAAATATATCGTGTGCTTTTCCAATTAATGTAGAGAAATTTGATGCATTCACATTAGAAACTACGACACTGTATCTTAGTCTATATACATGGTTATTAATGACGGTTTCTGTCCATAAAATTCTAATTCATGGAGGAAGAATTATTGAGTCAGCCATCTTGCCTATCGGAATGCTCTCCGAGGAAGCTCATGAAGCAACACATAAGCACATTAGAGCAGATAAGGCAGCTCATGCAAGAAAAAACTTCTCGAAAAGAGAACATTTGCGATGTACGTATTGCACAAGTTCCTCCTCAGGTTCGATCCTATCATTTCAAATCAATCTCCTCTGCGAAAGAAAAACTCATTCTCCCCTGATATTAGGAAGTTACTTACAGAACCTGCTATTAAATGTGCAGCATCTCAGGAAAGTGAAGTAGGACATGGCCAAGATCGCGATAGTGATAATTCTGATGATGATGATGATGATGATGATGATGATAACGATGCAGACGGTGACAACGAAGACTACAGTGATGAGTTTTAGGCCTCTGAAAGAAGATTAAATGCTTTCTCTCTCCAATCTTTGTTGGTAAAGTACATTATTGTTCTATTTGGCTGTTTATTTTGTTTTTGTCTTTTTTTCTTATCTTTTATCTTACTTAGTTCATTACTTCTCTCTTACGCATCGTTTTTCAGTTGTTTTGAATATATTGTGGTCACTCATGGCACCTAGTAATAATTTCACTGTTGTAGTGCATATGTAGGCGGAGTATTATTTTTTTCCAATCAGATTCTGCATGTGGCACACTGTGCCTTGGCTGCCTTTGTCTTGGGATACCTATTTAACGAAACTACATAGAGAACTGTATTGGTCTTCGGATGACAATTAAAGTGACTTTGTATGTCATATTAGTGACTTTTATAATAAAAGGTTGTGAAAGAAAACCGAATCCTGTATGCTAAATTTCTCTACCTACTACGTTATCAAAGTAATTTTACAGTACTTTTCACAATCACTGAGATCATTGGTGACAATTCTGATGACATTTAAGCTGAGATTTAGACTAGAACGGGCATGTCAAGTAGCCTGGGAATCGACAGAACAATGCCGAAGTGTTTGACCATCATTGTTTGTTTTATTCATTTCTTATTTTCGATAGGGAACATTTCACTCCTTTATTTTTAAGGGGAAACCCCAACGGCATTGCACTTCTTTGTCCATTTTATTTGGCGTTGCCTGAGAAATTGACCAGGGAAAGGCTGAAAGTGTCGCTCTTTATTATTTTTATTCAACTCAATTTACACGATCGTTGTTTACGGTATTTCACAGATTACTATTTCCAAAGGGCTAACACCAAAGGTATAGCCCTCTTTATATTTAGTTTTACTTGGCAATGGCCGGGAATTAACAGAGGCTATGCTCAAGGTGTTACGGTTCATTATTTCACTCGTTTTGACGAAGATGTGGGGACGGAAACGTCGAAGTCGTTGTTCTTTACTTCGTTCTTCCCGTGTATATCAGCTGGCCTGGGGACGGCAGAAATAGCAACCTCCAAGGTGTTGCTCTTCGATATTTATTTCGCTCCATTCCTTTACTTTTAACGAAGTTATGGGAACAGCAACACTCAAGGCATGGGGAATGAGGAGCAGGGTTAGGAAGTGGGTAACATTACACTCTAATTTGAAGTGTGTATCCTAAGGAAACTGGGGCGCATACATTTTCCATAAGCTAACTCTTCCTCTGCAAAGACGGAACATTTCAGCTAGTAATAAATACAAAATGTTAAATTCTTCATCCTATACAAACAAGTTCTTGTTACTTGGTTATTTGTAAATGTTAAAATTCCATATCATACGCATATTTACATACGTACATAATGCGTTTCTGAAATTTCCTTAATTAGAGTATAAAAAGAAAAGATCAAACAAAATGTTCCTCACGTTATACTTGCCGTCCCATGTTGGCCCATTCGTAAATACGACCCTGCACGATATCTTTTTATGAGGAATATAAAGACTTAACATATGTTATGCAAAAGGTTTTTTCTTTCACATGTTTCTTCTATCAATATCAGTGGAACCTTTTAAATTTTTTATAACGTATTTTTCAAAGTAAGCTCGGTTTAATGTACTAAACTTAATGTGGGGGCAAAACACGATTATATTATTACCTAACTGAATTCAACTTTATCTAAGTGCACTTACAAAAGAAATACCTGTTCTAAGTAAATTACACGTAATTACTATTCCAGATAAATCATTAAATTCTTGAGCTTATGCAAGGATGATTGTTACCAAATCAAATTTATAGTGATTTTTTTTTTTTTATTATGAATCATTGACTAAACTTATAAATGAATATTTCGGTGTAGTATAGAAATGCAATAGTGAATTGTTAATTTAAATTGTTATACGATAGAAGCATAAGAGTTAAACTTTTGTTAATGAGTTTGGTAATGATAGAACCCCATTTTCATCCAAATTCACTTTCTCGGTATTTAGTTTAAAACTTCTTTCCTAATGTAATAAGCCTCAAAAACGTTTAGTTTAATTGTTGATGTCTCACGATTGAGAAATGAAACTTTCAAGTCTTACGTCCCGCTAGGCTAAAGGAGACGGTGATATTGAGAAATAAATGAAATGGTGGAATGAAGAAAGTGAAAGGGAACGGGAGAACCCGAGAAAATCCACGCATACGGTGTTTGACCATCAAGAAGTTCAGTTGGCGCGATCTCGGATCGAATCAAGGACCCCATGCACCAGAGGTGACACTCCACCACTGAGCCATTGCGGCCCTCACACGATGTGAAACCTTAATATCCAATCCTAATGTATGGTTTCTTGTAAATGTTTGGACAAACCCGAAATAAATACTTATCATCTTGTAACTCTGTTAGATGTTACTTCAGTGCAGGCACGTAGCCAGGATTGCGTGAAGGGGGGAGCGGGTCCGTGACATGAAATACTGTGGTCATCACACCAGGGGCTCGATGATTTTAAACAATTTTACTCGAACATATATTGGTTCGTTTAGCCAGGATTTCGTAATGGGAAGGGAGGGGGGTGACATGAGATTCTGAAAGCCCAGGAGCTCGATCAATCTAAGCTACTTTACTATCAACTTATATTGGTTTGTGAGGATATGTTGGTAAGTATTTTAATAAACTATGAAGGAATCTCGAGAAAAAAAAGAAGAAGAAAAACGTATTGAAAAGGATTATACAATATTTACATCCTTCCTCTGTTTATTCAAATATAACAATTTTCCTTTCATTATGACAACTATTATAAGATGTACATATTCATTATTATAAAAAGTACATACTCATTAATGTCTTGTAAAATGTTTTGCAATATCTGTGTTCCTTTTTCTGTTGAATTAAATGTTAACAGAACTTTCTATCCACATATATTTTTGTTTTTATTATTCCGTCAACTACTGTCTATTTCAAATGACAGGTTAAAGGAGCAGTAGAAAATTGTTTTTGAAATAACATGTTTCATATTGCAAGGATGCGATTACGAAAAATTATGATAAAAAATGTCCACGCTGTTACACAACGGCACTATGCTTTCGGAAGCTTGAAATCTCCCTGACTAGTAGCAGAAATTCTGAGAATTCCGCAACTTTTCTAGAAATTTCAAATTCCCTGACTCTTCCAGGATATCTCGCTAACCTCGCCACCATGTATTGCAAGTAATACAAATTTCCTCACAAGAAAGAGTAACCAAAGCTTCCTCTAGCTTTTTATTTTTAATGCTCATCCTCCTTTTTCTAATTTCATATTGTGTCATCCTTCCTTAATTTTTTTTCATTTCTGGTCTCGAAGGGGGGGGGGGTCCGGACCCTCCGGACCTCCCCCTTGGCTACATGCCTGCTTCAGTGTGTTGTTGATATTCCTTTTGATCATACCAACGTAAGTGTCAAGGCACGAACCTCGTAAATGCCGCTAAGAGAACTTTTATCAATAAAATAGCTCTTAAACCAACTCAAAGACCTTCCAAAGACCTTTTTCAAGCGGTGTTAAGCTAACTTTTAAGTTATTATTTATTGCAGTTTTTCTTAGTTTATACAACAAGCTAGGAAAAAACGGAAAGAAACCCATTTATCTACTTGTTAATACTATATTTTAGTTTTACCATTTTCTGAATTTTCTACAATATTGAATGACCTTTTGTTGCCAGTTTTCCATAGTGACTCGATTTACCATTTCTAAGACCTAAATCAGTTCTTAGTTCTTAGATATTCAATTTCGTAGTTTAAATCAGCTCTTGAAGTCAGTAATTTATAAGCTCTGATGAACATATTAATCCAAATGTTTGCTTTAATCCAAAGATGTATCAATTTTTTGTGCACGTAAAGCTGCTGCTAACAGTAAGTTTTGTATCCATTTTTTGCCTATAATATACTGCATAGCCTATAAAAAGTAACATCCAAGAAACTGACGGAGATACAGTCTTTCAAATCAAGAGTAAATTTAATTTTAGAGTTTATTGTCAAAATTGGGTCATTATAAATTGTAATGGGTTAAACTCATGAATTATAAGCGTGTCAGTAGTATAACGAAAATATTTGATGTATCTTAATTCCGGATTCTTAAGAATGCCTGACCCAAAGTTACTGATTTATTAAAAGTAGAGCTCATCCTATAGCTAGCTCATTTCTTGGTTTATAACAATTAATGTCGAATTTAAAACAATTATTAAACGAGCATATATCTACTTCAAGAATTTTAGTGATTTCATAAATTTCAAGCTCACTGAATTTGATTTGGACCAAATATCTCGCTTTCAGTGCGGTCTTGATTTGTAACTTCACTCCCTTTCTTTATAATTTAATGCTATCTCCTCTCACTAGATTGTTCACTTTTCGAAGATGTCGATCTAATTACTTTCTGTCACGTGGCTTGTATTTTGAATAAGTTTTCCCGCATGGTGATTTTATTTCTATAAAAACATCAACGACTTGTTTTTCAATGTTGTCACATTCCCTATATTTAGACTTCCTCCCCTGCTAAAGAAAAAAGAAAAGAAAAGAAAAGTTCTGACTACTTACCTGGAAGTCTATTTTGTTGGGAGATATTTTTAATGGAGGTGTTTGTTTTATTAGTAGACTCGTAATTTGGAGGGAATTTTCTTTTTCCTTTTAGAAACCTGTCATAATGTTTAGCAGTTATAAGGACAAACTACAGTATCGGATCTGATGAAGCAAGCCCATTCCCAATATAGTAATTTTAAATACATTTTACCAAATCGAAAAAAAAAAGCATTTTAAATGAAATTTCAAGAGCATTCCTTTTATTATTCTTTAGTGATATAGTCTTTCTTCTCTCTTTGAATTAATAATTTATCTTGTGAATAGCAAAGCTTTTTACCAATGTTCAAAAATAGTTTTATTTACTTATTTAAGAATTGCACAAATAATAGTAGTGATGATGACAATTCGCTCATTTCTCTATACAATAAGTATATATTGCAATCTGATAAATTTCATGTTTGTTCACATTGAAAAATAGATGGGTACAACTACAACTAATTGCCAGAACTTTGTCCGCCCACATTTCGACTGTTTAAAAAGGGCGTCATTTAAAGAATATGACAATAGTAATGAATCATTTTCCTTGGATATGCTCATTTTATTATAATACTTCGTTTCATCATAGAATATAAGAACTTTTACGATGAACACTGGACAAAGTCACCCCAGTTGAAGGTAAGACACAAAAATAGCAGTTTTTCTCCCCTCCTCTTTGGAGAGGACAAGTAAGACAGTGAACATAGGTAGTAGTTACGACGAATACTGAAGCCATCCCCTCTAAAAGCCACTGAATGGGCGGTTGTTAACTCATGTTGAGTACCTACGTATCCCATCGATTCCTTATTCCTTAGCCCATCGATTTACTGTGTACATAGAATTATTTTTCTGTTTTCTTTGAAATGAACTGGAATTTTAAGGATCTTATTTTACTGATTCGTTCTCTGAGTTTAGTTAAATATTAATTTTAAAAAAATGTATCACAATATTACTCAAAATAAATTTGATTATTAAATATTAAAATTATTGTGTTACTAAACTTAATTTTCACAAATGTACATTTAAGTAGATTTGAAGTAGAAATCAATAAAGGAATACTACTAAAAGTTCCATTTTAATTCGAACAAAGAAATAATAATTCCTCCTAAAAATCAATGGGCTAAAAGTAAAGATGGCGCAGGTATTCAACACCGTTAAAACGTGGCTCAAAGAAACAAAAAACAAACAAAAAATAAAATAAACTTATTGAATTGAAGGCAAAGAGTTACATTTATTTATAAAACATAAGTTAATAAGCGTAATTATTCTTGACATCGAATGTATCCAATTTTGTGTTAAATGTTCTTTTCATTCTATTGATGATCCAGCTTTCCATTCACTAGTAGTTCGTTTATATTCTTCCCTCTCTTTGGATTAAAACTTCAACTTGGCTATAAATTACGAATCTCTTCCAGTATGACTTCTATCCTTCATAGAAGGGTATTTTTTTCTGTTAGGCATCGATCCTCTTCTTTTTTTCCATTGATTTTTCTTCAGTATTCGTTTTTATTAGGCCAACTTTGGAACAGCTTTCCTCCTTCAGCTTCCATGGGGTGGCTGAAAGAATGGCTGGATAGGGGGAAGACAGACAGGGGAGCACGAAAACTTCAGGAGAGACATCTGGGCCATAGGACATCGGGTCAGATGAAAATGTAGGCATCAGACCAAGTGTTAGGGCGCTGATAAAAATGCCATAAGCTATGTAGAAATATACATAACATATGGAGAGCCAGGTAAGGTATGTGTCGTGTAAGTGTAATTGTTCATATAACTATCACTGATAGGAGAGGGTACACAAAAATAACCGGAATTACAACACAATATGGATACGTTTTGTAGTTA
The DNA here is from genome assembly GCF_964235325.1 of Thermobia domestica. Taxonomy (NCBI): domain Eukaryota; kingdom Metazoa; phylum Arthropoda; class Insecta; order Zygentoma; family Lepismatidae; genus Thermobia; species Thermobia domestica. Next base: position 94,199,398 of record NC_137464.1, read on the forward strand.
CGGAATGTGCCGCTAGACATTATAGCTTGGGGTTTCCTCGCCAATGTCATGAGTAGCGTCAGTCTTTGTGAAGTGGTTCCTTCTTGATACTACATTGTGTATCCTCCTACTCTTAATGTTCTGCGATTATTGTGATGCATGACCACAAGGAATAAAGAGGATGGAAAGGATTTATGGGGAAAACTGAATATCACTCTCAATCCAACTGCCGGAGGCGCACGCCAGCACAATTTACTGCCGATTCAAAGCCCGAATAAATGGGAGGATTAGCGTCAGGAAATGCATCCGGATGTAAAAATATCCTGTCAAAACCAACATATTGCCTAGGAAAATGGTAGAGTGTTCTCTGGAAGCGACGCGTAAGAGCCTGCCTCCTGTGAGAAATGAGGGACGGCTACCAAGTAATGCGCGAGAACTGTTAAAGAATCTACTCCATATACAATTAGGAATCTTAAATGTTGGGTCAATAAGCAACAGAAGAAGAAAAATCCAGACCAAATGGCAAGAATAATATCTTAATAGAAGCATTATGTGTTCAAGAAACAAGATGGAGACGATATACAGCGAAGAATGTGAGAAGTAGATATAAACTACTGTATGGTGGAGTAACTCAACAAGGTAGAAATAGGGGCAGAAATTGTCCTGACTAGTGAGCTAACTCAATGTGTAGTCGGTTCAAATAGGACTAGTAGAAGACACTTTATGGAATGATTTGGAGTGAACATACCAAAGGAGGGAAGAATAATTGGTGATCTAAGCAGGTATGTTGGTACTAGAGGAGGAGTTATATCTTCAAAAGTCCACGAAGTTTATAATGTCAGAGATAAGAATGGGTAAGGGGTGAGAATGTTAAATTTTGCATTGGCATGTGATTCTATATGTAATACATTAATCGAAGACAATACAAAGCAGTATGTTACATATAAAGGTGGAACAAGGGAGAGCCAAAATAGATTCTCTCTTATGCAGAAGACAACTTGCAAAGAATTCTAAAATCATCAACAAAGAAGCAGTTGGAAAAAGAGTCATAGTACTTGATTGTGATTCACCTGCAAAAGGAAAATAATCGCTAAGAGAACTATAGCTAACATTAAGTGGTGGAAACTCAAAGACCCAAATCTGAGATGCGATTCCAAAGAAAATGTATTACACAGACTATAATCCATGAAAGGAGCCTACAAATAGTTGGAGATAACTACTGTGGTCATTAAAAAGATAGGAAAAGAAGTATTAGGTAAAACTTCAGAGAAAGGTGCACCAGCAAAGACATTTGGTGGTTAGATGAGACGTTCAGACGGCAATCAAAGAGGAACGAGATGCGAAAGTAAACTGGATAAAGCAGGAATTGACGAGGATCGAGAATGATTCTGGAAACTGAAGACAGTAGCTAAAAGAAAAGTGAAAAAAGCAAAATGAGAAGTCCAGCAAGAAGCGTACGGAGAACTTGAAACTAACAAAAAAAAAAAAAAAAAAAAAAAATGAGAGGGAACTCCTGTGAATATCTAAGGCACGAGACAAAGCGACAGTAAATTTATCTCATATTATACAGATAAAGAACGAAAAGGAGGAAATATTACAGGAAGAATAAAGTAAAAAAAGATGGGAGACTATTATACAAATGAAGAAAATGAAGAAAACTTGAGAGTAATCTTGAAGAACGGTGAACCAAAGAACCAAGGAGTTGCAGACAACATAGGGTAAGAAGAAGTAATATTAGCGGTACTCAAAACGAAGAATAGCAATGCAACTGACCCGAATGAAATACTTGTGGAAATATGGATATGCTCGACGAAAATGAATAAATCTATGGTTCAATTTGATGTGGGATATTTGCCGGAGAAAGAATGGAGAGATAGTAAAATAATATCAATTTTCAAGGAGAAGGATGATATTCAAGATTGCTACAATTATAGAGGGACTAAGCTAATGCCCCATAAAATGAGGATTGGGAAAGAATCCTTGAGAGATGGCTTTCGAAAGGGACATCAATAAGAGAGGAATAATTCGGATTCATGCATGTTGAAGGACAACAGATGCTATTATTGCAATTGGACAAATAATGGAAAAATATCAAGACAAGAAGAAAGAACAACATGTAGTGTTTTTTCGCCTGGAGAAAGCTTATGATTGTATACCGCGTCAAAGAGGTCTGAAGATTTATAAGAAGTAGAAATGTACCAGGAAAGTATGTTCGCCTGCCCCAAAATATGTATAAGAAAGGTATGAAATATCAATGAGATTTGCGGTATGCTGTTTGCAGATGACACTGTTTTATGTAATACCAACAGAGAAGAGTTGGAAGAGTGGAAAAGAGTTTTGGGGGATAGAGGATCAAAAACCAGTAGGAAGAATACTGAATATATGGAGGAGATGGAGATGAAACTGCAGATCGAAGAACAAGATACAATGAAAGAAAATACATTTAAATATCTAGGTTACACAGTGAATAAGAATAGGAATTTAGATGCAGAAATAAAGCATAAAGTTAATATTTAATAAATGGAAGAATATTTCAGGTATTCTTTGTAATAAAAGAGTAGATTTCAAGGTGAAAGGATGAGCCTTCAAGACCATAGTAAGACCCACAATGTTGTACGGAGCAGGAACTTAGGGAATCAAGAAAATGCAAGGGAAGAAACTAGACGTGGCCGGCACGAAAATGCTCAGATGAATTGTGGTGTTTCCCGAAAGAACAATGTTAGAAAAATGAAATGAATAAATGAAAGAATAACGGAGAGCGTTAAAATGATTGAGGTATCTAAAAAGAAAGTACGAGAGAAAATATTCCAGTGGTATAGTCATATTATGAGAGGAACTGATGATTATGTCGACAAGAAAGTGGGGAACGTAGAAGTAGAAGCCGAAAGAGGAAGAGCAAGGTGAATAGATTGCACAACTACTGACTTAGAAGAAAAAAGGTTAATAGAGACTGGTGTTTTGGACTGAGCAAGGTGGAAGTAAATCCTCAAAAATATCAATCCCACATAAGCAGAAAAAGAGAGAGCAAAAGAAAAAGAAGGTAGTATATCACTATCCAAACTTCATGAGTAGAACAAGCGCTTTCGCGAAGAATGGACGTCACTTGAGGATGACAAGCAGAGTAGTGCACCGAAGCGTGTTACAGACCAGCATGTTGCTAAAGTGGATGAACTCATCAAGAAAATGTAACAGCAGATTACATTTGTGCATCAGTGAGATTTGCTTGCTTATTCAGACACGAAGGGGGTCAAGTTTTGATAATTTTTTTAGTCAACTGAGAAGACACTTGAACTAGGAAAACACATGTAAACTTGTGATTTATTCAAAGAATTATCCTCAAGAACTTGTGGAGTAACAACGAAATTTCAGGCTCACCCTTCAGTCCTTCTAGTCATACATCACACTAGACTCTATGAGCAGGAACATATACAATGCAATATCAATAATAAACAATTCCAACTCCACTCAGAGGTGACGCCACTCGGTTAGCAACATGCTTTCCGTAACCACAAAATGCGTGCATGTTGTGTTGCAATTCTGGTTGGTTTGGGTATTCCCTCTTACTTACGAACTGAAGTGCTAGAGTGCGCGTATTTGGAAATATCAGTGTAGTGAAGTGTATTTATGTAAAAGAATGCGGCGAGGTTCAGTGCTAGAGCGCTCACTTCTGATGCGTGAGTCCTTGGGTCAACCCCAGCTCCAGCAAGTAAGCTATATGATGGACAAACACCGTGTACATGGATTTTCTCAGGGTTTTCCGTTTCCTCCCACTTTCGTCATTCCATCATCATCATCCATCTCATGATCACCGTCTTCCTTAGCCTCAGTGCATAATTGTGGGACGTTAAACTAAAAAAAGAAAAGTTAAAAAAATCTCTACAAATTGCAGGTGTCTCCGGTTCCACTATCGGTGGAAGATCAAATGGTTTCGATTTCGTGTTAAGCTATAGATCCACGTCTCATGTAGTATCAGTCATTAAGGAAGAAAGAAAAAGACTTGAAAATAATAAGTTGTTACTATGTATAAACTTTTACGTATGAAAGGGTGTCATTATGCGTAGTATATACTATGTAGATGAGTAGAAACTTATAAAATCGGGTTTACAATATGATATTATTGAAACAGTGATCGAATTAAGCCGGTATGAGTCTGTATGGCACACTGGCGGTAAATTGAAAAACGAAAAGCTCATACCAGCTGTAAAAATTTAAAAATAAGCTTTACAATATTGAAGTATAAACCTATGGAAATATCTATGGATATAACCATACGGATAGTATTTTATTTCCAACATAACTATTGAATTATGGTGAATGTTGGAGTAAATGAAACGACTAGTTAGAAAAGAATAGAACATTGGGATGAAAGAAGAGCGGGATAAAAAATTGATAAAAAGCTGTAGAAACAAATGATTATTATTAAAAGAAAGATATGGTGGAATCTTGGGGAAGTAAAAGAATTGGAAAATAAATGATAGAAAAACAATTGTATCGAAGAAATTGAAACAAAAGAAGATAATACTAAACAGCGAATTCAGTTGGAGTAAAAGTTGTAGACATAGAAGAACGAAGAAAACAATTACAGGTATTATAAAGGATATAATAAAAAAGGACAATAATGCATATTAAAAACGTAATGATAAGAATAACACTGAATGTTTGCTAAAGAATGGAATTACAGTTGTCACTATGTTTCCGAAGTTCAAATTAAGGTCAAAAGAGGCTACGATTTATATCGTGGTTTATGAAATTCGAGGGTGGATGTGAAGACCAATTTATGACACCATTTCTCTATGTTATGCAGGGCCGCCCACAGGGGGGATGTATGGCGCAAGCTGCGCCATTGAGAAAAATTTTGGGGGGGATTTTACTCTACTTTCGAACTAGCAATTTTACTTTCGAAATAGCATTAAAACACGATTCTGAGAAGCTAATTTTCAAAAATTTTCCGGGGTGAACCCCCGTACCCCCTCCTTCGATACTCGATGAATGAAGTACCGCGCAAGTAGCCGTATGAAAGGAAAGGTTGGTTCGTTTTAAGAGAGAAGGGCCGCCCCACAGGAGGGATTAATGGCGCAAGTTGTGCCATCGAGAAAAAAATTGGGGGGGGATAAAAAAAATTGGGGAAGAATTTTACTCTAATGTCGAATAAGTAATTTTGCTGTCGTCAGAATAACATTGGAACACGATGCGATTTTTTTTTAATCTCGAGAATGAATTCCCCTACCCCCTGCTTAGAAACTCTATGAATAAAGTACCGAGCAAGTTGCTATATGAAAGGATGGCGCCAAGTTCTGGTGAACAACAGTTACAAACACTCAAGGAATCACTTTCAAATTTATATTTGAAACTTGCCTATGTTGTCTGTTGAAAATTATAAAGTAGTTTGACATAATTGTGAGCTAGTGGTAACCATACAGACAACGGTCAAGTTTCAAATCTATTTGAAGTGAGCCAGTGAGTGTTTGTAACTGTTGTCCACCAGAACTTGGCGCCTATTTTTGTGATTTCAATTCTTTTTAAGGCCACTCGTACTTGGCTCTTTTACAGGAATGTTTTTTGTTGGATATCACTTCTTTTTGTAGGCTAATTTCGAGGATAACATTTTCTTTTGGTATCAAACTCAATAACTTGTAACTTGCATCTTACTTTTCATGTACTTTTCATGTATATCAATATTTTGTAAAGAAAAAAATAATACTACTAATTGTAAAAAAAGAATACCTGTGCCATACATAGTGTGTAGAAGTTTTTATATCCTTCAGAACATATTTAGTATTGTACACTACCAAGACTACTAATAAAAGTAATGCCATTTTTATAATTACTACTGCCCCTACTACTACTACAAGCATTCTATAATACTACTACAGGAAATAAAAACAACAAAAAAACAGTTACTAGTACTATAAAAACTACTGCTACACTGGGCAATTGTTTTTAGAGGACTTGAGTTTTGAGGAGGGAAGAGATTATTAGTTTGGGGGAGGAATGCGCCATGAGCTTTGGGGGGGATGGGCACCCCTGATGTTATGTATATACATTGAACGGTGTTGTTGTACGGTTTTAGGAATGTAGAGAAAAACTGTAAAAAGCAGATTTTCTTTTTAAAAATAAATTCATAACTATTTGTAGATAAGAATAGAATGGTAGTAATGTTTGATGATTGTTGCCAAGAAGCTGTAAGGTACACTCATCGAAAAAATTGGGATACTTTACTTGGATATCCAAAGGATTCAGTTAACAAGTATCTTCTAGGAATGACGTGATGGATGTGGGTGTCGCAGTGTCAAATGTGTCTGTGTGTGTTAGATTTTTTAGTTTAACATTCCTTTTAGCAACGAGACTATATGAGACGTGGACTACAGTTTAACATTAGATCTAAATCACTTGAGCTCCCGCCAAGAATCGGACCCGGATCTCCCGCGCCAAAATGTGTATGTGTCATATCTATCTATCTATCTATCTATCTATCTATCTATCTATCTATCTATCTATCTATCTATCTATCTATCTATCTATCTATCTGTCTGTCTATCTATCTATCTATCACTACCTATCTATATCTATCTATCTATCTATATGTGTGGATGGGGTGGGTATTTGTGGGGGGTGTCAGCAATGTAGATGGGATGAGTGTAGTTTAATATATTTATACGTATGTACGTGTGTATTCGTACATGGAAATGGTGTCGTACGTGTATATGTCTAAGTATAGATGTGTGTGTGTTCAGAGTAAAACCTTTCTGCCTCTTAATTGGGATATCTCTAGACTTGACTGGCATTGACTCTGTAAGACATCCCACGCACCCAATCCGACGCCACCCAAGAAAAAAAAAAGATCAATATGTAAAGTTCCGATTTTTGAAAAAAAAAAGACGTAACTACATCCGACCGTCTGCCCAGCGGCCCAAACGCCCTCCTTCCACTGCCTGTTCCCCTGTCTGTCAATCCAGCCACCATCAATCTTCACCTTTGCCCCTTTTCACCTTTGACCCTTTGAAGTCTCTGAAGATTGATGGTACACTATCCCCACCCACCCATTGATCCAACCACCCCATTTAATTAAAGCTACATACCATAAAATCAACGCTGCATACCCTGAGTGATCTGAAAATTGACAAAAATATATTTAGCGCCTCAAATATTAAGTATACTAATTACTTTTAATAAATTGAAACAATAGGAATGTATTCTTAATTCAAATTATATATTTCTTTAGTATATATTAATAACTTATTATATAATGTAAATGTAAGCACAAGAGTAAACAATTGCTTCTTACTTATTATATTATAATATTTATTATTTTATTAACTGTAAAGTAAGGTTACCAAATACAAAGTATCGTCAGAAGGACCAAAGAACTAAATGCAGATTATAATTGAAAAGTCCTAGAGAAAATGACGAAGCGTTGAAAGAAAATCAAGAGTGGAACGTAAGTTTACTTTCTAACGAACAATAAATCTTTTTCATACTAGGATAGCAAATCACTAGATATTTTAAAGGATTTGTAGGTTCAATGCATGGCAAATCCACTCTATTCACTAGATCTTGCTCCCTATGATTATAATCTATTTATTATATAGACAAATATTGAGAGATTCAGACATTATAAGTACAAAGAGCAGTTTTCTGCAAGTCAGATCAAGTAATTTCTCTTAGACAAGTTATTAAACAATAATGTCCTAAGTATGTTGAACTTTAGAATGAACAAGTGGAATAAATAAATTAACAAATAAATAAATAAAATTATGTCTGTTGATTATTCCCTTTTTGTCACTTCAAACCTCTTTTGTACTCTTAATACCTCTTTCGCTTAAATTATTATTTTTTTAATATTAACTAATTTTATTTGTTTTAATTTTACATTTCACATCTATAACCTTAGGAATAAAGATGATGGTGAAAAATTATGATTATGATAATGAAATCAATATTAACATTTTATAAAATTAAGTCCATAACATCTTATCCTTTTACTACAAAACACTTAAGTATTCAGTACATTAGTTAACATATGGACTTATATGCTAAACTATATATTTTTTTTTTTAAAAAAGGAAAAGAAACCAAAATTCAGAGTGAGTGTCAACTCAGGGTAAGCTTGCTCATTTCTGTAATATTACGTATATTTTGTTATTACAGCAACCATCACTGAATTTTGTATATTATGTTTGATTATTATTATTGATGAATAACCTTAGTTATATTTATATACTAATTGAACCTTGTCTATTGCTTATAAGGTTTAACGACAATAACATATTTTATTCCAGTGGTTTCTATATCTAAATTCAGTACTGAATACATATATTATTCAAAGAACACTTATTTTGACGGAAGTGGTTCACAGAATGTACTCTTATTATCTGTCTATTCCGTGGAAATAGTACTTCCAAAAGTTCTACGGTGGAATGAATTGGAGAGGATGATAAGGCTGCTCAGGAGGAGAAAGAAGATTGTATACTGGGCGCTGAAATTGACAAGACCATAAAGAAGCAGGAGAATCGTTCTTACAGAATTTACCAAGGCCGCAGGTTGTCAAATACATAATGATCTGTTTCTCCTGGTGCAAAAGGATGTATGAGATAGAACAACTTCTGGAGAGCTTCATTAAGTGTGTTACTGTACCATTACACAAAACAGCGTCGGCCATCAAATGTGAATAATATAAATCTATGAGCTTAATAACTCATGTATCGAAAATCCTAACTGCCATCATTCTATAAAGAATTGAAAGAAAGCTGGAATCTATCACTAAGCTGATCAATTTGGATTCAGAACAGGAAAATGAAACGCAAAGGAATATTGAGTTTGCATTTAATCTTGGAAAAGAGGATACGGCAGATAAAGGTGCGTATATTGAATTTGTCGATGTGGAATTGATGTCGATGTTGGCAGAGTTGATTAGAAAATAATGTTTAGAATGCTGAAAATGTTGAGTATAAATTTTAGAAATGGGCGGATAATACCTAGGTACAACGGTTGTATAGAGATGAAACCTCTATGATAAGATGTGGCGAATATATTGAGGAGGATGCTATCAAGCAAGGTGTAAGGCAGGGTTGTTCTTCTTACCTAATCTTTTAATAGATATATTCAACAGAATGAACAAATTACGAGTGAAAATAATTTAAAACCAATAAGGATACATGGTGAGAAAGCGGACATCTTTGGATTTGCCGATGACATAGTAGTTGTATTAGCAGTAGATGAGCAAGAGTAGAAAGCGCGTGCTTAATATGATTGATCAAGTACTCAAAAATTATAATGAAGATCAATCGCTCTAAGAAGGGAGCCGATTTCTCTGCAACTTTAGGAGGGGCCCATTCAGATGTGTGTTTGGTTCCAGACAAGGGTCTCAGAAGGCATATATGAGGATTTTAAGATAAATTGAGTTCAAATTATGCCAAATATTATATATTCATAGAAATACATCGGTTGCCCGATTCCCCCGACTCCCCAGGATCGGCACCCTTGGCTCTAAGACAGCTAAGAAAAAGGTAATGGTAACAAGTAAGAACAAAACAAAGTTAAGAGGTTTTATTGATGGAAAGAAGTTGAAGAATGTGTTAGCTTTCACGTATCTTGGTTGTAAGAAAATATCGGATCGAAAATTGAAAGTAGAGGTTGCTAGTAGAATAAACCAAGCTAAAGCCGAGTTTAGTCGCAAACAATATATTCATTTCCTGTAATATTGATATGAAGATTCGCAAGACCTTGCTACGTACCTTTGTTTGGGGAGTATTTTTTTTATGGTAGCGACAACTGGTCGCTTGGCTAGATAGATAAGAAACGCATAACAGTCTTTGAGTAATTGATTGTGTTACCGACTTGTTTTGAAAACTCCAAGAGTGGACAAAGTAACAAACCAGAAAGTATTTATTGAAAAAGATTTGACAAAAAGGAACTTGCTTATTAAACGTGTTACGAGAAAATAGGAATATCTGGTGTGAACACACCTTACGACATGATGACTAGCTGAAAAGTTACTACAAGGATTGAGAGTGGGAAAGAATAAACCTAGAATCCTAGTAGTAAGACCTAGACTACAGCACATATACCAGATAATAGAAGATACCAGTTGCAAAAGCTATGAAACACTGACAAAAGGCAGTGACAGGAACTTGCAGATGACCGTGCATTACGGACTGCTTCAAACCAATTACCTTACTGAATACCGAAGAAGAAAATTCCATTTAATACACTACCCAAAATATTTTCCATGAGACGAGCTGTGCTGTAGAAAGGAAATGAAATAAAAATTTTTAGTTGATAGATGGAAGTGAATAAGTTTGAAAAAAAATGTGAGAAAGTAGAAGAAACCGCGAATATCTACAGGAATAATGTCAAGTTGCACGCACATGGCCGAAGATTAAAGTATAATACTTACAACCAGAACAGAGAATTATACCACTGAGATGCTGTTCTTAGAATTATGTGGAAGAAAACTAGAACTAAAAATATAAAGCAAAATTTAATAAGACTAAAACTATAAAATTCACAATGTTTCTTTTGTTTCTCCACAGCTAATCCCGTTAGAACAGAAGAATATGATGGGCGTGGAAGGGTTACATACTACAACTTAAAGAGAGTCTGGACCATCCTTCGAGCGGTATATGGAAATTAGTTTCCATGAAACTAAAATATTACATATCAGTCAGTCATTGCTGGATGGTTGTGGACAAATTTTCGATGAATTTAATGGAGTTGACCACTGTAATGTTCAGTAGTGATGTTTCCACCTTGATGAAGAAAAATAGATGGATTACCACCACCATAGACTACTACCAACAACTGTGGGTGGAGAGGTGAGTTTGGACGTTGGTCACGATCCAACCAATCCTGAAGGTCTGTGGTTGTTGTAGCAGAGTCATTTTTCCATCCAATTGACAATCCAATGCAGGAAAACTTTCCAGTTATTCAGTACACTCAAAGAACTGTATATCTTCAGATGAGGATCCTTGTCGCCCAATATCAATTCATGTGGCACCCAGTCTAAAAACTTTTTCATCTTACCGATTGCGGGAAGCCGCCGAACAACAGTGGTAGGGTGCATATGTAACTCGTTTATAATGGCAAGAACATTTTTTCGAGGGTCCACTTCCACAATGTTTCTAAGGAGTACATCAGAGGATGTCCCGGGAGTCACCGGCATGAAAATGCACTCTTAATGTTTTTCAAGGCTAGATGCGTAGATTGCTTTAGTTTAAACTCATAAACGATAAATACTCACAATTTAGCGTTAGAATGCCTCACTTTATACTCGTAAAGTATTACTCACAATGTACTCTTCATGATGCATTTTTATACTACCTTGTTTAACAATACACTTCCTCCTGACTCACTAGGCATCTCAGTCTATTTCCTGAACTTCCACTAAGTTTGTGACGTACGCGTGACCATGGCTTATCCAGTGGTTGCATTGTAGACAGTGATTTCCCTGCAAACATAAGAGCAAACATCCCGATCGTACCAACCGAAAATATATAACTTTTGTATTTCATTTATTCTTTTTTCCCCAGGTGTTTCTGTCTTTCTTAGTAAGTGGCTAAATTCTTTCCAAACCCAGGATACTAATAGAATCTGTAATTTTAATAATATCGTTGATCTCCCACGTGGCTATACAGGTCTTTGGTGCTTATTCTAAGTCCTGGGTTCGATTTCCGGCTGGAGCTCATGCGGTTCGGATTACATATTCTAGGTCCACGTCTTATATAGCTTCGATGCTGAGAGAGACGCTAAATCTTAACCCAACCAATTAATAATATAGCTAAATGGATAATAACCACTACTATATGTTTTATTTCTATCCTTTCAACCCACGAAGTATTATGGCCGATTAGACGGATTTCAGTTGGTTGGCGTATTGTCAGCCCTTCGACGTTGTGTCATTTTGTATAATCTTTAATTTAAGAGCTCTTAATCCAATGGTCCCGATTGACACACGATGGTGAGACAATAAATAATTCTATGCATTCGTGAGAAAACGAGCTCGATACTATATTTCATGAAAGACAAGAAGGCCTTTTAAGTTAGATGGAAGCATGACAAATTACTAAACCGTTAATAGAAATAAAGTGCTGAGATCCTCGAGAATATGAGTAATATTTTAAAAATATACATAAACATTACATTCTTTGTAATCGAAACCAAGATTTCACTTTTAATGGAAGTAGAAGGAATGTCTATAATCAAACAAAGATAAAGAGAAAACTTACTTTCATGAGAGGGAAGATATACATCTTGCTCTTCTTTATGTAGAATTTCAAGGTAGATGGCAAGATTAAGATGATTTAACCATGGTTTCTTCTCCGCAATTGAAGATATCTAAAACCTGAAAACAATAAAGGAATTGTATTTAAAATTACTTTTTTCAATGACATTTAAGAAGTTTTACGTTCTCTGTGAGAGTTTTCTTAACTTGTTTACACATCATAAATTGAGGCTACAAACTGTCCGCAAAGTCACCTATATGCGCTAACATTACGGAGAGAAACAGCAAGGACAGAAGGATGTAAGAGCGCCACCTATCTGTTACCGCTGCAATTTTGTTGTGACAAACCAGGAAGTCCTTGCTAAGGGACTGTGAAAAGGTCGGCCATCACCTGCAGAGGTGTTCATAAGAAATACCAATGTAAGTTGGTACAGAAATGCAAGGTTTCTCGAAAGGCTTTATGATTTTTACCTTTTTCTGTTATAGAGAAAAGGCTGAAACAAAAGTCAAAATCAGCACTGCTTACTACCAACAACATAGTATATCCCCAATTTACACAGACGAAGTACCAGCATTGTATGGCGATGATATCTAGACCCTATTGTATGAAACTGCACCAGGACCAGGGCTACCGGCAGGGGAGAGGTAAACGCTAGGTAAAAGCAACACTGCCAACACCATCCGCTTTCCTACCCATCTCATGTAAGTATTGGCCAGATCCAGCGATGATTACACAAAGATAGGTAGATCAGAAAGATTAGGGCGTTGGGTTGTACTACTGAACAATTTTAAGGAAACCTTTACTGGTGAAAGCAAAGTGTGCGTAAAATTGAATAATAGCTTTTAACTCGTTTCTTCTAAATTCTTTCTTTTACTTGCATAACAATTTCCATTAAATAAGATGAATTCACACTTTTCGGTAAGCGAAGGGATTTGGTGAGAGTCTGGAACTGAGGTAAATTTGAACTTGCTCAGCGAGTTTCCTGAACCTCGATTCAAACAGTTATATATATACGTATACAGGGTCCATTATAACAATAATGCACATTTTCTGAGAAAAATAGATTTATTGGTCGGGCCTGTACAGATACTTAAAATTCCTCAAAATACTCCCCCCTTGCATCAAGACACTTGCGAAGACGTGTCTGCCATGCCTGTAAGGCACCCTGAAAGTCCTCGCTATAAATGTCTCTCAGGAACGTTGTAACATGCTTTTGGTTGTTTTAAACGTTCTTCAGTCGGGGAAACAAAAAGTAGCACAGAGCCAAGTCGGGACTGTAAGGGGATGGGGGATAACCGCGGTGTTGCTCCGGGCCAGGAAGTTGGCACACTTTCGGCACAAGCTTCGCGTAGACCTTGCACATTTGCAGATCCTTGGTCACTATCGCATGTACCGCAAATGTGGACATGTGTAGGATGTCAGCAATTTGCTGGATTCTCAATCGACGGTCGGAATGCAAAACTTCGCGCACACGATCCACGTTTATGTCGGTTCTGGCCATTGTTGGGCGTCCATAACAGAGTTCGTCGGCGACTCCCAGCCCTCCTTGAACGTCTTGTGCCACCTTCCGGACTGTCACCTTGAAATGCAGTCGTCCTTGAAGGCCTCTTGAAGCATCTGTAATGTTTCGGTTGCATTCTTTCCAACCTTCACGCAAAACTTGGTGGCGTATCGCTGTTCAAGCAAACTCTCCATCGCGCCATGTCGCAAAGTCGAAAAACACTTCACGCGGAGGCACGTTTTTCCGCTCACACTGCTCGGAGCCAAGGTATATAAAATAGCAGGTAGCCAAGGTAAATAAATTTGCCTTTAGCGTTCTGATTGGCTCCCTGACCGTGACGTCTTGTGGAGGAACTTTTGCCCATCTTGAAACAGTATACCATTTAGCATAAATGCGTATATAGTATTTCACTTATTCTCTTGAACGATACCTCGCGATACCCAAGGATGTTATAAAATAGAGGATCAGCCCATATGTATCTTCATCCCATTAGGTAACTGAATAACTACCATATATGTTGTCAAAACATTGCGATGTTCATTTGTAGACACGTAGTGTATCTGTCGTTTATTTTTATTTAAGTCGTTGCTTCAGGTTTATATTATACAATGGTTACATGTTGCACGTATGGGTATACAAATAGGAGTAAGAAGAAATTACCCGAAATAACCTTTCACTGGTAAGAAAATCACCAATCGTAAGATACGTATGGCTTCACGATTTTGTTGTATTGGCATATCCTCTATTTTATAATATCCTTGGCGATACCTCTACACGACGTGACCGACCGCAAAGTTTCCTGGGAAAAATGAGAACAGAAAGGCTGAATCGAGAGTCCTCTGGCTCGGAGCAAACTGGCGACAAGCTGCGTTCGAACGGCAGACCCCCACCACCACATTCCCGACCGGTTTTACCGCATTGCCATGGATATCGCGTCACAATAAAATAATTTGCATTGCTTTTATAATGGAACCTGTATAATGTTTGACCCTTCAACAGGCTTGTTTCTTGTTCTGAAAAGAGAGAGAAAGATGCTACAGTAAATTAATATTTAGATCTAAAATTATACTTACTAATATCCATAGCACTTAAAGCAGGCACGGACAGTAGTTCCAACGTAGAAGCTGGTTTCGAAATCCACAATCAGTAACAGCAACGCTTCATTACAGGTGTTGGGTGTTTCACCTTTTTGAAGATGTAACGTTAGAATCTGCTAATCTCACGGTAATATTGAGTGCAAAATTTCACATGTACTATAAAGGGTAACAAAGTCTTGAGAAGTGATTAAAGAGTGTTGAATAATGAATCATAACCACTGGAACATTGCAGCATCTTCCTCAAAATAATCACTGAGTGTTGGCCGATGCCTCTACCATCATTTACTACTTACTGAGTAAGCAACTTTGTACTGTAGATTCTTCTTCGGAGAAATACTGCTAATTAAAACTTCAATTTCTTAGTTTCTTCTCAGTCTAAATCTGAATAGTATTTTTGAGTTTTCGTGTATACTGTTCACACGCAACTAATCATAAAATATTTTGTAGAAAATGTTCTGTTGGCTTAAGTATGTTATGAACTTTTCCAAGTATTTCATTTCATCTCGAAGCTTGCTGTTCATGTAATTCAGAATTGACTGGGTATATATTTTTCCATCTTGAATAAAGTAATAAAGTATGTCCATGGAAAACCAAGAAAAATATTGTGCTGACGAAGGTTGTAT
Organism: Thermobia domestica; assembly: GCF_964235325.1. Taxonomy (NCBI): domain Eukaryota; kingdom Metazoa; phylum Arthropoda; class Insecta; order Zygentoma; family Lepismatidae; genus Thermobia; species Thermobia domestica. The sequence continues at coordinate 94,214,819 of NC_137464.1, forward strand.
TCTTTCGATTTCATCTTTTGTTTAGATTCTCCTGCTCATTTATTTGAATTGACTTATATATCAGTTTTCATTGACTTTATTGGAAATTCTGATTACGCAAAAAATTGTCTTGATGTGCGATAGATACTATCAATTTACACAGTTTTAGTTTGTTTTATATTTAAAATTTAATAAGTTCCTCTGAAATTAGAACAACAACTGTTGTTGCGAGTAATAGTTTTATAATGATTGTCTCTTCTTCAAATTTCGTTCCATTGCAATCTTCTGATAAAGGATCACAAGAGTTATGGAACTCGTCTTAAAGTGAATAAAGTTTTTTTTAATATGTTAGAGGTACATAAGATCACTGTTTTCAAAACAAGGAGTTATCGTATCTGTTTCACAGGTATGTTCATTGTATTATTCATGATGATGTCCAAATTATCTGCTTTATCGAACTATATTTTATATAGTTCGTCCTATAACTTGCAGTTAGGCGGTATATTATTTCCTTACTCATTTAATTCAAGCATGAAGACGTAATTAAGGTTTATATGTACACAATTTCCCTTTGTAGCTCAAATTATTTCTGTAGATTTTGTACTCATGACACAAAGAATACCAGTTCCTTTATTTTATTCCATAATGTCACAAATGTAATCGAAGTAACTTTAGATCCATTACTCCTTATAACCGTATGTAGCTTGTTCTTCCATCTGACTTGATTCCTTAAGGAATTTACATTTATTTTTGGATCCAAACAAAGATCTTTGATTGGAAGATCTGACGAATGAGAATCTGCCTGTAAAGACAGAACGCTTTAAAGAACCTACACATCCTAAAATATTAGATATTTCAATTATATTGTCTATCAATCAGTGGTGCTATCATCACATTCTGGAAGAAATTATTATTACTATTTGAGGATTGTTCTTTGTTTTATTGTACTTAAGATTGCATTGCTCATCAATAAGTATAAAATATCAAAGTGATTTTGTCGATGAGTATTCAATACAGATATCTTGCTCTTGGAGAATATCTTTCGACAAGAAAACACACTTGTTGCTAATGCTTGACCAAGCTTTCATAAATTCAAATTCTTAAAATGTATTAATATCTGAATAAATTATTTCCTATATTCATAATTTCAGGCTAAGAATATAATGAAAACAAACAACAGCAAAGATTTACATTTAGTAGTTAATATTGTGCGAAGTATCTGATAAAAAGACAGAACGCATTAATCGACCAACATATCAAAGTCTTATCTCTTCTTAAATATTGTATTTTCCAAAACACTTTTTGTATTCAAGTATGATAGATATAATCTCTGAATAACCTAAGTACAGTAATTAATTGTGAACATATATGATATTAGTTTCGTACTTTAAAAAAAAGTGTAAATCTCTGCTTGTTGGATAGAAGTTTCTTTTAGTTACGGAGACCTCTCCATTGTACACTTTCAACACACGTAGCCCCAATAGTGTGTAACACTGTACCACTACACTTCACTGTGATGTTTAGTGATAATAGTGCATTTTAAATCTGTACACACTTGTATATGGAGCTATTTATGATAAAATATTTTTATTCTGAGTTGGCAACACTGCCTCACCTATGGCAACACTGTTTATGGTTTTCGATAGGGCATTTAGTTCTCATTATATTGTGCAACTTTTGTTTTGATTTCTTTAACGGTTTTCAAGATACATACTTTAAACGTACATAATTCCATGATATAATTCTTTGGATATTCAAATTTTGAATCCCCGTAGCTCCTATCCACATAGTACCTTAAATTTTGCTCATGTTCATTTCTCATGATGTTCTATCAGATGTGCTATCTGGCAATCAGATTTTAGCGACAACTTGTGGGACCCTTCTGTGTCAGAGTTTAAAATAGGCCAAAAGATGGCAGCACAAAGAATCGATTTTGTCCGATTTTTCTATGTCGACTCTAATAAAAGTCTCATTATCTCAAAATATCTCAAAACTGACTTACGCCACTTTGCCATCCAACGCCTTAATTAATAGTATAAATATTATACATTCAAAATATATACTAAAGTAAAAATGTATTTTAAAAATAATTGTTCCTTGTTTTATATATTTCTACTTACATTGAAGTAAATATTAATATTGATATTATACAGGTAGATCAGACTGAAAGTATTCCTGTAAACTATAGAACAAATATTTATGTAACAACAAATCTAGGTGTCTTTTAAACTGCATGTTTGGCATTTGTTTGACACAATTTGGTAATTTATTATATAGTTTTATTCCTATGCGGTGTAACGAATTTTGAGTTTTTGTTAAAGGGAAATTTTGTATATGTATATGGTTCTAGTGTTCTATTGATGTAGGTCCGAATTGAGTTGGAATTTTTTTTTATTCATATGTATGAATGATGTTTTGAGAATGTATATACGGCAATGGTAATATTTTTAGTTTCTGAAACAGTGGTCTACTTACGAGAAAACCGATTCAAGTGTGGCACGAAATTGTGGATGAGTTTATGGGCAAACGAAGTGTTTTTGTGTACAATTAAACCCATTAGAGGGAAAAACCCTCGATCTCAACCGTTCCGGAGATATAGAGGAATAAGGGGAAGGTTGGTGCTACGATATTTTGCGAATTGTCGGCTATGTTGCGAGTGAATATCTTTGAAAATTGCATTGAAACGTTAAGAAAGATGCACCAGGGTGGAATAAAAGTGGTGTTGAATGTTCAGGTGAGTGGCGTAGTTTTTACCCGTGGCCGGAAAAGGAAGGAGCTTAAGGAATAACAAATGCCATTGAAACGAAGAACAAAATTGTATGATGTTACATGCTAATATATCATGTGGTTAGTTCGTAGAAAATGAGAAAAGGCGATATAAAAATGTATTAATTACATTGCCAAAGGAACAGAGACGTTATTGTGTGAACAAAAGTACAATGTTATATTCTGTGCAATATAGAAAAACAAATTAAATAATGTGAATCATAAACAAATATTGTTGCAAACGTAAGTACGACAGTGTGTAGTTGTGTGACATATATTCAAACGCAATGTATGGATCTATAAACAAAAATAGTATCTTCAACTTAAAAAACGAAAACCGGTATGCCTTGTATACTGTATTTCATATACAGTTCCGATCGGTTAATAATTGTAGAAATTACAAATGTTTGGAAGGTTCGGACGGCCACTATTGTTTTCTACATTTTTCATCCTATTTGACTGATAATACTTTCATTCGATTCAGCGTACCAAGAAATCTGAACATAGATACCTGACGCGCCTATTTGAGGCAACAATGGAACTCCGGTATTTTCGCCTTCCCAATTTAAAACATTCTTCCCCTAGAATTTTTTATGGACTCGCCGGTTTTGTAACCTTCATGTCTAAGGCGACGTGTTACTACAGTTTCCTGGATGAAGGAATTATTAATTTTAAAAATACTCTTTTACTTGTACTGACGCTACATATTCAAAAATTCGCAAAATTTCTGAGCACCAGCCTTCCCCTTATTACTCTATATCTCCGGAACGGTTGAGATCGAGGGATTTTTCCTCTAATGGGTTTAATTGTACACAAAATCACTTCGTTTGCGCATGAAGTCGTCCACAATTTCGTGTCACACTTGAATCGGTTTTCTCGTTAGTCTATGGAACGGAGCTAATACCATTATTCGTAGCATTTTCTTCTGCATTGTAATTACTTTTGTCGCATGGTAGGTATTACCCCAAAAAAATGATTCCGTACGATAAAATTGACTGGATCAAGTCGAAATAAGTTGTTTTCAATGTTTCTGTAGTTATAATCTTAATAAGTTTACGTATAAAGTAGAATCTCGCGCTTAGTTTCCTCAACAAATCATTCACATGTTCATCCTATGCTGACTTAGAGTCTATTTTTAATCCTAAAAATTTATAAGTTTCAGATTCCTGCGTGAGTTCCCCGTCTATATGTTCCTTTCATCGATGTGCGATAGCAAAAGATAACTTTCATAGCAACTAGCAACTGTTCGAGACTCTATAGTAGGAGGATGACCCTTTAGTGGAATCGAAATCTGAGCAGACAACTAGATTAGACAAGGTTTTTTTTTTTTTTTTTTTGTTTATGATTTGCCTTTTTGTTTTTGTTTTCCAAAATGAGTTTGATGAAGTTATTGGAGTGTAAGACACAGAGAGAAAGAAAAAATAAAATAATACAATGAAAACCACTACAATTCCCAGATTTGACAGACAAAACAATGTGTAGGGAAAGTTGCTCATACCAGCGATTAATATACTAGGGACACTACCTGCAGTCCTCCTGAATATCTTTGGTAACTCTTTCTTCTTCCAGTGGTCATTTTTCCAAGAGTGAATTGTATACAACGAAATAATTGCGTACAGGAACAAAGCAAGTTAGCGGGGAGGTCATTTATGTTTTTCGTGTATAAAAGTAAATTTGTTCAATATTTGCAACTATTTACCTTGCTACATATAAATGAAAGTGCCAAGCAAATACTCAAGGATATTTATGACGTCCATTTACTGTTTCTATATTCAGATAATTTTAATTTATTATGCTCTTCTTTTTTAGAGTTGGATTTTGTTTATGAATAGGTCGATGGTTGTACCAATTGTCATGCGTCTTGATGTATTAAAGAGCAATACTTTGGATATAATGATCAATATTTTTTTGTAATGAACTTGTCAATGTAGCTAGTTTTGGAACCAAGATGTCTAATTGCATATTCATTGTATGTTCTTTCAGCAAATGATCTGATAAAACTGTGAAAATGCGCCGGAGTTTCCTTGTCGTATTATTCTAAATGTCCTTAATAGTGTCAAATAGTTTCCTTTTAAATGCGATTCTGTGTAGTGAAACGTAATCTAGCTAAAAGTAATCTAGCTAAAACGTAATTTATAGCTAAAACTATTATACAAAAAATGAGTATGTCATAAAACATTACTTAAAGATTTATCAGGCTTGACAGCCGTATGCCAAAAGTAACACATAATCAACTAGAGGATGTCATTTGATGTTATAGAATTTTAAATAAAACATGAACACATTTACTTTTAGAGAAGGCACTGCAGACTAAAGGTTAAGGTATAGAGATGTGAATTACTTTGGGATGAGCTTTTAAAGTTTTTGGCGTAAGAGTTCCCAAATCTCAGTTTGGCACATCATATTATTTTGCAGGTGAAGATCCATTATCTCGCTAATCGATGAGCTGATGTGAATCCATCGAAATCTGGTTTTCTAATCCCCTTCCCTTTCTCTAGTTGATAGTTATGTTCTCGGTTCGTTTTCCGGGTCTCGACCTCGATCTCTTCCAATTCCAAATACGGAAACTGGAATATAGTATAACACTTTCCACAATAATGGCGAAGTTAAACGTCTCTCGGGTGTTGTTCATTAAGCTTATGAACCTTAGTTACATGCGTCTTTTTGAAGAGTAGCGAAAGTCAGCTAAGAAGGAAGTCTTCATAATGTACCTGAGCTTATTATGCAGAGAGATTAAAAAAGAAGAAAGTTACAAAAGCGCTTAGAGAGTTTGAGACTACATCAATAATGTGTTTATATAAAAAATAAAATTAACGATGATTCCTTGAATTGACAGCGACGAGGATCGAAGTCATGGATCTTCCGCACACAATCCTCAACAGTAGAGAACAGGAAAAAGTCACAATGAAATAAATCCGATTATTAGAAGCAATGGTGTTCGACGACGATGTCTTTGAGGAAGAAGTCGAACACCATTCCTTAAGTGTGATACAGAGCACTATCAATGCAAATGCTGCTATCAAGATGACCATTTGTCCGGCCGTTTAAGTCGAACGAAATCGTGTAATCGTCGTAACACAGCTGCGTAGACCTCCTTTTTGAACGTTTGGCCATAACGAAGAAATTTGCAATATACCATCGCGAACATGTCAATAAACTACAAGACAGTAGCACTTTCACCGATATCGGGTTTGTCTGGCTTTTTTAGGTCTTGGTGATTCCAATTGGACAGCATTAGCTCGATTTTCTGTAAACCCGTCATTCGTTCTGTGTGACAATACTGCCAGAATTGTCGGATCATTGTCGACTGTTTTCTTCAATTTCCAGCTGACGGTGACATTAGTATTCTTCTGAAATTATGTGAGAATCATCGGCAGAAATTTCGCCAATATACGCTTAGATCTTCATGTATAATTTGGTAAAATTTTGAGCCGACTTAAATATTTAACGCCCCCGTAGTTTCATGGATACTCAGTCAAGGATCGAATCTCTCGGACCGAAAGCACATACGTTAACTATTTGTCACGGAGCTCTACACTGATTCGAATCCCATGAAACTATTAGTAGACCTACTGTCTCATATAGACTCAATGCTGAAAAGAAGCACTAAAATAATTCTACTATGGACAATAAATTATATTAATTGAATTCATGTTGAATTCATCGAGTTGTATTCATGATTTCGATATGCTAATGTGAACATTATACCTTTAATAATTTTCTCTAACGGCATAATCACTGCTAACCTGCAAATAAAGGACAATAAAAGAAACACACTTATTTTATTCCACTTGATAAAGAGCTTACCAAATCTGCCAAAGCAGTGCACGTGACCCACTCGGATCCAGACAGATTCTCTCGCCAGTTGAAGGAATAACATTCCTTAAATGTGTAGTATGAATATCAGCAAAATCTGGAATTAAAATGAAATAAATAAATGGCATGCATTTTAAAGCAATTTATTTACTGTTTTTAAAACTCCGAACAATACAGACTGCCCGAAACAAACGGATCTTTTGGTTAATTAAAGTTTGCGAAAGTAGTACTGGCGTCGGCGGTACTAATGTAGCTTAAACAAAAATGACTTTGATCCAATAAAAATTACAATCTGTGTGTAGTATGAAGTGCTATGTAAATACAATGGAAATTTCGTCATGTGTTTTTACAATGATCCTTTATCATGTACCATATCATACTGCAATACGCTGGCTTAGCTGAAGAAAAGTTCTAACGCGATTTTTTCAACTACGAACAATAATCGAAATTTTCTTGAAAAAGAGGAGTCGTCCTCTGGCTTAGTTAGTCAACAATGAGTGCTTATGAAAGTTAGCATTTTATACAGACTTGACTAAATATATAAATGACTTTAATTAAAATTAGTAACAGAAAACCAGCTTTTGCCTAATTTCTTTAGACAAGCTTTGTTTCAATCCCAGTTGAAAAAGAAAATGTTTCACGCACTTTAATACATGCTAAACATTCAGTCAGCAATTTTAAGACTCCGTTTCCGGTTATTTTGCAATTGAAGCTTTGCGTGCTTTAAAAGTAAATTTTGTGTCTCGTTTTTCAAATATTGATGCAATTGCAAACGGCATTATTATTATTTTCAAAATCCTTTCAGCGCCGACAAAGAAGCTCTTGCCCCCCAACTTCAAATGGATATGATTGATTTGCAGTGTAGCAATATTTTAGAGAAAAGTATTTAAATGCATCATTGGAGGAATTCTCTAAGAGTCTTCCACACACAGATTAATCAGGTGCATAAATTTGCTCGTTACATTCTTTCTATTTGGGAACTGCTTATCTGTATGAAAAAACATTCTCTAAAATGAAATAGACAAAAAGAAAATAACATTTACAGATCCAAGTTAACTGATGAGTAATATATGTGCTTATCCCAGGGTTCCTCAACCTGGAGGTCGCGAACCCTAGAGAGTCGCGAGAGGGTTTCACGGAAGAGATAAATATAATTAGAATCTAATACTGTACGAGAAAATATTTTTAAATGTTACTTTGAATTTTATTATGATAGGCATATTTTTATTTTTAAACAACATGTTAAGAACAACAAAAAATAGGTCTACTAAACACTTTCAACAGGTGCAGAGTTGTTTAAAAATCAGTTTAAAAGAAAAAGGTACGATATGAAATTAATGAGAACTGCATATTGAAATACCAGAAAAATACAAATGCAACAAAACCTGCATATTGAAATACAATTAAAATTGAAAGCTAATGAGATACCTGAGCATGGTGTGATTGCGGCAATGTCCAGTTCAATCTTCGTGACGCACATTATCAAGTTATTTAAAATACTCAATAACTTTTTAAATCAAGTCACTTCGAATATTTTTTATAACATTTTTAACAACTAAGTTTTTTTAAAACCAAAATTAGAAATCACTTTACACAGCAAAAAATGAGGTGTTGAAATAACACAAAATGACTACCACTTTAGCGTGTTACTTGTGTGTCAATTCAACACCAAGCACATCGCCTTAGAGCATATCAGAAATACCTCGTTACTGACTATGAGTATTTGTATTGTTTTTTATTGGCTGGTACGAGCAAAGCTTTGCAAAATATATTTCACATTTGTGGCAAGTAACTAAATACATTCTACTGTATGTTTTCTGTAATCAGTCATAATAATATTGTTGTAAACCTTTGAATCATCTGATAACAGTTACAGTTACAGAGAGCAGTGCTTCTATCTGTTTTCTTTATCTGTTATTCTTGTGTCTTAGCACATATGAACAGAAGATGACAGAACTGTTGCCTATGTAACTCTTGTCAGACGATACACAGGTTTACAACAATATTATTGTGATCGATAACAGGAAACATAGAGCATTATTCGTTACTTGGCACAAGTGCCAAATATACTTCGCAAAGCCTTGCTTACAGGTATATTAAACGATAAATACCAATGTGGTAAAGAGTTATTTGTGATATGCCAGAAGGCGATGTGCTTAGTGCTGAATTAACACACAACTAACGCGCGAAAGTGATAGTCATTTTGGGTTATTTCAACACCTCATTTTTTACAGTGTACTTTTTATCATATGACCCAAAATTAAGGGAGTTATGAAGTTTTAAAATTTTCAAACGCCGTCCATTTTGAAGCAGTATGACAAATTGAATTCGATATTTGTAATATGGATGAAGTGACCAAATTTAGTTTTAATTCATTCGCTTTTAGGGAAGTTACTCTATTCACTATATACAAGAAATGGATTCTACTATTTTAGAAATAGATGGATATCGTGAGATCTCCGCAATAGGCATATTAAAAAATCCCACACAAGCGTATTACATACCAGAAATTATACGGGAGATCGCTGCCAAGAGGATATGATAAAATGGAGGTCGTGATAGGAATTATGTTGAGAACCACTGGCTTATCTATCGCTATTTCAGTATTGAGTATTTTAATTGATCAAAAGAAAGAGGAGAAAGTTATCGAGGCAATTACTGTTTCACTTATGTAGCTATAAGCAGCAGTAGTGCCATTTCAGTTTTTGTTTCTGGGAGTACAGGATCCTCTACCGAAATAAGATATTTACGTTTTATTTATTAGTATTCATTGATTAAGAATATGTATTTATTGAAATTCGAAAATGATGTTCCTGATAGACTGCAGATTACATATGCACAACTGTATGCAAAAATCGCACGCCAAGAAAGACATTTGGGAGGGAACAACACATTCATTATATGACTACACAGAAATGAGTACAACTTCAGAACTGAACAACCCTCTAACCTTGCATTCTGATTGATAAAGATTACGTCGACCAATCAAACAGACGTTGAATGTATTCCTTAAGAATCCTCTGCCATGTTGCTCAAGTTAAGATTACCAGACGGCTCCGTTTCCCAGATGTTACAGGATTTTAAAACAAAATACATATCGTCGTTGAAGATGTGAAGCCTCGTATGTCAATTGTTTGCGATTTTGAGTTTTTGGCATAAACCTGATGAGAAAACAATAATAACCCATGTTCTAGCAAACCCTCGTGTGTCACAAGACATCGATTGCTGAGAAACATTCGATTACAACGTTTGCTTGCATATCGATTGTTGGCAAATTCAGGTGATACCTCGTATGCCAGTGAGTTCAATGTATTATAGCCATATCTGCTGTGATGAGAGCAGCTGGATCGGCGTATTTTTAAAGGATAACACACCTTTTATAATGTCTGAAATGTTAATATTATGAATAAATATAGTGACTTTTTTCGTCTCCTGAAAAACTAACAAATTAGACAGAGCTACGAGGTATCACATCTTCAACGACGGTATGTTAGGTAACTGAAGTTGAAAAGTTCACAGATTCACTGAAAAAAGTTCTGTTAATCTTAGGTTAAGTTCGAGTCAACAAGATAGCAATACTGTTGAAGGTCTGTGATGAACAAGTTATCGACCAACAATATCACACTTATGTTCGATGCGTGACATATCAGGTGACGTGCAGATTAGGGAAGCAGTATACCTGTCATTCCTTTAAGAAGTCGTCTACATTCTGGGGTATATGTGGTTGGGCATTATCCTGCTGAAATAGCATCCGAAGTTGTGTGAATGAACTTTTCTGATATATCGATCACTTGTAACTATTCTATCAGGCCTTGTTTCCATTTCGTACTAATACACAATAACACACTGAGCAAGGCTATGTGATAATATGTAAAGAAAACAGTACTTTTTTTTTTTACATATTATCACATAGCCTTGCTCAGTGTGTTATTGTTTATTAGTACGATCACTTGTAAGGTTTCTCTGAATAAGTAGTAACTGAGGTCATGTGTTGCACCAAATGCTGCTGTCTCACACACTTATGCCTGTTTTTTGACCCCCATGATACTAGCAGATTACACTCACAATAACAGTGTCTAATAACTAGGCAGTCGTCATTGTACAGCCCGTCTGGGCCACTCTACGTGCCAGCAGTAGTATTCGCATGCCCATTGTAGCCTGAGACGTTTGTGGTTCTGGGTCAATGGAAGTCAACGTAAAGCCATGTGTGCCCCAGCACAACATCCCCAGACGCTGTCGAACGGCTAACTCAAGCAGTTCTACATCCATTATGCTCTACCGTCTTGCTGACACTGTGGACGACGGTGTTCGCTGTCATAGCCATGCGAACAATATGTCTGTAATCCAGTTGTATGTCCACTTCCCAATCGTTCCTGCGTATGATTATCTTCTGTTTCCACACGCGTATTGCTGTTTTGATGGTTTGCTTTGCCCGTGCACAAATTTCTTATGGTAGGCTACATTGAGCCCTGTGATGTTGACGAGGCATATGATGTAACACTTCGCCATATGATGTTTCCTTTCGCTTGCCCATGCTCTACTAACTGACTGCTGTGTTGATCGTCCTCTCGTGGTGCTATTCCCCAAAATATAACTAAAATATGCTTTCCGTGTAAAAATTATATAAAGGTAACCAAGAAAATTCTCACTCACCACCTTCGAACATCGATATGTCACCTAAAACGTACCTGGAAGATCAAAAATAATCCTCATCAGCATCGATGACCGTATGCCAACGTTCTGGAAGGCCATGGATTCCATCGCGGTAAAACTTGGTGGACCGTGAAGCGAAGAAAGTATCAAGTGCATTTTGCACCTCTACTAGGGATTTGAACTAGCGTCGTCTAAGGTGATTGCCCAAGAAATGGAACAGGCGATAATCGAACGGTGCAATGTCCGGGGAGTATGGTGGATGTAATAGTGTTTTCCACCCAAGGCGTAAAACGGTGTCCCGGGTCATGTGGGGCTTAGCGTTGTCCTTTAACAGCAGGACCCCTTTGCGATTCATAGTGCTGGCTCCAGAGTTCCAAGTTTTTCTTGAACACACCTCAACTCTTAACACTACACAGTTGCATTGATGCTCTGACCAGCTGGTAGTAGTTCCCGATGCACGATGCCGCGAGTAGTCCACCAAACACATAAAAGAACCTACTTCTGGTACAGTGCTGGTTTCGGATGTTTTGGAACCGGTTCATGGGATGTTATCAATGATGACGGCACCGTGGAGCTTCGTACAGCACCCACTTCTCATCACATGTCAACACCCTTTCCAAAAGTGGCTCCTTCCTCAGACGAAACAGGAAATAAACATAGGTGTCTGCTCGCGTTGCCTTCTGGTGCGGAGTCAAATCATGTGGGACCCATCGACCCAACTTGTAGTGCTTCCCAAGTTGATGGAGGTGCTGTCGAATGGTTTCTCCACTTACACTGAATTGTAGCCCCAATTCCTCACATGTCTGGCCACTATTCTCCTCAATTGCTGCCTAAAAATCTTCATTTTGTACATGTGTGCGTCTTCGAGTGTTTTGTCAAAGTCCTTAAACTTGTTAAACCACCACTGCACTGTCCGCGTAGTCACAACACCCTCACTAAAGGCTTGGCATATGTTCCGCCTCGCTGCAGCGGCGTTTGGTCCCAGTTTGAACTCGTACAGCATATAGACTCTTATGACGCTCTGTGAAGGTCCCATATTCACTCTGTCCTTATGCAAGTTCACGATGTAACTGAGCTGCCACAACCAGGTACTAGGTTAGATATACCCACACCAACAACTGACCTTCGCCTTATCTCCATTCGCATTCAACTCATGGTGTGAAAACCAGTTGAACACAGACATTCGCAAAAAGCGACAGAACTTGTTCACAAAAAGCGACAGAACTTTCCTGGTTACCTTTATACTTTTTAAAATATATTTTTCTATGTTTCTCACTTTATGTTTTAAGTTATTTTCTCTCAACTTGCTCAAATTTTATTGACGCACATTGGAGCATAACCACGTTAGAACTATTGGCATTCCTGGATATTTTCACAACCAAAGCGAGAAAGCCAATTACAGGTATAGTGTTGTCTTAAATGATTCTTTAACGATTGCGACGTTTTTAAAATAATGTTTGATTAATTTGCTGTAGCGAATTATAGTAGCCACGCTCATAATTTCAAACTTTAGCCATAACTTAGCAGTCAAGTTTTAGCCATAACTTACAGAAAATTAAGTGAGGACTTCAGCAGAGAGTTTACATTGTGGATATTTGTTTCTCCTCACGATGCATTACGTCAGTAAGTTTACATTAATTATACAAGGGTCAACTTCAAAAAGCCTGCTCCAGCTACATACCACTGCTGTAGCTAGTATCCTGAGCTACTGAAAGTGGTACTTCTTTTGAACATTTTAAACTGACCGTCATATTAAAAACAAACGCTTCGACAACATAGTGTTTACGCTCAATAAAACTATGTCTAGTCCTATACCCTCTAAAACAAATACCCCACAGAATTGTAAACTGCACAACTTGCTGCATACTCATAATTTTCATAATTTTCAAAGAACATTTCTCGAATAGCACAACAGCCTACACAGATAAACCACAGCTATACCATGTATCATGAAAAGTTGTTCCACTTTGGAATCAATATCATCTGTAGCAGAGACGATAAGTAATATAAATTTATATCAAATTTAACAGAACGAAGAAATGCTACATAGCTAAACCGACAGTTACACCATCTGTCTCGGAAAACTAATTCAATCTTAACCTTGATAACCTTAACATAACGAAGACCCGAAAGCTGCATCAATGCAATCTGTCGCAAAACACTCGTAAACGAGTCCTACTTCTCGATGCCCTTCAAGACGAACTGGAGCGTGTATTATGAAGTAGGTAGGTCTACGAGTCTACGAATACATAAATCTGTCAATAGTTTACGCAAGGGAAATACCACATTAAAAAAAATATCAGGAAAAGTAAAATTCAGTTACGTTTGTCCTGAAAGGACATGAGAATGAGTGTTTGAATCCCTTTTGTTAAAATTCTGTGTACGTCACGGAAATATGTAATTTTTCAATAATTACTAGATGTTACACCTAATCTCTACCATAGCTGCATTTATGTTCATCTTTCCAACTGTTAGATTACGACAATCACATCCAGTTTCAAATGAGAATTACCGCCAAATTTTGCTATATCCAATGATATATATATATATATATATATATATATATATATATATATATATATATATATATATATATATAAGAATGATTTACTAATTATTTTTAAAACATTAGAGTTGTGAATCTGGATCATCACTATTAATGTATAACATGCATATAAATTTTCACCAAATAATATAGACCAATATATGTAAATTTTCACTCTTCCATGGGCCTATTGTTTTAGAAGATGAAATTCAAATCTCGTCGTAGATACTAGGCTACATGTGCATTATTATTTATAAAAAAGGAATACTTGTTGAAAATCCGGTATGCGTATTGTTTTCCTCCAAGAATCCAAATTCTGCACACTTTATAGTAAATTTTGGAAATGAATTAATCAAAATATATGAATAAAAAGAAAGAAAAAATGAAATTACTATCAACTTACCTTGCGTCCATATTTTGGGAATAACATTATATTGTTAACATAAAGAGTAGTGTTTTCATGGTAATAGAGTTTTTAAATTATTACAACAAATAAAGTAAATTCAAAATTTTAGAATTTAAACGAATTTCTATTGTTCCTTTCTATTGTTGACACAATACTCTGAGTAGCCAGTATTTTTCATATTTTTTATTTTATTTATTTATTTTAGTTTAACATCCAATGATTATGGTCCAAGGCTATGGGAAATGGTGATAATGAAATTGATTATGAGAATGGTGGAATAAAAGAAATGGGAGGAAACAATAGAACCCGAGAAAGTCCACCCAGACGATGTTTGTCCACCACAAAGTTCACTTGGCGAGAGCTGGGATCAAACAAGAGACACCACGCATCAGAGGTGAACGCTCTACCACTGAGTCACCGCAGTTCAATACTTTTTATGTTAAGACTATACTGTTATCCCCAAAATGCTATTTGTGAGAGAAACAAGAATGGTGAAGAACTTTTACAAACATTTATTAAATGTACAGTACTATCGGAAAGTCTTGTCCCCCCTTTTTTGTTTGTACGTATGTGTATGTTTATGCCATTTTCTTTTCAGATGGCTGACACCTCCCTCTTTTCTTTGTACGTATGAGTTTATTTATTCTCAAATTTCTTTTCAGGTGGCTAACACAAGTATCTACGGTGTGGAAGAACGTATTCTGGCAAGTGCATGGACTTATAAACGTCCATACAACGAGAAAACCATGAAAGATATGTAACGGGACTTTGCGGCACGATTCAATAAAGAAGCCCCACCCAAGCGAACTACACTACTTTGGATAAGAACAGATCGACCGTCAACACGACAGGAAACATTCTGTGCTGAGATCTCTCCTTTTAAAAATCATTGCGAAAAGATCTTGTGAACTTGGGAGTTCCAAAAACAACTATGCTGATCACATGAAAAAGTCTTCAATTTAAATCTTTTAGCTCATCATTCGCAAGTAAGTAGAGTGATGAGAAGAGAATATGCGACGAAGACATGAAGGTTGCTAAAATTCACTCAGTGTTTGTAAATTTCACCTCAACGGGGCAAAGTTTTCTTCTCGGCCGAAATTGCAATTTATTGACCTTGTCGGAATAGAGGAGTGTTTCTTGGTGCAAAGAAAACTCGTATTATTATGAAGAGTTAGAGAACAATCCACCACATGTTATGATATGGGCTGCAACTATCGAGTAGGCACCTCATAGGGCCGTGTTTTTTGACAGTACAGTGAATCAACATTCTTACTTCCAATCTTGCGGCATTGGTTTACACCAGAGCTCCAAAGACCAAATATTGTTGCTGACAGTTGGCTTCAACAGGATGGAGCTCCAGACTACTATGCTCTCCTTGTCCGGGAATTCTTGGATCAGGTGTTACCCCAGAGGTGAATACGGAAATAATCAGTGAATATGCGAACACCGGTTGAGTGGTCAGAAGCCCAGATCTAAAGTCGTACGACAATTCCCTGTGGGAAATAGCAGCATATCCCGAAACAGATATATCAAACAACGAAGGTTTAAAGCAAGCTGTTAGGGAGGCTTTCAATTAAATCACACCGTCCATGCTACGGAAAATTTCACACACGACATAGTGCCACCTCATTTTGGGCCGTGAAAATGATGGTGTCCATACTGATGTTCTGGATCACTATTCCAAGGCCATCATAACCTGAGCTCTGACAGATCTAACACCGTGTAAGTTGACGACAGTGTTGCGAACTGTCATAGAAAAAAGAAGCAAAGCGACCACTTGATACAACGATGAAGGAATCTAATTACTTTATCACTGATTGAATCGGATTATAAGTTGAAATATTTACAAACTAGATATTTGAAAAATAATCGTACTTCATGTCATAGCAAAAAGAATCAAAGCAACCACTTGACAGAACGATGAAAGAATCGAATTACTTTATTACTGATTGAATCAGATTATAAGTTGAAATATTTACAAACTAGATATTTAAAAAAATAATCGTACTTTACTCCTCAACATTCCAGCACAACGTAGTTCCACTAGGCTTAACGTTATTACCACAATAATGAATATTTTTTTTCCTTTTCCCACTTATTGACACAACTCTGTCCTTTTGACAAGTTTGTTACGTAAATAGAAGTGGGGTTACATGGAACAACAACCGGTCCACCTCCCTGTCGCCGCAGGGAGGAGGTTTTCGTCGAATTGAAAGCGAAGAGGGTATCGAGTCTGTACGGCTCTTCTAAAGTTCAAGGGCAATGAACCGTGATTTGGAATGTCAGGCTGAAATTAGTAGAATTTCTAATGGTCTTTGTAGGAAATTTGTTGACATCGGAAAAAATGTACATAGTCTATATACTACAGAGACTGTTATAATGAGCTTTTCATAAGGACTGATTTAGAAATTGAGTAGTTGGAAAGTAACGAACATGATTCAGCTATGTTTGTCCTTTCGTAGAATACATTTTTTCACCAATATGTGAAGGTGATGATAGGTTTACACCCACAAAAATACATCTGGAAACACTAGGTTGTTTCCATGGTAACAGAACACTGTTGTCGCAATTATACCTACTCATTACTGTGAAAGCAGGGGCGTCATTTAGGGGGGGCAGGAAGGGGCAATTGCCCCCCCCCCAAGAGTTTGAGAAATACATATACTTTAATAGATTGTCTACTAATATACTAGTACAAAACTTGAAAGTCTTATGTCGGTGGTGCTCTTGCCCCCCCCCCCCAAGCGAATTCTGAAATGACGCCCCTGTGTGAAAGTAATTGTGTTGTCAGGTTGTTTTGATTTTTGTGCTATCATCTCAGTGCATTGGTGTGAATATTGTGGTGTAATCGTTGTTATTTTCATTCATCAGTGGAACATAGTTTGTATTCGTATTATTCACATAGACCTAAAATATAAATTTAGTACGTGTATATGTGTGTGTTTGTGTTTATGAACACAATGCCTGAAGTGCGTAAGAAGTGCCGAAAGGGGGTGCCTTTGACAAGTCATGCACGGGAATTTGTGTTTAATCTTAGGGAATATTTGGAAAAAGAACATAACGACGGTCCTTTATTGCCATTGAATAAAGTGATTGAAAGAGTACATTCAGCTTTATAGATTAGCCCTAAAACTGTGAAAAGAATCACAAAAGAGAAGTGCCCAAAAGGCCTCACTGAACCGATGGAAACTTTATCCACCCTTAAAAAAAAAAAAAAAAATCTACAGTAGACGGAATTAAATTGTCTACAATTGAAAGCCATTCTCTAACGTAAGTAGTTTTCAATTTTTAAAAAGATATAACATTATGGGTCTTACGCCGAGTCGTTCTGACGCGTGTTTAGTATCATACTAAAGAGTTGAGTTGATTTTGAGTTTAACATCTCTTTCAGCAGCGAAGCTATATGAGACGTGGACCTACTGATTAACGGAATCCGAACCACATGAGCTCCCGCCGGGAATCGAACCGGGGTTTCCCATGCCAAAGGCGTACGCTAACCGCTTAGCCACGAAGAAGCTCGATGTCATACTAAAGAGTTCGACTAACATATGTTTCCATGCAGTAGTCAGGCATTTAGTATGACGCTAATCATACGTCAAAACGATTCTGCATAAGGCCCTATGTGTTTAGAAGTAACGGTTGTTTTCTTTACGATTTTGTAAACTATCTTAACGCAATACTAATCTGTTCGTTTCTTTTGACTAATACTTTCGTCAGGCATAATGTTAAATAATATTTTTGTTGTAATACATAGGTGATTCTTTTCTTACAAAATGTGCCCCTTGTTATATTGTATTGTTACAGAAGATAAATGTGGCAACCGCGCTTGATCGCACGTGAGAGTTGTCAGAGCTCTTCTTAGCGCGACCTTACTCTAAACAAGCTGGAACACGAGTGGTGACAAGACTTTCGGACTTTGCTGTATGTTAGTACAGAACATAGGGCTCTCGGAGATATTAAAATTGATAGTGGCATACGCAGAATTTTATCACGGGGAATTCAAGCACTCAATCCTATATACTGTACAGGATGTCCGGAATGGGACTGACGGTTTTTGAAAGTGTATAGTTTTAACATGGTTAGAGATACAGAAGGGAAAAAAAAAACATTCATATTGAAGGAAAGTTCAAAAAGTTTTGTTCACCAAATTTTCATACTTCAACAACTGGTGACGCCGGCATTTTCGCCGATCCCAAGAAGTTCATCCAATACATGGCTGAAATAGCACTCTTATTGGCTACGTACTGATGACGTCACAAAGTTCCAAGTTCAACCTGCTATTATGCTTGTTGCTTTCGTTTCTCTGTTTTTTTTTGTGTGTGGTATACGTTTAAAAAAAAAAAGAGAGAAAGGAGATTATCAATATTCTTACTTGTGAAATACATTGCGTTTTAGGCCTAATTCTTAATTTATATTCACTTTTTATGCGATAGAAATATATTATCCTTAAATAAGTCTTAGCCCTAAAAAGAAGTTTTAAAAACGCACTACACATGAATGTTATTACTGTCTATAATAAATTTTAACATTTTCATTAGATCACATATTAGCTGATAATGCTCACAATTCAATAAATGCACTGACTTTTGCAGAAAGCGTGCAGTTTGTAATGCAACACCTTTTGATTTCAAACCTCTTGGGATCGGCGAAGATGCGTGACGTCACTAGTATCGCCGATAAACAGAAATGGCGTTCGCAGATGGTTTGCAGATACAAAAAGTGTTGTTCAAGTCCAACAAAACTTTCGACGTGTTTACCACAAGGATTCTCCATCACCGAACAGTATCAAGGCGTGGAAGGATAAATTTTTATCAACAGGGAGTGTAGTAAAACGACACAGCGGTGGTAAATCGCGTGTGTCAGAAGAAAATGTGGAAGCAATAAGGGAGTGTTTCTCATGTAGTCCGAAGAAGTCAATTCGCGCAGCGAGCAGACAATTGGCAATTCCAAAGTCAACAGCGCACGATGTGGTACACAAACGATTACGTTTGCGCGGGTATAAGGTGCAATTGTTGCAAGAAATTATAAGCCCAACCAGGGGTGTAGCCAGCAGGTTTGTGTAGGGGGGCCCGTCGTTTTTGAGGGGGGGCAGCTACAATGTACAAAGCCAAAAAAATGTATTGCTGCTAGTCTGCAAAACTAAAAACACTATTTTAGCTTCTTCTTCTTCTTCTTCTTCTTCTTCTTCTTCTTCTTATTATTATTATTATTATTATTATTATTATTATTATTATTATTATTATTATTATTATTATCCATAAATTATATTCAAGATAGTTTTTATTATGCTTAATCCAGAACTACTGCCCGGGACCAAACGCTATACTTTTGTGCATAACTATAAAGGTAACCAAGAAAGTTCTGTCCCTTTTCATGGAGATCTGTGTTTAATTGGACCTCACATCGTGAGTTGAATGCGAGTGGAGATAAGGCGAAAGTCAGTTGTTGTTGTAAGTATATCCAACATACTACCTGGTTGTGGTAATTCAGACACACCGTGAACTTGCATAAAGACAGAGGGAACATGGGACTTCCACAGAGCGTCATAGGAGCATGTATGCTGAACGAGTTCAAATGGAGGTCAAACGCCGCTGTAGCGGGACAGAAGATATGCCAGGCCTTTGGTGAGGGTGTCGTGATGACGCAGACATTGCAGCGATGGTTTAACAAGCTTAAGGACGATGACGAAACACCCGAAAACACCACGTGCCAGAAGACCAACACATGTACAAAGAGGAACTGGGGCTACAATTCAGTGTGTGGAGAAACCATTAAGCAGCACATCCATCAACTTGTGAAGCACTACAAGTTGGGTCGATGGGTCTCTCATATTTTGACTCCGGGTCAGAAGGCAACGCGGCAGTCGCCTGTGTTTATTTACTGTTTCGGAGCCATTTCTGGACAGGGCGTTAACATGTGATAAAAAGTGTGTCCTATACGAAGCTCCATGGCGTCGTCATCATTGGTTAGTGTCCCATGAACCGATTTCAAAACAACCGAAACCAGCACTGTACCAGAAGAAGGTCCTTCTGTGTGTTTGGTACATCGTGCATCGGGAACTGCTACCAGCTGGTCAGAGTATCAATGCAACTGTGTAATGTCAGCAGTTGAGCTGTGCTCAACAAAAACTCAAAACTCTAGAGTCATCACTTCTGAATTGCAAATGTGTCCTCGTTTACGGGACAACGCTAAGTCCCTCGTGGCTAGGATGACTCAGGACACCATTTTTCGCCTTGGATGGGAAACAATATTGCAACCACTATATTCCCAGCGTATTGCACCGTCCGATTATCATCTGTTCCATTCTTTGGACAATCACATTAGAGGACGCCATTTCAAATCCCTAGTAAAAGTCCAAAATGCACCTGATACTTTTTTTGTTTCAAGGCCCACCACGTTCTACCGCGATGAATTCCATGGCCTTCCAGAACGTTTTCAGAAGGTCGTCGATGCTGATGGGGACTATTTTTCATCTTCCAGGTTAGGTGACATATCGATGTTCGAAGGCGGTGTGTGAAAAAGCAACAACACGTTTCTTGGTTACCTTTATATTTAAATTTAAGACATTGTATACAGAACCTATCTACACAAGATTGATTTTCTTTGAAATTTCACTTAATTTCTTTACGGTTTCCTGACAAATATACTTATTTATTATTCGTGACTAAAAAAACATAATTTTTTATTACACTGACGAGGAAACGGTCTTAAGTGTAAACAACCGATTTGGCTGGGGTCCGGATATGTGTTACGGGAGACCAAAGTAGGAGACATGTATTTTGGCGTTTGGGCCCATACGCAGAAATTTCCTAAATTCGGGACCCCAAAGTGGCCCTACATGCTATAACTAGGAAGCGAATGACGTTACTTGTACACAACCGATTTGGCTGGGGTCCGGATATGTATTACAGGAGACCAAGGTAGGAGGCACGTATTTTGGCGTTTGGGCCCATACATGAAATTTCCAAAATACGGGGCCCCAAAATGGCCCTACATGCTATAACTAGGAAGCGAATGACGTTACTTGTACACAACCGATTTGGCTGGGGTCCGGATATGTGTTACGGAAGACACAAGTAGGAGACACGTATTTTGGCTTTTCGGTCCATACGCAGAAATTTCCGAAATACGGGACCCCAAAGTGGCCCTACATGCTATAACTAGGAAGCGAATGATGTTACTTGTACACAACCGATTTCGCTGGGGTCTGGATGTGTGTTACGGGAGACCAAGGTAGGAGACTCGTAATTTGGCGTTTGGGCCCATATGCAGAAATTTCCGAAATACGGAGCCCCAAAGTGGCCCTACATGCCATAACTAGGATGCGAATGACGTTACTGGTACAGAATGTTGGCTTGGGTTGGAATGTTATAATATATCCAAAAGTATGAGACTTGTGTTTGTTGTTAGGTCCCACAAAAAGAAATGTCGAATGTACAGGGTTGATATTGCTAGATTTTCAATAACGCCATGAAGTTGGCGTATGTGGTACCCATGCAATTCTGAACAGATGTTCAGCTGGCACGAGCCGTCGAGGGGGATCTGCTGACCATGAGGGTGTCAACGGAGCGAAAGAATGTTTGCGTTTTTTGCTTGTATTTCTAACTTCATGGCATTATTGAAAATCTAGCAATATCGGACCCTGTACATTCGACATTCCTTTTTGTGGGACCTAACAACAAACACAAGTCCCATACTTTTGGATATATTATAACATATTCCAGCCCAAGCCAACATTCTGTACCAGTAACGTCATTCGCATCCTAGTTATGGAATGTAGGGCCACTTTGAGGCCCCGTATTTCGGAAATTTCTGCGTATGCGCCCAAACGCCAAATTACGTGTCTCCTAACTTGGTCTCCCGTAACACACATCCGGACCCCAGCCAAATCGGTTGTGTACAAGTTACGTCATTCGCTTCCTAGTTATAGCATGTAGGGCCACTTTGGGGCCCCGTATTTCGGAAATTTCATGTATGGGCCCAAACGCCAAAATACGTGCCTCCTACTTTGGTCTTCCGTAACACATATCCGGACCCCAGCCAAATCGGTTGTGTACAAGTTGTCATTCGCTTCCTAGTTATAGCATGTAGGGCCACTTTGGGGCCCCGTATTTCGGAAATTTCTGCGTATGGGCCCAAACGCCAAAATGCGTGTCTCCTACTTTGGTCTCCCGTAACACATATCCCGACCCCAGCCAAATCGGTTGTTTACATTTAAGACCGTTCCCTCGTGAGTAGAAATAAAAGAGAGAGCGAATGAAACCCAAATTGAATAAAAGCATTGTTTCTCATCAAATTTTCCATCCTCTATGTCTTTTAAAATATTTGTTAAAGCATATAAAAATACACTGTACTTACAAATCAGTTTAGTACTTTGTTTTATGGCTGTATTTGTAGTACCTTATTAAAACGTTTGTCTTCAAACTGTCAAACATAAATCGCAGTAAATTGTGTAATCTGCTGTCACAAAAAGTATCCTATTTTTCGATCGGTATAAGGAAGAGATACTATACTATTTTTCGATCGGTATGGAAAAACAATATTTCTCCATAGGTACTATTTTACCATAAATTATTAATTGTCAATAAACTTTGTTACTTTTAAATGAATGAAGCGAGATAATTTTACTGTGATGTTTTAAAAGTTGGTCATTTGGGGGGGCCAGGAAACCATTTGGGGGGGCCCGGCCCCGATGGCCCCCCCCTTGGCTACACCCCTGAGCCCAACGATAAGCTACAGAGAGCAGCATTTGCTACTGAAATTCTGGACAGGATTGATTATGACCATAATTTCCTATTGAACGTTGTTTTCTCTGATGAGGAAACTTTTCACTCATCTGTCTGTGTTAACAGACACAATGTTAGGATATGGGGATCTGGGAATCCGCATGCGTACATAGAACATTCTAGAGCAGCGTTTCCCAACCTTTTTCAACTTGCGGCACACTACAGGTGTAACTTGAATTCTCGCGGCACACTCATGTAGATATTATTATTATTATTATTATTATTATTATTATTATTATTATTATTATTATTATTATTATTATTATTATTATTATTATTATTATTATTATTTGTAAATATAAAATACCGTAGTAATTTATTTCTGTGATTACTGATCTCCTCACAGAGAAGAAAGCCCGATGACTGGTTTTCGGTAATTTATTGTTATTTTTTATTCTAATTTAAAAATAGAAAACAACTGCAATGAGATATAGGACTCAGATTTTTAAAAATACACTTTCTTCTCCGAAAACTGTATCCAACCTTTCACTAAGAAGGAAGATCACTAAATAAAGAACGAACAAACAAATCTCTTTTATTTTTAAAACACAAATGTAGGTAATTTGTATGCATGTTTGCTTTGTCGAAAAGATTGAATGATATTACGAAACAGTCTGCAACAATAAAGAAGCAATAATGGTCATAACAATGATAGTAAATACTTTTTTCAATATTAAAAATGTATAGAAAAGTAACCAAGTATGAAAATTAAAATTGTAGATTCATAGTAGAGGTTCATAGTAATGTGAAATACAAATATACATTTTCCCCTATGTTTTGCAATTTAATTGCCATGAATTAATAATTGTATTTCGATTTCCTCGCGGCACACCAGCGAAGCATTGGCGACACACTAGTGTGCCGCGGCACACCGGTTGGGAAACGCTGTTCTAGAGACACAGTCCCAAATTGAACGTTTGGTCAGGCACGTAGCCAGGATTTGTGAAAGAAGGGGCATGACATGAAATTCTGTGGTCATCACACCAGGGGCTTGATCATTCTGAACTATTTTACTGGAACATATGTTGGTTCGTTTAGCCAGGATTTCGTAACGGGAGGGAGGGGGAGGCGACATGAAATACTGAAGGCACAAGAGCTCGATCAATCGAAACTACTTTACTATCAACATATATTGGTTTGTTAGGACAATAAAATGAGGATATGTTGGTAAGTATTTTAATAAGAAACTACGAAGAAATTTTGAGTAAAATAATAATACGTAATAATAATAAAAACATATTGAAAAAGATTTTACAATATATACGTTCTTCCTCTGTTAATTCAAATATAACCATTTTCCTTTCATTACGACCTCAACTATTATAAAAAGTACATATTCACTATCATAAAAAGTACACTCATGTCCAAAATGATTGTCGGATATCTAAAACTGTCTTCTTGTAAAAATATAATTTGATAATGATTTTGCAGGGTACTTTTAATACTGATACTATGTGTATAATCGGGAAATGTATATTTGTAGTAAATTTCATAGGAAAAGAATTATAAATACGAAAATTAGAATGAGTAAAACAAAATGTTGCTAAATTTACAAGAAAGTTTTATTTTCGTTTTATGATCTTATTTACTGCTCTTTTGACATGAAATTTGCCACATACATGTCTTTGCCGATTATACACATACTAACATTGTAAGAAATACCGGGCCAATTCGTTATCAAATTATATTCCTACCACAACACATTTATAGGCATGCGACAATAATTTTGGACATGAGTGTACATACTCAATAATGTCTTTTAAATTATTTTACAATATCTGCATTCCTTTGTTGAATCTAATGTTAACAGAACTTTCTTTCCACATAAATTTTTGTTTTTATTATTCCATCAGCTACTGTCTGTTCCTAATGACAGGTTAAAGGAGCAGTGGAAATTTGTTTTTGAAATAACATGTTTGATATTGCATGATACGATGACAAAAAATTATGATTAAAAATAACCACGCTGTTACACAAGGCATCATGCTTTCGGAAGCTTGAAATCTCCTTGACTAGTACCAGAAATTCTAAGAATTACCTAACTTTCGGAAATTTCAAATTCCCTGACTCTTCCAGGATATCCCGCTCACCTCACAACCATGTATATCAAGTAATACAAATCTCCTCATAAGAAATAGTAACCAAAAGCTTTCTGTAGTTTTTTTTTAAAATATTTTTAACACTGATTCTGCTTTTTCTCATTTCATTTTGTTTCATTCTTCCTTATTTTTTCATTTCTGGTTTGCAAGGGGGGGGGGTCCGGCTCACCGCCCCCCCTCGGTTAGCCTGGTTTGGTATACTTTAACACATAATGCAGTCATAGGCCCCTTCTCTTTTATAGAACAAACCATAACAGGAAATGTGTTTTTAGACATACTTCAACACTTTGCTGTTCCCCAGTTACAACATTTGCAACCTCAAGTGATATTCCAATTGGATGTTGCTCTGCCACATTGGAGCCTACAAGTGAGGGAGTACCGTGATACTGAATTTCCTGCCAGTTGGATAGGCCGTGATGAGCCAATTAGATGGCCTCCACGCTGTCCTGATGTTACCCTCCCTTGACTTCTTCCTGTGAGGATATGTGAAAGACCTTGTGTATTCTGGTGAAAAGGTGCGTAACCTTGATGAAGTGAGAACCGTATTAGAAATCAGTGGCGGACGGTGGATTGTGGTTTCGGGTTTTGCAGTACGAACGATAAAAGACAGAAGATATAAAGTGGACTCATTGATTAATCAGCATAACTTTAGATGCAAATGCTATGTGACATGTGAAATTAAATAAAATTCTGTTTTTTTAAAATAAAAAATGCAGAACATTTTATCCAATTAATCACCTTCATTAATTAGTAAGTTCATTATCCTCTCTTTGATTGGAGCAAATCTGTCTAATACATGCTGGTTGAACTCTGGTATTCTTATTGTCTGGTCTTTTTCGATGGAAAGCATAACCAATGGTGATAACCTTTCTTGGGACATTCAATTCCTTGAAAGTGTCAATAGAGCGTTCACCTCTGGTGCTTGGGGTCCCGGGTTCGATCCCAGCCCCCGCCAAGTGAACTTTGTGGTGGACAAACACCGTGTGCGTGGGTTTTCTCGGGGTTCTCCCGTTTCCTCCCACTTTCTTCATTCCACCATTTCATTCATTTCTTATAATCACCGTCTCCTTTAGCCTAACCGGCATAATCGTGGGACGTAAAACTCAAAGATTTCATTTTCATTTTCTTTCTCATGTGGAAAAAAACTTTCCATCTTTTGCTGACGCCATAGGAACAGTTAATATTAATTTCAGAAGCTTTGTAGATTCACTAAATATTTTTTCTAGATTATTGCGAACGATTCATTCTAGCAAACTCAGTCCCTGACAGTGATCCGAATTCCTCTTGAGCGTTGACTGAAGAGAGTTCGTAGCAGAGATTAGTGTTATAAAAAAAATGTACATTGAACAATTTTTATTCACAGTTTATGGAGGAAAAATTTAAAAGAAATTAAGGAAATGTATCTGGTGCAAACAACACTACTGCCATAAGATATCCTGTAAATTTAAACTGGATTTTTTTCGAACACTTTCCTGAATTGCCCTTTGCTTGTTTTGTCTAAGCGTTAATTGCAAAGTTTTCCTCAGTTGAAAGCTGGCCAATGTTTTTTGTAAGTTAATTACAGAAGTCATGGCATACAATTCATTCAGAATTTGTATGTTATTTACAGGATTAAAGCACACACAATAAAATTAAACCTAATAATTAAAAACCAAAAGAGCTGATACAAAAGAGGTACTGGTATATGAATTCCGAATCTCACATATTCATACATCAACACACACATACATGTGCGTAAAAGAAAAAAACTACATTCCAAATCATCCGGTTTGGTTGTTATGCAATGCACGATGAACACAATATACTTCCACATGAGGCGAAACAACGCTTACCAATGTGATATGTTCTGGAAAGGAAACCTCGAAACCCGCCAGATGAAGGATCAGCATGTAACAGAAGCCAAAAATTAAAGAACATCAAAACAAACAGCACTGCCAGTTCTACCCCAGAAATGTTAACTGGGAGGGGTCCAAAGTATTTGAGGGAGGTCCAATACGTCTACATAATATGGAACCTGTCTTATACTGCATCCGAAAAGACGATAAGTAATTCTTACTTACTGTCACCTATCTTTTTAGAAAAAATGATAGAACTATTATTTTTATAAGAAAGAAGAGTACATGATGAGGTGTAAAATAAAATATTTAACCTACATCAATCACTTCTCTGTTAAACAAGTATAGTTCGTTAGGAAAGTCTAGAACTGTGAGTCAAGTTTCGAAATTTTTGGGAGGTCCGGACCCGGTGGACCCCCCTCGTGGATACGCCCCTGAGCATTGCTAACTAGTCCCAAATCCAATGTGGCGTTCCCATCATACAGTTTTATGTGGAAATTATCATGAGTATAAAATATACTTATTTTATAAAAGAAATATGTTTATACTAAAATACTATCCACAGAGGGGAAGGGCGATTGTACATACTGACTTATTAATATTTGATTCACAAATTACTGTAGAAGAAGCCTTCATTATCAACATAAGCTAAGAATTAACTTGTAAATGCGGGTCTACTTTCATTTGTTTCCTTCTCTACTAGATATTTTGTTTCTTATTTTGTAATTCTGCAATCACTTTTTTTAATTGTCATTATATTTATTTTCTTCAGTATGGTCCCGTAATTTAAAAATATGAATGTATAAAAACAAATTCAATTTGTTAATTGCTAGTGAAAGAAAATTCAGGAATCTTATTTAGCATGAAAAACCTTCTCGTTCACTGGAAACCGTGCTGTGTTGCAGAAGCACTGCAACGAGCAGTCCCTTTAACTTCTGAGATAGGGGAAAGGAGACTTAACATTTGCTCCAATTGCCGCGCTGAAGGAATCTGGTCGTTGTATGCTCGTTGCAACACAATATAAATTAGAGACTCTGTGACGGATTATTTTTCGCTTTTTAAAACGGTTTAACGGAACGGACAGTTACAGAAGTAAAATATATGTTATTTAAAGTGTATATATGCAAGTATTAAAAAGTATTTTTTTTCTGTTCTTTACTACTATTGATAATAATATTTTTTTCTTGAAATACTTTGGTCGTTGCGCAACGCTGCAACACTAACATTAGCCGCCACTGTTAGAAATGCGATTGCTTATGTAACACCTTAGATGTTACAGAATACGTGGAGAGAGATTGAGTTCAGTCTAGATATTGTAAGAGTTACAAATGGAGCCCACGTGGAGTTACACTGAGTTAGAATGACTTGTAAGTAAGACCAAATAAACTTTTTGAGTTCTCCCTTAAAATGCATGTTTTTTCTTCTGTATCCCTGACCATATTAAAACTATACATTTTAAAAACCGTCAGTCCCATTCCGGACACCCTGTATATTACGAGGAGCAGTTGAAAAGTCCTAGCCCAACTCAGAAATAGTGCAGGTAGAATGATGAAATTATACAGTTTTAAAGAACATTACTCTGTACGTGCAAATATAAATTTTCATATTAGTAACAAAATCCTTATCGTCGGGACTCTCCTCCGACGTTTGAAGAAGTGCGTGCCACAGTTAGATGTGTCGATTTCTCAACAGATGATGTTCTACGCGAAGAAAGACCAAAGCAGCAACTTTTCCCAAAATCGTGGATGAAATTCATGGCATTATTCTTGTAAATCCCAGAATCTCAGCAAAACGTGTAGCAGAGATTGTGAATACTTCTCGGAAAGCGTCGGCAGCATAATTTATAATGACTTGGGCATAAGCAAGTTCTCGGTAAAATGAGTTCCCAAAAATCTGTCAGCAAATCAAAAGCGTGAAAGGGTAAGAGCATCAAGGGAAGTCTTCTCCCATTTTGACCGCAATGCCAACCAATTTCTGTCACGACTAGTAATCATGGACGAAATATGGTTGTACCACTATGATCTTGAAACGAAACAGCAGTCAATGGAGTGGTGACACTCAGGTTTCCCTTGCCCCAAGAAGTCCAGGAGACAGAAGTCGACTGGAAAAGTATTTTCAACATTCTTCTGAAATAAGGACGGAATCGTACTCATAGACTACCTTCCCAAGGATCAGATATTTAATGCAGGATATTACTCTTCATTTTTCACAAATCTGAAAGAAAAATTGAAAGTACGACGAAATATTTTTGTTAAAAAAGGGAATCGCCCCTTCAGGACAACGCCCCTGACTGTCGAGCACTTCAAACACAACTGACATTGCGTTATCAAAAGTTTCAATGTCTAGATCATCCTTCTTATTCCTCAGATCTAACTCCATCAGACTGTTACTTATTTCCTAAACTCAACACTTGAAAGGACTTATTTCGGATCTCATAAGGAAGCGCTTAGTGCTACGGAACAATACTGTGAGGAACAGTTTTCAGAATTCTTTTAACCAGTCTGCAAAAATTGGAGCACCGTGTAAGGAAATGTATTATACTGAAGTTCGGGGAAAGTATGTAGAACAACCGTAAAATTTCACCATTCCACGTGCACTCCCTTTAGGTTGGGTTACGAACTTCTCAGCAGCTCATTGTCTTAATTGGGAAGCTATCATGCCCTGATAATGTTATGGAATTTGAAGAAAATACAGGGATCACGCGTTACCGGTTGAAATGTGAGGTGTGTGTCCGGCCAGGGGCTTTTATGACACTAAGTTTAGCATTTTATTTCAGTATACAGAGGTATGGCGAATTGCAAGATACGTAGACAATAAGGTTCTTCTTTTTTTATTCTTAGTTTTCTTTAGTTACAAGGCATTTATTCTTAGCTAACAGACAGAAGTATTAATCTAACTCTGGCAAGCCAAATGACGTACGTTCATTGGGTGAAGCGTATTCAGCACCATTGGCTCCAGGCGCCATTATTTCTGGCTTTCTGAAACAGAGTTTGCTGCCTCTTAATTCAGGTAGCTCTCCGATTGCCTGATGATGCTTGATCAACATTGGAAAATGTTGGGAGTCTGGTGGTGCAGTTCGTTTTTAGGTGATACCAAGGAAGATGTTGGAAGTGAAAAGTGTTAAAACTTAGTATATAGATAGTGTAAACAAAAGAAGAACGTAATTAGGTTTAGAAAATAAACTGGGTAACTAGGTGATTGTTTATATGTGTAATTGAATTGATGTCTCAAATTGAGCCATAAGTGGCTGAAGTTATTTATATGTGGAATAAGAGCCATAAGTGGCTGTAGTTGTTTATGTGTTTGATTGGGGCCATAAGTGACTTAAGATATTTATATTTAGTTAGATGAGCCTATAGTGACGATTGATATTTTAGGTTTAATGTAATGCCAAGGTGGCTTACGTTATTGGAATACTTTGTGGAATACAGGAAGTTTATCGGCTTGTGGTTGAAGTATAAACCAAATAAAGGTTGGCTGTGGAAAGAATAGTATCGGCATTCATTGGTTAGTTCTAGTTGAAGTAATACTTTTAGATACAAAAGCAATTTAACTATCCTAACAGAAAATTAGCTCCCTCACCTGGAATAAAACCAGAGACTACACACATCGAAATCGCATGTACTAATAATTCGGTTAACTATAGGAAACTTCTAAGACATTCATCCTTAAAATCCAGTTTCTTTTCCAATGTTCTGTATTTGTATGTATGTTCTGTATCCATAAATGCTAAATTTTGGTAGATATGCTACGTCTAAGTTAACACTAATTTGCTGAAATTTTGTGAAGGGTTTAATTTAAGCTTCTGGAAAGTTAGTTTTTTTTTAAACACAACTATACAATATTTGATTTTTGGATAGATTATAAAAGCGAATAAAATATAGGAGGGGAAAATTCCGAAGAGAAACAGAACACACAAATTTATGATAAAATAATTTAACTTTGTATTTGTACATGTTGCGTAAAATACAAGGTGGCCCAAAAGTAGGTATGCAGTACCGTACTGATCAGCTCATTGCTTTTTATATAATTTCTTATTGTTATCCATCAGGTAGACTTAGTTTATTATTTGTTCTTAATGTCCTTTTACTTATACCTTAAGCTCGGAAGATAAACTCATAAACTAGAATGTTATACTTAATCAAGCCGGAGTGTATACGGTACCTATTTTTGAGCCACCCTGTATAGTGAAATCATTAACGTTTTATAAAATGCCGTCGTAACATCGGAGATGACAAATGGAACGTACTGAGCGTAAGCAAAATCCATTTTCGATATCACTGCACTAATGGGAAGGAGGGTTTGAGTTCGGTTGGCCCTACTGGCTACGCAAATAGCTTCTGATAAATCACTCAGAGTTAGTATTGCCCACGAGAAGAAAATTGTTTCATCTCGAAACGACATGAGAAGAGAATTACAATTCTCGTCTCGTTTTCAAGACGATAACTTTATCTAGTTTCATAGGCAATACTAGTTCATCCAAATTTTACATCTAGAACACTGTTTTAGTGTTAATTCATACATAGTCAAAAACTATAAATTGTTAGTGATTCTACGAACATAATGAAGAGCATATATCAAGGTTTAGAGATACACAAGTCATTACTCCAATAATAAATATGGTTTAAATGTTGTTACATCACATCTTTCATGGAACTCTCATGACGCAGAAAGAATCTGATAACTATCCTAATTTAATTAAGAAGAAAATCAGATCAAATTTTGTACTGTACATAAATTTATAAAACGAAATCAGAAAAAAACAACACGAGAAAATGAGGTCCGAGAATTTAGACGAAACAAGAAAGGATATTTCGAGAATCCAAATGAGACGAGAATTCTACAAAAATTATGAGACTCATCTTGAGGGCAATACTATAATTTCTTTCCCAAGAAACCTTAACCTCTTAACTATTTAAAATGGTATTGTTGAACTATGTCCTGTGCTCCTATATTGGTTTATCATTCCAGTCAGCTAGATTTTCCATCCAGCTCAACATACAAATTTCCGCAAACTCAAATACATCTTGTTTTCATAATGCCCACATTTCTGCTCCATATGTTGTAATATTCATCCGAGAATATTTGTACCTCTTCATTCAGCACTCACAAAGTATACTTCTCATTATTATAGCCATAAATATCTTAAAGATCTTTCACCATTTTCCCCGTTGTTTTCTATTTCTCGTTCACGTTTCGTATCGTATCTTGTTTAATAATACTACCTAGAGGTGCTAAAAACTGTTCACCTATGTTTAGATATAGAAAAATAGTTCCATTAGATTCAGCATCCTCAAATTAGTATAAGAAGGGCAGTTAGAAATTTATCCAGGTGACATGATCTTTAGTTCTTTTCCATAATTATAGGCCTCGAGGTGTTCAGTAAGCATATGAGGTATTATAGTGCGCAGACCCTTGGTTACCGGGCTATTCTCTATCAAAATTGGTAATGTACTCGGTGAATAAAGAAATTTCACTAAAACGCGATTGATGTAACTCATCCAATTTTGACCCAAATTATCATTGTGGTAGAGCTTGATGAGGTTAGAAAGCATGTGAGATGTTCTGTGCACACTTTTGAACTTTGATTACTGTCCATCAAAGTTGGAGTTCGGACTTATTTTTTGAGTAGGTTCAAACTTCAACTTTGATGGTCAATAAATCTGGAACCAAAAGCTTGCACAGCATGATGTTTCATATGCTTACTAAACTCTCCAAGATATACCACCACCTCAGGTATAGCCAAATGGAGACCTTTGGTTCTACAGTTATTGACTATCGAATTTGAGGTTCGGACATAATCAACTTTTCGAGGAAAGAAAAAAAAAGTCTTCCCTAGACTCAATTGTTGGAACTCATTCATTTCGACCGAATTTCCACTTACGTATCCATATTGGTAGACCTTTAATCTAGTCCAAATCACAAATTTACTAGCCAATAACTCGAGAACCAAAGGCCTACATACCATGATATTTCAATGTATGTTTAGCTTGTAAACGTCTACCAATATGTCAAATTCGCTTAAACGGCGAACTTTGATTTCTGATCTATTGGCCATCAAAGTTCGGGTTTGAACTTAACAAATCTGTTCATGGAAGTAAGTGCAGTGTGTACCTGGTATTTACGTATAATAAAGATTTTTTGAAAATCAATGAAGAACAGATTTTTTCCAACACAGGGGAACTTTCTAGTTTAATTTATGACTGACCTTTTTTTTTTAATACTTTATTCTATATTTTAACGAAATTTTATTCCTTTTATCTATTTTTGGAAGTTATTCTTTTGTTCGTTGTTTTTTTTTTTTTTTTGGAAATTCTTTTGTGAGTGGCATGAATTGATCATTCGCCTTTTCGTGACAGGGAGAAATAACTTCGTAGCTGGCGTTCCCATTATAATAGAATCGATTTATCAAAACAAGTTCAACCGTGGTGGGTCAGTGTCACCTCGATCCTCGTGATCTGAAGAGACCAGACAAATCAATCCTAGGTGAAAAGGCTACTAAATGTGTTTTCGGACATGTTCGGGTTCGTGAATCACAAATTTGTTTCATGTGGCAATAACTGATAATAAAAAGGTCTACACAGCTGTGTTACACAGTCTTGCAGCCTCATTCTCCACAAATAACAAGTGGGTATTAAAATTATGACAATGTTCCGTGTGATACTTCATGAATAGTATCTGACTTCTTGGTCAAAGACAACATTCCCGTAATATATCCTGTCTATTCGCCGGTTCTAGCTCCGTATGACTTTTTTTTTGTTTACTACATTGAAATCCATATTAAAAAGGAAGAAAAGTGACGTTAGCCAGGACATCCAGTATAACAGAACGAAGGAACTTTGGTGTATTGCTCAAGAATGCCCTGAAGAGGAGTTTCAGAACTGATTGCATTCATAAAGAACAACAACGTTGGAATCGTTGTGTAGAAGCAGCAAGAAAATAGTTTCAATGGGGACAGGGATCAGGCCCGTAGCCAGCCCAAAAATTTAGGGGGGGGGGCAGTAGAAGTTAGGGGGGGCCGACGCAATCATATTATACTTCATCACCATATTATAGTTCACTTGCAAGCCTACCGTGAAATTTTATGCCAAAATTTAGGGGGAACGTCCCCCCTTGCCCCCCGTGGATACGGGCCTGACAGGGATGAGAAGGTGGTTAGGTATTCATATATATACATTTTTTAAAAATTTAACGTTTCATGATTATTCTCCAGGGGAAACGGTAATGATGATAATGGACGAAATAATGAAATGAAGAAAGTGAGAAGACATGAGAGAACCTCAACAAAATTGAGGCACACAGTGTTTGTCCATCACCATGCCCACTTGGCGTGAGTTGGAATCTAACCAGGAACCCAAAGACCAGAAGTGAGCACTCTAAACATTATTCTTTTTTTTACAGCATCAGTCTAGAAACTAAATGAACGATCCTTGTATTCAGGTAACTTGTGAAGTGGTCCTTAAGGTGACTGATTACGAATGAAGTTTTGTGTTTTGCCTTCTTATACATATCATCAAACTTATGAGGGATAGAACCTACTATTAACGTGGGCCCAGAACAACGACAGGAGCTTCATCATGCAACATCAACCGTCACAGCATAGGCCGTTCCTCACCAATCTCGCCTCCAAAAGTGCCATATTAGATAGGGATGGTCACAAAGTTCCGGTTCCGGCGGAACTGGTTCTTTGAGATTCGGTTTTTAGAGTCGGTTTCAGACCTGTATCCGAAAAATCCGGTTCAGTAACCGAATCTTCTGGAACCGGATCCATTCAAAGCCGAAAATCGGTTCCACCAGGAACCGGTTCTGGCCATCCCTAACTCATATGTGTGTTGTAAGATATGACAGAATGTAGCAAAGCAATCAGCAGAAGGTGAATTTTGAGTCAGAAAGGTTTTACGTTTTTTAGATATACATGTTTGTGAATAGGTATATGTTTGTGTATATAAAATATTTGTTGAATGCACAAATACTGAAGTTTAGCGGTGTGAAAATAATGGCTAGTCTTTTTTCTGTAGCTGTAATTTTTCCTTTGCATTGCAATGTATTAGAATTTGCAGGGAATTGAAATTGTTCATAGATGCATTATTGGGTTATTTTTCATCGGCAAAACTTAAATACCCACAAGAAAAGTAAAAGTTACTAGAATAGTGAAAGCTGGAATGAGTGCGAGCTATATATGTTCAGTAGTGATTTTGTATTACACCATTTGTTTCAGAACTCGTTAGCGAGAAATAAAATCAGTTGTAGCTTACACACAAAAAATAACTGTTCGATTACGTTCACACGTTTCCCCTTTACGAGACGACATCATACATAAATTCAGAACCGGTTCCAGACCTGGGTTTGAAAACCCGGTTCCGGAACCGAATCTTCTAGAACCGAATCCGTTCAGAGCCGAAAACCGGTTCCACCTGGAACCGGTTGCGGCCATCCCTAATATTAGAGGATCATGTCACCGGTTACGGTGATAACTATTTATGTATTGTGTACAAGAAACTGCCATGCTAGTCCTTTATTCAGACCAACAACCTATTCCCATTAGTGAGGGTGAAGAAAGCAGAGACATACATTTTAATTGGCTAGATTAAGGTGTAGCGACCCTTTCTATAGCCAGAGTTTAGCACCCATTGTATATGATATCTGGAATCCGAACCACATGTGCTTTAGCAGGAAATCGAAGCCGGGTCTCCTGTGCCGTAGACGCAAGCTAATCATATAGCCACAAGGGAGCTCTTATATTCTTAATCTTTTTGAAGCCTTTCTTCCAAACTTATTTTTGAAAATATATGATCTACGAGTGAGAAAGGAAGAATTTTTCAGAGATTAATTTTTTATATGGGTGGGAAAACACGTGAAACGAATTTGTCAATCAAAGCGGAGCATCAAGGCAAAGCTTTGCTTAGCCCAATGTGTTCCAGCTTCGTATTTAAAATTCTACTAATATATTTTATTCATTTTCTTATTTACTTATTTTACTTATTAATAATTATATATATTTTCTATTATTGTAATAGAGTTAGTTTTATCACTTTGTGTAATCCCCTGATTGATTAAGATGATGCACTTTCAATTACCTTAAGACTTAAAGCGGGTCAAGTAGATATTATATATGCCTTAGGTTGGCAAATAGTTCCAGATTGGGCTTCTGGTGCTTTGGAGAGCATAAAAATCTGAATGTGTTACGGTGGTTCGGATTCCATCTTAAATTGTATGTCCACATCTTATATTGCCTCGTTGCTGAAAGGGGACGCTAAACTTAAACAAATATCCTATATTACCTTGTATCATCCATTGGATATCAAATAAATCTTTAGTTATAATAATAATAATAATAATAATAATAATAATAATAATAATAATAATAATAATAATAATAATAATAATAATAATAATAATAATAATAATAATATGTGTCTGTCTATGTATGTGTTTGTCTGTCATCAGATTTTTGGATAGGGAGAAGTAACCTAGAGCCACCAAATTTTATACACTGATCTTCACAAGAATTAAACGTATACGAAGCTTCTTCTTCTTCTTCTTTTTTTTTTAATTTTCGGCTCGGAAGGGTTGCGGATAGGGTAAAAATGTGTATGAAAACGTATGCATGTTTCTTGTTTCTAAGATCACCTTGCATTATGTAACCCATTTTACATGATGGATATGTCTGCGTATACAAGGTGTTTCAAAACAAAACCGACAACGTTTGTGAGGTGATTCCTGACACTAAGACAAGACAAAAAGTATAGACCACCTGGGTGTACAATGCTTCCTTTCGGAGTTATAGGCTGCGGAAAACATGAAAAAATGAACTTTAAAGGTCCATAGCTACAAAACTATGGGACCTAACGTAGTCGGATCAGGACTTCACTTAGGAATTAGTATGTGCTCTATAAATATCGAAGTTTCAGAATCCTGCGGTACTTCCACAACAATTTTTATAGAGGTAGTTGGTGAGTATTCAAATTATATGCGCCTAGCCAAATACCCTCTATAAAAATAGTTGCTTGAGTTCCTTAGGGTTCTGAAAAGTGTATTTTTGGATAGCGCACATATTAGTGTCTATGTGAAGTCTTGACCCGACTACGGTAGATCCGATACTTTTGGAGCTAAGGAACTTAAAATTTCCTTTTTCTTTTTAATGTTTTCGGCAGCCTATAACTCCGAAAGGAATTATTTGTGCACCCAGGTTGGTCTATACTTTTTGTCTTATCTTGGTGTCAGGTATCGCCTCTCAAAAGTTGTTTTTGAAACACCCTGTATAACTGCAGAGGGTAAATACTGCAGTAAACAGCAGTGGACTTTCTTTTTATCCTAATTCTGAATAAGTGACGGCTGCTTACAGCTGGTGAATGAATAAAAGAAAAAAGGTTGAACTAAGAATGTGTCCAAGAGACGTAGGAAATGAAATAAATTATTATTATTAAAAATAAAAGAAACTAGAATAAAAATTTCTTATAGTCTCTTTAGATCTCATTGCATACGTTTTTAACCGAGGGACGTAAAACTTAAAGATTTCATTTCATTTTCATTTTCATTGCATACGTTGTTTGGTTATAGTATACATAGATTTACCATTCGTCCGATTTTGACTGGCATAGTCCTAGTTGAAGTCTCTTGTTCTGGTGTCTTGCAGGTCCAGTTTCCAGTCGTGATAATTTTCTACCTTTTATTATGTATTCTATACTCATTGTATTCTATACTCATTGTATTATTTTAGATATTACAGAATTTTGCACTACCAGCTGCATGACAAGCTCGAATGTTGATAGTGAGTGCCACGTCACTGCATATAGATCATATTAAATCGAAGATGAATGTTATCATTATTAGTCATACATCCAACAGGAATTAAATAAGATAAATGAAGTGAAATCGAATCTCTTATGCTGGTTAAGAACTTTCTATCGATGAAGTAAGTGTAAACCTGCCACCAAAATGTGCCGTTTTGGAAGAATTAACTCCCATCCAACATAGTGCTCCGATTTTCAACAGCAAAAAATACGTAATATATACATATTTTTTATATATATCATTTTCAGCGCCGAGGCTATATAAAACCCGGTATACTGTTTAAAGTGAGATAAAAATGATTGCTCGGGTTTGTATGCGAAGCATGTACTCCACTGAAAATTGAACCCCAACCACGCGTTAGCTACAAGACCACGAATGGGAGCCTCAGCTCATAGGGTACAGCAATGTATCATTAATTCGAGTTTAAATGTTCAAAACAGTTTCTTCTGTCACAAATGATAGACCTATTCTTGAAATGAAAATAGTTCACACAGCCTAGTATAAAATGGTTAATTGAATCATAGAATCTTACCTTTCAAATAGCCTTTCGTAAGAACCAACACTTTTGCCTTTCGTAAGGCGTTACCGTCGAAGATATCAAGATAATAAAACATTATTGATTAATTTTAGTTCTGTCACCAAGAGCTACCTGCAAGAATGAATTTAAGCTTCATTATTGCAGATTATTAAGAATCCTCGTTTATATTTATATGAAACGAAACAAAAACGAAAACGAAATTTTTAATATTAACATTAGCTACACCTCTTGATCTAAATCTAAGCCTTGTGACTTTTGACTAGGGTTGCCAACCGCCCGGTATTTTACCGGACACTTTGGTTTTTGATCTCCTTGATTGGTGTCCGGCACAACCTCAAAACCGATTTCCTTTTATTAGTCCTATTCTCTGTCTATTCAGATTATTTTTTAAATCCGTAGAAATTAGATTTTGTTGAATCTGGGTTCTAAAATGAACCGCATTTGACAACAGGCTGATCACGGCCACAGCGCATTTGCATTCTCCAACCAATTTGCTGTTTCGTCGCAGTGATGTTATCTTTTGCAATTCGCTTTGATATCGACCTGTCTTGCGCGGAATTAGCTGAAGAGTTGAAGGCAGGGAAATTTACTGAACTTGTCAAAATTGCTAAAAGTCAACAGAAATGCATTTTCAACAGAGCAGCTAGCACTGCTACATCATCAGCTACATCTTCCAATTAAATAATGCATCCAGATCCAGTAAAAGTATGTAGGCGTTATGATATTACCAATTCCAGCGGAGCTGATAAAACTTATTTTTCAAGTATATTTTGTGTATGCCACAATTATATTTACTTTTCTGTTTCAAATACGATGTATTATTGATGATGGACTACAAAAATTACGTGTGCCGACTCAACCAAAACTGGAATGAGTAAGTTTAATAAATGCTTCAAAAGTAATTGGAGTTATTATATTCGAACTCCGAATCACTCAATTTTATGTAAGTTATTCACATTTTTGACGAGCGAGAATGTCACAATCTTAAGTGTATACGTACTCCAGGGTGGTGTCCAGTATTTTCATTTCCATAAGTTGACAACCCTACTTTTAACGTTTAACTGAGAAGTGTTGCAAAAGTGTAGGTTGAATGGAAGGATGGAGAGCTCACAAGAAACTCATATATGAACTAACAAGTGAGTTAAGATGTTGGTAGTAAATAACAGGGAAGGGTTGTTGGAAGTTGAGTTGGGTGAAGATGTTGTCTTAACAGAAATGATATAATATTTTTCTTAGAAGAAATGCCTACAGAAGACTTGTCTTGAGAAATTTAAGCCAAAGATTAAAGTACACCGATAGTTCAATCGTTGAAACTCATTGTTTATTTTCATTTCTTTCTTTTTCTTTACAACTTATTTATCTATGAATGCTGAAGAAGAAAATATCCTTAACAGAACGAAAAATTCTGACAGCTTACTATAACAAGTACTCAAGTAGCACAAAAAGTAAAAGAGAAACAAAGTTCTACCAAACTTCATTGGAGTGCTCCAGCACTTCATCATTTTGTTCAACTTGCGGGGCATCCCTCATCGTTACAATGACCATACCCCACAATGCATTTTACGCCGTACTTACGACATGAGCAAACACTTGTTCCACATGGCATTGGCCGCTTGGAGGACATCTTGCATTTACAACGTATGGCTTTTAGCACGTCATCAGGAGCAGGTGCTTGGTCAGTCATAATGGGTGCCAGCTTCTCATGCTCGAGCCTCCACCCCCCTTCAAGAAGATCCAGTGCCTGTGGTGAAAGTTGCTTCCATGAAACAACTTGAAGATGTACTCGTAGGCAATGAAAATACGCTGCTCTTTCTGTGGGTGTCAGTCTCTCAGGTTGAGCTAGAGTACTTCAGGTTGCAACCATCTTCATGTATACTTTATAACTCAGGAGACTGAAGAAATCTGAGTCGCTTCCACTACATAATTTAACAACAAATTGGAGGCCACTGGATGCAACAGTTCTTAGGTGGAGCTAATTAGGATTTAGCATTAGAATTTAGAGTTCTGGGCTGTCGGCATCTAAGGCCATTTAGTCCGTCACGTATATGAGGGGTGACGTCCCTCGGCGAGCACACTATCCGATGAAAGAAAGTATTGGGGAAGGAAGGAAGCGGGCTGGGACCATTATGTTAGGTACTATCCCGGCATTTTCCTGGTGTGAATAAAAAAACAGGAAAAACCTCTCTCAAAATTGTTGCCTGAAACAGCTGTTCCACTTTTTCGACCGAGTGCACCCACCGAGAATCGAACGCGGGATTGTGTGGAGTTAACATCGGCAATCTGTTCCCTGAGGATTTGGTGATGCTGCAAGCATTTTTATACAACTTCCTTTTCCACATCGAAAGAGAACAGATGTGGTATCACAGCCAGTCATTGCATGGATGAACAACAGATACGGCTGAAGATTTTCTGCCTCATTCTGTAACATATGGCGCACACTAATGTCTAGTTACACACATAAAGTAGATATTAGCCATTTTCGATTTTAGATTATAAACAAGCATAATGAGAATATCTGTATACTCAGCAACTACGGTCACTTCATGATCATCTAAAGCTATCTGAAGTGAGGCTGCAACAATTTCGGTGTTCGCATCACAACAAGCTTGGATTACCTTGTGGCCATCGTCTGAAATATGCATTTTGATTATATAAATTAACTGTCTTTTGTTCAGTGGCGTATACTGGTTTGACGGCATGGGCTACCACTGGCTTTGTACATTATTATTAGTAATAATAATAATAATAATAATAATAATAATAATAATAATAATAATAATAATATACAAAATATGCATAACAATGAACAAAAAGTGTTTGGTGTGTTATGTTTGAACTTTTGTTTTGATACCATTAATCTTTTCCACCGTAGATGAAATTCCATTATGCACTTGTGCACTCAAGTTCTCGTGGATTGCATTCGTAAAATGTTAACTTTTCCAATGTCACTTCCGTCAAGAGTAGCCTCTGTTACTGACGTTGGTTGTCACTCCGTACCAGTCTTCGCAAAAACTCTGAGTATAGCAATGTAACGCAAAAATGTAAACAGTCGGCGGATTTTCATGTGTCCTTTACCTCCGTGAGTTGCGAGCGATTGTGCTAAACAGCCAATGAAATCACGCATCGGAGATGGCGCGCTACACTCGCGTCAGAGTAGAAATTTGTTCAATTCTGACGGAAGTAGCGCGCGTACACTATTGTATTCACTGACTAACATGGCGGAAGTCGCAAACTTTGTATTTTACGCATGCGCATTAGCTAGGGAGTAGTAATTTGGCGCAATACACGCACGGATGTATGAAAACGAAAATAATTTACGGTGAATACGCTACATGTGATGCTTCCGTTCTAACGCGGGCATGAAAATCCGCCTTAAAACTGTAATGTCGATTATCGCTACCTAAATCTCAAATTTTGTGTTGTGTTAACGCAAACGGTTATGGAATATGTCCGGTTATCCCATACAATATTTTTCGTTCATCAGTTTGCATCACGAAATATAGGCATATATATATAGTGATTTTGCTATTTGGTCTTAAATACACTATTGCAGCGATTCTCAAAGTGGGGTACGCGGACCCCTGGGCGTCCGCGGGACGTAACCAGGGGGTCCGTGACCACTAAGAATTGAAATGTGTTATAATAAAATGGAACTCACAGCTGTTATGCAATAAGTATTCTTTACAGTTACTAAAAAGAAAACAATTAGAAATTGCGTATACTTACGTTTGTAAATGTAAATTTTTTTCTACTTTACTAAATGTCTGCCCTGTGAGTATGAAGAGTTGTCTAAAAAGGCATTGCAATATTTGATACCTTTCCCTACCACTCATATGAACCGACCTTTTCTGCTCTTTGCAGTATTAAAGCCTGAAAGCGAAAACGCCTTAATGTGGAATCGGACCTAAGATTAATGGTGACAAAACTTATTCCGGATTTCCGTGCAATTATAGAAAAGCAGAAAGAATTTCATTCCTCATATTAGTGACCCCATATTTAAGAACATTGTTTATCAAGTGAATTTTCTTTTTAAAAAAGATAAGAAAAAGTACATTGATTTTCAGTCTTGAAAGTTACTGTATTTTCAATTGAAATTTCGTTGATTAGGAAACAATCATGGATCTTTAGAATAAATTACTTATTGCAATATTTTTCTTGATTTTTTCTTGTCAGTGGTAATTCTAATCAGTATAGTTTTTAATACCATGTGAAATTTCAAATAGCATTACAAGGGGGTCCGCGTTATTAGGAAGTTTGAGAACCACTGCACTATTGCATGGATTTTAGCTTTACAAACAAACGTTCTATAGGGTAGAAGGGGTAATTGGGCGGAAAACTTTCTAAAATATTATATTTTGCATTTCAGCATATTTTTATGGAATTTAATTACACCCAAATTTTGGGTGGGTAGATGTTTATCAGAAAAAAAGCTTAGATGAATTTTGAGAGGGTGTAATAATGTCAAAAGAAACCAAAAACTGATTTGATTGAGAAATGACATATTTAAAACCGAGTTTCAGGTTTGTGTGTGTTTTGTTTTGTCACAATAAATCGTGCATCTGTTAATGTTTTGAGCCAGATTTTTACTGCTGCTTAAAACCATCATAAGGATGC
Organism: Thermobia domestica; assembly: GCF_964235325.1. Classification (NCBI taxonomy): domain Eukaryota; kingdom Metazoa; phylum Arthropoda; class Insecta; order Zygentoma; family Lepismatidae; genus Thermobia; species Thermobia domestica. The sequence goes on from NC_137464.1 coordinate 94,257,650, forward strand.
TGCCATGAAGAGCAGCAATCTTGAATCCTCAATGTGAGGCAGTCAAAATTTTGTTAAAATTTGTACCCAGGGGGTGATTGGGCGCATGATGTGGGGATAAGTGGGTGGAATGCCTTAAGTGAATATCTTTTGCTTAGTATTAATTTAAATGCGTGCTATCTTTGTCTTTTGTGGTGTACACTTTCGTTTCATGGTGCATTGTGCTTCTTAAACTATTTTATTCAATTTAGGCCTCCAGTGCCCGGTGCGTATGCCAATAGTGCTGATACTGTAAATATTATCTATTTATCAATCCAGAATTCTAACACATGTTCTATTGTAATAGTTTATAGTTATTTAGCGTTAGTCTTATTACCTTCTTCTATGTTTGAATAACAGGACCTGTTCTCTTGTTTTTTTTTTAATTTTTTTTTACGTTTTCGGCCAAAATTTTGACCGCTTATGGTTTTTTTTTTCGTATGTGACACATAAACAATAACTGAAAGGCTTGAAAAATCAAATATCTTTGAAATATTTTGGCTTTTCTATTTTCTTTTACGTTTTCGGCCAAAGTTTTGACCGCTTATATTTTTATCGTATGTGGTACAATTTGGATTAAGTTCACAGAACAATATATTATGCTATAAACAATAACTGGAAAGCTCAAACTCAAATATCTTTGAAATTTAGAAATAAGTTACTCCTTATTTTGCTTAAACAAAGGTATAATTTTTTCTAGGCCACACAAAACTATTAGTTTTTAAATGAAATACAAGTTATATATAAAAATAATTATCTTCGTAGCAAATCATTTTCTCGCTAGATGTCACTCACAACTCATCAGAGTAAATAGATGTTAACGTTCTCCAATCTACATACAATACTATCTGCGGGTCTTATTTCGTCACGGTTGGAGGAAAATCAGCAGATTCGACTCAATGCAAATAACGTAATAAGTAATTATACGTACAATAACAACAATCGCAAAGTAAGACATAAATTTTACATTGCGTTGACGCAAAGTGCTACTAAATTCTCAGCTAGCCCCAAAATGGCTGTTGTGTCACTGTTCTTAAACTTCGATTTACTCGCTCCGCCTACAGAAACCGATACACAGAGAGGAAACCTGCTTGGTTGCCAACCCGTAGCTCGCTACCACACTGTTATGGAGGAACCTACGTAGGCGCGAAAGCAATTAAACGTATCTTTATGCTAGCAGTAGACAGCGGTATACCAGAGGGTTGCCACATCATCAGTCACTAAGAAACCGAGAGGGATTGCATTCCAGCATTAACGGCTGTCTTAGTACGTATTCATGTTTGCAAAAAATATAGAGAAACTAGTACATGAAAAGAAAATAATAAACTGAAACATATTATTTCAAATTAGTTTATACGTGTTATATTAACTTTATTAATGTTACAGGGCTACCGCCGTGTTATATTAACTTTATTAGGTAGTCTCGGTTGCCCATAAAATACGCCACTGCTTTTGCTGTATGCAGTGGCTGCCGGTGGATTGTGGCTTAGGGTGTTGCAGTACGAACGATCGGAAGCAGAAGATATAAACTGGACTCATTGACTAATCAGCATAACTTTAGATGCAAATTCTATATGACATGTGAAATTGAATAAAATTCGGTGTTTTTTAAAAATAAAAATAATGCAGAATACTTTATCCGATTAGTCAACTTATTTAATTAGTAAGTCCATTCTCCTCTCTTTGATTAGATCAAATCTGTCTAATACATGATGGTTGAACTCTGGTATTCTTATTATCTGGTCTTTTTCAGTGGAAAGCATAACTAATTGTGATAACCTTTCTTGGGATATTCAATTCCTTGGAAATGTCAATTCTTTTCGATGTGGTAAAACGCCTTTCTCCTTATGCTGACGTCATAGGTACAGTTATTATTTATTTAAGAAGCTTTGTAGATTCACTAAATAATTTTCCCAGATTATTGAAAACAATTAATTCTAGCAAACACAGTGCCTGACAGTGATCCAAATTCCTCTGCAGCGTAGACTGAAGACAGTTTGTTGCTCAGATTAGTGTTATAAAAAATGTAAATTGAACACACACTTTATTTACAGTTTATCTAGGAAAATTCATAACAAATTGTGAAAATATATCTAGTGCAAACAACATTTCTGCCGTATGATGTTCTGTGAATTTAAACCGGATTTTTTGACACTCCCCTGAATTGCCCTGTGCTTGTTTTGTCTAAGCCTTAATTGTAAGTTTTTCCTCAGTGAAGAGCTGGGTCAATTGCTTATTTTTGTAAGTTATTTACAAAAGTCATGGTATAGAATTCATTTAGAATTTGTAGGCTACTTACAGAATTCCAGTATACACAATGCAAGTAAATATAATAACTAAAAACGAAAACAGCTGATTAAAAAAAAATACAGCTAATTCAAAAGTCAAAAGAGCTTATACAAAAGAGGTATATGATTCGCGAATGTCACATATACATCAATACACATACGTGCGTAAAAGAAAAACTACATTCCAAATCATCCGTTTTGGTTGTAAGCAATGCACAATGAACATAATATACTTTCACACGAGGCGAAACAATGCTTATCAATGTCACATGTTCTGGAAACCAAACTTTGAAACCCGCCAAATGTAGGATCACCATGTAACAGAAGCCAAAAGTCAAAGAACGTTAAAACAAACAGCATTGCCAGTTCTAAATCCAGAAATGTTTGCTGGGAGGGGTCCAATACGTGCGTATCCAAAAAGATGACAAGTAATTGTCTTTCAGTCATCTATATTTTTAGGGAAAAAATGATGGAACGATTATTGTATAAAAAAAGAAAGAGTGTATAATGAGGCGTAAAATAAAATATTTAACCTACATCAATCATTTCTCTGTTAAACAAGTAAAGTTCGTTAAGAAAGTCTACAAATGTTTGTCGAGTTTTGAAATTCTTGGGAGGTCCGAACCCGGTGGACCCTTCTTGTGGCTGCGCCCCTGAGCATTGCTAACTCGTCCCAAATTGAATATGGCGTTTCCCATCATAGCTACAGTTTTATGTGGAACGTTATCAAGAGTATAAAATTCAATAAGGGAGACACCTACTCTTAGTCTCTCGGATTTAGATTCTGCAGTCATTCAAAATCAGGTCACAAATTTTATTGACATTTTCTGTAGAGATTGACTTAGAAGGCCTGCTACTGCGGGGGTCATTTTCAATGCCACATTTAAATTCAACTACCCACTTTTACAACATGGAAAAAGAGGGCGCGGAGTCTCCTAGTATCTTTACCATGTCCATATGAATTTCCTGAGGTGTTAAGCTCTCTTTATGCAGGTACTTAATGACAGCTCGATTCTCGATTTTCCCATGTCACAAATTTCTGTCAATTCCGCCGATTTAGCGCCTTATAAACTCCTTACCTGAAGGAATAGAGAAATGAAGTTTTACACAGAGACTACCAACGAATATAGCTACGCAGCTAATGTATACAAACATAAAATAATTGCTTCCTTCTTAGTCCGCCTCGAAATAATGTAGAATTTAGAGTTTTCGGGGTCGCTGAGACAAACAGTGAGACATTCCACACCGTTTAAATTCGAGTTTAGCCCGCAGTGGGACAAATCTTCCTAGGACTCCAGGACTCATAGGACTTTAGACAAATTCTCCTAGAGTGAAGAGGATGACATGTAATAATAATCGAAAACGATCGATATTAGTGTCGAATTGATAGCTTTCGGGGTCGCTGATATAAATACTGGCCATTTAAGTCCACTTTAAGCAGCCTCCTATCAGCATGATGGGTGAGAAACATGAAAAATAAAATATCCAAAATGGCGAAGAATTGTATCTAATCTATAGTTTTTGGGGTCGGGAAACGGCTCACCCGTTTGAAATGACTTTTGGAACAAGACTAGTATCAACCTCAAGCTGAGCTTTTATCATGTCATTTCAATCTAACTTCGTATTCTATAGAGGAAGGAGACGGTATTTCAAAATTAAGTCTAAAAATACGAATTTCTTAGGACTTTTTATAATCACAGTTTCATTGAAATAAGTATCGAAAAGACAATTATTATTTTCAATAACCCTATTTCCCACAGAGCAGAGCAGAGCAGAGATTTCTTGGCGGTTTTTGTGGTTGATTTAAGTACCGGGCTTGGGCCCTTGCCTTCCATTTGTGTTGTTGACTGTCGTTTGTGTTGCGTGCGTATTTGTTGTGAGAGAGGACGCAACTGTCGCGCTCCTCTTTTGCTGTTCCTATGTCAGTTTAGTGGTTGTGCGTTTTAGGGGTGCGGCATCTTGTAAGTTCGTCTTCTTGGGTTGGCCGTTCCTATGGTGGCTATGTGTTGGTGTGGTGAGGCTCTGATTGTCCTCCAGAAGTTGGCTGATCTGTGAATTCTGTAGTCATGTAGAAATGGGAGTTCCAAATCTTCATGTATTTGCTCGAGGCGAGTGTCTCTCGAGTGTCCAGTGATAGCCCTGGCTACTCTGTTCTGGATGACTTGTAGTTGGCTGAGGTGCGTTTTTGCTGCGTGTTGCCATGCAGGGTGGGCATACATCAGGATGGGACGAATGCTCATCTGATATATATGGCGTTTGGTTTTCAGGGTGAGGGATGGGGAGAGGAGTAGCGGTAGCAAGGCTTGATGGCGTTGACTGGCTTTCTTGGCGATGGAATGTATGTGGTGAGCAAATGTAAGTTTCCTGTCCAGTATTATTCCGAGGTATTTGGCATCATCTCGGTTCTGGAGGGGTGTTCCAGCCATGGTGATCCTGACGTGAACCCTTCTTCTGTTTCTTGTGAAGTTTACTACTGAGGTCTTCTGTTCGCTGACTTTGATCTTCCACTCTTCAGACCATCGGTGGAGAAGTTCGGCGTGTCGTCTGAGGTATAGTTCAGCGTATCTGATGTTTCCATGGCTGGCAAAGATTGCCGTGTCGTCTGCGAATGTTGCTACCGCTGTGTTGGGGGTTGTGGGAATGTCCGCCGTGTACATGGCGTAGAGGGTTGGGGATAGGCAGGATCCTTGGGGGACTCCTGCTAGGATAGGTCTGGAGGGTGTTAGGTGTCCTGCATGGGCAACACGAAAGGTTCTTCCTTGAAGAAAGGATTTGATGATTCTCAGAAGGTAGTGCGGAGTGCCCTGGAGCATCATCTTGTGAAAGAGGCCTTCGTGCCACACCTTGTCGAATGCTTTTTCTATGTCGAGAAAAAGCCCCAAGGTGTGGCCTCCCTCGTTGAATCTGTCACATATCTTCTCTACCACCCGTACCAGCTGCTGATCCGCGCAGTGTCCTTTCCTGAAGCCGAACTGGTGGGCCGGGATGATGTCATGATCTTCTATGAATTGCTGAAGTCTGCTCTGCAGTACTCTTTCAAACACCTTGCTGGTATGCGAGAGCAGGCTGATAGGGCGGTAGTTGGCCGGGTTTGATCTTTTCTTTCCTGGTTTGGCCAGCATTATGACTTTTGCTTCTTTCCAGGCTTCTGGGTAGTGTCCGGTTCTCATAATGGCGTTGCACAACTTACAGAGTAGGACCAGGGCCTTTCTCGGGAGGTGCTTCAGTGCTTGCGGCGTCACTCGGTCTTGACCTGGAGCCCGGTGTGCATTGATCCTCTTGATGATTGCTTGTATCTCCCGCGGTGTTGTGAGGGCTTCTGGAGGAGGTGGGTCTTCTATTCGGGAGAGGTGGTAGGATCTATGTACTGCTGCAGTGGTGGTTGCTGGCGTGTTGGTATCGTTGATCTGGAAGGTGGTTTCCAGGGTCTGGGCGAAAAGTTCTGCCTGTTCTTCCGGTTCGTGTGTTGTTCCTTGTGGAGTTTGAAGTGTGAGTGTTCTGGACTTTGCTTCTGGTCTTGTGATGTTTTTCACTAACTTCCAGAATTGCCTGCTGGGTGCATCTAGCTCCTGGAGGTGGAGGTTCCAGTTTCTGAGTTTGATTCGAAGGAGCCTTTTCCTGACTCTGGATACTAGGTGGTTCCAAAGTGTTTTGAACTGGGGAATTCTGGTACGTTGCCACTGCTTCCGGGCCCAACGCTTCAAGTGGATCAAGGCTGAGGTGCGTTGTTCTTCTGGAGTGGTCTGGTGTGATGGATGAGTCGTTGTTGAGGTGGTTGAGGCGATGGCTATGGCTGAGTTGATGGCTGCGGTCAGGGACGCAGTGGTGGCCTCTATGTCTTCCGTTGTTTCAATTATCCGGCGTGGATCTAACATGTCGCTGAGCAAGGATCTGTAGTGGTCCCAGTCTGTTGTGCGCAGAGTTGGAAGGGTTCGAGTTGTGAAGTGGTAGCTGATTGCGATCGTTTGTAGAACGGGTAGATGATCCGAGTCGAGGCCGTGGATAACCTGAGGTACACCTAGGATTGCCAGGTTCGCTGTCAGTACCATGTCCAGTACATCAGGCATCCCGCCGTTTCTGGGATAATGCGTGGGTTCCGTTGGAGCCGTGGGAGTGAAGTCTATGGTGGTGAGAGCGTGGTGGAGGATCCTTCCGTTTGCGTTTGACACATTGGAGTTCCACGCCGGATGTTTACTGTTGAGGTCTCCTCCTAGTAGAATCCGGTGTCCTAGCTGTCGCAGGGCTTGCAGATCTGTTGCGTTGAGGTTGTTGTTGTGAGGCTTGTAGGCTGCTATTATTATTATCGGTCCATTAGCTGAGTAGAGGGTGATCCCTGTAGCTTCCAGGGATTGTAGAGGTGGTAGAGGGAGAGGGTCGTACGGGATACTGTCTTTGATTAGAATTGCTGTTCCTCCAAGGGGTCGGTCGGGACGGTCGGTACGGATGGTGGAGTAGTTGCGGATTTTTAGGGTAAGGTGTGGTTTTAGGTGGGTCTCTGACAATAGGGCTATGTCCACTTCTTCTCTGCGGAGAAAGTCCTCAAGGTTGTTCTTCTTCTTTTGGATTCCTTCTGCGTTCCAGTGCAGCACTTTGACTTGTCTGTTGATTCTTCTTTTAGTCGGTGCCATCGTCAAGGATGGACGCGACTACCTCAAACATGATGGTGATTTTGCTTAGCGGGTCTGTCGTTTCTTTCACCTTCCGGAGTCCTACTCGCAGCTTTTCTAGCATTGAACGAAGATTGAGGCCCGAGAAGAGTTCTCGGATCTCTTTGAATGTGTCTGCCAATGATGGTTCAGTGCGTTTGTCCTCGGTGTCTTCTTCTCTGGATTGGGAGTTGTCCTGGGTTGTTTGATTTTTCTTTGTTTCTTGGTTGGGGGGCCTCCTGGTTTTGTGGTTGGTGTTGTTCTTGTCTTCCGGCGTGACTGCTCCTGCGTAAGATGTAGCGTTGTTTCTTCTGCGGCTGGTATCAGACTTTGAGGGAGGGTCCGACTTAGCTGGTGTTTGGGTTGGCTGTTTCCTCTTGGCTTTGGTCGCCTTGAGCATGGGACAGCCCATGTAGTTGGCGGGGTGTTCGCCTCCGCAGTTACAACATTTTGCCGGAGTGTCCCTCGTTTTCTTCGGACATTCCGTGAAGAGATGGGATTCTTCGCATTTGATGCAGCGAGGGATCGCCCTGCATGTTTGCGTGGTGTGCCCTACTCGTTGGCATCGGTAGCATTGGAGAATTGACTGACCCTTGTAAGGTTCCACTGCCACTCTGTAACTAAGAAGGTACTTGAGATCGTAAATCTTGTTGTTCGTTGGGTCCTTGGGTAAAGTAACAAGGAATAGCGGAAACAGGGGCCTGTTGCCAGACGGGTCACTGCGTCCCCTCATCTGGACCACATTGGTTGGGGTGAACCCCTGGTCCTTCAAGTCCTGTAGTATGTCAGCCGTTGGAGTGTCGAGTGGCATCTTCCGGATGACTACTTTGATTGGGCGTGTTTGTTTCGGAAGTTCTGTGGCAAATGATTGTCCGGTCTGGATACAGAAGGCTTCCATCATTTCAAAGTCGCGCCAGGTGGTGCAGTGGATTTTTATGTATGCACTCGGTTGCAGAATTTTGTAGGGATCCTTGCAGTTTGCGGTTAGCGTTTTTATGAAAGTATGTCTTTTCTGGACGTCATATATGAAGAGGGGGGGTATCTTCCTGCTGCGGACGGTGTCCTCCGGATTTTCTTCTTCATATTCGGTGGGTGTTTGACCACCCCCAGCGTTGGATGGGTCGTTGGTGGTGTCCAGCGCCGAGAAAGAGTTCCTGAATTCAACAGGTGGCGTAATGCTACTTTCTGGTCTTCTTTTCGCTTTCTTCTTGGGGTGTTGGAACTCTCCTGCGCTATCGGTAGGGTCGTATTCTTCATCACTGGACCCTGCCATCTCGATGGACTGATCTTGGATCTGGGGGGCATCCGCGTGGACGGTTGCACTGTCAGCTGTTTCGTTCATGTGAGGGGTAGAAGTGGTTTGAGCCGTGAGGGCGTGGAGTTCCTCGAGACTCATAGGAACCAATTTAGCCTTACGGGTTGTTCTGCGGCGTTGAACAGAGCCTAAGTTACTAAAACTCATAGCTTTTAGTTGTTTCGCAAGGCTTGTTTCCGGTCCTGCGGGTGGTTTCCTGACGGGAGGCACTTGGTTGGTATGTGGATCACTGCTTCTTGGGGGGGGGGCGACCTGAGTGTTTTGTTTCATTTCTTGGCTGACGTCTAAACGCTGTCTAGGAACGTATTGGACGAGCTCCTAGCGGCCAGTTTTTCTTTTAGCCGTATTGCTGGGATCTTTTATTATTTATGGGAACAGGACCTAATTTTTATTTTTCCCCAGCCTATGATCCGGGCTCCCGCTCCAGCGGGCAACTGAGCTAGTTGACGATGGTCCTGCTCTTTTGTGTGTGCTGCTAGCGAATGCTGGCTTCTGATTGGCTCTCGCACCTGCGTCTCTCCGACCAATCAGAAGCAGGTTCTTGGTTTCTGTCGTCTCGGGGCCACGCAACTTGCTGAACAAAACTGTTCTTGTTCGTCGAAATGGCGGTTATAGTGCTACCGTGCTTTGTTGCTAACTACCAACTCTACTGCTAGCTACGCATGCAACATGCACACTGCACCGCACTTTCACATTCACTAGAGTTCGTCACAGCACTTAAATGTTCGCAAACACTGTAATAAATGTTTATTTCAATGTTTATTTAAGATGTGGGGAATAACAGTTTATATTTTCACGAAAACACGAAAAGATGTCAGGAGCACAGGCACTCGCGTGACGCGCACTACAGCTTCGTATCTCAGTATTATTTCCCACGTGCAAAGAACGGGTATTTCAGCTACTTCTATGATAATAATAAAATGAGTGTTGAAATTGTCTGCAGGTATAGTGATATTCATTCACCATAGCATATTAAAGTTGAGGTTATTGAAATAAATAAAGATATTGTCTGATTTTAATTTTTAAATACATTCTCTTGAAAACTTATAGTAAAGAATCATTTCATCGTTTAAATCCATTCAGTCAGTGCCGTTCTCTCTTGGACTTATTGGTTATTATATTTAGTAAATACGTATACTTTTTGAGTTAAGTATATCGGTATTTGACTTAAGTATATGACCCAATAAAACATGCTGACTATTTATTTTTGAGTTGCAATACTTCCTTCTTGGCTGGTTTTAGTTTAGCGTCCCCTTTCAACACTGAGGCTCTATGAGACACAGACCTCTACAGTTTAAGTGTTCTGAATCACCGAATCTGGGATCCGAATCACCGAAATGCGTTCGAATTTGAAGGCTCTCATAGGGAAATCGAGTCCGGGGCCTTTTGCACCAAAAGTCCGTGTGCTAACCACTAGATCATCACTGAGGACGTAATACTTTACCGTATGCTTGTTCTGGAATGAACAATGAGTACATTTCTAATTTCGGGACATTTCTTACTTGAGTGGTAGACAACATAGTTTATTCGAGATGCTAGTGTTTCCTCCCACATTCATTCTACCAATTATTTCATAATCATTCTTTTTTTTTAATTATTCATCTCCTTTAGCCTAAAGGATATAATTCTGGGACGTAAAAGCTAGAAATTTCATTTCATCTTAATATCTTTCTTGGAGAGTGACAAAATGAACATTACTACTTCTTGAAAACCTCTGATTAATTCTAACTTTCAGGAATTCCAAAGATCTACAAAACTGTCTTCATATCAACTGGCTTTATCTGTGACTCTCTTTAATTATGGACCACGTTGCCTTGAAAAGAGAAAAAGAGAAAATTCTACATATTTAATCGTGGTGAATGGAGTGGGTTAAGATTTGTGAGTGGGTCAATGGGTCATGGGTCAACAGGCCGTAACCCACTGTCACCCATCACCTACCGAGACCCACTCTTACCCATTGATTCCCCACTCTGACTCACCGACAAACTACAATGCACTAACCCACTCTGTTCTGTGCATTGTAGACAGTATCTTCTGAACACTGACGAATTAGTCTACGTTTCACTTTAAAGGCCTCCATTTTTTCCTTTTTCATTTGTTTCTGTTTATTTACCTGAGATGAGCATATCTACCTTGTAAATAAAAAAGAACTTCAGGCGCTCTTGGATATTGATATTTATAATTGTAATAATAGCAATAGGACTCACTATTTGACCTTCCAGACACAGTCGAATTTAACTTCGGGATTTTTTTCTGTACGTTGGCTTACTTTACTTTGATTTGAGACTTTCAAATTACATCCTGCTTTCCACTGAAAAGTGTCTATAATTCAAAAAGGAAATAATTATGATATATGATAATTAAATTTAAATTCATCTTAATTTGGAAGATGATAAACACTTTACCATTTCATATCGTAAAGGTCAGATTCACCGGTATTGAGCGATTGACCATAGAAATTCAAACTCGAATTAGTAATAATTTCACAGCTTTGTTTTACTACAACTGTAAACCCTGAAGTAGGTGGAGAGGAGGGCGTGGATCATGGGTCAAAGTTAATGATGATGGGTTTTGGTGTGTGGTGGCTCTGAGTAGGTCATGGTGGGTGGTGGGTCAAAATGGGTCTGGTGTGTAAGTCAGATGTATCAAGGTGGGTGGTAGGTCAGATTGGCTCACGGTGGGTCGTGGTTCAGAGTGGGTCACGGTGGGTCATGGGTCATCTTTTCATTGGCCTACGCCATTTCTGTGGGGAACAATGTAAAACTGAAAAGAATGGTGATCATTTGCGGGAAATATGAGGGTCATTGCTATTCTCACTACCTAAAGACTTCCAGAAAATTGCATTCATTTTGAGCGCAAATGAAACGAGAATAATGACATAACATTGAAGCACAATGTCGAAAACTATAACTGAAGCTGCAAAGCCATAAAGATGCTATACATACTTTAATTAAGAAAAACCCATGAATGTACACACTGCTAGAAAAAAAGACGACTATCCTCAATGATTTTCCTGTATTGACTTTAAAAAAAAAATCATTAGCCGCAATGTTTGATGTTTTTATAGCAAAAATTAGCAAGTATCAGAAACAAGGCTCTTGTGCATGTAGTTTCTGAGAAAATTGGATGAGCCTGATTCCTACTGATTGCCATTATCTGCATCACTCTGATCCCCATTACCTCTTTCGCATAGAAGAATTAATGAATTCGCATTTTGTTAAGTTTCGGGTTTTACTAGAAGGACTAATTCACAAAAGAAAAGAGATGGCCCTGTTATAAAATTAAAGTAATTCAACATCAAATACTTTGTTAAATATTTATTTTTTCATTTGTGTACTGTAGATTATTTTAATATTTTTACAGTCCTATGTTGGTTCATTAATTGACTTGAAAATGTTTACCGTAGGAAGTGGAAAGTACTTACAAATTTGTACCCATTGTTTAAAGAGAAGGGAAATTCTACTAGGGTACAATTGAAGATGAACCTCAGAAGTCAACGACCAATTAATGAGCTTATTTTCAGTTACATGGTTGTTATGGATACAAGCAATGTTAATAAAACATCCACATATTGTTCTTATTCTAGTATAAGTGGATAAACATTATTTATTCTGCTATGCGTGTAAATACAGTATGAAGACCATTGTAGATTATAGGGAATAAATATTCTATGTAAGTGCTGGCAAATAGGAATTGTAGTTAATTTATGAAACTGTTTTAAATTGTTTATTACGTTTATTAAATTTTCAATAATAAAAATCAATAAATGATTTTTATGTTTAATAATACTTATTTTTTTTTTTAACGAATCTTACATTTAATAACCTAACCTAAACATGAAATTATAAGCCAACACAGTACATGAATTAAGATAACCCTGTGTAGCGTTGATTGACATTGTATTAAACTAAACTTAAGCTAAGGTAACCACAACTAGCCTAATATAACCTAAACTTTTGAAAGATAATAATAATAAAAAATAGCGCCTATCTTAACATCTTCATTCCCTCGTTCGCTCCACTTCCTGTAGTTAAGAAGTATATAAAACTAGGGAAAATATGTAAAATTGCTGTTGGACTGAGCATTTTTAAGGCAATAGATACGCACTTCTTTTATGCTCACCCAAAGTTAATTTGGATGTAAAAGATGTGATTGCTTGTAGAGTAGAACTTTTAAGAATATCTTTAAGGATTGATTGTTTTATCTACACCTCATTTAGCAGCTCTATGCTCTCGTTCTTCTTCACCGTTCACATGAATACTTAACTGAATTTCGTCACACAAATTATCACTGATTTCTTTTTCTGCATGAACAATTTCAACGTCTGATTCAGAACTACCGTAGCCAGCAAACAGCTTGACTGGGACATCTCTTGTAACACCGCACGCCAAGAAATAAATCGCTTTTAATCGCTTCCCTTTTCAGAAACAATATCCACAACATCAATAAGATGACACAACATCCCACAGTATGCGCTGACCAAGTATTAAGGAAGGATGCTAAAAAGAAAATTGTTTTCGCCAACTACCTTGAGAGAATCTTCACTGCACACACTACATTGTTGTTCACTTGTCCTACAGACACCCATATCTTAAACGAGGTCTCTCTTACGCAGTCATCATTTCATCCTGATTTTGCTTACCAACTTGATCTCACCAAGCAACTTACTGCTATGATCACATCCGATGATATTACAGCTGCTTTTCAATATCGTTATCACACAGCTCCGGGAGCAGTGCTAAGTCTAACTTATTGTACTTATCTCCAAATTCTTGACTCACCTCTGACTTTTTAGTTTCACTTGCCTCTCTGTACATATTCTTTTATCTACAGACTATTTTCCTATACAATGGAAACTTGCAAAAGTTGTGGACTTTCTAAAATCTCGCAAAGATCCAGTTGTTGTGTCATCTTATTGATCCATTAGCCTTACTAAAGTATTTAGCATGACACACTAGAACGCATTTTAGTAAAACGGCTTCATCATACCTACGAGTGGAGAACAAACTACCAGCCATGCAAAGCTGAATTCCGTCCATCCTATAGCACTGCTGACCACTTACATTGGCTTTCTACCCTTTTTGTTAATCATTTGAATAAGCGTTTACCTTCTGTTAAGATCTCCTTTGACATTGAACAAGTGTTTGATACTGTTTGGCATGAGGGCTTAAGCGTCTACCTCCTCATCCTTATGTACGATTAATTGCCAATTTTCACTACCGACTCCAAGTTTCAGTTCAGATCATCATGGAAACGCATCACACTTTTCAACTAAGCGCCGGTGTACCACAAGGGTCTGTTCTGTCACGTCTTCTTCTTCTGTCACCTCTGTTCTGTCACTTATTATATATTCTTTATGTTTTCAACACTCCTCAACCTTACCTTCCATGCACTATATGCAATAATACTGATTACCATGCACTGGGGTCCACTGTTGACCGCATTACTTAGCTCCTACAACCAGCTTTGGAATAACTCATTACATGATGTCTCAAATCGAAGCTAAAATTAAATTCTAACAAGACTAAAATTACTCTCTTTGGACTCAAACGGCATAAACACTGTTAGCAATCCGAAACGTTTACGTTTAACCCTTTTTGACTCTCCAATACCTCTTCAAAAGAGTCTCAAATACTTGGGTGTAATGTTTGACGAATATTTTACTTGGAAATCTCTTACAAACTAGAGCCTAATATCCGTTGCTGTTTGAACCTTTTACTAAACTTTAAATTCACCGTGTGGGGTTTCAATACTAAACTTCTACCGCTCACATATAAAATCTGTGTGCGCCAAACAATCACATACGGTTATTTCATCTGGTTATCAGCAGCTCCGTATTTCTACGGGAGCCTCAAAGTTCTCGAATAACACATCTTACGCCTGGCCTATTTCCTCACAATACTCTCACTGCTGAAATATATCGTTGTGCACATTTCTTACCCCTTTTCTCGCACCTCTAATACATACGTCAACGGTGTATCACAATCCGTATCGATCTGGCACATCCAATTGTTCATGAGCTCTTAGTCCAAGTTCCAGCCTTACCACGCTATACCTGCCCACTGCTAGACCACCTTCTTGCTATATAAACGGACGCACCTTACCATAGACTGATATGATTCTGACTCTCGTATCCACTACTGTCATCCAGATCTATACTGCACATACTGCGGATCTCATGGCTCTAGGGCAGCACTTTACCGCCGTTGTCTGCTCTAACAATTCACCATTTTATTGTCTTACCATTACCTCCTTACAACTTTAGCGGATAGTCCAATACAGCCTGCAGCCATTCTAAAGACAGGGGTCGTGGTTGCTCAGTGGTAGAGCGTTCACCTTTGGTGCATGGTTCAATCCCAGCTCGCGTCAAGTGAGCTTTGTGGTGGACAAACACCGTGTGTGTGGGTTTTCTTAGGGGTTTCCCGTTTCCTCCCACTTTCTTAATTCCACCAATTCATTATTTTCTAATAATCAGCGTCTCCTTAGCCTAGCCGGTATAACCGTCATACTTTTAAAACTTATTGATTTCATTTCGTTCTAAAGATTTAGATTCCATAAAAATTGAAAGTATCTCTGGCCACAGAGAAGGTATTGCCTTCTATGGACCATCCATACGCGGGTGGGAATGGGGGCGCGGTGGCTCAGTGGTAGAGCGTTCACCTCCGGTGCTTGGAGTCCCTGGTTCGATCCCAGCTCGCGCCATGTGGACTTTGTGGTGCACAAACATCGTGCTCGTGTGTTTTCTCGGTGTTCTCCCGTTTCCTCCCACTTTCTTCATTCCACCATTTCACTCATCTCTCATCATCACCGTCTCATTTAGCCTAACCGGCATAACTGTGGGACGTAAAATTTAAAGATTTCATTTCATTATTTTTCGGATGGGAATGAAATTAAAAATAAATAAATAAATAAATAAAATGATTGTTCCAAGAATTGTAGAAATTTTCTTTGTATAGGTCTTAACTGAATTTATACGATCGCCAAATTAATTAACAATATATGTATCAACTACTAATTGACGACCGTGAAATAGTAAAATGAGTACTTGATTATCTGACGAAATGCGTCAACGGTAGCTCATTTCAAAGTTAATAGTATTGCCGTCTACCGACAGGCTGAAATGTTACCGTTCACATAGACACTATTTTATTTAATATAATACCAAAATAGCATATATATGACCATTTAAGGTGTTTAGACAATAATTTAATTAATAATAAAGGGCAAACAAATTGTAGAAAGAACAAATATATTACCATTTTGGACAAAATGTTTAACACAACAAATTACATTAATAACTAGAAATATAGGGTCGCAGTAGCTCAGTGGTAGAGCACTCATTTTTGATGTATAGGATCCCCGGTTCGGCCCCAGCTGCCTCCAAATAGATTCATTGATTTAAGTTGTGTCCTATCCAATCCAATCCAATCAGGGACCTATTAGTATCGATTTGCGTTTTAGTTTACAATCCTTAAATTTAGCGAAGACAGAGGATGAGGCTCCAGGATTGTTGTTACTCACATCAGAGGTCCAACTTTATATTTTCTTTCAATCTGCTTCTCAGCAGTCACATGTATACAGACATACGAGGGTGGGCTGATAAGTTCTCGGCCCGACCCAGAAGGACTTGAGCTGCAGGTATGAAAGTGTGAGACTATTCAACACAGACCCCTCGAAGGTCAACACACTTGGCACTTCGATGCTGCAACTTCTCCAACCCCTTGGCGAGTAAGGTGGGTGGTCAATGCACTGAAACCCTAGGTCCCTCAGAAAATCCATTGTTTTGCTAGCCTTGTGGACGGGAGCATTGTCCTGCAAGAACAAGACACCTTGAGTCAACTTTCCCCGGCGCTTTTCTTTAATAGAGTCCTTTACCTTAGCCAGCAGACTGCAGTAATACTCTGCAGTTATGGTTTGGCCCTTTGGAAGGTAGTCTGAGAGCAAAACACTATCCTTATCCCAGAACTAGCAGCATTCACCCCGCTTCGCTGCGGTCACCCCGGAACGCAATAAACTTTGTTACTTAGATAATTTTTACTTTTTCGCTTTCAAGTGATATGATAAAAACCATAGAAGATTGCACTAAATGTTAACATTATATCGCCTGTCATTTATGTTAACCCGCCCCGCTTCGCTGCGGTCACCCCCGAACGCAATAAACTTTGTTACTTAGATAATTTTTACTTTTTCGCTTTCAAGTGATATGATAAAAACCATTATAACGCCTGTCATTTATGTTAACCCGCCGAGTGACACGGTCATGCGGGTTGCATATAAATACGTTTATTTTTATACCTATGATGAACTAACAAAGGATTTGTACGTAATGGACACCTGAATGGTCAATTATCTCAAGACACTGGTAATTGAAAATTAAAGTGATATGATAAAAACCATCTAGGGTCCAAATCCTAATAACCCCCCAAAAATAAAAGAAATTGGTTCAGCCGTATTAGCGTGATGAGCGGACAAAGGATTTGTACGTTCTCTTTTATATATATAGATAGACCTTATCCCAGAATATTGAGGCAAGCACCTTCCCTGCGAACTTTTGTGCTTTGAATTTTTTGGGCCTTGGAGATCCTGAGTGGCGCCACTCGCATGACAGCTGTTTGGTTTCCGGAGCAAAGTAATGCAACCACGTTTCATCCTGGGTAACAAGCCGATTCAAAAAATCGTCCTTGGAGTTCGCAAAATGCCGTAAAATCACCTGCGATGATTTCACACGCTTGCGTTTCTGATTCGCGTTCAAACATTTCGGAATCCATTTCGCAGAAAGCTTGCGCATGTCCAAGTGATCATGGATTATTGACCTAACACGTTCTTTGGATATATGCACTTTGTCAGCTACCTCCTGAAGCGAAATCCGTCTGTTGCTCAAAATCAGGTCATGAACCTGGTCCACTTTTTCCGGAGTTTACACTGACCCTGGCCTGCCACACCTGTCACCATCTTCTGTTGAAAATTCACCACGCTTGAAGTTCTCACACCATTTCTTCAGAGTGGAGTATGAAGGGCACTGTCCACCAATAGTTCTAGCATGCAATCATGGATTTCCTTGGGCGACTTCTGTTGCAGGAAGAAGAACTTCATTACACCTCGCAACTCTTCTTTGGTGAATTTGACATCTGGCTTCGCCATGGTTCATTCAATTACCTATAAAATAAAAACCGTTCATGGTAGAATCGTGAAATTTGGTACTTGAACATATAAAAGACCAAAATTTCACATGACATCAATTACATTAGGATAGTACATTCGGAAGGGGGTCGGGCCGAGAACTTATCAGCCGACCCTCGTATTTCCCCTAAAGGGTTTTTGAGAATGTAAAAGGTAAGTTTGGGTGAATGTCGAAGGAAAGTTACATTTTTGAACCTAATTTTTCTCGGGGATACAATGGCCCTGCCATAGAGCGCTCACCCCTGGTGCGTGAGGTCCCTGGTTCGATCATAGCTAGTGTCAAATGCATTTTGTAGTGGACAAACACCGTGTGTTTAGGTTTCCTGAAGGTTCTCCCGTTTCCTCTAGTTTTCATCATAAGACCGTTTCATGTATCTCATCATCGCTGTCTTCCTTAGCTTTGGCGCATATCGTAGGACGTTAAACTCAAAGAAAACTAAAAATAAAATTACGTAATTAAGTAACAAACTGTATAGCCTATGAAACCCAGAGGATTAATGCCACATTCACGAAAGTTCTCTAATGTCTTCTGTTCTTAGCCTAATCGATCCAATTTCTAGTTTATATTGCTATTTCTGCGAGATCCATCTTAATACTGTCCTCCCAACTACACTTAGGCCTTCTTAATGGTCTTAATAAAATTACATAACTAAATTACAATACAAAAATATTTTTATTTAAACTACATACATAAGTAAATGTTATATACTCTACTTTTCTTTTGCTTTCACATCCATCTTATTTACAAAAGATACGTAATCTTCTAGGTCTCAAACAGTAATTATTTTTATCTGAGTAGATTTATTCCTTGTGGTGGTATTGTTAAATATTTATTTAGGATTTGTTTCTTGAATTTAACAAACTAGGAGCGAAAAGTGGGCAAGGCCGTCTAACGTAGACAAATTGTTGGTGGAGAGGTGTATGTTATTGCTGTACTCTTGAAGAAACTACTTTGACAATACAAGGTAGCCAGTAGTTGAGGACAATTGAGGAATGTGGTAACAATTTCTAACATCAGGAATAACATCGAAAAGTATACATACTCTGAAACTAGTCGCCTACACAATAATTTCGGAAAATAATACATACAACTATACAAATATTGACTACACTACTGTTAAAAGATGATGTAGCGCTTCCGCTATAAAATTCTCCTCTAATATGTTGTTGAGGTGTGTATTGTAGAACCAGATATTGGCGGGGTAGTAACTTCACTCGCTCCATTGAAACTGTGTCCCTGGAAGTATATTTAAAATTTTATTAACCAACATATAACAAGTATACAATATTACAATAAAACCTACCCAGTTGAGCCCATAACAGATGTAATTTCAAGCAAATTTGGAAATATGGAGTTGATATGGTCTTTTCCAGTTCATGA
Organism: Thermobia domestica; assembly: GCF_964235325.1. Lineage (NCBI taxonomy): Eukaryota > Metazoa > Arthropoda > Insecta > Zygentoma > Lepismatidae > Thermobia > Thermobia domestica. The sequence goes on from NC_137464.1 coordinate 94,276,478, forward strand.
CTGAGTACAATCCATCATCACTAGCGTACGCAGGAATTTATTTCGGGAGGGGTCCAAACTCAATATGAGGGTATTTTATATTAAAATTCCTAAAATTACCCCTAAAATTAGGCTAAATTTATACAAAAGTCGAAATTTCGGGGGGTGTCCGGACCCCCAGGACCCATCCTCTCCGTACGTCCCTGTCCATCATAAAATATATTGTCAAAATACGAGATGGAAATGATTTTCCTTTTGGGTACGATAGCTCCAGAAAGAAGACAGACTAATTCAACTGGCAACATCTGGCCAGTTCGCTCATCGGAACACTCATAACGCCGACGCCTCACTGGTAGTACGATCACAGAAAAATCTGTGATAGAGTGATGACGTATTAGGCCACCGTAATGACAGTCAGTCTCTCAGCCACCCCAGAAAAGAACTCATTCTGTTGTGAATAGAGTACAATGTAGCCAAAGAAGTTATTTATGCATTTGCTTAGACACATATTGAGCAGAATCTCTGGATATCGAGCCGAGGCTGATGGGAGCGAGAGATAATGCAGAGAGAGAGACACGAGTTCATTGATCACGTATTGTGCTCAAGTGATATGCAGCCGAGGAAGATGGCTATCGTTTATTCTCATTTTCAACAAATTTAAAAAGTTCGTTACTGAATTCTCTATGTCTGTCTCTGTGTGTATCTGTTATTTGCAATTTTTTCAATTTTGAGCCCTCCATTCGATAGAGCATAAAAAACTGTAATTTTTCGCGTCACTCTTAGCATACTCGAGATATTGGCCAAAAATGTTCCGATTTCGGGAGATTTAAAGAGCCATATCTTGTAAACTATAAGTCTTAAAGAGATCATACTGATGTTGATCAATACCTAGAGGGCGATGAACATTTTGGTACCAAATATTAACCGGTGGTTACTAGCCAACTAGCCACCGTTCCCCAGATATTGGCAAAAAAAGTTCGGATTTCGGTAGATTCAAAGAGCGATATATCGGGAACCGTAAGCTATAGAGAAAGGATATTTTGTGAATTTTTCAATTTTGAGCCCTCCATTTTAAGCATGTGTCTTCGGTAAACAACATATCGTAGAACGTTTTAACAAAACTCTTAAACAAAATATGTGGAAAATATTTAGTAATCAAGGAAATTATAAATGAATAGATATATTACAAGAATTGTTTAATGAATATAATAATCAAAGTACATAGAACACTTGGTATAAAGCCTGTAGAAAGTAATAAGAAAAATAATTCTTTCTAAGTTCGTTCTGACAATGCCCTTATATCATTCTCAACTGGTTTAGTCAAAATCAGACGGGGACTACATTTGGTTAGATAAATCGGAAGCGAAAAAGCAGGAACTTTTTAAAAAGACGAGTTACTCACTGGAAGCAAAGAATATTCTGATATTGAATTCTAACCATATATCTTTTTAAAATTCAATAATATTTTCAATGTGTTTGATGAATCATTTAACTGTAATAGAGGTAATTAAAATATAGGTATTTGCTTTGGTTAAATTTTATTTTCATATGAGTTATACGTACTTCCATAGCTACAATATACAGTATTCAGACTGTTATTAATATTTAATTTTAGAATAATTATCATATGATTATTTCGAACCTGAACGTTCACCATTAATATAATCCATATATTTTACTTCTCAATTCATCTCTCAATTAGTTTCTATAATCTTTATGGTTATATCGTAAAGCACTAGATGCATCCCAACAACTATAATCAACTTTCTCATTGTTTGCTAGGAGAGCTTATATGATCAAAACGTGGCAGATATAACGTGATCCTTGCTGCACATAAACTCGTTGAATATGAGACAAAGCTTTGATCCATTGTTGATTGTTTCCTGTCCTATATTGCATCTTGGCTTGGCCCTTCTAATCTGAGCTCAATATGTGGTTAGGCTATTTGTGGTGACCACAGCCAGCTTACTACAAAAGGAAACATTCACTAACATGTTACTTTTCTCTTTCTTTTCACCTTCAAACGAAAGATATACAAAACGGTCACTGAGGTATCGTGTGGAAATCACATAATTTTTAGGAGTGTCTAATAGATACCGAATCTGTGAAAAGGATAAGAGTAATATTAGAGAAAAGTGTGGATGGTAAACGGAAAATTCTACATTAATATTCTCAAATAAATATTAATAAATATTAATAATTCTATATTAAGATAATAAAGATAATATTTAATATTCTTTAAAATTCTATTCTCAAATAAGTGTCGTATTCTTTGTATGTTGGCTGCGGAACAAAATTACTGGATTATCTCCGTCTATTCATGGGCCCTTCATTAATATTTATCTCTCATAACTAGAGTTTACAAGAACCAACATGACGGTCAACATGTTGTTAGTTATTTGGAGTGTAACTTGACTTTGTGTCACTTTGTCAGTGTCAAGAGACATGGAGCTATTGGGAAACGTGAGATTAAAACATCTCAAACTTTCACTGGGAATCGAGTCACGTGTCCCGTACATGTGATCATTTCAAGCACTAAGTTATGTAGTGTATTCAGAATCGAGTCATTTATAAAATATTATTATTATTATTATTATGTTATTGTTCCCTTGCTTTGGTTATTATTTTTACTACGGCATTGTAGTTTTTGTTTTACGAATTTAATTTCTCACTTGTTATCAACTGGAGCATGCTGGGAGTTTGCTGGCTCGCCATGTAAAAATTCTCAGATGCTTCAGTTGACGTAATTGCCTGGTGAGTTTAACTTCATTTTTATAGCTTATCAAATTTTCTATAGTTTTGTGACAGTATAATTGAGTCTTGCCAGTAATATACGTATTGCAGATCAGTTTAAATATATACATATATTTATGTGAATCTTACGAGTATTAGTTCATAAATTTTCATACAGAAAAATTATAATTATTTGTCATTTTTTTAATCTTGTGGCTGACGCCATTTTTGTAACATAAGAAAAAAGGGCTATTGTGTCCTCGTGATCAAGGCCATTTTTGAACAAAATTAAAATATTACATATCCACAACTTAGAGTTGACAAGGGTTGAATTAAATAGCGTTTAGTTTCTTGTTGAATATTTTTGATTATTAAAAAATACAATTGTAATTTTTTGACTTTTTTATATTTCTAAAACCAGCAGTATAACCTCAATAGTATATAGAATTCATGTATGTATTTTAGCCAGAAACCAAATTAGATTCTCGGGAAGTTAATTTACTCATCCAGATGTGTGACTGTTTTGTCTCTCTGGCCTTGCAGCCTGCTTTCCAATACATGTTTGGATTTATTCAATTTTGTCTTGGGTGAGTTGTGGGGATGGAGAGAGGAAATGGTTACAGTTACGTTCATTGACTCTAATTTTAATTTGGGAGTTATTTTTAAGAGAATTACATTAGTTAACTTAGGTGAGAAACATATAAACTACATAAGATACAGAACATCTCAAGCAAAATCCTTACCTTGAAATGTAATTCTGCTTGTTTCCAGAAAGATAGACGTTTCCTTTAGATGGAAAATGATGCAGTAACTGAAGATTAAGCTCCTGTGTTCTGTTTGCTATATTAACTAATACAACGTAGCTTTCTGAATTCATTAATTCCCTTTAAAATAGAGAAAAGAAATATAAAGTGCTCATGAGCTATAGAAACAGAGAAATATCAACGCTGAAATTGTAATTAAAATTATTCACTCAAGTAGTTTATTTTAATTAAAATTAAAATACCGTTATAAATAATTTAACAAACTGTTACATGGTGTAAAGTAGGTATTTTAGAGTAGCTAACTATTTGACCGGCCGCTGGTTATGACATCATACAACAGACGACCAATTTCCACAGTCATAGTTAATATCTCAAAAGTAACGGTCACTTTTTCCCCATGATACTGTACTTTCTAAACACTCGACCAGTTATTTCTAATTGCTCCCTCATTATTCACATTTTGCTGCCTCCATTCCGAGTAAACCATACAAAGAAAACAAGAAGCCGATATGAAACCTGGTCTTGTAGATGCGCTATTCGTAGATCTATGACTCCTAGCATACTGCAAACACTTGTATTTATTACATTTCCTTACCTCGACACATCTTCAATTTTTTTCATCTATATCTTATGGACATTTCTCCGATCGGAAAACTATACTCCTACATCACACGACATGACTCTAATAGATATTCACGAAACCTAATTTTGATATTTTCCTTCGTTTTAACGTTTTATCATTTTTCTTCTACGCCCTTTTCTCACTTAACTGGGCTTGGTTTGCCGGATTGCTGTTCTTCGCCTGTTTCTATCTTGTGTCATATCCACTGTGATACTACGCTGCACTATATTATTCTTCACACAATCTCACCGCTTCTTCTTTGACTGGTCTCGCCCTCTTTTCCCATTCAGTTCTACAGCATCCACTCGGTAAGATACGTATTCCGAAGGTCTTGTTATATTCCCAAACTACCTTTTTCTACTCTTTCTACTATTGGTCTCACCTTTACTGTCCCTCGGATCAATTCAGTATTAATTCTATTATTCTACGTCATTTCACACATACACCACAGCATTTTCATCTCCGCAATATGCAACTTCTGCTTCTCTCTCTCTTCTTCATCGTTCAACATTCCCTTCCGTATAATATACAAGATCTCACTAGACTTTGAAAACTTTCTCTTTAAGGCGTACTGGTAAATTATTGTCAGACAATATTTCCCCCACTTGTTTCCATTTTGTCCAACCACTGCTAATTCTGCTTTTTATATCTTCTATTCTTGTATTTTCCTGCAGTACTTCAATTTCTTTGTCATTATTAGCTCTTCTTTGTCTAGTTCTATTCTTGTATTTTCAATTACAACTTTCCTGAACGGAAACAAAAATATTTTCTTAATTTTACTAATTCTATGTATTTTGCTCTCGAATGCTTCTCTCCAGATATCTAATTCTCTAGAGTGCTGCCTTGGCTTCACTCATCAGTACACTGTCGTCAGCAAATAGTATATTCCGATACGCGAACTCTTGGGTACCCTTTGTAAACTTGTCCATCACACGTGCAGAAAGGAATGTGCTAAATCTCGATCCCTGGTGGGCTCCCACTTTAGCTATGAACTGTTCTGTTATTCTACACTCGATCCTCACTCCTGTCATATATTCATCACACACATCTTGCATTATACAGCTGTATGTGTTCGGAACACACTTCTTCGGTGCCCACCAAGGAAGATCTCGTGGAAGTCAATCATACGCTTTCTCTTGGTCGATAAAAACCTTATGGAGGTCCTTCTGCTATTCTCTGTATTTTTCCATTTACATCCAATATCTACCGTCCTGAAATTAAATGAGCTCTTTGTTATTTCGGTCTCTACTCTGAATCTTTCTTCTACCACTCTTTTCCAGAGCTTCATTACATGGTTCATAAGTTTTATTCCCCTATAGCTACCACATTCCTGCACATCTCCACTGTTTTAAAAATTTGGCACAACGTAGCTGCTTCTTCATTCGTTTGGCATATTTCCTGTTTCTAACATCCTATTATAGAGTCAAATAAACCATTGAACTTCTTCACTTAAACTTTTCCATGCTTCAATAGGAATATTATCCGGTCCTGGGACTTTACCACTTCATCTTTTTCATGTCATTTTCTATTTCTACCATAGTCACAGGCCAATCCAGTCCCTGATTTGTGGGTAGATTTTTAGCAACTTTCCCTTGGCTTTCTTCCTTGAGAATTTTCTGGAAATATTTCTTCCACGCTTTGTATTTTCTCCTCATTTGCCAGAACCTCGTTCTTTTTACCCTTGAGACCGTGCCCATGCGAAATATCTTTCATTTGCTCTCTCTTATTTTGAAAGCTTGTATATCATCTTTGATCCCTCTTTGGTTTCCAGGTTATTGGACAACTTATCATAAACGTGTCTTTTGATACACTCACCGCCTTCTTGACGTTCTTCTTTGCTTCTTTGGAGCTCTCTAGGTCTTATTGATTGGCAGAATTCTGCCAGTTTTTGTATCGTTCCATTTCTTTCCTTCTCAGCTGCTTGAACTCCATTATTCCACCACCACGTTTCCTTATCAATGAGGCTCTTGATTTAATTTATTCCACAACTTTTCTTGGTGTTTCCCTGAGGGTAACTGATTCTCAGATTCATTCCTCTTCCACATGCATCTTTTCTCCATTTATTTGCAATAATTGCAATGTGGTAATTTTCCTTCGAATACTTTTAGCACTTGTTTCATTTAGTTTCCACCACTTTGTTCGGATTGGAACATATTATTTCTTTTGTCCTTCTTTTTACTTGCAAATATTTGCTACTACGAAGCAGTGTTGCTTCGTTAGAGTCTCACCTGGTATTACTTTGCATGATCTTGTATTACCTAGGTTTTGTCTCCTCTGTAAGATGAAGTCAATTATTAATATTATTTTAAAACATTAAAACGGCAAAACCACTGTGATTTTTACTTACTTACGTAGTTCTCCTAACGTGAGAAGACTCGTGTTCTTTTTGCAATACGTTTCCATTTTTTTGTTTATTGCTGTTTTTTAATCGGTTTTCGATCTACTAATGTTTGTGTATACTTTGTCTTTCCACTGGAATGTTTTACTCTGCCTCTGTGTCTTTCAGTTTCAACTCGTTATGTAATGTTTCTTTTTCTCTTCTTTGGATGTGTCTCCCGATTGTGACCTTCTCCGAGTTATTGATGTTATATTCTTGTCTAATGTACTTATTTTAATTATCCTTTGCCTGATCCTATAGGTTTCATTTTTCAATTCTATGGGCCCGAAGTCATGGTCGATCGAAGAAAATTTTCTAGAGAGGGGAAATTCCATGCTATATTGCTATATTACATTTGGTATTTAATATACTTGGTTTGCTATATTACGTATACATTTTCGTGAGTCAGAGGATGCGAGCCACACCCTGACCTCCCCTTCGGGCGCCCATGCCCGAAGCCATTGTGTAGTGTCTGTTTTCAAATATAAAAAGTCTCTACTCTGTTTGACATGATATTGTCTATGTTTTCCGCTTACGTATCAGAATTACGTCTAACGCTAATTATGTTGTGAAACTTCTCTTCTTATCTTGAAATCAGCCTAAATATTCTGTTCCATACACCTAATATTTCTACCATTTAACTTATTACCGACCAGAACTTCTTGCTTTAGATTGGAAGAATATTGTTCCCGGAATTTGGATAAACTTCTATGTTGTTTCAATCTCTTTAAATTACGCGTATTCACTCAGCAAAAAGAAAGAAACTAGTTCTACTATGACGCACCAACAATAATAAATACAAGATTGTCACTATCCTATTTGAAGCTATGTGTTCATACATAGACACGTTTATCTAAAAGAGTAGAAGCGATTGCTCATTATCTTCCAGACAGGTAGAAACATGAAATTTCCGCAGAGTACTCTTGTCACCATGAACACAAGAAGTAAAAACCTTAAGAGAACAAGTATGCTAAGAGAGTAAAGGGAAATTAAATTTTCCGCCAGAAAATGAGTGTCCCACTAATCCTCGAAGCTAGAGAAATAAAACTTGGTATATAGGCTTGTTAGTACACATTAGGAAATATATGTTTCAGCGTTTTCGAAAATTCCACACATAAAGAGCATTTTATAACAGTTACATTTCCCTTTCTCAAATCAGAAGGTCCCCAATATGAGGTATTGCTTAGATTGATGTGAAAATCAGTATATAAATTATCTATTAAGAGCAAGGTAATAAGGTAAAGTAAGGATAGTTCGTACACAATTCAATAAACTTGCATACAATAAACAGTATTGAAGCAATACCGTTCAGATGATACTGTGTAGTTAAGTGTCTTGTGCACAATACCAGACCCACAGTCCAGTGGTGCCCACCCCTCCTCATGTCCATGACGCACCCCCCTCAATTGTCTATCCGTAGGTGTTCTTCCATGAAAAGAATCTTTTCGATTAATTTTTACACCCCCTCAAACATACTTATATAGATTTTTAACTCCCCCAAATATTTCAATGACGCAGTTTGCGTCATAGCTCCCCTTTGTGGGCACCCCTGCCACAGTCGTTGTTTAAAGTGATTGTGTTCTTAGTGGTGGCCGGTTTCCTAAACACTAATTTTGGAGGATTTCTTTTACAAAGGAAGGGGAGATCGAGATTGCAGTGATACTACAGAAACAAGAAAATCCTCAAGAAAATATAAAATATATATTTGAAACATGACACAACTGATAGTGAACAGTTATCGACACTATGAAAACACACTTATAAACTGTGCTACCAAAATAACGAACAATATTTAGGTATATAGACAGTTACGTAAAGGATAAAACCGCTGTGAAACCAATATTTACCTCAAGTCCATAGCCAGAGCACTAAGACAGGAAAAGCAGAGACCATCTTAGGAGAGGGTACAACCCTCATGCATAGGGCTACATTCCAACAAACAACTGAAAGTTTCAGGGAATTAAAGGTGGTCACAGAGCGGCTCAGTCCTTTGGTCATCCCCACAATATGGGCATTTCTCTTATTATTGCGTTCAATGGATGTCTGAGCGACCTCTTCTACTTCATGATTGCGCGAATTATCCTATTTGAGTATGGAATATCGAATCCGCAGAGCTCGAGTACAATTTTTCAGATTTACGGTAAACTACGTGAAAGCTAGTTTCAATAATGAAATAGCTCAAATACGCATTATTTTTTTGAATATTATCATCACAATCTTCCTATGAATTTACACTGAGTGTTTGGAAAAAGGTACGCATTTACTTTGCACCATTCACGCAAAACATGAAACATATTTCTCAGCGAACAGTTTCTATTGACACATGAATATAACGACTCAATTTGGAAAGCTACCAATTCTTCGTTCGTTACAACTCGCAACATCCTTATCTCCTCCCCTCTGTCCCGCACGCGAACTTCCCTACTGTGTAATCCTTCCTTACTATATCTTATGTGATTTATGTGTTTCAAAAAATGCTGCTCCTAAATGGGAAATAAGAGAAATTTCTACAACATCCGAATTTTCGATTATTTATTCCACGCACGTAGCCAGGATTTCGTGAGGGGGGGGGGGTTCGTGACTGAAATATTGTGGGCATCACACCAGGGGTTTGATCATTCTAAACTATTTTACTGGAACATTGAGACGAGCCTAATTACTCTTCAAAGTTGTTTAGCTCTTCTCAATAAAATTTGAGTCTTTAGTTGTTGTTTTTATAAATCTTCTTGTATGTTTTGCCATCTTATCCATAATTTCGATAGTTTCGAGGAATACTGTATTTCCGGTGGAGAAATTCCTAGAACATTCCAGACTTTTATATTTTTAATCATTTACGTTCTTTTCCCCTTTTAGATTTCCTTGCTAATAATAATTAGTTATTATAATTGTCATAATAATACATAGTAACTATTTAATTAATATATATCAATATTTAGTTGAACCGATATTAAGGTTATAGTAATTGAGCGAAAAAGAATCTAGTTTTCATTCCGGAAGGACAAAGGAAACGCGCGTAGACAGAGGAAGAAGAAGAAGAAGAATAAAGCAAGGTTGAACACAAAATGGACGCTACGATGTAGCTAGCAACAAATCCAGTTATTGCTTTAAAAAAGATTAATCTATGATCTAAGAGCAAGACGAATGATGACTTAAGTAAATCAGAGAGTGGTGAGAAGCTTCATGAACAAAGGAAATACACCCTCCATTCCAAAAGAAACCGATCTTTTGAAAACAAATAGTACCACTAGTGCCATCTGTTGTAATATTTTACCGGTAGATGGCGTAGTCCCTCATTGACAACTGGTATAAATGTCATGACATTTGGATGCACGGCAACAAAGTTATTGCGTTTCAATTGTCAGTGTGTTGTGTACATCGGTCGGAAAATGAGTTTCAAACAACGAGCTGCAATTGAGTTTTGTGTTAAACTGGGTAAAACTTTTAGTGAAACGTACCAAATGCTACAAAATTCATATGGTGATGAGTGTCTATCCCGTACGCAAGTTTACGAGTGGTTCATGCGATTCAAATCGGGTAGAGAGACGCTGGATGATGACGAAAGATCAGGCCGTCCCAGAACCGGATTATCGGAAGAAGACATCGAAAAAGTGCGTGAATTCATCAAACATAACAAAAAATCGTCGGTGAAAGTTATTGAAATGGAATTAGGCATTCCTCAAACAACCGCATACCGCATTTTGACCGAAGTTTTGGGCCTTAAGAAGGTTAATTCGCGGTTTGTACCACACAAACTCACCGAAGACCAAAAAGTTGATCGAATTGCGCATTGCAAAGACATCGTTAAAAGTGCTCGGCAGGATCGAAACTTCTTGAAATCGATTGTAACTGGTGACGAGACTTGGTGTTTTGAATATGAGCCCGAAACAAAGAGGCAAAGTGCTGAATGGAGAGCGCCGGATGAAGGAACATCCAAAAAAAAGTCGCTTGGTGAAGTCAAAAGTTAAGGTGATGCTGATTTGTTTTTACGATTCAAAAGGAATTATCCACAAAGAATTTGTTCAGCCCGGCCAGACAGTCACTGGAGAGTTTTACTTGGGCGTCATGAAGCGTTTGCTGGCAAGAATTCGTCGTATTCGGCCCGAATATCGCGAAATCGGCAGTTGGACTCTTTTGGACGGTAATGCACCATCACATCGTTCGCGACTTGTAACTGAATTTTTGGTCAAAAATCACATTATTCGGTTGCATCATCCGCCCTATTCACCAGATCTCGCTCCTTGCGATTTCTATCTGTTCCCGAAACTACATTTGGCGATGAAAGGAAAGTGGCACGCATCGATTGATGCCATTGAGAAGGCGACGACCGCCGTCCTAAAGACCATTCCAATAAAGGACATGGAGAAGTCGTTTGACAACTTGTTGGAGCGTGCAAATATGTGTATCGATGCAGAAGGGGAATACATTGATTAATGAAAATGATTTGTTCCAAAATGTACATTGCTTTTTTGTTTTTTTAAAACGTTCGGTTTCTTTTGGAATGGAGGGTGTATATCATAATCGGATTTCAGTGTTCTCTCTCAAGTTGTCTGTAGGTACGTCCATACTAATACGGTTCCTTTAGTTTTCTAATTAATTATCCCATTTATCTAGATTCCTGAATACTTAGACACTTGTCTTGGGAACATGTTAGTTCTTGTAGTGTATAAGGTAATTCTGTACCGCTTCCTCAGTAGCCAGGTCAGTGTTAACATTTTTCGTGAACTAAATAATCTGTAATGCTCGTCTTGTAGCACACTAGAGATGTTACGAGGGTAAAGATAATACAAATGAATTTTGATATGGGACTACCTAGCATAGGTTGGTTAGATATGGTGGTCTAATTTGAACGCCTACGATGTAAGTTGTTTATAGTTAGAATTTTTCCATAGTGCTGTGATATAGAGATACAAAATTATATAAATATAAAGCGAAGCAGATGTAGTAATGGAACAAGTGTATAAATATTGAGATGAAGGTGTAAAGAAATCGTTTCCATTATAACTCGGCCAGCATTCAAGTAGCCCTAGATTGTAAAATGACCCGTAGTTTCTAAGTTATGTCACTATCGAAGCATTGTGTAAATCTTTATATGTTTGAAACGTAACTGATATTATTATTCTCATCAACTGATAAGGCCTGAAATGTGTAAGTTACGAATATGGGAGGAATGCGAATCTAACGTTTCTAGTGAAATATTAGTGAATGTTTCAAGCCTTAGTGTGTTCACTTCCACTTATGGTTTTCTCCCCATAACTCATTATCCTAATATAACACGTGTCTGGAATCTAACTGTTCACGTCTGAAGTGTCACAATGTATTCGACCGCATGAAAGAAGTTTCGGACTGGATACAACTATTTTTAGAATTTCTAACGTTTATGTTAATATCAATTATAGAATTACTTTCTGGTGTATAGACACAACTGAGATAGTTTTTCAACTTCTGAACGGGGACCTAGCAACTCGGTGTCAAGTTGCAATGCATAAATACGTTGTTCTAGTCAACTGTCTTACGGAATGACATTCTACTTAAGGTGATTATGATTTTTTCTTTCTTTTGCTTATGAAGTTATATTAATAAAACTCTCTTCAATCAATAATTATTTTTATTCCATGGTAATATTAGCTTGATAGTATACAATTAAGTTAAGGTATTCTTAATTTAACTATAAAATTAGTTATTTAAGGTTGCTAGTGTTCGATAATGTTGTCAAGGACTTGGAGAGTATATTGTTTGGATATCTTTTTCTTTTCTGATTAAGGATTTCATATATATATATATATATATATATATATATATATATATATATATATATATATATATTTGGTCTAGGAATTAACTCGTGCGGGTGGACAAGAGATGGCGCAACGAACGGAGCGTCCCACAGTTCCGTGTATCCACACATGTGTTGCAAACCCCTGTCATCGCGTATCGTTCGTAGTATAGGGCAGTGGATTAAAGCGTCAACAACACCAGTTTGTAGTTAAGTGAACATGGCGCAATTTGTGCCTGATAAAGTGTTTTTGCGGGGTGTCCTGCTGCATTACTTTAACATGCAGAAAAGTGCGACTGAAAGTCATCGTATTTTGGTGGAAGTGTATGGTGACCATGCTCTAGCTGAGCGAACGTGTCAGAAGCGGTTTGCACGGTTTAGAAGTGGTGATTTCGGCTTGGCAGACCAAGAGCGAGCTGGACAGCCAAAAAAATTTCAAGACGAAGAATTGACAGCATTGCTCGAGCAGGATTCGTGTCAAACGCAGGAACAACTTGCAGCAGCATTAGGCGTTGATCAAACAACAGTCTCCAAACGCTTGAAAGCCATGGGAATGATTCAAAAGATGTCACATTGGGTTCCACATGAATTGAAAGACAGAGACGTTGAAAGACGAAAAACCATTTGCGAATTGCTGCTTCAACGACAGAGCAGAAAGGGGTTTCTACATCGAATTATTACGGGTGATGAGAAGTGGATCCATTACGAGAACCCTAAACGAAAAAAGGCCTGGGTGAAACCAGGTGAACCAGGTCCATCACAACCAAAACGAGATATTCACTGTGCAAAGGTTAAGCTGTGCATATGGTGGGATATGAAAGGTGTGGTGTACTATGAGCTGCTGCAACCGGGTGAAACTATGAATGGAGAACGTTATCGAGGACAATTAATGCGTTTGAAGCAAGCTCTGGCCAGAACACGACCAGAATGGGAGAACAGACATGATAAACTTATTGTTCAACATGATAACGCTCGCCCACATGTCGCAAAACCGGTCAAAACCTATTTAGAAAATGTCGGATGGGAAGTTTTACCCCACCCGCCGTATTCACCAGACGTTGCTCCTTCGGACTACTACTTGTTCGATTGCATGAAAAACGATTTGATTGGACAGCGGTTTACTTCTTCAGAAGATATCGAAACATGGGTCTCTGACTGGATCGCTTCCAAGGATGAGGACTTCTTTCGCCACGGAATCCGTACATTGCCTGACAGATGGGCGAAAGTGGTGGCTAGCGATGGACAATATTTTTCTTAAGGTATTTATGTATTTTGTGTTTGTACTACAGCTTCAATGTGTGCGTACCAACCGCACGAATTAATTCCTAGACCAAATATATATATATTACTCCCGTTGCGCACTGGTTTAATATTTAATCACTTAATCAACTAACTGACTTTAGGCATTGTTTATAGGGTAAGGTGACTCTCTCAGGCCACGCTAAACCGTGATTAGCGTACGGCTCCTGACATGCCAACAGTGAGGAGGGATCGTTACAACATATACTGGTTCGTTTAGGCAGGATTTCGTCACGGGGGGGGGGGGGGGTCGTGACATGAAACACTGAAGGCCCAATCAATCTAAACTACTTTACTATCAACATATATTGGTGTGTTATGGCAATAAAATGAGGATATGCTGGTAAGTATTTTAATAACAACCTACGAAGAAATCTCGAGTAAAATAAAAAAAAAGTATTGAGAATGATTTTACAATATTTACGTTCTTCCTCTGTTTATTCAAATATAACAATTTTCCTTTCATTACGACCTCAACTATTATAAAAGTACACATTCACTATTATAAAAAGTACTCTCATGTCCAAAATGATTGTCGCATATCTACGACTGTCTTCTTGTAAGAATATAATTTGATAATGATTTTGCAGGGTACTATTAATACTGATACCATTTGTATAATCGGGAAATGTATAGACCCTATTTGTGGTAAATTTCATAGGAAAAGAATCGTAAATACGAAAATTAGAGTGATTAAAACGAAATGGTGCTAAATAGAGAAGAAAGTTTTGTTTTTGTTTTATTGTTCTAATTTACTGCTCTTTTGACAAAATTTTCCACTTACATGCCTTTGCCGATTATACACATACTAACATTGTAAGAAATACCGGGCGAATTCGTTATCAAATTATACTCCTACAACAACATATTTATAGACATTCGAGAATAGTTTTGGACATGTGTGTACAAACTCAATAATGTCTTGTAAAATATATTACAATATCTGCGCTCTGTTGAATCAAATGTTAACAAAACTTCCTTTTCACATAATTTTTTTGTTTTTATTATTCCTTCAACTACTGTCTGTTCCAAATGACAGGTTGAAGGCGTAGGAGAAAATTGTTTTTAAAATAACATGTTTGATACTGCAAGGGTGCGATGACGAAACATTGTGATCAAAAATGTCCACGCTGTTACACAACCGGCATTATGCTTTCAGAAGCTTGAAATCTCCCTGACTAGTAGCGGAAATTCTAAGAATTGCGTAACTTCCGAAAATTTCAAATTCCCTGACTCTTCCAGGATATCCCACTCACCTCGCCACCATGTATTGGAAGTAATACAAATCTCCTCATAAGAAATAGTAACCAAAAGCTTTCTGTAGTTTACGCCGATTCTTCTTTTTCTCACTTCATTTAGTTTTATTCTTCCTTAATTTTTTTCATTTCTGGTCTCGAAGGGGAAGGGACCCCCTTGGCTACGTGCATGATTTATTCAGAAAGTGCTGAATGTGAGGATTAGTCCTTAAGTTGTAACTATGTATCATAACTTCGGGGTGACGTAAAGATAAAGTGCACAAAAGGTCTCTACGTGGTGGTGCATTAATAGTTCATTTACTCTTGTTGAGCTTCACAACAAAATACCCTATACGGAATAGCAATTGCTATAATCAGGAAAATACTTTATGGAACCCTATATATCTTAAGAAAAAACTCTCACCTAGCAAACACGAAAATATTATCAAAATAGTCCATGATTAAGTTTCCTTTTTGGATGGCTGGTTTACTTCTGGCATTTTGAAGCTTTTTATACACTTGCAAATGGCTTCCTTCTTCTCGTCTTTGTTCATCAACATTCAGACGTCGGTAGTTGCTATTGACTGGCAACCAGGTTCTGAAGTTCTTTGAAAACCCTACAAAAGAGAAAGCACTCTTTTAGTACTTATTGTGATCAGTAGATGTCAAAAAGTCGAAAACGAAGGCCATGTTCATGCAATAGGTTGCACTAAGATTGCCCAATTTGAGAAATAAAATTACCGGCATCCGCTATTCCTAAAAATAGATGAAGAATAATTGTATTTTTAACCTTGCAATGTATATAGACGTGTTCAAATTATTAGACTCAACATTCAGTTTCTGAATATCTTACTGTTCTTACAATATTACGTCAGAAAACGCGTTTGAACTTAATGCAAATTACTGTTCTGTAACTCTGTTCTAATTTCTTGTGGTCATAGCACATGCTTTTCCATATCAATTAAACAAATGCGTACGTGACATTTTAAATATAAATACTATATAGTGTGTGTATCGAAATTGGAGACAAACAATGAAATGGAATACTTACAAGAAAATGATCTCTCACACAAAGATTACTATTTCGTATGAAATCTTTCTATTCTTTATTCCTTTATGGCATGCTATTTACGAGTTTAGCACATTTTGACTTCAATTCAGTATCATGATACCACAAATTAGTGATCTCGATCAATTGATGTTTGGTGGTAATATGCTTCTTCTTTAGCTTTTTCTTCATGAAGCTCCAGGGGTTTTCAATCGGGTTCATATCAGGACTATTGCCCGGCTACGGAAGAACACGAATTTCGATGCTCTCGAAGAATTTTGTCACAGTTTTGCCCCGGTGGCATGGAGCTCCATCATGCATAAAGATGAAGCGTGCGTCGTCAAACCAGATTGCAGTCTGGAGAAGCAGTTCTTCTTGAAGAACTTGTAGGTATTGGTCGTACTTCATTGTTCCCTCTATTAAATGCAGTTTCCCAGGCCCGAAGACAAACATCACACCCCAGACCATGACTGAATTTAGGATGCTTCACTGCATGTTGGAGGGATTCCAACTTGAATTCTTCCCCAGGTCGACGTCGCACATATTGTGAACATTCATCAGACACGAAGACACATGATTCATGACTGAAACACCTATTCTCCAACCATCAGCAGTCCAATGTTCTAGGCCTAGTGCCTATTCGAGGTGCTTCTTTGCCATGATTGGAGTAATTTTTGCTTTCTTTCTTGGCCTGAGTGCTTTTATTCCCTCAGCACAAAGAAGCCTTCGAACATTTTCAGGCGAAATGTCTATACCATACTCAGCCATTTTTAAGTCTCTAGAAGTTGCGTTTTTGTTTCCCAGAGTCAATCTTTTTAGTTTTTTGATACCTCTTAGCGATAGCTTTGGATTTCGCCCACACTTCTTAAGCCTATTTTGCTGATACATTTTCTTATTGTTAATCGCGACGGAAATTTTACTCACAGATTTTTGCCCTACCCCAACTCTAATAGCAATTTTTGTTGTGTATATCTTCCTTCGGCCAAAAGTGCTTTGACAACTTCCACTTTACGCGAAAAAACGTCTCTGGCTTTTCAAATTATGCCGCGATTACAGGACTTCATAGAATAAAAGATTAATACACAAAACACGACAAGATCACTTTAAACTGGCCCATTCGAACAGTTGAACGCTTTGACTGTTGTAACTGCTCACGACTGCAACCACAATACTTCAGACTGTAACTTGTTGTTAGACTGAAACCACAATAGCTGTCTACAACTGAAATACCACTTTCAGAACTCCCTCCCCTCTACTATGCAATATCCTGTTTAACGGTGATATCACTACTTCAAGTGTACAGTAAACAAATGAAGAATCCTATATTGGTGGTTTAAACCACTAAATTACATGTTCTAGAACTCCGAAATTAGGACTGCAACAACATTTTCGCATTTTTCGAGAGTGAGTCTAATAATTTGAACACGTCTGTAGTTGAGCCTGAAAAACTACCGGTTAATTGGTGACCCTAGTCTGTATTGTTAATAGTCTTTTATTTATAAATTTTGATAAAATCTTAAATAGAGAAGCAATCAGAGGAAGTTTATCAATACAATTAAACATACAATAAATTTATAATTGACGTCAAAATAAACTATGTACAGACCTAAGCTACGGTTCTTCAATATCTGCTTGTTTACATATTTGATGTTCGTTGATTTCTAAAGCTTTTGCATTTTCAGATGCATCTGTTGTTTGTATTAGATTAATTCGAGTAGACAAATCATGGTTATAAGTTACATCAAGAATCTCTATTGCAGCTTTCAAAGGAACGATTTTCTGTTTTTCCCAGAAGAAATTGATAATGTTTGATAGACCAAAATATTATCATATAATAAATAAATAATGGGGAAAACTGACCAATTAAACTCGGCTTAAGAAACAAAAGGCATCTTATTCCCATCATTAGATTCTAACAAAGTACTAATGAAGAGATGGTACCTTTCTGCAAAAAGCCTTTAAAAATCCTAACTAATTAGGTTCATAATCGCCCCCCTCGCAAATTTTCCTAATTCACCTTAAGTCCCTCTCAAACAAATAATACTATGGAAAAAAGGTTTAAAATTCCTAACAAATCTAGTTCTTAAATCACTGTCCGTGAAAGAGGCACAATCTTTTGCGACTTCTCTATCTATGATGAGGCTAAAAGTCTAAAACAACAAATCCAGATAATTTCCACTTTCTGTAGAGTATTAAAGTATATTCTCGCCAAACGATTCCATCCACTCTTACTGGACCGAACCGACAACTTATGAATTGAAGGCACTAAACTATTAAAGCATCATGCATAATACTACGTGTAAATCATGAAATTCCGCAGAAAATATTACTAGGAAGCATGTTTGGTAAGGGAGAGTATAATCTTTCCAAGCCATAAGAATGATAGATGTTTACCTATATATTTACAGTATATACTTGAACTCGGGAGTTCGCGAGAACAATGCTTTTGTATTGTGTTTTAAAATATATCAGGACAAATACTCTTTTTTTAAAGTTTTATCCGCCATATATATCTAGCTTACACTCACTTTAGCCGAAAGTTATAAATAAAGAGTGCACCTTGACACTAAAGAGAGATTTTGTTTGCCTTGCCACTGAAAAGGAACGTTAAGTCTTAACTATATCTTCACTCAACACCTGGCTCTACCATGCAAAAGCGTCTTCGCCTGTAAGATTATGTTGAATTACTGTCCCTCCTACAGGGAGTAAATAACCTACCTGCATTTTTTGATGCATCCCATTGCATGGGCGTTCTCTCTGGATCTCTGGATTGTTGTTGATAGAGACGTGGTCCAGCATTTCTACCGCTTGGATCAACTGTGTCTTGCCAGCTGATATGCGTATCCTCCATACCAATCTCCTCGCCATAGTACGTTACAGGAGTACCTGGCAATAGCAAGCTAATGGCATTCAAACTGTCCACAAAATCACTACCAAATCTAGTTGCAACGCGATGGTTGTCGTGATTGCCAATCTGGAAAATTCAAAAGTTTCCCGTTAGAAAAAAGTACAACAGTTCCTATTAGCAAAACTAACGCTTCAAAAGTAGATTGTATCCACGCTATCTCTTTAGTTCCATTCAAAATAATACGAAAATAGTCGTCCTGAATTAATTTAATCGTCAGACTAATAAATATCGCCCCTTTACAAATTAGAATGTACTCTCATGTCCAAAATTATTGTCGCATGTCTATAAATGTGTTGTTGTAGGAATATAATTTGATAATGAATTCGCCCGGTATTTCTTATAATGTTAGTATGTGTATAATCGGCAAAGATATGTATGTGGCAAATTTCAGGTTAAAAGAGCAGTAAATAAGAACAACAAAACGAAAATAAAACTTTCTTGTCCATTTAGCAACATTTTGTTTTACTCATTCTAATTTTCGTATTTGTAATTCTTTCCCTATGAAACTTACCACAAATATACATTTCCCGATTATACACATAGTATCAGTATTAAAAGTTCCCTGCAAGATCATTAGCAAATTATATTCTTACAAGAAACAGTTATAGATATGCGACAATCATTTTGGACATGACTGTATGTGTTCAAAAGTAAAAGCCTCGAAACCGAGAACTTTATCGGGGGCAGGTACACTTTTTAGTGTTTTATAGTTGTTCACAAATAAACCTGTAATCTTCAGCTATTCCTCAAAAAGATTACTAAACTATACCTGAAAAATCCACATAAGAAGCGATCAAAATTTGTTGAAACATTTCACTCAATAAGTATATGCGAGAGGTTAGCGCTCTTATTTTGCAAACGGAAGATTCAAATATTGCAACTGGCCATCCTCACTGAAGTTTCCAAAGTTTTCCACCAGTACCATCAACCGAATCACATAATTATATCTTTAAATCAGGGTTCACCAAATTTGAGCAAATTCTGCTGTGCAAAGTGCAATAAACACCGCGAAACCGTAGAATACGTACGGTACATTCTTTGATTGAGTTTTCAAACTGTCAAAAGGAATCAAGACAAATCACAAAGATTAGACTATCTAGATATGTTATTAGAGTTCATAAATTCAGAACATACGAAAAACAGCATTTAATACGAGCTAGTATTAAACTTTACAGTTATATGTGTTTAATAAAACTGCCGTTTAGATTTTCGATCTATGCTGTGTAAGAATGGGGAGTCTGTATCTGTCCATCAGTAGCACAGCAAAAATGGTAAGAAATATAAGGAAACTAATTCAGTTTCCTATGTATAGAGCTTTTGCAACAGAAAGTGGTAGAAATCTGCCTTTTCCGATGTTAATATTGATCGTCATAGAGCAAAAAAGGTATTTTGATACAGATTATGTATCCCAAGAATAGAGCCTATCTTTTTATCACTCACCTGGAAACGGAAGTAGTGAAGCCCATCGTAATTTCAGATATCAGTATTAAACCTCTCGGTTTCTCTAGGTGACGGCTGACTTAGGTGAAATTCCAAAATCAGACAGTTCAGAAACCATATTCTATGCCAATGAACGAACCACATTATTCACGCGTTCAATAAGGTCGTCCGCTGGCACAGATTTCCATCCTTAGCTACTCTCATCGAGTATATCGGTAAGTCTTTCTTTATAATCTCTGTAGCACTTGTGGACACAATAGTCACTTATAAAGTTCCCGCCGTAATCTTTACTCATTCGACAATGAATTGCGACTGTATTATGCTCTTTCGCCTGGGAAATCGTATATTACTGTACAGGGTGGACTATAATTAGGTATATATAGGGTGTTTCAAAACAACACTGACAACGTTTGGGAGGTGATTCCTGACACCAAGATAAGACAAAAAGTATAGACCGCCCTGGATGCACAAATGCTTCCTTTCGGAGTTATAGGCTGCCGGAAACATGAAAAAATCAACTTTAAGACTCAATAGCTCCAAAACTATGGGAACTACCGTAGTCGGATCAAGATTTCACTTAGGAACTAGTATGTGCAAAATTTAAATGTTCAAGTTTCAGAATCCTGTGGTATTTTCGGAACAATTTTTATAGAGGTAGTTGGAGGGTACTTCAAATTATGTGCCCGTAGCCAAACTCCCTCTATAAAAATTGCTCTGTGAGTACCTTAGAATTCTGAAACATGTATTTTTGGATAGCACACATATTATTTCCTAAGTGAAGTCTTGTCTGACTACGGTAGGGCCCATAGTTTTGGAGTTATTGACCTTTAAAGTTCATTTTTTCATGTTTTCGGCAGCCTATAACTCCGAAAGAAAGGATTTGTGCACCCAGGTTAATCTATACTTTTCCCCTTATCTTGGTGTCAGGAATTGCCTCCCAAACGTTTTCGGTGTTGTTTTGAAACACCCTGTATTTCAAAGATTGCGGTAAAGAAATTAGCAACATAGCTTGAACATAAAATTATACATAAACACATTACTCTCATATCTTTGCTTACAAGAATTTTAATCTCTGTTCTCCCCGGCATGGTCCACCAATGCACCATCCAAATCAATACATACCTGGAGACGAAGAGCAACATTGTCAGTTTGATAGACCCGTATTGGTATCCTGTGGAACTCTTCTGTGTTAACTTCCAGTAATTCGGTCAAATTGCGTATGTGATGTTGATACACTTTGTCTTTTAAAACACCCCATAAGAAAAGTCAGGTGGTGGCAAATCGGGAGATTGAGCTCCGTCCCACCTCCGCGTAATTGTTTGTTGCAGAATACAAACGCACACCACGCACACGCTGTTCCAGAAATAACCGTTCCGCCATCTTGTCTGGCATACACTAACGGTTCTAACTTTAGCGACCGTTATCTCTACTTTCAGGCTACTCAATGTTACCATATCGAAACTTTTTGTTCAAAATTACAAATACTACTGTCAGTGAAACATCATATATAAATAATTATGGGCCACCCTGTACATTACGTGGTTCACACTTGGGGAGCGCTTTCACTTGAAATGTTTTCACGCTCGCCACTCCACAATGATTGAACGACAGAGTCTATCCATCAGTGTGGAGTATGGACAACGTCGAATGAACAGCTGTCTTATCCTCGTTTCGTCATCTCATGTGGTTCTCTTCTAAGTGGCTTAACTGAAGTTGAAAAGTAACCATGTTTCATTTCTTTTAATAGTAATTTCTTTGTTGTCATTAAAGTTTGTTTTACCCAAAATGTATTAATATTTGAAAGCTTATTACTTACCACCCAGTTAGGCCATTTACCCTCGGGCATATTATCAAGCCAAAGACGAACAACTTCATAGAAGTCTCTGGCTGATGATCTTCTGTTTATATTACTAATGAAGAAGAAATTAAATGGTAAGTGAGCTATTGGTGTGGATTCATTTCCATAATATTTCATCGTGTTCTCCACGGAAGCATAAGCTTCTGTCATCATTACTCTGGAACAAACAAACAAACAAAAATGTTATTTTAATATAGTGAGCTTTACAAGAAACGTGAGGGCTACTTTTTTTTAGTAACCGCCGTTATACCACCAGAGTTGTGCAAAAACGAGCAGTTGTGCATTGGAGGTCGCGCATCCATCCCCATCTGATAGAAAGACTCTACCGTTGGATCATTGTCGAGTAGCAAACGTTAAAACATATCGAGTGCAATTTAAGGGCCCTCTAAATATAATCTCCTTTATGTAATTTGATTTATTCAAGCGAGTGCTGAGTTTCCTGAAATTCTAAGATCAGACAGTGCAGAAGCCATCAGAAATCCAATGATTCACGCGTTCTTCAAACTTTTCTGCAGCCATAGATTTCCATCCTTGGTTGCTTTCATCATGGGTGTCGGTAAGTATTTCTTTAAATTCTCTGAAACATTTGTGCACACAGGAATCACTTATATAAAGTTCCTACAGTTATACTCATTCGACAATAAACTGAGGCTGTATTAAGCCCTCTTTCATCTGAAGAAATCTAATTATATAACGTAGTTCATACTTGGAGGGCGCTTCGATTTTACTCGATGGGACTTTCCATGTGAAATCAACCAATGAAATGACAAAATCTGACCTGACCATCTTAGATTTTTGTAAAAATTGGTGCACAGCTTTATTACAGTGGGAGATTTAAAAAATCCAAATATTACCTCTCTCCTCCTGAAAGTGTACCCATACAGGGTGTTCAAAAATGTCAAAAAAAGGATTTTTTCAGTTACAATGATTATTAAAAATTGTCATAAAATTGTTAATATGTGCACTAGAGACGTGAAACAAACACCATTAAAAATATTAAAGATTGCTCTACAAATTGTATTATATTGAAAAAACTTGTAAAACAAAAAATAACGCCTCAAAAACTCAAATTAAAATTTGGATTTTGAATTTCGTATAGAAATGTCCCTGTGAATTTGTTCAAAATTGTCCACAGTGTAGTCTCATATATGTACTAAAACACCACAAAGTTACTCCTTGGGCACTCAATGGGATCCTATTCAAAATTTAACATAAATTAAACATTGAACGATATTGACCATGTGAATATCTGGGTTCAGATCGATAACCATTTGCATGTAGCTATTAACCTGCAACGTCAAAGGAATTTATATTCAATTTCATTTGGTTCTTCATGTATTCATTTGAATTTATACAATTATCCACCTTTCGAGTTATTTAGAGAGGTATTACGTTTCCGAACAGTACTCAATACAGGTCATTATTCTTGTTAATCAATATGGATGTTTCTAAATTTATATTGGCTCCATTGATACATATTATTTTCATTCCTTTGTTTCAGGATTGCTGTTACAGATCTTATTATAAAAGGGAGGGATATATTTGCCTCCCTTTCACAATATTTGTATCAAATGTGTTATGAAACACAGTGACACTGATCACAATGACTTCACACACTTTCAGCACAAACGATTAGTCAATAAATTCTTTTTTCCTATTTCAATTGTGTACTTTCACATGTCTGTGACAGCAATCTTGAAACAAGGGAATGAAAATAACTTGTATCAATGTAGCCACTATAAATTTAGAAACATTCATACTGACTAACAAGAATAATGACCTATATTGAGTACTATTCGGAAACGTAATACCTCTCTAAATAACTCGCAAGGTGGATAATTGTTTAAATTCAAATGAATACACCACGAAACAAATGAAATTGAATATAAATTCCTTTGATGCTGCAGATAAATAGCTACATGCAAATGGTTATCGATTTGAACCGAATATTCACATGGACAATATCATTCATTGTTTGGTTTATGTTAAATTTTGAATCGAATCCCATTGAGTGCCTAAAATGTAACTTTCTGGTGTTTTAGTACACATATGATACTACAATCTGGACAATTTTGTACAAATTCACAGGGACATTTCTATGCGGAATTCAAAATTCAAATTTTAATTTTAATTTTTTGAAGTGTTATTTTTTATTTTACAGGCCTTTTTTCAATATACCTAGGTAATACAACTTGTAGAGCAATCTTTAAGCTTTCCAATGGTGTTTGTTCCACGTCTCTAGTGACATGTTAACCATTTTATGACAATTTTTAATAATCACTGTAACTGGAAAAATTCCTTTTTTGACATTTTTGAACACCCTGTATCAGGGTTGAAAAAAACATGATTTTTTTTTAAAAAAATCAAAAAGGACGTTTTTATGTTTAAAACATGTTTTTTTGTTTAAAACGTTTTAAACGTTTAAAACAAAGTACTTTGTTTTAAACAAAAAAAAACGTTTAAAATGTTTATTTTGTTTAAAACAATAATCTAAATAGGCATATATGTTACATTTTTACACTCTTAGGTATTGCTTGCCATCTACATTCAACCGCTAGATCAAATTTCGGGAACTTCCCTAATCTCGATCCGCCCAAATGTTCAATTTCGGAGAAAGAAATCGGGATTTTCCCGATCTCCGTACACAGAGTATGTAGTTTAGTTTCTTTGTGTTACGTTCTACTGGTCGTCTGCAGTCTTAATCTTTAAACGCCCATTAACGCAACTGCTGTGTCAGGGCTTTAAACCTCAATGGCTCAGTCTTGAACCTCAAATTAAGGCTGGAAGATGGTTTCGGTGCCAATTTATTCCTGAAAGATGCCGCTTTGCTGGTGTGCATTTTATGTATGTGGGAGGAGGGTATAGTTTTTTTTTTCAACAGTTTTTTTGGGGGCCATTCCCCCTCTTGGGTGATAGATTCATAAAAATTGTTACGTGAAGCAATGAAGTAGGCTACTACATGGTAATATCGTGTATTTGTACTTCTTGCTTATATGGGGTAGCAAGGAGGAGGCAAAGTTAGCCAATTTTTGGAGTTTAGTTTTTAGACTTAAATTACATTTATTTTTACAACAAACATCAATAGCTCACTCTTTAATTAAGCTAGAAAGATGATTTGGTGGCAAAGTATTTTTGAGGGATGAAGCTTTCCGTCAGTTGCATTTTATGGATATAGGGGGTACGTATGTACGGCCGAGAGAGGGAGGATGAAGTTTTTTTTTTAATTTTTCATTATTTTTTTCATCAGGTTTTGGCGGGTATTCCTCCCCCCTTTGTGGTACATCCATAAAAATTGGTATGTGAAGCAATGAAGCAGTTCCCTACATGATAGTAACCTGTATGTGTACTTGTTTATAGAGGAAGAGGGGGTCAAATTTGGTTAATTTACATTTATTTTCGGGACGGTCCAATATAATACAAGATATAATTATTTCACTAAAGTGATCTAGAAGCATAATTCTTGTTCGTATACATGATGTGTGCAGCAAAAATGATTTGCATAAGGACGTGGTACTAGTGGGGGAGGGGAGAGAATGTCTAATTCAATGAATGTTTTCTGCGCATATATATATATATATATATATATATATATATATATATATATATATATATATATATTAGATATTTCCTACATAAAACGAATTCATTACGCAATGGCAGCAATGGCTACCATTTCTTACATTATTGTCACAAGTATGTGGCCTACACATTAGCATCATTTTGTCAGCGTAGAGTGGCTACAAGGGTTGCCAGGGCCCCGCAAAGTCAATATTTTCATATTTTTAATGATTTTTTTTATGTCTGTTCTTTTTCTACGAATACGGCGGGAATTTCACGAATGTTATCTCGTTGGAATTTGTGGTCCATAAGCTTTCCAATGGTGTATAACTCATGACTGTGTGATAATTAGGGGAGTCACCAGAGCCCCGAACGTGAGAGTCTACCATTTTGTTAAAATCCCTGGCGGGTGTCTAGAGTTAATTGTGTTGTTATGCCGTAGACACTAATCATTATTAGCTACCCATGTTGGAGATAGAGATGTATTTTGAAAACTGTTTAGTTAAAATATGTCATTTGCTCCTTGTAGGCTAGTCACTGCTCTTTTCTATGAGTTGTATTGTACTTGCCAGAGCATTTCTTCTAGCTTATGATGTGAGAACTGTTCATTATTATGGAAATGATAGTGATCAAAAAATACCCAAGTTTTGAATTTGTAAATTTGGATCTTAGAATAGTGTAAAGTGTGTTTAACCTCCGTTATTCTTGGAAATTAAGAAATGTTCAAATATTTCACTTGAATTTCTGTTGGTTTAGTTATACGCACACTGATGTGCAGATTTTCGTTCAGTAATTGCTGTTATAATAAGAATATAACTCTGCTTGTAATTTACTCTATGCACAAATCCTGCGGAGGATGGGTTGTTTGTTAGAAAATTAAATTAGCTTCTTCAATCTGATATTTTAGTTGTTTTAAACATGTCCAACCAGCATCGAAAAAAAACACGTTTAAAACAATTTGTTTAAAACGTTTAAAACAAACTGAATAAAACAACAGCCCTCGTTTTAAACATGTTTTAAACACGTGTTTTAAACATTTTGTTTTAAACATATCAACCCTGCCCTGTATGGGTACACTTTCAGGAGGAGAGAGGTAATATTTGGAATTTTCTCATCTCCCACTGTAATAAAGCTGTGCACCAATTTTTACAAAAATCTGAGATGGTCAAGTTTGATGACTTATTGATTTGACATGGAATGTTTTCACGCTCGCTACTTCACAATGATTGAACGGCAGTGTCTGTCGATGTACGGAGTGTGCAACCTCCAAAGAACAATTTTGGCTTACCAACGTTTCGTTATTTCTAGTGGCTTAACGGAGGTGGAAAAAGAACAGCCCTCCCACTTACAATTCTTAATTCATTGATTTAAAGATATTTAAGATTAAACTTTAATAATTAATAATAATTTCAGGCTATTATATCTCATTAATCGTAGTGAGATGATTTCATACTGGCATTATGAAAGGTTAGATAGGAGTATATTTTAACGTCAGTTTCACCTTAAGTGATATGTGGCGTATTTTTGAAGTTGTTTCTGTTGGCAAAGAAGGATATACTTTTAGCGGCATAAAAAAAAAAAAAAAAAAGTTCTTATCGATTATCTCGAAACGACATGTGAAAATTTATTTCCAAGCGTGTAATTTTACTCATCTTGATGCGGCTTATAATTTTATAGACGCATATGCAGGACTGGATTAAGGGGGGTGCACCGGTGCACGTGCACCCCCTTCATTGTAAATATACACTTTCTAAAATAAGAAGCTAGCAGTGAAAATAGCAACACTTTCCGAAACTTTCTGCCGTGATGTTTCCGTTTGAGGCTTGAAAGAAAGAGGAGTTTAGCAAAAGCAATTGTTTAAGTCGATTTTCTGAAGGTTGAACGAAAAAGATTAACCAAGCAAAGCAATATAACATTTGTCAAGTAGGGAAGCCAGGAAGAGAGAACAATTTTTCCTGCATATCACTTGCGACCCTCTTTAAAATACTCTCCCGCCCCTCCGTTCAGCGTTGTCAGGTGTAAAAAATATTTTCACATGTCACTTTGAAGAGTTTCAATGAAACTAATTATTTTGGTAGTTATGGTGCACCCCGCTCAGAAAATCCTGAATCCGACCCTGCGCGTTTGTTTCATCTTGAAGCATTTTTGCCAAATATATTAATACGTACTATTGGAGAATTCAAAACTTTCCGATACATTATGATTTTATTGTCTCAAGGTTCAGCAATTGGAATTTTAAATTTACATTCTATATTAAGTACTTAAGCTATTTTTTTTTTTTTTAAAAGTCACGAGTCAATTTGAAGTTTATTGTGGCCTACTCAATAAATAATTTATGTACGATTTCATCTTGTATGTTAACTTCACTTACTAAAATATAAAGCTCTTATTATATTATAAAACTCTTGAAATACCTTCTTCACCTAAAGAGAATATGTTTACATATAAAGTGCTCCCTCCCTTAGGATACGCATGGTAAGAGAAGAAAAAGGGGTTCAAGTTTTCTGCCAAGAATTGAGTATCTCACGAATCCTTGAACTTAGAGTGATGAAACTCAGCACATGTACCCTTCATTAAAAAGTAAGAGAAAACTGTTTCAGTGTTTTTGAAAATTCCGCTCCAAAGGGAGGGGAAAGACAGAGTAGGCCTATTTCTATAATATTTAATGTTCTTTTCACGTATGCAGAAAGTGTCGAATGTGAGACTTCACTTAAGTTGAAGTGTGAAATTCCTTAAAAGAAAAATAAACCCTTCCCTAAAGTAAGAAAAATATCGTTTTCGAAAATCCTGTTCTTAAAGGAGGCGCATATTACTTTTTACAAAACTAGTATCCCTTTTCTTAATTCAGTAAATGTAGAGTGTGAGGTTGAAAGTGTGACCTTCGGTATATAAACTCTAAATTAAATATAAGGAATACGTACTTTAGTGTTTTCAAAATTTTTACCTTTCAGAAAGTTTTTAATGTGAAGATGCGCTTAAATTAGAAGTGTAAAATTAAATTAAAAATATTTAATTTAATTTAATTTAAAGTCTCTAAATTAAAATTCTATACAACATTCGAATTTTTTTATTTTTTTATTTATAAAGTGCCGAATGTCAGGTTTTGCTTACTTTGAAGGTGTAAAATTTTGTATATATAGACCTTTGATTAAAAATAAGGGAACAAATGCTTCAACGTTTTCGAAAATACCCCTCCTGAGCGGATAAGGGCGGTGATATCTGTATCAACCACATTTTCCTTCCTATATTCACGAAGGGCCAAATGTGATGATTTGCTTAAGTTGGCAGTTCTAAAATTCAGTGTATAAACTCTTATTTCAAAATAGGAGAACATATGTTTCAACTTTTTTTAAACAATTGTAAAAGGAAAACTCGGGGTCATCTGTGTGATATTGCAATTTCCTTATATTTATTCAGGAAGCAGCGAGTGTCAGGATTCGCTTAAGTTGGGGATGTGAGATTCAGTGGTATATAAATACTAAATTTAAAATAAAGGTTACATTTTTCAGGGTTTTTGAAAAATTCCACTCCTAAGGCGGAAAATTTGCATAATATTCCAATTGCTTTTTCTTTATTCAGAAAATACTCTCTGTATGGACTCGCTTAAGTTGGAGATGTGAAATTCAGTATATAAACCCTTACTTAAAAATAAGGGAATATGCGTTTTATTGTTTGAAAATTCTATTTCTAAAGGGAAAGAAGGGAATTATTTATAATATGCAAATTTCTCTTTCGTCGTTAAAAAAAGTGCTTGGTGTGGGGATTCGCTTAAGTTGAAGGTGTGAAATTCTCTTCTCTCTCTTCTCTTCTACACAACCTCTTCATTAAAATTAACTGAACGTCTATTCGGAAATTTCGCTTCTGAAGGGGAAATGGCGCAAATTTTACAATGTACACATTTCCGATTTTATGTTTATTATGACTTATTCTTTCTGTGCGAAGAACAGACACATTTCTGCTAGTTTCAATAATAAAAGCTCACTATGAACAATTTGGATTGTTAATAAATATACACTATGCCTTAAAGGATACAACAACGTAAAAGTGGGAACGATACATGCGGCAGATCCCTCAACTATGTTGGAAGGAGTTCTTGGTTCGATCCCAAGTCATACGAATTTGTGCTGGACAACATCATGTCCGTGGGTTTTCTCGGTTTCTCCCGTTTCCTCCCACGTTCTCATTCTATCATTTGTTTCAAAATAATCTACTTTGAGCAATTACCCATATCTTTTGGCCCATCTCTTCCTAGGGTAAAATTGTGAAACGTAACAATATAAATTTGATTTCAATGATACACAATAAGGATAGAATGAAGAGATATAAGTTTGATCATATTCAATTATAATTATCTCAGTTTCTTCTAACAATTCCGCCCAGTGTGTTATATAGTAGAGTAGATATTTTTAAAGTTAAATACATTGTGGATACAATTACTGGCATTGACTTTCTTTCTCATAAAGTAAGAAGAACCATATGTGAAGATATCCTACCTGGAGAGAAGAGGTTCTTCTTACTCAAAAAAATGGGTGGATTACACGAGTTATTAGTCCCAAAAATGCAGGTTGTATCTCACACCTAATCTGAGATAGATAGAGCTCAGATTGTAGCTCCTCCCTGGTTTCAAGGGGATCCCAGGCTAAGGGTTGCTCTCTGGTGGATTGTGAACAGACTGTGGGATGTGGTACCTTGCGATGTCAGACCTTAAAACGCTACGGTGCCAACAATGATGATGTTGGGATATTCCCACTAGCTAGAGCAGTTCTTTCCTCCAGTAAAGCAACATCCCACTGTACATGTGAGAGGAGAAATTGCGCTTATCTTTGAAGGTGATGGAAGCTCACAGAGTTTAATGAATTTAGAGATCAGTTTCGACATGCGACATGTGCAAACCATGAAGATTTTTATTAAATATGTTAATTTTGTCAAAATATTTTGAAATATGTAAAGACTTATTTCGATTCACCATACCACGAAACATTAATATCCTTGTTCCGATTGCGCTTCGAGGCATGGTTTAAAATATGAAATTTCGTATTTTGCTTCTCTCTCTAGTTATGATATTTTTTTTTTCATATGAGGAACTCTAAAAACTCCTTAGTATCAGTTTTTTTCTCTGTTCATCGAATGAGTATGTAATTTTGTCCAAGTGCTTTACGTATCAAATTATTAGAATTTCGTAGCTTTTTTGGTATTAATAGTATTTCAGTTTCTATATATGTTGACTAGTCTTCTATAGCTTGTTAAATAAATCGTTAAATACAAATCAAATTTGAGCAACGTCGAAGATAACAAAAGCTAAAGCAAGGAGACAAATCGGGAATAGCGAAATACATATTATCTAAGAATCACATTCTTTTCAGGAATAGGTTACATCACTAATACAGAAGAATCGTACGAATTTCTATAACAGTAGAAAAATTGTTTTCCATAAAACTAAATAGCCGAAGAATTGAAACTAAGATAAGCACTATTTACCATAAAAAAAAAGTCATTTATGGAGTTCTAACAACTTTGGGAAAATACTTCTGGTTCCAACAATTATGTTCGTTGAATACATTGAAACGTTCTACGCTCAAACGCCAGTTAATTATAACTTTTAGAAATATGGGAAAATGAAAATAAAACAAAAAAGGATGAAACGTAAGAGCTATATCAAATGTTTATCTCTATGAAAACCATACAAAGGACATTATATGATCATAGCTACTACCCGTACCTTGTCATTCCATCTCGTCTTGTATAATCATCTAGAACTTGTCTGAATTTCGCCATTACGTCGTACAGCTCTGGTAAATCTTTGGT
This sequence comes from Thermobia domestica, assembly GCF_964235325.1. Classification (NCBI taxonomy): domain Eukaryota; kingdom Metazoa; phylum Arthropoda; class Insecta; order Zygentoma; family Lepismatidae; genus Thermobia; species Thermobia domestica. The sequence continues at coordinate 94,307,877 of NC_137464.1, forward strand.
GTAAATATGATCCAATGTGCCATAAGTGTCAGGATTAGCATCGTTAGCAGATCGTGGTTCGTTTCTTAGTCGTGGATCCTCGAATAAATGAGGAGTGGCATCTACTCGAAACCCGTCAACTCCCAAGTTCAACCAAAATCTTAAAATATCCTGTAAAATAAATAAATAATAACATATTAACTGAATTGTTGTAATTTAGGTTTTAAAACTTATTATTCTTTACTTAATCCGGCAAACTAAGACAATTTATGTAGCTTTTAATTTACAAATGAGGTGCTGGTGAACCCCAACTACTTATTTACATAATATTTTACGACTAAATTAAGCAGAAATATTTCAATTCTACGTGATGTTTGTAGATGACTGGAATTGTTATAAAGCATAATTGATGGCACAGTTAAGTAGTATACAGGGTGTTTCAAAACAACACCGACAAGGTTTGGGAGGTGATTCCTGACACCAAGATAAGACAAAAAGTATAGACCAACATGGGTGCACAAATGCTTCCTTTCGGAGTTATAGGCTGTCGAAAACATTAAAAAAAAATGAACTTTAAAGGTCCATAGCTCCAAAACTATGGAACTTACCGTAGTCGTGTCAAGATTTCACTTAGGAACTAGTTTGGCTTATGTGCCCTAACTAAATATCCAAGTCTCAGAATCCTGCGGTACTTCCGCAACAATTTTTATAGAGGTTGTTGGTGAGTACTTCAAATTATATGCCCGTAGTCAAACTCTCTCTATAAAAATTGTTCCGTGAGTACCTTAGGATTCTGAAACATGTATTTTTGATTAGGTCACATACTAGTTTCTAAGCGAAGTCTTGACCGATTGCGGCAGGTTCCATAGTATTGGAGCTATAGACCTTTAAAGTTCATTTTTTCATGTTTTCGGCAGCCTGTAACTCCGGAAAGACGCATTTGTACACCCAGGTTGATCTACACTTTTTGTCTTATCTTGATGTCAGAAATCGCCTCCCAAACGTTGTCAGAAATCGCCTCCGAAATCGCCTCCGAAGTCGCCTCAGAAGTCACCTCAGAAATCGCCTCCGTGTTGTTTTGAAACACCTTGTATATGGCTAAATACAGTACATAATGAATGCGGAATACTGTTGTTATCATGAACTGAATTTCGGTGGACTGAATCTCGATGTTATTACAAC